>NC_136484.1:57241398-57941398 GCF_053919585.1 Euprymna scolopes | reverse complement strand
ATTTCATTTAGGTTTTGTAATCTTCGAAATAGATGAAAATCCAAGTGAGCTAGATCAGGACAAGATTTCCCAACGCAATTCTCCTAGTCGTGCTGTGTTAGGACAAATATTATCATAATGGAAACAGACTCCCTTTCTCTAGACTAAGACAGTCATTTTTCGTGTCAACATGGGTAAGAATATTTAAGAAAAATATGAGAGATGCTTGAATAATCTCACAGTAGAAATTATAAATTAATCATGGTTATATGTTTCAGCAATAATAATATGCATAAAATAAATTACGATGGTTTAAAATGCCCCTTCTAGAAACCAAAAAAAAACTTTGCGCCAACTTGACACTTTCGTTTGTATATAAGTTATGAACTCCCACACCCATTAAAAAAAATAAAAATAAAAAGCTGAAAGAAAAAAAAAAGTAATTGCATGAACTGTGAGAATAAATTTCCATTTCTCAATACATATTATTTATATGAATCTGATCAACATAATATCCTCGTTTGCTGAAAACATAAAAGCAGAATTAGAACAAAGCAGCTTTGTCTCATTATAGTTGGGAGTGGGGTGATCAGTGAGATTCATCGGTTGACACCTGCACAGTATCGTTGTGGGGATGAAAATCTCTTACTTGCTCTGGTTACCATAGTTGCGAGTTAATCTAAGAGGAAACTGCCATCTTTATCTTCCTGTTGTTGCTGGGGATTAGAACAAAACTATTAGAAATGATAACCAAGCATAATAATTTGTATCCGTTTCAATATGTCTATAAATAGTGTACAAGATCAATGGAGGTGATTCGGTATCAGGAGCAGCTGACTTGAACGACGATGAACTATTGTCACTGCTTGAATAAATATCTTTTAATGTTCAACACTAAGGAAAGAGTAATCTCTACCTGCATAAAGATGTGTATGTTTATATATTATGCATATACGGTATAATCTTGTTGACTTAACGGTTCTCATTAGATCAACAAAGTTAAGCATCGTTGGCCCGGTCAGTATTAAAATGGGTGACCGTTTGGGAATACCTGGTGCTTTGTGTGTTCTCTGCTTATCTCAGCATTGTTTCCAATTGTCTTGGACATCTCCTTGCCACTGGAATAAAGCAGTGCCAACTTAGGAGGGGTGTTGTTAGGGATTGCGCAACCTTTGCTTCTTAATTCAGCACATGTCACCCATCATCCCATCAGGATGATCAGATGGTCGTCGTCATCCAGACCGAAAGACATTTGTAACAAATTGCATATGAACACGTAGGAAAATAGCAGCAGCAGCAGCAGCAGCGAAGGAAGGCTTGCTTGCAAAGAGATTAGCAGCTGCAGCAGCAGCCGAAAAACACACATATACAAATCATATTTGCATGTACAGGATTCACTTCTAAACTGAATAAGCGATCATTTTTTAATACACCTGTTAGGCAAATTTAGTCGTAATGTGTGCTATATTTAGTCTAATTTATTTTTATGTAAAGTGGTCAAAGAGGAAGTGGAAGCTCTTTATGAAAATTCAGATACCCCTGATTTTTGTGAAATTTTAGTAGACATTGATTGATAAACATTGTCCACATTTTCATTACTTGGGAGTATTTTAAAGGGTTTTTAAAGGGCATAATATTAGCCTTAAACGCCCATTCGAAAATTCAAATATTTCAGATTTGTGTTAAATTTGATTCATAGTAATTAAACAATAATTAAACAAGATTTCCTTAATTATTTATTAATTTATTTATTACGGACTATTATCCTCATCTTTAAGTTGTTGTTTCACGACATTTCGGCCAACTATTCCTCTGGCCTTCGTCAGGTGAATTCCAAATTAATTAAATAAGATTTCCTGAATTTCAATTTCTTCTTAAAACTCCTTATATGTTAGACTTTTCTTAGAATCAAAATCATTTAACGGATTTTAATAAAAATTGAAAAAAGAATTCTCGACATAAGGTTTAATATCATTATGTCTTAATTTTAATCTTCGTAAAGAGTGCATTAAAGTGGTGCAAAACTGTTCTTTTCATGGAAATTAATTTTACCAGTCCTGGGATGGGTATTCTTCTGGTTCAGTAAATAGCATTAGGAGCAAGTACTGTAAGCAAAAACGTCTTAATTTCATTAATAAATTCTCTTAGTGTGTGATATCATTAGGTAAGCCATCCACCATCTCTTTCCAAGCATTACTACCCACCGGATTTATGATAAATTTAATGTAGTTTCAAGTGGAGAGATAAAATATTTATATTTTGAGCTAACAAACAATCTAATGGTTATTGAATACATATTTAAAGGTTTCACATATTGAAAAACTAAACCTTGACAACCAAATTTGCAAAACTAGACTGCGTTGATTTTTAAGAATTTTAAAAAGTTAATTTTTAAACTAGTAAGATCCGTGTCCCGGCATTGCCCGGGGGAAATAAAAAATAATTATTTAACTTTCAAAAATTAAATATTAGAGTGTCAAGCAATCCAACTAAATCATTTTTTAATGTTTTTTTTTTATGCTTAGTTGACCTTTTAGCTAAGATCAAAGTGTGTAAAAAGACCTATTTTCTCTTGTGAATCTATGCCTCTCCCATTCTGAGTGGTTCGGCCATACACTGGCCAATCAGCTAACAGGGTGCATTGAGTCATCAGTTCCCTAAAGAACTACTTTTTGGAACTACAGAGAATCATCAGTCAGGACCGGACCTTCAGCCAAGCAACATATTTCTTTTCTCATCCCCTTCCACCGGACACTCCTACCTAGCATAGACGGCCTCCACTGGAGACAACTGCTATTAATTGGGAGCAACACAGGAAATATACCGACTGACCGACACAGACCCCAAAAAGAACTTTCTATTCCTTCTTCCTCTACCACAGTCCTACCTTCAACTTCCTGCTGCAAATAAATACCCTACTTCATTGTTATTGTTGAAAAGAAGTTTGTTGTGCATTTCATGCTGTGTTCTTAATTAAATATATTTTATTAGGGGTAAAACATTAACCTCCTAAAAATGGTGACCCCGACGTGTTTTTATCAACAGGTATGGAATTCTTCTTTCTTTAATGAAAACAAAAAGGAAACAAATACAAAAAAAAAAAAAAAACACGACAAGCTGTCTCTTGAGAAAAAATACTTTAAAAACAAAAAAACAAAAAGGGCTTTTTCATGACAAAGACTAACTTTTAAATATTTCGTTTCGCAAAGTTTTACAAAAAGAAAGGAGATATTCTAAAATTAAAACATTTTTTAAGTTATTATTTTAATTATCAGAATCGGAGGTGTCAGCATATTCCTCCCCACACACACACACACAATTCAAGAGACATTCAACTGCAAGTCATCACAGAGAAATGAAACAGAAAAGAGAACTTTTCCTATAAAAAAAAAGCTTTTTTACAAATATTTTTTTCCTCTTTGGCCAACAAAAACTCGTACCTCACTTCATCTCGCTCCACTTGAAAGAAAAAAAAACGACACACACACATCGTTCACTCTTTTACCACTGTTCTGTTTAATTGTAAATTTTTTTTTTGTCTCTTACTAGATATTTTCCTTTTTCCTCACATTGTCATGTGACAATGTTCTTTTTGCATTTCAGATAGATGATTTTTTTGGTCTGTTTAAAATTATATATATAAAAAAAAGTTGCTGCAAGCCTTTTCAACGATGTCATAATCTAAAGACATCATAACCTAACGATGTCATAACCTAAAGACATCATAACCTAAAGACATCATGACCTGAAGACATCATAACCTAAAGACATCATGACCTAAAGACATCTTGCCTCCACTTAAGGGGGCAACCCAACCACTCGTGGATATGTTTATTTTAAACCCCATTGAGAGCCTCACTCATGAGGTAAAAAAACTTAGCCAGCTGGAGCCGCAGTTGCACAGGTGCCAACTCCAGACTAGCTCCTTATCTTCACACTGCTACCGTCATCACCACTACCACTCAAACAAGCCGAAACTGTGCTCCTACCACAGTCGCTTTGGTGCAGAGGCACAAAGGTGTAAAATGCCTTGTTTGTTTGTGAACCAGGAAAGCTAAGGTCTGGGGAGTTGAGCACAGCAGGCTCTCCATGGGATATTTACAACAACTGTACCTATTTAATCACAGACTTCCAATCCCAAGCATGTTGTTTGGTTGATACGGGAGCTGCTTGCAGTATAGGGCCACTGAAACTCCTTAGTGAAAAACCACCAGTGCCGCCAATAACACTGCAGGCAGTAAATCATTCCCCCATTCCCACGTACAGTCAAATTTCTCATTCCCTGGACTTGGAATTACAAAGAGACTTTACATGGTTCTTTACCATAGTGGATTTACCCTACCCCATACTAGGTGTGGACTTTCTGCACCACTTCAAGCTGATGGTGGATATGTAAAGATGTCGGCTGATAGATGCTAATATGGAACTTTCAGTCTCTGATGTAAAAACAAACACCCCCTATACCAGCCCAGTATTCTTCATTGCCACTTCCAATACCCATACCAGACCTTACTACACTCCTACACGGAGTTAACAAACTTAAATTTTGTGTGGATCAAACCCACACACATCACAAAACACCATATCGAGACTACAGGTGCACCTGTGTTCTCACACCCTCACTGCTGATAAATTTAAGGCAGCAAATGTGGAATTCAACCGTATGCTACAGCTGGGAGTAATACATCCTCGTCCAGTCCATGGGCTTCCTCTTTGCATATGGTCCTGAAGTGTGATGGAGATTAGCATCCGACTGGAGCCTATTGACAACTCAATGCCATGACGGTACCTGATCGTTACCCAATCCCACATATACAGGATTTTGCTTCCTCTCTCCGTATGGTTGTAAGACCTTCTCCAAACTAGATTTAATTAAGGCTTATGATCAGATACCTGTGAATCTGGCTGACATTCCAAAGACAGTGGTAACAACCCCATTCAGAGCGTTTGAATTTTTAACTATGCCCTTCAGTTTACAAAGCACGGCTAGTATCTTTCAGTGCTTCATGGACAAAGTAGTGCATGATGTTGACTTCGTCTATAATTACATAGACGATATTTTCATAACAAGTGGCACCTGAGGAACATGTCACTCACCTCCACCTACTGCGTAAACAATTTCAGCAATACCAAGTAAGGATTAACCCTGGTAAATATGTTCTTGGTGCTTCATCATTAGTTTTTTGGAGCCATATCATCATCTTTGATGGTATATCTCCCTTACCTGAAAAGGTGAAGGCTCTACAAGATCTTCAACTACCCACTTCATTTCACCAACTAAGGCACTTTCTCGGTCTGCTAAACTATTACAGATGATTTATCCTACATGGTATGGAACTTCTAGCTCCTCTTTTCAACCTGTTACGTAACAGGAAGAAGAAAAATGAGCAAATCTCACTTAATGAGGTTCAGCTAAAAGATTTTGATGAAGTGAAAACAAAACTAGTGGCAACATTTTTACTTGCACATCTTGCACCTGATGCCCAGTTTTCACTGGTCGTTGACGCATCAGGCACAGCTGTAAGTGCAGTGTTGCAACAGCAGCACCAACAACAATTACAACCTCTCGCATACTTTTCGAGACAGCTTAAACCGGCAGAATAACATTACAGCATGTTTGGCCATAAACATTCACTCAAGAGCCGTCAATTTGTTATCTTTTTTCTATTTTTTTTTACAGGGTAGTCACCACTTATCAAGGCCTGGAAGCCACTCGGGGATAAGGGCTATTGTGTGTACAGTACATTAGTGTTGGTGATTTGATAAAGCCTTTAGGAGGTGGTTCATCAGGAATTTGTTTAGATTGGACTTGAAGACATCCAGGTTGTAGTTAGGTGGGAAAAAGACAACCGGAAGAGAGTTTCACAGGCATGAGCTTTGTTCATGGAATTTACGTTTTGATTTTGGCACAGATAAGGAGTGGGGAAAATTTTTGACAGTGGTTTCAGCTAGGCGAGTGTTTATCGTGAAAGATTGGCGAGGGGGCACCAGTGATTGGAGTTCAGACAAGCACCTGCCATGGCAGTAACGATAAAATAAAGACAGACTAGCAACGTCTCTCCTGTGGGAGAGAGGTTGTAGGGAAGAGAAAAGGGCATCACCACGAAGCCTATTTTGTACTCTGCCAAGGCAGGATAAGCTGTTTTTAGCAGCTCCTGCCCATATGTGGCAGCAGTACTCCATCCTTGGACATACTTGGCTTTTATACAGATAGAGAATAGCATCAGGGGTGAGATATCTTCTGGAGCGGTAGAAGGATCCAACCATTTTTCCAGCGATCTTGGCAACTGACTTGATGTACGTATTCCATTTCAGGTCAGGGGTAAAGGTCAAGCCCAGAAACTTATCAAAACATGGAGCTTCCCCTAGACGAGAGCCACCCATTTCAATTGATGCAAGATGGGAATCAAAGCGTTGATGATGTAAAGATAGGAGCTTGGTTTTAGATGCATTAAAAGTAACCAGCCACCTCCTCCCCCGCTGTACCATGAGAGAACTTTGTCATTTACAGCCTTTGATGTGTTGCTATAGATGGTCGTGTCATCAGCATAGATGTCAACGAATGATTTAAGTATGTGCTTTAGGAGATCATTGATGTATATCAGGAAGAGAGTTGGGCCTAGGATGGACCCCTAAGGGACTCCAGCATTAATATTGAGGGCCTCTGATTTCTGCCCATCAACCACTACTCTTATGAGCCTATCGGAGAGAAATGATTTTATGATCGAGAAAACATTTCCAGTTATACTGTAGCTGGAAATCTTGTGAAGTAGGCCCTTATGCCATACCTTATCGAAGGCCTTTGATATGTCAAGAGCAATTGCCCTAGAGAGGAAGCCTTTGTCAAGAGATTCGCTAATCCTATGAGATATAACTGTAAGCACATCTGCTGTAGATCTGGTAGAACGGAAACCATATTGCATGTCACTAAGAAGGTTATTTTTGCTGAAGTGGTTGACTATTTCTCTATTTAATATGAATTCCAACAGCTTACTCATAACACACAGGAGACTTATTGGTCTGTACTGAGAGGGAGATGACTTATCACCTGAATTCTTAAATACAGGGCAAACTGATGAGGTCTTCCAGGGAGTCGGAAAGCACTTCTCCTTAAGGCAGCGTTTAAATAGTTTCGTAAGTATGAGATCAAGTTCTGGTTGAAGCTTTTTTAATTGGGATGCCATCAGGGCCAGTTGCTTTACTGGAATCTAGGTTCTTGATTAGCTTGGCGACCTCCTGCACGGATATTTGTATGTTACCTAGCTTGTTCTGTGTTATAGGAGGAAATACGGGGAGTTGATGGCCTTTGTCGCATAGAGTAGAATTAGCTGCAAAGTTCTTGGCAAATAGTTTGGCCTTATCTGATGCTGACGAGATGACGTCAGGTCCATTGATGATGGTTGGGATAGAACGCACGCTTCTGTTCAGAATCCTGTTTGCTATTTGCCAAAACTGGTGGGAACCAAGCCGCTGCTCAGCTACTTTGGATTTAACGGACTGAGCATATAGCTCTCTTGAATTTTTTATTACTCTTTTGCAGTGGTTGCTGGCAGTCCTGAAGGCAGCTTTAGTCTCAGTGCATCTATTACGTTGGTAGCTATGGAAAAAGTGATTTCTGTGCACGATGGCAGCAGCACATTCTTCAGTTATCTACACTGATCATCGTCTGCTTACACATGCATTGCATTCCAAGCCAGACAAATATTCTCCCCGCGAAACTCACTACTTGGATTTTTTTTTGCAGTTTAACAATAATAGCCGAAATACATTAGATGAACAGAATGCTGCGATAGACGCCTCGTCCCATCTTCCCATAAATTCTCTGTCCTCGCCTTTGAATATTGATCTACAGCATTAGACCAGCCAAGTCTGAATATTTTGGATCTGTCGTCATCTGAATTTGCAACTTGCAAATTCACATATGGACACGCAGATCATTTGTGACACCTCAACAGATTCACCTCAACCATTCATTCCGATGGTTCATCATAGAGTTGTTTTTGACACTTTACACAATCTGGATCACCCCAGACTCCAAGCCACAGTGAAGCTGATTGTTAGATTTTTCTGGCCATTCCTATGTACCCTGTCAAAAGTCCAGGTGCACAATCATATTCATGCACCTCTCAGAACATTCAGCGATCCGGATGCTCGATTTAACTATGTTCACATTGATCTGGTTGGACCATGGCCGGTCAGTCAGGGATTTACTTACCTTCTGATCTGCATAGACCGTTTCACATGGTGGCCTGAAGCCATTCCCTTAAATGACATTTTGGCTGAATCCATAGCGCGAGCCCTTATATCAGGCTGGATATCGCATTACGGAGTTACCACCACTATTACCACTGATTGTGATGCACAGTTTGAATCCCACCTATACCAGGAACTTTCCAGGGTTCTAGGTATCCAACATATTCATACTTCAAGCTATCACCCTGCTTCCAATGGGATGATAGAATGCTTTCATCGCCAATTGAAATCAGCGCTAGAGGCTTATCCCAATTAGCAGTGATGGAGCGAATATGTACCTGTTGTCCTCCTCAGCCATCATGATGCTACCAAAGAGGAACTGGGATACTCTCCAGCTGAACTTGTCTATGGGGTACCTCTATCATTGTCAGGTCAGATGCTGACCCCAATACATTCTACATCAACTGATTCAGCTCTGTATGCTAAGAGGCTGCAAGTTGTAAACTCCCACCGATGCACTCTAAGGAACAGACCATAAAATTATCAGTCCCAAAGGACATTTCATCTTGGACTCACATTTTTCTTAGAAAGGACTCCGTGAAAGCCCCTCTAACTCCACCTTATACTGGCCCTTATCGCATGCTTTCACATACTAACAAACTTTTTACCCTAGATATTGGTGGTAAAAAAGAAACTGTCTCTATTGAGAAAGTAAAAAAAACCTTTCTGGACACAAAAACACAAGAGCCACACATTCCCCCGACTTATACACAGCATCAACATACACATACACCTGAAGTGAGTACTCCATCCAAAGACAGTTATGTCACCACCACACTAGTATTCATAGAGTAAATTAGCCAAAGAAATTATTTAAGACTCTGTGCAGATAATATGCCTTTGTACAATTCCTACTTGCATTTTTCAACAAAAAACAAAAACAAAAAAAAGAACTTTTCACAAGAAAGACATTTTTCTTCCCTAAAAAAATAACATTATTTTTCTTCATCAACAGGAAAACCAGCTTTTCACAGAAAAGCAAGAACATTTTTTCTCATAAAAAAAAATTTGTAAACTAATTGTACTATTTCTGTTCTTTACAACTGCTACTTTTCTTCTTAACTGTAGAAACAGAGCACTTTTTGACAAGATTAAACTATTACTGGATTTGGGAAGCCATTTCAAATCTGTTGCTGAGGCTGCAGATCTTTATAGCATTGTCTTCCCTCTAAGAAGTAACTCTAGGATGACTCGATTTACAGGCATCATGAACACTGCCGGTGTTTTGGTGCTTTTACACAGTCATTCGTACCGTTTTCTCATCATATTTTAATATGCAGCAGATTTCTCGATTGGATAAACCAGAAAGATGGAGATTAATGAGCTCCTGACGATCATTAAGAGAAATTCGAAGTATATGGACTAAATGTTACATTGTATAACCTAGGAACAACAACAATTACGATTAGAAATGCTAAATGTGGATATTTTACAATTAGAGATGCTAACAGGTAGATATTGTAAGCTGGTTTTAAGCTCATTTTTTGCTTCAGAGTTTCTTTTTGCCTTCTCAATTTGAAGCTAATTTTTTAAATTGACATGAACATTAAGATACTTCAATTAAAAATCAAATATGAACAGGTAAAATTATAGAGGAATAAAAGGCGAATCAAATGAGGTATAGGGGAGACTAAAACTTGCTTCTATGGTTTCAAATGATCTGAAATAACAGCAAGGGGAGACTTGCTTCCAAATATTTCTCATATGTTATATCTCCCCTCTTTTGGAAATAGGGTACGATTATGAATATCTCCAGTATCAAATAATCCTTATATGAAAGGCGTGCAATAAGTAAAGCCCCTAACCCACTTCCAGTTGTCTGATCTAGCTGAAATTTTGCATGTGCAATGATTTATATCGCTACGGGTTATGTGGCAAATTACAGCTCTGAACTAATTGTGATTTCTGTTTTACAGGTGTTTGAACTGAGTCAGATGTGAAATGGAGCCTGTTGAATGTTGAGCAGTGATCCGGTTTTTGTATTTGAAAGGACGCACACCACAGGAGACTTTTGATGAAATGAAAGAAACTTATGGTGATAATGCCCCATCATATGACCTTGTAAAACGCTGGCATTGTGAATTCAAACATGGCCGGAAGTCTGTGGAAACAGCTCCCAGACCTGGTCACCCCCCCCCTTCTGCCATTGATAGGCATCTGTCCGTCAAGTTGAGGCTGCCATTTTGGAAGTTCGGCACATTATTATTCGCCAAATAGCCCAAGATGTCAAGATTAGTACAGGGTCTGTGGAAACTATCATTCATGACCATTTGCATATGCATAAGGTGTCTGCCAGATGGATTCCCAGGTTGTTCACACCATTCCAGAAGCGAGAATGCATGGAGTACTCGAGGATGAATTTGGAGATGTGCCAAGAAGATGAGTCAAAGTTTTTCAAAAAACTGATTACATAGGATGAAACCTGGGTCCATCACTATGACCCAGAGACCAAAGCTCAGTCAATGTAGTGGGAGCACTTGGACTCACCACCTCCAAAGAAGGCAAGGGTGCAGCCCTCCGCTGGCAAGGTCATGCTCACAGTCTTCTGGGATCAGGACGAAGTAGTGATGACAGATTTCCTGGCAAAGGGTAGCACAATTACAGAAGCCTATTATGCTTCACTTTTGAGGAAATTAAGTGAAGCTATCAAAATCAAGAGGTGGGGCAAGATCAGCAAAGGTACCCTCCTCCTGCAGGACAACGCTCTGGTCCACAACTCGCATGTCACCAGATCAGAAGCATGGGCGTGTGGTTATGAAATCCTACCCCATCTTCCCTACTCTCCTGACCTTGCACCCTGTGACTTTCACCTCTTCCCAGCCATGAAGTTGTTTTTGAAAGTAAAGTGTTTCCCAGATGATGCAGCCTTGATTTCTGAAGTCACGTCGTGGTTGGAGGAGCAACCTGGGGTGTTCTACAAAAACGATCTCCAGAGCTGCATCAAACGATGGGAGAAATGCATAACTCTGGGTGGTTCCTATGTAGAGAAAGACTAACAACTGTGCCAAGTTTCGTTGCTCTACTGCTATGGGAAGTGGTTCAGGGGCATTACTTATTGCACACCCCTTGTACACTATGAAATTTACTTTATGTATAAAAACCAAACAGGGGAGATATAACATATCAGAAATATTTGGAATCAGGTCTCCCCTTGGGGTCATATTGGTGATGTTTTCAAACGAAGTAGTCCAGCGAGTTCAGGTCGGGGGAGGAGGGAGGCGAATGAGAGAAGTGTGCAAAGTTGTAGCACTCCTTCTGAAGCCAAGCCTGAGTCTTTTTGAACTTGTGGGCTGATGTCGAGTCCTGCTGCCACACCCAGGTTCCGCCAGTGGTCATATGATTGCACCAGGGGATCACCACACTCTTCAGAACATCCAGGTATATTTTGGTGTTAACTTTCTAAGCCGACTTCAAGATGTGAGGTGGCATGATGTGGCCCTCACTTGAAACCACACCAAAGACTATAACCGTTGCCAGAAACTTTGTTTTCATCACTCTGGGAACGTCCCTGTTATCCAGATTTGCGTTTTGAAGGTGCTGGCGATAGTCTTGTTGTCATAACTTGGATTGGTAGAGAGCATGAGTTGTACAGCGACACATCGATTTTACTCGTTGAACATTGTGTCACTTTCAGACATGATACAAGGCTCTATTCGCTCTTGGGATTTGTACACAACTGGCCAACTATTAGATGGTCTGCAATAAAAAAAGAAAACCGTTTTTATTAAATGGAAATGGAATCATGTTGTCTTTTCTAGTGCAACGATGTTATCGTACCACCCTATAGAAAAGCAACCGGTTAAAGAAAACTTGAAAGTAAGTAATTAGACTGAACCAAATCGATTGGAATTTGAAAATAGTTAACTTGTTGAACAGTGAGAACTAAGAGTGAGCTTGCATAATATCAGAAAATGTCTGACTTCTGAACAAAGAAAAAGTGAGGTTAGATAAATAGAAGAAGAAGAAGAAGAAGAAGAAGAAGAAGAAGAAGAAGAAGAAGAACTGTGCCTTATCAAACGATGAAAAACAACATGGCAGCTTATGAGGTTCGGGGGGGGGGCTTGCCATTCTGACTTAGGGTTAACAGTCGGTAAATAATATTTTTCTTTTTTACTATTTTTTCAGCGTGAATTTAACCAAATTAAGACCTCACATGGCCAACCATTTTGTTTTTAGTGTGACAATAAGCCACAGAAACATCGAAAATAAATTCTGAATTAAAACAACTTACAGTTTTAGCACATTCAAATTATACAGGTTGGTAAATAATTAAATTCTACGTTTGGTATAAGTTATTGTTGTTGTTGTTGTTGTTGTTGTTGTTGTTTTTGTTTTGCTTTTTGTTTGTTTGGTTTTTTTATTTAAGTATTCTCGACTGCTAACTATACTGCAATTTTATCTCAAATGCTGTTTTATCGTATGCAATGTATTATTATGGCGAAGAGTGTTCATTTAGGCACCGCCAAAAATGGCCGCAAAATCAAGTTGTTGTTGTTTTTTAAAACGAAATTACATTTATTAAAATCCATTATTTCTGAGTAACTTTTTTTTTTACAGAAAGATAAAACCCTGAATTTTATCATATAGAAAACAGAATAATGTAAAACTTTTTCTACTATTTTTAATTCAATTTTAAATGTTAAATTTTCCCAAAAAGTTAACAATTGACATTTTTTGTCTTGCACAAAAAACGTACTTAAATATTAAGAAAAAAGGGTTTTTGAAATAATTAATTAATTTATTTATTGTCTAACTAAGATTTAGGATGATTTTCTAAGAGAATATGCAAAAATATTATAATATAAGTACCTGAATTTCAAATAATTCCACTTATTCATATAGGTAACCAGATATTTCGCATCGTCGTAGAGTTCAGATCGACTCTGTTTACGTTTTCTTTTGATGGGAAGAAAACTATGGAAGACCAAACAGGCCAAAAAAACTTATTTTTCAGTGACGAAAATTTCAATGTATTATTAAGCTGAGGCTGGCCAGTACCAGATGGGTGACCATTTGTATAAGTTTGGTTTTTAATGTGTATGTGTGTGGGGGCCAGGCTCCCCAAAATGGGGGGGGGGCAATTTAAAGCAAAATAAAAAAAAATTATTTCAGCGCGTTTGGTCCACCGTAGTCGAAAGGCGGCAAACGTTTTCAAACGAGATCGATAAAAATGATGCTATTTTTAACACAAAGGGCACAATATTTATCGAATTTTTTTTTTTGGTATCGATTATTCAAAGCATGCCCTGTTTAATAATGGTCATGCATTATTCGGCTCGCTAAAAAAAAATTGTTAATTTATTTATCAAAAATTTTGAAATGGCTTTTTTCGTATAAATATTAAAAAAATTTTTTTTTTGTTTTGCTTAACTTAAATTAATTATTTTACTTAACATATTCACCGAATTTCACACTTCAAAACTCAAAAGCGGGATAATTAAACACAATCGAAGTTCTGATATTCAGACGTCAAAATAAGGTATGCAAACGAATTTTTTTTTTTTTTTTTTTTTTAATTTATAATTCTGTCCCTTACAACAACACAATATGTTTTATTCAGTTTCAGATGATTATTTTAAGCATATTTGTTCCCACTTCAAAACAAGGGGGGGTTTTGTAAGCAAAAAAAATATATATATAAATATCGTTTATGAAAAATAAGTACACTGTTATAAAGTTCATTCTTCTCCTAATAATCGCTGATAATTTCGTATTGATCGGATAATTACCTGATTTTTGGTAGATTTTTAAAAAGACGGTCCGTCAAAAAGTACTGACCTGCCCCCCCAGTTTTGGCGGTGCCTAGTTCATATTTTTCCCAATCGTCTGGATGCCATGAAACTAAAATAGTTTATACACCTGACAAATTTTGTCAAACATAGTTATTATTACCAATATCATAATCCCAAACAACGTCTTTCAAAAGTCTTTTTTCAGAATTTTGTATGAAGAGACAAACAAAATAACTTCGCTTATACCAAAGCGTATTGTTTTTAAGGTAGGCAATAGAAACTAATAAAAAAATTATTTTTTATTTTATTTATCTATTTATTTATTTATTTTATCCTCCTAACCCCAGGATACGGCATTAAAAATAAGTAACAAAGTACAGTACAATATATAATACATATGTATATAATCAAATAACATTATAAATAACACCGTAATCATGATCCGGAAAAATATCGTATTCCACATCGTAGCCTAAAAAAAAAAACATATCCTAGGGCCATCCATCACATCCCGGGGTAAATAAATAGCGATACAATATAAGGGAGATAAATCTTACTTAAGAAAATGTATATTACTTCCCCTTAATCAGTCTTCGGAAAAATTATTTTTTCAGTTTTTTATAGTAATTTTTACATAGTATTTTCTCATTATGATCAATTTTTTTTTAATAGAAAGCCTGGTAATGGTGCATAAAAGAAGACACTAACTTTTAAACACACCGAAAATTGGCACTCGCGTCTCTCAATTTAGTTATGAAAGGACTGTTCGATACAATTTTCAATCATAGTTTATGATTTTTTTTTTTTTTAAATATATGCAAATACGTAAAGTTTTTTTATCGTTTTTTTTTAATCGCATATATATATATATATATATATATATATATATATATATATATATATATATATATATATATATATAACTTATTAACTTGATTAAATATAGTTATTTAAAAAGATATTAAGGTCATTTTCCGTTTTGATTTAAATAAGATGGCGGCAATTTTTCATCTGCTAACACAATTAAAGTTGTTTTGCTTAATAATTCAGGAATATTCAGGTAATTTCGACTGCATAATTTGGAAGCTATCATTCGAACTTATTAGAATTGACAAAAAAATCAGGGTTGTGGAGTCGGAGTCGGAAGGAGCCGGAGTCGGATTTCTAAAAGTACAAGGAGTCAGAGTCGGAGTCGGAGTCGGAATTTTTTATCCGACTCCTTAAGTCCAATAATTTTTTTTTTTACATAGTTTTCCTGTTTGGTTTTACCAGTTTTTTCTGTTTGTTTTATTACATTTTTATCCCAAAACAAGGCACATTGCCACTGGGCTACTATCAGAGGCCTAAGTTGCAGAATACTATGTACAGAGTTTAGCAACAAAGTGTCTGTTCAGATTACACTTGAACTTCTGCATGTCAGTACAGTTGGGGAAGCAGGAACCTGGAAGAGAATTCCAAAGTCTAGCAGTTCTGGGGAAAAATATTAGAGTAAAAGGCTTTCTTACAGCTAAGGATCTCTGTGTAGGGGTGGGACTTCGCTGCTTGTTGGGTTAATCAGAGGTATTTTCGTCAAGGAGGTACAAGAGCTTGTAGTTCATCAGAGCGTACACCATTAAAATATTTGTAAAACAAGCAGAGGGATGCAACATTTCATCGATGGGACAGGGGCTGAAGCTTAGATGAAAGTTCAGGACCTATCAGGTTGGCAATTCTCTTTTGAACCCTGTCCAGGAGCGTGAAACTAGTAGCAGATGCACCAGCCCAAATGTGACAGCAGTACTCGGTACATGGGCGAATGGTAGCTTTGCAGAGGTACAGGATACTTTCAAGCATAAGTAATTTTCTAGCATGGTAGAGAGAGGCCACCTTCTTGGCAATGATCTCGATGTATCTATTCCAACTCATGTTCTCTGTGAACGTTAAGCCGAGGAGTTTGAAGGAAGTACTTTCAGGTAATGTATCTTTAGCCATAGCTATTAGTGGTTGATAAGGTTTCATGTAATTATTAAAGGAAACGAGCTTTGTCTTAGCAGCGTTGAATGTTACCATCCATTTTTGACCCCATTCCACTACAGACTGAAAGTCTTCTTCTAGGATTTCTGCTATTACCTTAGATATGTACTTATTAGTTTTCCCCACATGCCTGCTATAGAGCGTGGTGTCATCGGCAAATATACTCATCTCAGAGAGACAATTTTATCAGGTAAGTCATTTATGAATATCAGAAATAGTAAAGGACCAAGGGTCGATCTCTGAGGTACACCCGCATTTATGTCATATTGTTTGGACGTACGCCCATCAAAGACAACCTGAATTCTTCTCTCATTTAAGAAGGATTTAATTATTCGTCCAATAATACCATAGGATTTTATTTTCATGAGAAGACTATCATGCCACACCCTGTCAAAAGCCTTAGATATATCTAGGGCTACTGCGCTTCCTTCCTCTGCTTTATCCAGTTCTTGGTATATACGTTCAGAAACTACAGTTAGAATATCTGCAGTAGAATGGGCTTGTCTAAATCCATATTGAGTGTCAGAGAGAAGTTTAGCAGCTGTAAGGTGGTGGACTAGAGCTTGATTAATTAAGGATTCAAATATTTGGTGAAAGGAGGGAAGAGGCTAATTGAGTGGAAATTTAATGGGTCAGTTCTTTTGCCAGAGTTTTTGTAAACTGGTACGACGTAAGCAGTTTTCCAGCAGCTAGGAAAGCAAGATTCCTTAAGGCATTTGTTAAAAAGTTTAGAGAGAACTGGAGCAACTTCAGTCGAGCATTTTTTTGATAGCACAGCCGGGATGAGGTCAGGTCTACATGATTTTGAGGTGTCTAGGTTTGTTGATATCATGTATTTGAGAAGGGCTGATTTTCAGATCATCTTATGTGGTGTCTGTTTGCCGAGGAAAATCAGGGAGGGAATGGTTTGTTGGGTCCAAGGTAGAGTTTGAAGCAAACTGACTGGCAAGCATGTTAACTTTTTCAGTTGCTGTGCCAGCAACCTCATGATTATTGGATAGTGCGGGTATTGTTGATTGCCCATTATTTACTACACTATTGTGGATTTTCTAGAACTCACGAGTTCTTAATTTCTACACTTCAATGCGTTTCCTGGTGGTTTCAGTATATTCACTCTTAACTGTCGCTACTTCTTTCTTACAATTACTTCTAGCTTCTATAAACTTCTGCTTGTACAGGACTTATGCCGGATAATTCTATGGTATGCATGTTGCCTCTGAGCAATGGCAGCTGCACAAGTAGAAGTAAACCATTGGGAATAGTGGGGTTTGCTATAGAACTTCTGTGTAGGAACATGTACTTCAATTGCTGCTTTGAACCATTCAGTAGTCTCATTTACGCACTGTTCTGCAGGAAGAGAAAAGATATTTCCTCATAAGGTCTCTGATGGCATCCTAGTCAGCTTTATTGTAGCACTTTGTCGTTTGGAGTAATAGCTCTTCAACTTGGGGTCGAAAGTTTAGAGTAATGTCTATCATTATCACAGCATGATCAGCATTCCCGAGTGGGCAATGAATATTTGTTACACAATCCTCAAAAATTATTGTCAGAAATAGATCCATAAGTGAAGCTTGCTTGTCCTGACGATGAGGGAGACAGATCGAGAATTTTATTGTCTGTGTCAAGAAATGGGATATAGCAAAGTTATGGATGACACTAACAGCTGTGTTAGTGTAGTTAGAGAAGCCAAGCCAATTTCTGTGGTGAGCGTTAAAGTCACCAAATACATGTACTTGAACGCTAGTGTCAAGAGAGAGTGCTACAATTCTACTGTCAGAGACATGATTGATTATAGTATAGTCCTGGGTTGATGGAGAGTGATAAAGAAAATACAGGTTGCTAACGCTATGTTGTAAAGTTAGTTTAAAGCACATGAAGGGTTCGTCACCTGATTCTGGTTTAGATTCCCTAGACATGGGGAGGATGTTACGAATATAGACTCCAAGTCCATGCATGTGTCTGTAGGAGTCCTTATGACAAAGTGGAAGATAGCCAGTTTATTATTATTATTACTATTATTATGATAATAACAAACAAGGGTGCTTGTGCAGTGTACGCACATGTATTTTAAATATTATTTCCAATTTAAATTAAATTTTGGGTTTATATTAGAGAATGTAACAGTGAAAGGAGATCAGTACCACCAGATGCTTGAAGATTTTTTTCGACCTTGGATACAAAACAAACCACCAATGTGGTTCCAGCAGGACGGTGCAACGGCACATATGGCACGAGAAACATTAAATCTGCTCCAGGACATATTAGGCAACCAAATAATTTCTCGTGGCTGTGAGATAAATTGGTCGCCCCGCTTGCTAGATCTCACATGTGCAGATTTCTTCCTTTGGGGTTACCTCAAAGAGTGGGTATATGCAAACAAACCAGCCACAATAAATGCCCTTAAAAACAATATAGAGGAAGAAATTAAGGCCATAAGCCATGAAACATTAAGTGATGTGCTGGACAATGCATCACAGAGAGCACAAGAGTGTGATAATGAAAATGGTGGACATTTAAGTAACATCATTTTTCATAACTAAAATTAGACCTTGTGAAAAACATACCCTAGATTAAGTTGTGTAAATAAAATTAGAATAAGTAAACTATGATATCTTACTATATCTCAAAAAATCACGGAGAGGCTCATCTACCTACATATGAAAATTGGTGAGCATAACTTAAATAATGAGGAAGTTAATCAAATTTAAAATCAATCAGCTTCTTTTGGGACACCCTGTACATTTGTATTATTACAAATGTGAACAAAAAAATAATAAAAAGACATTTATGAAATACAAATGAAAAACAATGAAACAAATGAGCCCTGGGTTTAGTATATCTTGCTGAATAAGACAGAGTGGGAAGACTCGTTCAAAACCCAGAAAATGTAAAATAGACAAACGAACAACATATGAAAGTAATGAAAACACCAACACAAGTGGTAACGTTTCAAAGTTAATTTTATTATAAAAATTCAACTCTGATAGAGGGGTGGGGAAAGAGATTAAGTAAAATAAAAAAAAACAAATCATGAGGATATGGAAGGGGTATCTTACTCTAATATCTGAAAATACCGACGAGAAATACATTGATACAAAAAAAATACATCAATACAAACAAAACGATGGCAAAATAAACTCCCCGACTTAATACACAAGAGAGAGGTATGCAGAAAGAGAGGAGACTTATAGTCTTTACTTTTCTTTTTTTTCTTTTGTTTCGGGCGGTTGGTTAAAACAGATATTTTCAACAATCATCTATTCGCTAGTCCATAATTCAAATATATATTTGTAAAGTTCGCCGTTTCCTCATCATTTTATGGTCGGCTTTATCTCCTTTCTTTTGCTGTTGGGATGGGAGGTTTCCCCGGCATTATCTCCTTTATTTCACTGTTGGTGTGGGGTTTTCCCTGACATTGTCTCCTTCTTCGTTGTTGGGATAGAGTTTTCGCTGGCATTATCTCCTCCGACAGTGTCAAGTCATTTCTCTTCCTCTTTCGTTGTTGGGATGGAATTTTTCCCGCATCCGTCCGGCGTGGCAGTTCGACCGAGTGTCTACAAAAATGTCTCTTTTCCTCTCTCTCTCTCTCTCTCTCTCTCTCTCTCTCTCTCTCTCTCTCTCTTCCCCGTACCTCGCTTGCCCTTCTCTTTTGCTTTCTTTGTTCGCAAACAACAAAAAAACGATACACTTTTCGTTGGCCTAAAATTAAATTTTAAAATTTTCTTAAAACACATAATCTAATTTAAGGATTATGTCACAATATATATATATTCCGTGTAAGACTCTTTTGACACTGGGGAGGAGCGGTACCTAGAAGTTTGTGAAATTTCTCCTTTAGGCATCGATTGAAAATCTTTGCAAAAATGGGTACCAGCTCCAGTTGCAGCTTTTCGAGTACTATGACTAGAATATTATTAGGACCAGTTGCTTTGCTGGCATTAAGGTTCTTGATGAGTGTGACAATATTGCAAACAGATATGTGGATGTCACTTAGATTGTTATCAGTCTTGGGAGGTAGGTGACCCTGATCACATAAAGTTGAATTTGATGCAAAGTTCTTGGCAAAGAGTTTGGCTTTGTCAGATGCTGATGAAATTACCTTAGGCCCATTGATGATGGTCAGGGTGGAGGATGTGCATCTGACCTTGTAAAGACTCATATGAGTCAAGCCTCTGTTCTTCTACTTTTGACTTGATAGATTGAGCATTTGACCCTCTTGCATTTTCTAAAATCCTTTTGCAGTCAGTCCTAAAGGTGAATTTAGTTTCAAAACATCTATTATGTTTAAAGCAATTGAAATAATGGCTACTATGAGCAATGGCGCCAGCACATTTAGTGGTGTACCAAGGTTAGCTGTTCGGTTTCTGTTGGAATTGTTTGGAGGGTATATAGTTTTCTATGCCAATATTAAACTAATTAATTCAGTTGGATGCTATAGAGGATGTATTCTTTTTAAACATGGAATGTAGAGATAGTTCTGATATAAATATTCAGAAACTGTCCCAGTCAGCCATTAAGTATGTATACACTGTTTAATGGCGAGGGGTAGTTTGAGTTTTGTCATACTTTGTTTTTATCTTTATTGAGACAACCGAGTAGTCAGGAGATCTTAGTAGAAACAGGACTGAGGATAAGCATGGTTCAGAGTATGTTGTTAGAAAAAAGTGGGTTCATTAACAACTTGCGTTAGGTCATAAGCAAGGGAGAAATCATGACAAAACCTCCCGTCACCCTCTGTTTTGTTTGAGTGCCCTAGCCATTCAACATTGTGAACATTGAAATCTCCATAGACATGAATGTTGACTAAGAGATGAACAGACAGAGTATGATCAATTTGTTTAGCGATACTCTCAAAAATAGCTACTCCATCATTGTGAGGACGGTAGAAGGCAAAAATAAATGCTATGCAGTGAGTAAATGCTCCTCTAAAGTACATGTGGGGATGTTTGGGGCCTTCTTTGGAAATATCCCTGCCATAGGGGAAGCTATCCCTAATAGCTTCATATTCCATATTCATAGTGGTCTTGCTGGTCGGGTTTGGATTTGAAGTTAGAAAAGCCTTTGATGCAGAAGTCGGCTAAGGAAACAGTTGAGTTAATTCCAGTTTCACACAAGAACAACAGGCCAGGTTTAGTCTCCCAAAATTGGATTTCAACCTCTGGAAGGTTGGAACATAGACTTCTGATGTTAGAGAAGAAAAGCTTGTAATGGGGCTCTACATTGGAAGTTGTGGTTTCTCTTGTTTTGTTTTTTGAAATTTTTCATGGTTAAGTTGGGGACTTTGTGGAGAAGATCAGAGTTGTTAACAGAAAGGCTGAGGGTAAGTGAGAGAGAGATAGAATTAGGACGAAGAAGTAAATGAAAAAGGAAGTCTTTTGTAGACCAATAACACCGGGAAAAATTTTGGAATCATCCCATCACTAATATATATATATATATATATATATATATATATATATATATATATATAATGAAATAAAAATGACAGTTAAGTTTACTTGTGCGAATGAAAATTTAACTAACTTTCTTGGATTTGCATTTTTGGATTTTACCGTCATTGGATACTTTACCTTTCACCAGACTATCCATTCACGTGAAATCACTTTTTTTTTCACCCTATTCCCTCTGCTTTACTTTTTGTTATCAAGTAAGATCTTTGACTTACTTGTAGTTTCATCAAATACTTTTGCAAGCAAAATCCGATTCCGCATTTTGCTAAATCCTTCCCTCTGATAAGAAGGAAAGTATTTCTTCGAAACTCTGCGGATTAAGGACTGTCCACTTATTTAGTGTTTCCTTTTTAAAATTAAATATGTTTCAAAGTGTTTTTAACAGTTTTTTAACTACTTGCACTTATATATATATATATATATATATATATATATATATATATATATATATATATATATATATATAAGCAAAATTCGCAAGATAAGAAAAGGTTATTAAAAACTTTTCAAATTCGAAAGTGCAGAAATATAAATATAGAAGTATATATTTATAGAACAACAACCTTATCCAGATTTAAAAGGCTCAATGTCAGTGATAGAGTCTAATATAAGTAGAAAAAGTCAAGATATTCAAAACAAAAAAATATTTTATTCAAAACAAAAAATATTTTTTTCAAAACAAAAAAATCACTTAAATTTATTTCCGCTCATTTTAACATTTGTTAGCCCCCCCTCCTCTACAACTCTCTCGAGACCAGCATATTTCATTCACCCCACTTTATTCTCTAACTAGATACACATAAGTTTGAATGTCTTACATTTTTACTTTTTCGCTAATTTTGTTTTATCAATTTTAACAGTTCTTTCATACACAGATTATTTCTCACTATTATCTTTATCTAAAATTTGTTACCAATGTATGTATATATTTTAATTATACATCTTTCTGGATCTATTTATTTATCTTTTACCATTTTCTGCCTTATTTCAAACTATCTATCTCTTACACCAAGTAACTTGACACCTCCTACTTTAGGCTTCTCTCCTTCCCCTCCTCCTTATCTAACCCCCTCCTTCTCTAACCTTTCTTCTCTGCCCCATTTAATTCTATTATTAGTACATACACCAACAACGTGATAGCAAAACACCCCTCTACTTGCTTTGACCTTATTAACTTTCTTTCTCGTTTACTTTTAAGTTTCATTCTTTCGCTCTTTTCCGATTTACATTGGCCATGGAAGGTTATTTTGCCATACATATTGGACTTTGCTGAGTATTCCCTTTCATTTTATCTATAAACTTCTACTTTTCTTTCAATTTTCTTTCTTGAATGTTTTCAAAAATTGAGCTAACCAGCAAAAATACATACTTATCTAAACTTACTTTTTGCTAACTTTTTTCCTCTGAGGAGAAGAGTCTTTCTTTGAAACTCTTTGGAATAAGGAACCTTCCACCTTTATTTCATATTCTTTGTTTTGAATAAAATATTGTAAATTTACTTCTACAATATCTTGACTTTTTCTACTTTTGCACACACACACACACACACATATATATATATATATATATATATATATATATATATATATATATATATATATATACATATATATATGTATATATATATATATATTCAGTGTAAGATCCCGCCCATATCCCCCATCCCGCCCATCCCCCCCCCCTCGATGCTCAGAAGTTTGTAAAGAATGTGTTCTTGGGATTCCTTTTTGTTTAACTGGCTACTGTCTCTCCCAAACTGATTTTCTTGACTGGCTCTTATAAGAGTTTCAACACTTATTACTTTCATGTACAGGTGTTACTTTTGTGTTTGGAAATATTTCCACTGGCTGAAAATATTTTTGAGTTCGCACGTCCATGTCAAAATTTCTAGCTTTGGGAAGTTAGGAGGAAAGTAAATTCCAACAAAGTATAGAAGGAAAGAGTGTAAGCAATCATAGCCATCTGCATTTTAGCATTTATATGACTCACTTCGCAATCCAATCACTACACAGTAATTATTAAGGTTAATAAGATGGAAGTACTTGCAGTGGTGGTTGGTTGGTTGTTCTTGTTTTACGGCATATCAACCCTTTTCAGGTTATTTAATGCCGAATCCAGTGATTTTTAAGAACAATTTTTTAATAGAATATATATATTTTTTTCAAGTCGGTTTCTATTTAACCCATAGTTGGGACCCTTACAGGTACTACCACTCCGGGTCAGAGTGAAACTGGGAGCAATGACAATTAAAGGGTGGCTTCATACTCCCCAAAGCCTGAAAGCTGGGGCCTCACCATCGGATATAGTTTAAGGTCATATCCAGGACCCTGCTGTGATGGAATATGAAACATGGAAGGTGGTACTTAACATAATAGGCAACAGAAAAGAAGAGACATAAGTAGTATAGCGAGAATACATTAATCATCCCAATAAAATAAGAAAGACATGTGTTATTGGGGATGAAAAAGAAGATACATGTGCATATTACTTACATTTGAGCTGAGCTGTTCGGAGAGTCTCATGTGACTCTGACCAGAAGGTGCCTGATAGAATATAGTAATGTCAAGATAGCCAACCACTTGAAGCGCATTCAACGGCTAAGGATTTTTATTCTGGGCCGCCCAAATCTACAGAGATTAGACCATTCCTGTAATGACCTATTCCCTGTTGATTTTGCAATGGGAGTTTAGTTCTGTGCAGTTCTAGGAGGTCCACTCTCACAGGCATTGCATTCTCTCTTTGAGAAGGGATTAATTTATTGCTAATCGCCAGAGGCGCCCTCACCAGGGAATTTGCAGGCCATAGTACCCCTACTCTGGGGCACTGACTTCTCACTCCCACTTTTTGACCCTGGTGTCTAAGTTCTTGCAGTAGGAGAGAACTAAATACCTTTAAGGTAGAAAAGAGGATTATATCTGGTTCTATATACCCCACATGAGCGGATTTATATATTTTTTATTTCTGGCATAGAAGAGGGCATTTTCTTATTGACTAGTATGTTTCAGGGGAGATAACTTGGATATGATCTAAAAGAGATCACTGAATAATTCTAGGTCTGATAGAATAATCAATCATTTTATGATAAATACCTATTTTATTCACGTAAATATTTAGAATGAAATATATTTTGACATTGTCTTTGCAATACTCACAAACTTATTTTTACTTAAATCATGTTTTATTAAAAAAAAATACAATTAAAGGCACTAAGTTATAGCTACTTTCATTGTGCACATGAAACGTTAAATGAAAACTAGCCAGAAAAATAGTAGCCATCATTAGAAATAAATAGAGGTTAGCTAAAGGAAAAATTTAGTATTGCAGCGGGATGGTAGGCAAGGTGCCGATCTACTATGCAATTAAGTAAGTAGACACAGGCCAAAAACGACAAATGGCAAAGAAGAGAGGACAAATGCAGATCAATAGTTGTAAAGGAAAGTAGTATTTACTTTGGCATAAATACTAGTGTAACGGAGCTGCTAGTACTGTTAGCAGCAGCAGCCGTATGACAGCGAACATATGCAAAGGACCAAGCTGGCTGCTCAAAGTCACAGAGGAAGAAGAAAAGGAAAAGAAGGTACTTGTACAGATTAATCAAGACATTAAAAAACTGAACATATCAAAAAAAGGTTTTATTGTATTGGAACTGTTATTGGAACAAAGTCCTCTGAAAAAAAATTTCACTTAATTTCATCAAGTATTTTTTTTTTTTACAGCGAAAAAACAATTTGTTATGATACCGAGTAAAAGGTTACATTTTTAGGAAGAAAACCTAGTATTAAAGATGGAGAGGGAGTGTTGGTGCTTTAAATTGAGTTATCTCCCCGTGGCATGTTCAAAAAATTCCAAGATGGCTGACTTCAACGCGCTCTCATAAAGACGTGTTTTTCAGCTATAAAAAAAAAAACAAAAAAAAACTACTCAATCAAATTAAGTGAAATTTTTTTCGATCTTCAGTCCAAAACGGATACGTACAATATAACCTTTTTTCGATATTTTCGTTTTTTAATGTCTTGATTAAACTGTACAAGTACAGAAAAGAAAAGGCAGAGACAAAGAGTCACACATGGCTGAAAAGCGCCGAAGAAGCATATGTTCAAGACATGGCCAGAAAATAATAGTGAGTGAGACATGGGTAATGAAAGCAATTTAAAAAGATATGTCGATGTGAGAAATGAACTGTGTAAAACAAGAAGCATTGCATTGTTGGAAATACCAAGAATAAATGCCTTTTGTTAAAAACAGGAAAATGCTGAGTCGAATTTCTTTCATTTTCCTTTTCTGTTTCTTTGCGAGAGCAAGACTTTCATTTACAATGTGTTGGGTTCATTAAAGTGTTGTGGAAGATTGTTTTGAATTATTAAAAAAAGGTGTACAACGTGTTACACAAGAGAAAATGTAGAAGAACTGGAGAAGATCCGTTGATGACAATTCTCAAAGTAGAAAGGTTGGAGAACAGTAGATGTTGTACTTGGGCAGCAGTGGAGACTGGATGGACAGGAATGCAGTGCGCTATATAACTGGAAAGGCTGGAGATGTGGAAACTGAATCATAAGCAGCATAGCATATCGTCAGAAGGAGATTGACACGGATGTACCTGAGTGAGATGTGGTGAGATGTGTCAGGTAAGTCCACTCCACAGGGATGTGGCCAAGAGCTGGATCGACAGGAACAGTGGTTGCAGGAATGGAATTAAGGAAGCTAGATCCTGGATAGCATGGAATGATGCCACACAGAGATTAATGTGAACATCCCTAATGTGTGATGAGATGTCTCAAGTAGGTCTAGTCCGGCTTGACATGATCAAGGACTGGATCAACTGGAACAGGCTAAAAGCTCGATCCTAGAGCCGGGTATCAACAGTTATTGGAATCAATGGGAGGACTGGCGCAGGAAGGGGCTGAAGCAAGTACTACTGGAAAGAATTGCTGAAAGTTACTAAAGCATGAGTGGTAGCTGCAGGAGCGATCTGGAGCTGCAGGAGCGAGATGGAAACTGCAGCAGTGAGTTCAAACTGCAGGAGTCAGAGCAGGAAGGTGTGAGAGATTGAATTGTATTCTAGTAGTTTGAGAGCTGCCCTGAAAAGGGCAATCTGGTTTGCTAGTGGTAATTCCCTGGCTGAGGTGACATATTTATTTCTCTCCCGCTGCAAGAAATATGACACTAGGGTCAAAAAATGGCATTGAAAATTCAGTGCTCCTCCTGCAACAGATGCCTGTACATCAGCATTCTCTGGCAGAGGTGCTTCAGGCGATTATCAATAAACTAACTACTTCTCAGAGAAAAGGCAACGTCTCGAAGGATAAACCAACATTACACCTCAATCAACAGGAAACAGGTCATTACAGGAATGGTCTAATCTCTGTTGATTTTTGTTTTGAGGGAAAAAATCCCCCGGCGGAGGCAATGTATTTATTTCTTTCCCACCATGAGAAATGTGACATGAGGTTCGGAAAGGAAGCCTACTACTACCGTGTGCCTGGGTCACAATTAATTAGTTATAATTAATCAATGACTGAATTTGTTGCGGTCAAAAAGTATATGGGATGTTGATTGATTATAAGTACATAGTTTTTAATCAACGTTTAGATGGTAGTATTTGACTAGATGTGAGGAAAGTTGAACCGTGTGTGGTTCAAGAGTAAAGGTTCTTGGACATGGCTTAACACCTACGTATTTTTGGAAAAAGGTTTAGTTGAATCTGTAACATGAATAAATCATTACTGCGACATCAATTTAGTAATGTTAATGTTATAAATAAGCGTATAGTCACAATAAAAATACAAACAAAGGGATTAGATTTATATTTATATATTTATCAGTTTGGCAAGAGGTTGTTGGAAATTTGTTGCTAAAATACTTATTGTTGCATACTGGGAATTGTGTAAAAAAACATTTTTCTTTTAGACAGAATAGCATGAGAAATTATTTTAAATGAGACTTTAAAGATTAAGGCATGAATTTGAATTGCATCATTTTCTCAGTTCCTGTATGGTTTCACTGCAACTACACATGGTCAATTATATCGGATAAAAACTCGATTTATGGAAATCATTCCTGCACAAAACATTTTGCAGAAAGCTGTGGGGAACAAAACTTAAAATGTGTTTTGTTTGGCGGACATAGTCGAAAGCATACCACGTGACAAAAGAGTGCACTTCTCAACCAATCAATGCGAAAAGAAAGATTTCATTTTCAAAACCTTTTTTCTTACATTGCCTGGGAGCTGATCGACAAATACTTAAACGAATTCACTCACTCACTCATTCTCACTTGGCGCTCTGCACTCTGCGTTCCTCACTCTTCGCTCACCGTTCTTTGTTCATTTCTCTATTCACATCAACGACTCCGTTGCTACATATTTTTCTGCCAGCATGACAAAACATGATTAACCACATGCACGTACACACACAGAGAAGTGCTTATCCATACACACACACATGCACACACACACACTGTGAATAATGCAGATATTCAGTCGCACGCAAGGACATTTACCTTTTTCTTAATTTCTCCTAGCACACATAAGAATTAAGCTTGTTTTCTCGCTGAGAAAACAAGGGACACTCCCTGATTTTTCAAGTCAAAACAACGAACAGTCTCAATAACTTTCACATTTGCAAGAACTGCCTATCCAGACACACCTTCTGGACACTAAAAAATGATCCGTTTGTTACTTGTTATTTTTGTGTAAATAAATGCCGTTCATTTCACATGTTTGATTTTTGTTATTTTATTTTATTTGTGGTGGAAAAGGGGATCGTATGAGACCTGAGTACCACTACATGCCAAAATAATGTTGAAATCCATTAAACTTGGAACAATTTGCAAGACTGAAATCGGAATTGAACTTACTTATTTATTTAAATCATTTAATCAAAAAAATATTTATTTAAATCATTTAATTGAAAAATATTTATTTAAATCATTTAATCAAAAAATATTTATTTAAATCATTTAATCAAAAAAATATCTATTTAAATCACTTAATTGAAAAAAAAATTATTTAGATAATTTAATTGAAAAACAAAAAACAAAATGAATTATTTTTAATTTTAGATTTTTAAGAAAATAAATTGTCCCAAATAATAGCAGCATCTTTTTAAATAGATAATTTATTTGGGTAAGTTTGTAGATGGGTACATTCAGCTAAATCAGTTCTCACCCCAACGAAATGAAATTCTACTTTTTTTAGGCGATTACTTGTGAACACCTAGAAAATCTGGCTGGATTGCATACAAAGTTATTTGATTGCTTGCAACAAGACTAGTATCCACCATATGATTCAGACTGCATAGAAAGCAGGCGGGAGACGTTACCTGGTGTGATCTACTCCAGCTTCAGGGACACCTCCAGTATCTTAAATACCAAAATCAAATGATGATGATGTGATGATGAGACTGATGACCCTGAAAAACTTGGAAAAAATTTTTTTTTTAATTTAGCATAAAAAATGATTCTCTATTTTTAGGCTATTAGCAAACCGGATAGTGTTTTAGGACAGTTAATCAAGGTCTTTTTTATTGGAGGGAGGGGGAGAAAGATAAATTTTGTGATGAAGGAGAGTGGGACTCCCCCCTTAATGCTATCACTAACCTTAAGTCCGAGTGGCAAGTAGCCCCCAAAATTTACTTTAATACTAAACCTATTACTAAGTTCAAGTGATAAGCCCCCGCATGCCCTAAAAAAATATCCCTAACTTAAAATCTGAGTAAATCTCTAAAAAGCCACCCCTTAACCATACTACTAACCCTAAAACTTAAAGACAAAATCCCCCCAAAACAAAAAGATGCCTAAAATGTTTTACTCTAAATTTATATGCAAAATTAATCCCCTAATCTAAATTCTAAAATATTTTTCCGACACATTTTTCTGTGCATTCACATGTAATTACCTAAAAAAGGTAAACTTTCATTTTTTGTACGGAGGGTGCTCATTTACAATAATATCTTTATTTCTCCTCCTTTCAGCCTCGAGAAATAATAGATTCTCTGTAATGAGAAATCTATAATGAAGCAAGGTTTGCGTAATCTCAACCACACCTATTCTGAACTGGTATTGATCAAGTCGAGTGGCAAGAAGTTCAGGACAAGTGGAAATAATGCAAATTCAGAAAAGAAAAGTGAACTAGTGTTATTTCAGATTTTTTCCTTCTTCTTGACTAGTTGCACAATCACGGCTTGAGAGTCTAGTCTACCCTACTATTTCAAGCCATAGATGGAGAGATTATATGTGGATTCATACCTTTCCCAAGAGTATTCACGAAAATGGTGCAACCCCGTTAAAACTCAAACACGATAAAGAATTAAAGATTATTATTTAGAATTCAACCTAATTAAAAAAAAAAAAAATCTTTATGATGTACGTATCGTCACGGAACGAAAATGCCATGTTCCAAAAATCAACGTAAATTGATAAAGTATATTTTTAAATAGAAAATCATTTTTTTTAAATGATTTTTAACAAATCATAACCATTACAAGGCTGATTTTGATCTCGGTAGTTCGAATCGAGTTGCCTCTAGTTATTAAAGATGGCGGAGCGAGACACACCATCAATCATCGCTTCTTCATCATAACATTTAATTTTCTTAAGAAAAAAACTACTTAATGAATTCATTATTATTATTTTAATTTTTGGAATATGATATTTTCTTTCCGTAACGGGTAGGTATATCAAAGAGTTATTAATTTTTTTTTTTTTTTTTTTTTTTTTTTTTAGGTTGAATTCTGGACAAGAACAGAATTAAGATATCTAAGTGTGAACTTAAAAAAAAAAGGCATAATTATTTCATAGTGTTGTCAATGGCGCCGGTTTTAATTTTGACCAATCAGACGCGAGCTTTCACTTCGCCGCGATTTCATCGTTTTGCTCCGGAAGTTTTGTTTGGAGAGAAAGATCTCTGTTTATACTACGCTTTTACTTCCTCGGTTGCAATTTACCTTATTTTAATTTTAATCGATTTATTAATATGCTTGTCGGAGTTTTCACTGTATACACACAGTGAAGTTTTATTTTTTTATTTGTGCAGTAAACCTCGAAAAGGTAAGAAAAAACATAATGCATTCTAAATTTACTTGCCTAATTTTTATGTATCACAATTTTTTTTTATTTTTCGTACTTTCCCCCTTTTTATAATATTTAATTAATTTATTTTTAAATACGTTATTTTTCTGTTTTTAGAAAATACACACAGTTTAAACAAATCAATCAAGAGGTCTCTTCATTTGTGTATGTAATTTTAATCTACAAATATTAACCGCCAAAACAAACAAACAAAAGCAAAATTTGACTAGAAATCAATTTGGATTGCTTTTCTCATCTTAGTTGTTTATATGCAGAACGTTTCGACCGATGTAACCTTTTCTCTTCTTCAAATTCATCTAGTCGAACTTAGGAATCTTTATGTCAAACTCGGAAACCGGTATGGAATGCTGAACTTTATATGCATTTAAATTCACAGTTGTGGGTTCTCATTCTGTAGAAGTGTTAATTTATGATGTTATTGTTATTACGTATTATTATATGAAGTTTGGGTTGAATTATCAACCTCCAAGAGACATTGTGGTGCTTGTTAAGATATAGTCGACAGATCGACTTTTGAAACATATGGTTTTAAACAAAAACAATAGTATTTACTTAATTGTCATTCCGAAAATAGTAATATATCCAAAAATTAGGAAACTTCGTCGAGTAGAAAAGGTCAGTGTGCACTGCAGCCACTGCAGTACTGACTGCACTAGTGCAGTCAGTGCACTGGTTGTTCAACCTGCTAAGGGTGTTTATTCCGAAAGCCGTTCTTAACATGGTGAGGTTGAGGTGTTTATTCCGAAAGGTATTTTCTTATTATTTTCACCCTCCTCATGTTAAGAACGGCTTTCGGAATAAACATCCGTTGCAGGTTGGACAACCATTGCACAACACAACTGCACAACTAAACTGCACATTGACCGTAGAAAATTATTTAAAGTCGTCATTTAAAAGAAAATTGTTGAGGTGGACCTAATCTAAAAAAAAAAATACCATTATTTATAGTTAAAAGTAATTTTTACGGAAAATTGGGAAATTGCATTTTCTTTAGATGTGAGCACCTTGAAGATTGCGAAAACAGAGGAATACTTATCTCCTCTTTCGCCACTTTAATGGCTTTCGAATTTTGTAGCTTATAGCGATAGACTTCTTTTTTTTTTACTAAAAACACAATACGATAAATTTTCATAAGTTTTGGACTTTTGGATATATTAAAAATGGTGGTGGAAGAAGGGCGGCACTCCAAGGCGAACAGGCAAACGTCAGGATTGCAAAAAAAAAAAAAAAAAAAAAAAAAATACTCTTTTAGCGCCCGCTCCCCTCCTCCAACCGGGTCTGGTAACAACTAATATCAAAATATTTGCAAGAACAAAGTCAAATCCTAATCTTAAGAGATTACCCCCACTCCCGATTTCTACCATTATCATACTGTGATAATGGTAGAAATTGCCCTTAATTCTTGATCCAAAACTGAGGAGCCATTGCTCAAAACGACAAAGTATTATAAGAAGACTGACTTGGAAGCTATCAGGGATCTCATCAGAGATATCCATGGGGAAATAGCTTTTCTGTTCCTGTTGAACAGTTGGCAAATGAGACCACTGAATGGTTCAAAGTGGCAATTGAAGGGCATGTTCCCATGCGGAAATTCTGTAGCAAACCCCACTCTCCCCAATGGTTTACTTCTACTTGTGCAGCTGCCAGTGCACAAAGGCAGCATGCATACCACAAATTTAACCGATATACGTCCAGTACGAACAGACAAAAGTTTAAAGAAGCTAGAAGTAATTGTAACAAAGAAATAGCGACAGTTAAGAGAGAATATACTGAAACCACTAGAAAACACATTGAAGCACAGAAATTAGGAACCTGTGATTTCTGGAAAATCTACAACAGTGTAGTAAATAATGAGCAGTCAATTCCCCCACTATCCAACAGTCATAAGGTTGTTTTCACACCAACCAAGAAGGCTAACATGCTTGCCAGTCGGTTTGCCTCAAACTCCACATTGGGCCCAACAACCCACTTCTTCCCTGATTTTCCTTTGTGGACAGAAGCTGCACTAGATGATCTGAAAATTACCCCTTCTCATGTTCATGATATCATAAAAAACCTAGACACCTCAAAAGCATGTGGACCCGATCTCATCTGGGCTGTGCTATTAAAAAAATGCTCCACTGAGGTTGCTCCAGTCCTCTCCAAAATTTACAACAAATGCCTTTACAAATTTTGTTTTTCTGACTGCTGGAAAATTGCTTCTGTGGTACCAGTTTACAAGAATTCTGATGAAAGAACTGGCCCATTAAATTATCGCCCCATTAGCTTCCCGCTTTTCGCCAAAATATTTGAGTCCATAATTAACCAAGCTCTAGTCGATCACCTTACAGCTGCTAAACTTTCTGACCAATCAACAATATGGATTTAGGTAAGTCCGTTCTACAGCAGATATCCTAACTGTAATATCTGAACATATATACCATACACTGGATGTGATTAGAAGCAGAACGGCGAGACCAGTTGAGGGCGAAGCAGTGGAGGGGAGTGTGCAGCCACAGGAGGAGGACGAGACACCTCAGAGGCCAAGTAGAGAGAGGCGACCGCCACAGTGGATGAGAGACTATGAAATGTGATCTTGAGATCAGGGAGGCATGTGGTTAGAAGCAGAACGGCAAGACCCAGTCCGGGGAACCTGGAACATACCGCGAACATTGGATGGAGTCGTGTGGTGCGATGCGAGCAGCATTGCAACAGGGGTCGTTTTGGAAATTGGTTGAGTTGTCGGGCATTAGGGGACATGCCACGAATCACGTAGTCAAGATGACTTTTGTTACCGGGTTCCCCGGACTGGGTCTTGCCGTTCTGCTTCTAACTACACTGGACAAAGCAGGGGAGGGTAGAGTGTTAGCCCTAGGTATATCTAAGGTTTTTGACAGGGTATGGCATGACAGTCTTGTTAAGAAAATCAGATCATATGGTATCACTGAACAAATACTTAACATAATTAAATCCTTCTTAAATAAGAGAAGAATCCAGGTTATACTCAACAGTCGTACATCTAAACAATATGATATAAATGTGAATGTACCTCAGAGGTCGATCCTTGGACTTTTATTCTTCCTAATATTCATAAATGACCTCCCTGATAAAATTGTCTCTGAGATGGGTATGTTTGCTGATAACACCACACTCTATAACAGGTACGAGGGGAAAACAAATGAACACATATCTAAAGAAATGGCAGAAACACTAGAGGAAACCCTCCAATGTGTAGTGGAATGGGGACAAAAATGGATGGTTACATTCAATGCTGCCAAGACTAAACTTGTTTCCTTCAATAATTACAAGAAACTTTCTCAACCACAAATAGCTATGACTAAAGATATATTACCTGGAAGTACTTCTTTCAAACTCCTCAGCTTAACGTTCACAGGGAACATAAGTTGGAACAGATACATTGAGAGCATTGCCAGGGCCACTGCGAGGAAGATGGGCTCTCTCTACTGTGCTAGAAAGTTACTTACACCTGAAAGTATCCTGTAACTCTACAAGGCCACCATTTGTCCATGTACGGAGTATTGTTGTCACATTTGGACTGGAGCATCTGCTACTACTCTATCACTCTTGGACAGGGTTCAAAAGAGAATCGCCAACTGTCATCTAAGCTTCAACCTCTGTCCCATCGACGAAATGTTGCATCCCCCTGCCTGTTCTATAAGTATTTTAATTGTGGATTCTCTGACGAACTGCAAGCCCTTGTATCCACTCAATGTAAATACCCCTGACAAACCTGACTAGCAGCAAAATCCCACCCCTACATAGTAGAGATCCCTAGATGGAAGAAAGCCTTCTACTCTAATAGTTTCTTTCCTAGAACTGCTAGATTCTGAAACTCCCTTCCAGGTTCCTGCTTTCCCAACTGTACTAACATGCAGAAGTTCAAGTGTAACGTGAACAGACATCTTGCTGCTCAACTCCCTACATAGTATCTCTGCAACTTATGTCGTCCTCGATAGTAGCCCCCTACATCCAAGTGGCACTGTGCCTTGTTTGGAGTGGGAAAAAAAAAATGGCCTGGTCTGGTAACCAAATCTCGACTGGGAAGAAAATGAAAGAACCTGTTTTATAGGTTTGAAACTACCTCCTACCATCCTCCTACTCTTTTCACTATAAATACCGTTGCCATGCTTCACTCATGTTGGTTCCTTTATTCCTGGACGGTTTATTATTCTTGATCTCTAGTGCACTTTTTATTGTTACTAGCAGTTCAGCTCGTCTTTGTTCAGGCTCTATGTACTGTTCATAACTGAAGTTTGACTCATGTCCAGGTAACCTACATCTAAAATTTCAAGTGTTTAGACCCAAAATTGGCTGAGGAGTTTGGTTGAGTCTGCAAAGGTCAACTCTTTCAACTTTGACCTCTTAGCAGACAAATTTTTGCCCAAAATCTAATTAAAAAGTTTACTGCATGTCTGAATACCCTTTTATATAAAATTTCAAATGTTTAAACCCAAAATTGGCTGAATAGTTTGCTAGAGACCGCAAAGGTCAAATCTTTTAAACTTTGATCCCTTGGCAGCTAAATTTTCAGCCAAAAACTGATGAAAAAGCTTGCCCTATGCCTGAATACACTTTATGTAAAATTTCAAATGTTTAGACCAAAAATTGGCTGAGTAATTTTGTAGAGACCGCAGAGGTAAAAAAATTTTTAACTTTGACCCCAATTTTGACCCCTTAGCATTTGGTTTGGGTTCAAACCAAATTAAAAAGTTTGATCCATGTCTAAGTAACCTACATCTAAAATTTCAAGTGTTTAGACCCAAAATTGGTAGAGGAGTTTGGTAGAGTTTTCAAAGATCAAATCGTTGAACTTTGATCGAGATTTGATATAAGGGATATTGAGATTTGGGAAAATCTTTTTAATTGATTTTCGGCCTTATGTCAAATCTCGAATCTGAAGACTGAAAATTAACAGAGTAGTTTGGTAGGGAAATGTGCACACACAGACGCGCAGACACACACACACAAAATTTCACTTTTATAGATATACTAGCAGTTCAGCCTGGCTTTGCTCGGGCCCTATGTACTGTTCATAACTTGTTTTATGAGTGAATACACTTTATGTAAGATTTCAAATGTTTAGACCAAAATTTATCTGAGTAATTTCATAGAAACCACAGAGGTCAATTTTTTAAACTTTGACTCCAATTTTGACCCCTTAACATTTATTATTTTGGTCTCAAATCAAAATACGAAATTTTACCCATGTCTAAGTTACCTACATCTAAAATTTCAAGTGTTTAGACCCAAAATTGGTGGAGGAATTTGGTAGAATCTGCAAAGGTGAACTCTTTCAACTTTGACCTTTTAGAAACCAAATTTTCACCCTAAAACTGATTAAAATGCTTGCTGCATGTCTGAATACCCGTTATGTATAAATTTAAAATATTTAGACCCAAAATTGGCTGAGTAGTTTGCTAGACACTGCAAAGGTCAAATCTTTGGAATTTTGACCCCAACGGCAGCTCAAATTTTCAACCCGAATTGATTAAAAAGCTTGCCCTATGTCTGAATACCCTTTGTGTAAAATTTCAAATGTTTAGACCAGAAATTGGCTGAGTAATTTGGTAGAGACCACCGAGGTCAAATTTTTTAAAAGTTCAACCCTAATTTTGACCCCTTAACATTTATTGTTTTGGGCTCAAACCAAATTAAAAAGTTAGATCCATGTTCAAGTAACCTATATCTAAAATTTCAAGTGATTAAATTGATTAAATTGCCGGAGGAGTTTGGTAGAGTTTTCAAAGGTCAAATCGTTGAACTTTGACCCCTTGACAGCCAAATTTCTGGTCGAAAACCAATTAAAAAGATTTTCCCAAATCTAAATACCCCTTATGTCAAATCTCGAGTCTGTAGACTGAAAATTGACAGAGTAGTTTGGTAGGGAAGTGTGCACACACACACAATTTCACTTTTATAGATATATAGATTGCTATAGTTATTTTTTGTTGTTATTACCATTTTTTTTACAGTGCCTTTCTTTACTGTTTTTTTTTTTTTATTTATAACGGTTCGGCTATGGCTGGTTTTGCTAGCCAGATACCTATTGAAATTGACAATGTCGAAAAGGAGTTGGAAGATGCTCCAAACAACAACAACTGGAGCAAGCTGCCGAAAATCGATGTTAATGTCTCTGAATTTGTGGAGAGAGCTAGACAATGCCTACACCTCGTCACCGAAAAAGGATTGATGGTGGACATTCCTGAACTGGAAGAGATAAAAAAAAAAAAAATGTTTAATACTATTTGTAGTAGACCATAAAACAAAAAAGGTCAGAGCCTCAACGGACATAACTTATTGGCAACAACTGGATACAGACCGCAAAGATTAATAAAATGCAAGAGCTACAACACCCGGAATGCTTTATTTAACTCATCAGAAGACTGCTTAGTATTATCTCAAAAAAGAGATAACAACAACCAACTGCACATTACGCTCTGAATATATAGGCAAAAGAAGAACCACTGTCTCAGTTTTTCACGTCCCACACTATGTCAACGGGGAACACATTGGAGCTTTCCTATTAAGATATAGAGAGATTGTCTTCAGTGTGATGAATTCCACAGCCTGTGGTCATTTGACATATTTCTCAACAGAGAAAATTTTATAAATATACCATTTTTTCTTCAAGTGAGAGAAGAAAAGCTCTCTATTATTGGAGCAGGCAGAAGGCCAACCTGCTGGAATTATGGCGAGATTGGCCATCTTATGTCGGATTGCTCCCAGAAAAAACCCACAACAAATCCTAAATCAAGAGTAGGATAACATCTGGTGATTCAGCTCTCAGTTAAGGATCCTGCCCCTCCCCTTCACCAAGAAATGACTAAAGATGACGATCCAAAAGAAAAGGAGCACTAGCAAATTGTTATCGGGTGAGGGGAGGGGAGTCTGGCTGCTTGAATCTTGAACAAATGAGGGAGGAGGCTATGCTAGAAAAAGACCCCGGCAAAGTCAAATACGTAGAAATTGTTAACCTAAAGAAAAAACTGGACGCACAAAGACTAACTATTCCCAAATCACCCAGCAAACCTCAACCCCCTTTTCCTAAACAAAGCCCGAAACCACAACAGAATTCAACTCCAAACCTTAACATCCTAACGAAACCCAAATTCTAAGTAGTTATTGAGAAAAGTGCGGACAGACGAACGGACGAGGGTGAATTTACAGGTCCACCCTCCTAGGGGCCAAAAAAATTATCATTATTAGTTATTATCAATATTGCAATCACTAACCTGTTTATTCTCCACTACCTTCTATTTGTAATTATTATTATTGCAATTATAACAAATAATTATATCTAAGCATGGAGGTTTTATTAATTATATAAATTTGGAGATTTTTATTATTATTCTTGCTATACAAATTTTAAGGCTTCCAGTACTAAAATAAAAATGACTGCCAAATCGCTAAAACCTTGCCTCCTTATTTTTTTTTTTGTTGCTATTTGGCTGGATTTTATTCCTTATTCTGTCTCTCATGCTATATCTTCTTTTCTCCTTTTCTGTTTTTGCTCTCTTCCTCTTTCTATCTTGCCTTGTCTTCCTTTTCCCACTTATGGCACTTCTTTTCAATATAAATAAAATTATAGATGTATGTTTGTGTGTGTGTGTAAATATTTGACCGATAAACTCTTAAAGTACTGGTCAGGTCACATAACACTGAAATTAACAGGAAATAGTAACCATACACCAAGGATAGTTTATAATGAGTAAAATTATTCTTTGGATAGTTAATTAATGTGTACAGAAATATGTCAGCAAGTTTAAGTGCAAAATGTTAATTTCAACTTGCCGACATTTCTATTAGTTTGCGCATGCATAAACTAATTGTAGCTAAAAGTGGTTTTTCTTTATAACTTTCTTATCTATCTGTCAGGGTAGCTCAAATGGTAGTGAACGTGGCTGGAGCGGTAAATGCTTTGGTTTCGATTTTATCTGATAGCATCCAAGTCTTTTTCTTTTTTTTTTAACTTTTGAAATCAGTAATATATATATATATATATATATATATATATATATATATATATATATGTGTGTGTGTGTATAATCCTCCATATACACTACTGTTTCATTGTATCACAACTCATCAGTGCGGCTAGACTAGCACCTTTCCTTGTGAATTGAAACAACTGAACCATGGATCGGTGCTCGTAAACGTCTCATCAAATATCCATTAAATAAACATTCGCCCATCACTTTTACAGTGCTCGTTAGTTTACAAAAAAACAGTGAGCTTTCTGTAATAATAAATATGAAATCTGAATGAATGAAAATATATTCAAGCATATTTTACAACCAGGTCAGCCCCCACCCCACCCTGCTAGTTGTAAACAACGATGTTAATTTTACTGTGAAAGCTATAGTTTCAAACAATTCATGAAAGGGTTGGGAGAGTTAGATGACTTTTGTTTCATCAAAGAATGATTTCCTGTCCTTCCCCCATTACATGGCACTCAGTGTCTTTTTGACTTTCTTAGTTGAAATTGATTAGAGTTGTTAAGGAAAAACACACTCTCTATACACACACACACACACACACACACACACACACACACAGGAAGGGCAGTGCCCCCTTCCCTCCCCAGGTTGGGAAATTCGTCTCTATTTCAATTTATTTTTTTTATCATTGAGTATTCGCATTTCTGATTTGTGTGCAAGAAGTGTAAGATAATAAAGACTGATGGGAGGGTAATTCCATCTCAAATCATCCAGACCATGACACCCTTACCTCTCAGATTTTTTCCAAACTTTCACCATATGTTGGTATCATAAAAACTAGTGAATCCTGAAAATTTGAGTTTTTAACTCTAAGCGGTTCTGGAAATATCGCAATTTTGGTATTTTACATATATCGCTTCGAAGCAAATTTGCGAAATTATGAAATTACGTTTTGGGGCATAAATCAATTTCTAGACTAGGTAGAACCTTGAAAATTTGCATGGACAAGGTTTTCCACACGAGGAATCCAAAAATCACATTTAAAACCTCTGAAAATGAACTGTTTTTGAGTTATTAAACTTTTAAGCCGAGATTTGGGTATTGGTCTATGGTGACCCAAAAAAACATGTGGCACTATTGGAAATTGAATTTTTTTTGTCCTAGACATTCTTGATAGTCTGAACTTAAATTCCTCCAAAAAAAGTGTTTGGTTCTTTCCTTGTTAGCTCACAATCGAACCTCAAAGATGGGCAGTTTTATGGGCCTTACTTCCAGACAGAGCGTGTACAAGGAGTCACTTGACTTCACCATAAACAGGAAATCCTGAATTTTATTTTGACTTCCTGTTCATTTAAGAAGTGGTATTGCTACTTTCTGTTGTTTCCTTTAAGTTGGCTGGAACTATTTTGTTTGTTTTTTTGTTTGATGCAAGGATGCAAGTAGCAGGTAAAGCCAAGTAACCAGATAGCTCACAATCGAACCTCAAAATTTGCCAATCACAGTGGACAATCCCAAATAATAAACTGCATGCGGTGAGGATACAATGTGTCTGTAGCATTTATGAACCCCAAAAAATTCTCACGCGCCCCTGTGATTAACCCATTTCTTAGGTTTAATTGTGAACCAGTGAAGAAAGAACAAAAGCCCATTTTTCTGGGTACGGATACTAAGAAACGGTACCTATGCTGGGTGCGTACATGGTTTGGATTTTTTGGCACGATAGTACATTAAAGTCAAAAACTATCAACACAACACAACATCTTATGGGTGTAAGGCAACATATGCTGTCACGGTTTTATCGTAATCCTCGTCAGAAATAGTAAAGCTCCTTCCACTTGAGTTTGTTTTAGGTACGTGGATGCTACAAATGATTTTTTTGAAAGGAACAAGACACAGGTCAGCACAGCGAGGCCAGTTGAAAGTTTTACGTGGACCATGGGGGTGCATGAACTGATATCAACATCACTTTCATTGAGGTTTACTTTCTGCACCAATCCGACCCACCAGAACGAGTTGTACACACACACACGTTATTTACGTCGAAGGAGCAACATCCCCAATGTCAACATGAGTGGGGATTTTAAAGTCGTGAATGTCAACAAATGAATTGTCCTCACAACAGAGTTTATGTCCGATTTTGCATCCTGATTGTGGAACAAAATGACTACTTCTCGTCCCGGGTACTGCTTTCCCATCCATAAACCTCTTCTCCATTCTATCCGTCACTTCAACCATGTCTTTCTTGTCGATTACAAAGAACACAATGGACTTCATTTCAGCTTGGCACACTTCCAGTACTGCTTTGTAAGTTAGAATCTGGTTATTCAATGGTCTCTGCAAGCTTCGCTTTGCTGCATGCCGTTTAACAGCACCACCAATCCCATCACAAGGGGGTTTTCCATGGCTGGTTGCAAAAAATATCCACTCAGCGTTGATACCGTAATCATCTTTGTGGAAGCACAGATTAAGAAAGCTTTTAAAGTTCTTATATTGGCCGCCACAACCATCTGAAACATAGTAGATTTTGTTGATACCAGTGAGATGTTGTTTAATGAAATCTATCATCATGCTCTGTATTTTGTGAATAAAGCAAGTGTCTTGTGTATTGTCATCAGAGATAAAACATAGCGAGTGATGCTGTAGAACTCGCACTTCGTCTTTGTAGTATATTACAAGGGGGTGAAGTGTGCAGTACTTGTTGCTCCAGTGAAAACTTTGTATCTCATCCTGAATGAGAAACTGATAGTTTTCGGCGAAATCCCCCAATACCATGACCTCATATTTTCCCAAATTTTCTTTTTTTGCCTTCACATAACGTGCTTGAGCTTTGGTGAGGTACGAGTGTCGAGTCATTTCATTAATCTTCTCCACAAGAAGCTCCTTGTAATCCCCATATGTTGTTGTAAGTGTCAACAGGGCAGCTCAATCAGTTGTCTGCCATTGGCAATAGTGGAATTCGGATTCCATATCCAGGTGTGACAGTTCATCGTTCAGGAACTGTTCCAGAGCTGCACTCCCTGGACATGATTCGCAATGATGCATCATACATACCCTGTTATTTGTCACAAACCAGTTTCTCAATCAAGTCTTTGTATGTGCATTTCCAGTCAATTGCATCAACACTGCATTTTGATGGGTGCTGCACACACAAACTGAATGGGTCCCTGATGAACCAGCGAGGACACACCACACACTTGAAATTTTAGATATAGGTTCCTTGGACATGGATCTAACTTAATAACTTAATTTGAGCCCAAAACAATAAATGGTAAGGGGTCATACTAGGGTTCAAATTTTAAAAACATTTACCGTTATTATTTTTTTTCGTTTTTTTTTTTTTTTCACCATACACCTCCAAACACCCGGGCAATACCAGGCACCCATGCTAGTGTGTGTATATATATATATATTTATTTATTTATTTATTTATTTTTATACATTTTTGCATATATAGATATATATTTATTTTTTTTTTTGTATTTAAAATTGCAAAAGGAAAAAGGATCTGTAAACCATTTCAATTAAAATTCAGCTTGGCCAAATCTCATCACTGCAATTTTATCTTTAAAAAATATATTTTTCAGAACTTTTTAAATGAGAATTGATTATTTGGATTATTTAGGCTACTTCTTATTTTAAACGTTATTCTCAACGTTTTGTCTGAAGTAATTTCTGATCTTATTCAGGTGTATGTGTTTGAACTTCGGGGACCTTTCTGTTGAATTCTCAAATCTGTGTAGAATTTTTAAATGGAACCTTTTATTTAATCTGGGGGGGGGGGATAGCTTGCTCTCATTCTGTCAGCAATGACCAGGTAGAAGCTTTGAGTAATTCATAATTGTATTTTTAGTATTACCTGCACTGAGGATTTGAACCTTCAACTTTCAGAAAACTGTCAATTAGAACTGATTATTACTTTAATATTTTATTTGAAATAGATACATATTTTCTTAATAGTGTGTTTTATACTATTAATAACAATGGACAATAATGAACTAAAGAAGCATCATTTTGATCTGGGTGTAGTTTGCATTTTTCTTACCTATTTTTTTGATTGATACATTTTTCAGATTGTGTAGAAAGCAATATATAGTTTAGCTTTTATGGATAAACCCATAAAGCTTTGCTTTTTTATTATGTGTTATTTGAGTATCTATTCATTTTACACTTTGTAACTATAAAAACAATGCTCTTTTGAATTTTGTTTTGTTTTAATCAAATGAATATTTTTCTTTTCCTTGTAGAATTTTAATTGATATCTACCCATGTTTAAAGGCAACATTGGAACGTAAGTTTTAATTATTCTTACTCAAGATTTCTTATTACAGTAGAACCCTGGGATACCGTGACCCCAGGATACGTTTTTTTCAGGTTATGATGTGGAATACAATGTTTTTTCTGGCCCCTAGTTACAGTATATGCCCTGCCTTATGTTGTTATTTATAATGTTATTTGATTATATACATGTGTATTATATACTGTACTTCGCTACTAATTTGTAATGCTGGATTCCGGAATTCTACTGTACCAATTTTATTTAACGCATACTGTACGAGTTGGTAATATGTGATTATAATATATGGCTTGTGTTATGACGTATCCCAGTCCTATTGGGGACGGTAGAGATGGGTGATGTAAAGAAATATATATAAAAAAAGAGACAAAGGAAAGGTCACATTTCAAAGGACATTCAGTGAGTTTTTCTACAAAACTTTCATTTCTCCAACATCTCTCTCTTACCTTAGAACCTGTATCTAATTGAGCAGACGATTTCTTGTTTTATGTGAACATTGACTGTTGATATATTTTTCTCTCGGTAGAATTTGAATCATTAAATCATTTCATTTCATTCATGCATATTTAATTTTCTTTTCTTGAATTGAATTTTATTTATTTTTTTTTATATAAATAAAAGTGTTAATTTCTCAACGATACTTGTCCTCGTTATTTCTCATGTGATTTCGTTGTCCAGTACATTTCATTTTATTGTTGTCTTTGAGACGGTTATCCCATTCCCATAACAACACATTATAAAGGAACCTGGGAAACTTTATTTTTTTTTTATATATTTCGTTACGTCATCCATCTCTACCGTCCCCAGTAGGACTGGGATACGTCGTAACAAATTGGGGGCTCGTCCGGGATATATCCTCTCGGAAGACGCCCTGGACAGTCGAACGCATTTGAGGCAGCGAGAACTACTTAGCTCAACATGTCGAGAATACAAGAATTCCTAGATTCCCCTAATTTTGAAGAATTATGCAAATTTAGAAAAGACAGCATCTTAGCAATAGGTAAACATTATGAACTAGACGTTAGGCCAGGTATGAGAAGAGCATTGTTAGTTAGGATAGTAACAGAACATCTCGTCGACAATTTCTTAGTCGACGAAGCAGTTTTAAGAACTCTGTCAGAAGATATGAAGATATGCCCGAACCCCACCAAGAAAGACGGGAGAAGTTCGATATCCCCAAACATGCCCGCCTTGTACCGACGTTCCACGAATCGAATGTGGACAGGTACTTCCAACATTTTGAAAAAATTGCCCTGAGTGCAAAATGGCCTCTAGAAGTTTGGCCCATGCTCTTACAGACCGCATTAAGAGGAAGAGCACAAGAGGTATATGCCTCTCTCTCAATTGAGGATTGTTCAAATTATAATGTTATAAAATCTGCCATCCTCAAATCGTATGAATTGGTACCCGAGGCATATCGACAGAAGTTTAGGTTATACCGAAATGAGAACGGACAAACCTATGTGGAATTCTTTCGGCAGAAAGAAACACAGTTTAATAGGTGTATTTCTGTTAAAGATGCACAGTCTGATTATAATAGACTCCAGCAGATGATCCTGATGGAAGAATTTAAACATTGTGTCCCTGACAACCTAAAAGTGTTTTTGAACGAACGCTAGATCGCTACAGCCTATGAAATGGTGATTCTAGCCGACGAGTATGCTCTTACACACAAGACAGGTAGAAATACAATTGATCCATTCGAGGGTGAAATTCACACAAACCTTCGGAGAATGTCTGTCACCGACTCTAATTGTAATACAGGTCCAGAAAGTACTGTATATCGACCTCCCAGCCTAAGAAATAGATCCCCGAAAGCAAATCGACCACCCACCTATCAACAGATCGACAGGTGGAAACCCATAATGTGCCACTACTGTAAGAATGTAGGACACATCATGATGGACTGCTCGGTAAAGAAATATACCGAACGTAAAATGGGGATAGATTATAAACCTCAAGGCTTCATTACCTCATACAAGATCTCTACAAGAGACAATGAGGACAGTATTAGAAAAGGATACCAACCATTTATATCAGAGAGTCTAGTACATACAGTAGATAACCACCAAAATCGACGACCAGTAAAAATCTTGAGAGATACGGGGCAACCCAATCTCTGATTTTAAAAAGTGAGATGCCGGATGGACCGAAAACAGCCACCAGTGAATCCGTCACCATTCAGAGAATTACTGGAAATTTGGTTGATGTCCCACTCCACCGAATCTCCCTTGATTCAACCACAGTAAGCGGTCCGGTCGAAGTAGGAGTTGTGGAAAATTTACCAATGAAAGGCATTTCACTATTGTTAGGAAATGATTTGGCCGGTGAAAAGGTTATATCAAAATCAAGAATAGTAACTGAGGTAGATGCTAATAAAATCGAAAGAGATAAAGAAGAGGAAGGAAGGTTAATCCATATACGAAGTAATGAGAAAATTGACTTACCCCAACCATTGTTAAAAGCTGAATTAGAACTAGATACCCCACCGACAAATTTAAAAGAAGGCAATAAGCATAGTGAAAACTTAGAAATTCCCATGAATCCTGCAAAGAACCTTAATTTAAATACAGCACTAAAGTTTAGAAGTCCAACATTAGACACCAAGAAGTGTTACCGAAATAAACATGTTCAAGTGATATGCAACAAAACAGTCAGGAAATCCATTTCTAATAAACTGAGAACCCGCAAACAGCATCGTTTAAAAGATTTGATCATAGTTAAGAATTTTTGTTATAACAAGAGAGGTTCAGTTGGTAAATTTCGGTATCAGATTACATTATGTGAAGTTGGATGACATAAACATTCGAAATGACCGACCTGTATAGAAAAGTCCTTCTTCGAGAACTTTTCTAAAATTGGTAGGGGGGTGTGATACAGTTATTAAAATGTATGATAAATTATTTTATTGATTTTTAGCCGAGAGGAGATATATTTTCAGTATATTTTATTTACTGTATCATTTTTTTGGCGCCAAAAAAATGATACAGTAAATAAAATATACTGAAAATATATCTCCTCTCGGCTAAAAATCAATAAAATAATTTATTATACATTTTAATAAATGTATCACACTTGCTTTTCTGAATTTTTGAGATGAGGATTGAACCATTGTATTTGGATTATTCAGACTACTGTTCTCATCTTGAGCATTATTCACATGTTTTAGCTGATGATTCAACCTTCTTCGGTTGTGCCTTGTTGAACTCGGGAATCTGCACAGAATTTTGAACGAAACCTTTTATTTATTAATGGGGGTAACATGCTCTCATTTCATCAGTCACGAAAGTCTTAAGTAGTTCATAGTTGTATTCTTAGTATCTCTGTTCACTCTCTTTCTTCCACCCCCACTTTGTGTTCACTTTTTTTTTCTCTTTATGTCCTCTTTGTTTTCTCTCTCCTGTTTTTCACTCTCTCTCTCTCTCCTGTTTTTCTCTCTCCTCTTTCTTTATTATTCACTCTGTTCTCACTTTCTTTCTAAATAAATATTTACATTTTTGTGCTAATTTTCTATGTTTAAAAGAATTTTGCCTGATTTTTATTTATTATTTAGTTCTAACAGAAACTCTTCTGGAGGTTGAAGGTTCAATCCTCAGTGCAGGCTAAGAATACAATTATGTATATACTAGCAATACACACAGGCGATAAAACGCTTTGGATAATTACGAATTTCAAGGGGGGGGTCTGCTAAAATCGTCATATTTTAAAAACTAAAGCACCTTAAGTCCTCAAAATACCACTGTTTTGTTTGACAATGAATATACTTTCAAATAAATTAATAAATAATTATATATTTTAAGAGTTTTAAGCAAATAAAGCGCTAAAAATGTTAACATCATAAAACAGCGTTTTCGGTAAGATTTTGTAATGCCCCACACCCCACCCCCGATTTGCAAATGGTCGTACCACGTTTCTCTTAAGAATTTCATCATGAAATTTGGAAATTAACTAGAAGAGATATCACTTTTAATAGATTCGGTTATCCGAAATTCTTTTGACAGCTCATTTTTTTTATTTTTAAATAAATCAATCTTTTTGCTACATTTATCTATTAAAAATAAAAATGTAACCAGCTTTCTCTTGTGATACCTAGCAATTTAAAATGATACCTGGAAAAAATCGTTCTATTTTTAAAAAGTATCTAAAAACGATCTATAGAAGCTACTATCGCTGATATTAGTTACTTTACTGTAAACAAACTTTTTTGTTTTGTTTTTTATTCTAGAACGAATTAAAAATTAAATGAAAATATGAATATAAAAAAATGTTCTTACATATTTAGTTGGAACTCATATTATCAGAACATAATTAGCTTAACTAGAACTATTTGGTTATCAGAATATATAATTTTAAAGCAATCCGGCGTTATTTTTGGTCAAATTTAAAAAATATAGTTGAAAAACATGTGTGCACTTCTATCCATTGCATTAGTTTTTAACAGTGAATTAAACAGTGTTTTGTTTTTAAAAAAAAAAAAAACGAAAATATGGAATATGATTTTTTTTTGCTTCACGTGTGCGAGCAGTATCACCACCACCACCACCACTCCCAATATACTTTTTTACGTCTTTTTTTTTTTACAATTTTTTTCAGCAGATTATAATCGAATGGACAATAATCTACTCAATTACATGTATATATGAAAAAAAGAAAAAAATACAAAATCAGTATTTAAATATTTGTAGGAGGTGCTCAGTTTCTAGTTAAGTTCCTATTTACTTGCCTCCCCACGAGGACAGTTAGACACAAGGTCAGTGTTTAATGTGAAGAAAATCCAGCTTCCCAAAAAGGGTCAATCTGGACAGAAACAAACTTAACAATTGTCTCAGTCATGAAGGATTTCTCCTTCACTGACAGAGGACAGAAAAGGCGAAATGTAGCATCAGAATGCTACACTGTGATCTTGACCCGAAGTCCAGGTAGAGAAATAAAATAAAACGTCTTAAACTGAAAAGTTTAACGAAATAATGTGTCACTCAGACAAGCAATGTAATCTATCTATCTATATTTCTATAAAAGTGTCTGTGTGTGTGTATACATTTCCCTACCCAATAACTTTGTTAATTTTAAGTCTACAGACTCGAAATTTGATAACTCTACCAAACTCCTCTGCCAATTTTGGGTCTTAATAACTTGATTTGAGCCCAAAACAATAAATGTTAAGGGGTCATAATAGGGGTCAAAGTTTTTAAAAAATTGACCGCACCGGTTTCTACCAAATTACTCAGACAATTTCTGGTGTAAACATTTGAAATTTTACATAAAGAGTATTCAGAGATCAGGCAAGCTTTTTAATCAGTTTGGGTTGAAAATTTGAGCTACCAATATATAAATGTATGTATGTATGTTTGCATGTCTGCCTAAAACTTTCAACAGGGGCAACGGATTTTCACCAGATCAATATCATTTTTAAGCTCGACCTTTCAGACAACAAATACCAAAAAATTGGCTAAAAATATTTTCTTCACTTCAACTGGGCACTTTTCTACAGGGAGAGGTCGCTTTTTTTGCTGATATTGTCGAAAGTCCTCCCTTCTTTTCGATTGTCTAGCCTTAATTTAAACCTACGTCACTTCCGGTTTGGAGGTGGTCGCAACAGCAAAGACGTCACGTTTTTTTTCACATTCTTTTCCTCCTTCACAGTACGGGTTTGAGCCTGCCTTCCTACTACCACATTTTTTTTTTGCTCAACACACACCTCCAAACACCCGGGCAACGCCGGGCACCCATGCTAGTTGAAAATAAAAACCAAATTTATCAAAAATTTGTGAACGATTTGTTAGCTTTAGCAAAAAATGTTTTTTGATATTTAAATAAGTGGGCAAAAATACTTAATAAGTTTTCCAAACGTCACGTTTTCTGTTAGTGATGTCATTTGTTTTAAATGAAATTTATTTTTGTCTATTTGTCATAATTCTTGTTAAGTTTTATACCCCTTAAGAATTACGACAAACAAAAATAAATTTCATATTTAAAAGTAATTTGGTGTCCAAAATCTAAAGCATAACATTTTCAGAAGCCACTAACCGTAAATATGGGGGTCAAACGCCTTCTTAAAAAAACCCCCAAAAAAACTCCCTTAATCCTACCTCTAACCCTACGTATGAGTGGCAAGCTTCCTCTTCTTAAACCTTCTTTAGCCCTAACAATAACGTTAAGTCTAAGTGGCAAGCTCCTCACCAAACAAAGTTCCTTGGTAAGCTACATATAAGTGTCTAAAAAAAAATCCTTCCTTAAAGAAAAATGCACCATTTATCACCCATAAAAAATAAATTAGTCAACTGTCCTAAAACGCTAGAATAGTCTTGAAATGGTGAATTATTTTACATTAAATTTATGTGAAACTAACCCTCACTCTAAATTCTAAAATTGTTTTTGCTTTGTTTCTATCAAGTCTTCAGGGTGTTCACACATAATTTTCCTTAGCTCTATCATTAACCCAAAGTCAGAGTGGCAACCTCCCCACCCTCTCATAATTGCACAAAGACCCTCTTAAACCCACATATAATCGTCTTTAGAAAAAAGGTGTACAGGATTTATCTCCGATAGTAAAAAAAAAAAAAAATGGTTAACTGCCCTAAAATGCTAGAATGGCTCAAAATGGGGGAATCATTTTACATTAAATTCTAAAATAATACTTGTTTCATTAAAGTTTTTAAGGTATTCACATGTAATTGCCTACAAAGGTAAAATCACATATTTTGGAGAGGTGGTCAGATGGGGTGGGGGTTTAATGGAAAGTATTAATCTACAATAATACCAAAGAAATATTGCAATATATTCATTTTTTAAACGGTCCTAGATTTCGATTTCAGTTATTTGTACACATAATGTATTACAATTCAGCTTTGAGTTCTTGAACTTCTTTTCTTTTAATGGATACATGACATTTTTAAGGAATTGCAGCATATTTATGTGCATTTACTGCAGATTATTTGGAAACCATTAATTTTTGGAGATTTTCAGTCGCATATTCTAATTCCTAGCACAAAAATATACTTGTAAGGTAAATTTCATTGCTTAATCCTCCGTTTTAACAAAGATATTGCATTTTTACTGAAAAAGTAGTGTAAAAAATGTGACAAAACGCATATGGTCTTAAAGAGGGAAAAATATCCAAACGTGTGAGGCACAAAAATAGTCATAACTTCCTTAATTTTAATTGGATTAAAAAAAATTAAAGATTCTTTCTTAGCTCATCAAGCTCTTTGTATAGATACCAATATTGAATATTTTAAGCTATTTCAATTTTTTCATGTGTATTGCTAAATATAAGAATACAATTATGAATTACTTAATATATCTACCCGGTTATAGCTGACGAAACAAGAGCATTCTATGCCCATGGATTAAATAAAAAGTTGTTTGAAATTCTGTGCAGATTTCCAGTTTCACAGAATTCCCAAGTTCAACAAGATACACCTGAAAAAAGGTTAGAGCTTACATTAGCTAAAACATTGTGAAAATAACACTCAATATAAAAATAGTAGTCAGAATAATCTAAATAATATGTATTATAAAGTTTAGAGCCAATTTCATTTAGAGATAATTGTACTGTAAGCTTCAATGATACAGATTTCTTTCTGGGGAAACTTTGAAAATAATACTTTTTTCCATTTTTTTTTTTTTTTTTTTTTTTTTTTTCTCCAATAATCTTAAAGTTTGGCATCTATAACAATTCTATGAAAAAGAAAAAATAGATTGGGGAAGCACTACTCTAAGTTTTCCATTTTAAAAATGTCTAATGCTTAAACTTGGTTTTGAAAATTATTGTTTTTTTACAGCTGTACTATACACCTATATTTCTAAACCACTATAGACTGTTAGAGACTTAAACTTTTTCCTTGATAGAAATAGTCATTGAAATTGCCTGTGAAACTATAAATAGGGTTAATTTCAGCAAGATAAAGGGAGACTACGACTAGCAGGTACAATGTAAGCAAACCTTGATTGTGTGCTACACAAAGAACCATCTGTTGGCTGAACCATCTGTTGGCTGAACCATCTGTTGGCTGAACCATCTGTTGGCTGCTCAGTAAATAAGTTTGGTGGCCGCAGGATTATCAAGTCGCCTTTTGTGGTTTTATCTAGATTAAAAGAGGTGCTGAAAAATTTATGTGCCTGTATGTTATTTCTACTAAATAAAAGTATACATTTTCAAGTATATTGTTGTTGTACAGCATTTCACCGTAGGCAAGTTGAACTGGCTTCCTCCGAAGGAGGAAATGTCAAGAGAATAATAAGTTTGTAGGCCGTCCCCAGTCGCCGGTATAAGCATACTGTATGACCCTTGTACATTAATATTGAGTCCAACATATTGCATGACTTAGTATTATTGTATGATGGTCCTTCCAAAAATAAAGCCTCCTATTTTATTTTTTTTAATTCATAAAGTTGAAGAGCTATGAAGACAAGGGTGGTAACATTAAAATGAGTGACTTTTTGTCCTCCGGAATTTATTTTTGTATATAGTCACTATCATTCTCAATGTATTTTTCCCAGAAATTCACTGACACATCTCTGTTTTGATGCACATCTATGACAGAGGTTGCTTTCTTAAAAATCTTGCACAGTCAGTATCTGCAATAGAGAAATGAAACTTTATGGTTATGAATGCATAGGTTCAGTTATCATAACAATGCAATTAGCAATCCCCCCCCCCGATCCATATGGGCAGAATAAAAAATAGGAGGCATTACTTTTGGAACGCCTCTTGTAGAAATGTTTGAATGCATTTGGATGCTTCTTTAGAATTATACTTCCATGAAGAATGCGTCTTAGTAGTTTTAATATCTTCTAATATATCAGTTGGATATTCTTATAGTCAGAAACTCTTCATAGATATCCCAAATCAAAATTTTATTTTCATTTAATGTGGCCACATAGATTTTTGCAAAACATAAACAATAGTACCAAATTTATTTTGGTAACTCAATAAGCCTTTGAACTAAACACACATTTATGATTAAGATCACCATCATATTCTGTTTAGCATCTATTTTACATGCTGGCATGTGTTGAGCGGCTTTAAGAAATTGACTTTTAAAATAACCTATCTCTAGTCAGGTCTTTATTTATCTTACTTTCTCTGAAATCCATTTTTATCACTTCCTCTCATGTTTCCCTTGGCCTTTCCCTGCAGACTGAACTGAACTTACTACCTCAACTGTTCTACATCTACTAACCTAAAAACTCTCATCAATTCTTTCAACATGGCCATCCCATCGAAGCCTTTTATTCTATACACATCTTCTAATATTGTCCAGATTTAATTTTTCTCGCAGACTATCAGAACTAAGTATTTTTAAGTCTCACATTATACATTCGTCAAATCATTCGCCTATCATTTCTCTCCATGTAATGCATGTTCTCAATCCTCACTGACGCGGTTTCGCTTCCATAATCCATCAATAGTATTTAATAAGTAAACATTAAAATAAAAACTACTTTTTTGTTATTGAAGTGTACTGGGATTCTAAGAGTTCCTGACTAATGGAATCTAAAAAAAAATAAAAAAATAAGATAACACTTTTTGCATGGCAGGCTGGGTTTAAAGAAACACTGTTAGTCGGAAGAATCACATACGCGTTAAAATCCTTGTTTAGCAATTTAAAAATATTTCTTTAATTTATTATTGATCAGCACTAGGGTTGTTATGATACAAAAAATTTACTTACAATACAATATACAATATTAGTCAAAAAAAAAAAAATCTATACTCAATACTATTGCCAAAACCACAAAAAAAAACTTTTATAGTAACATCACTGATACGTAAATGATCCAATATGTTTCAGCTACCAAGCATCCTTTATACATGCTTGTCGTTGTGAACCCAGGTTCTTTTCATTTGTGGATAAACTCACTCCGACACCAGTTATTTATATAAAAAATTTATTTATAACAGAAAATATAGTCATACAGACATTATTTTTGTATGTAAGAGAGAGAGAGAGAGAGAGAGCTGTTGTTTTGATCATGTAAATTCAAAAATCAAAATAAATGTTGTCTTTCATCATTTTTTTTTAAATTCCTTTTAACATAGGAGGACTGGCCGAAATGTACTTGAAGGCAAAAGCATCCACTGTGACTCTGCTGGATTTGATAATTTTGAAGACTACTTCACTGATTCAGGTAAGATCACGAATTTAGCAACAAAGCTTCAACCTTCTTTCTGTTATTTCTATTCACTGTCACATAACGCATGGTTACTACATAAGATGAAACTAAAAATGTTATTAGTTAGCCTGCAAATGCGTAGAAATGCTAATATCAAGCATTCCTATCTGATTATTTTGCGAACAGTTTTTTTTTCTGATGAGAAGAATTAGCATTCTTTGAAACTCTGCGGATCAAGGATTACCTAATACACCAGTTTTTAAGTATTCTGCCAAATAATGAAAACTAATTGTAAACTTCTATTTTACAGCTTTGTTCTTACTATTATTCATCATAAGCTCTACTATCGTCAGTGAATGTATTGAGCTTTTTCATTTGGTTGGGATTACTATATAAATAGCAATATTGATATTTGAGTTCACTTTTGCCTTGATTAGTAAACTCCTTCTCAAAGCTTTCTGCCTATTTACATATATATATATATATATATATATATATATATATATATATGTGTGAGAATAATGGAAATAGCATTCCGACAAAATAGAGAAATAAAAAGGAACAAATTGTGTTATGTGTTCATCAATGTTTCGTCTTTATTTCGGGACTTCCTCTGGATGAATGAGATTAAGAAACAAAAACACCAGTACAAACATTTGAAAATGTTTCATGTGCAAAGTGTGACGCTTGTTCTATTTCAAATGGAAAAAGACGTTGGAAATTCAAAAAAGGAGTGGAGCTTGCGTTGTTAAAGAGAGGGAGATTTTCAATAATGTCATATAGTCGTTAATGTTTTTAAAAGATATGAACGTTGTTAAAATTCAAATATAGGTATGTAACAGAAATGAAATGAGTGTGTTTTTGTTATGTAATTTATTGATTGAGATTATATGTATTAATTATTACAGGGGGTGTTTCTATTGTGTGAGAAGGTTAACCGGTGTCTACAATTAAATTATGTTCTTTTAATAAAAGTTTACTTATTAATGGTGCTGCTACATTATAGAAACCTGCGCGTTGTTTAATTGTGCTTGAATTTGCGATAAGCGCTGATTCAAGAAATCTCCGGCGCGGTTTATTTGAAATAAATTTAACTATTTTTGTTTGTTTAAAGTAAAAGGTGTGATTATGCTGCAATGAATGAGAGAATAATGCACTTAGAGAATTGATATTTTTTTATATCTCTTTTATGTTCACTGAGCCTTTTTTCTAACTTACGCTGAGTTTTACCAACTTTGGCAAGGAATAGTGTATATACCACCATTGGAAACTGGTTTGTTTTGGAGATGTTTTTGTAGTTTTTAATATTTGTCTTAGAGTTTGTGATGTGGTTTGTATGATTGGAATTCCTAGTTTGTTTAGTATGTTGCAAATTATTGTATTATTGGTTCACAACAAAACTACACACAAAAATGATTACATTTTTTATTCATACCATAATAACAAAATAAAAACAAGTATGATAATTAGTTTCTTCTTTTTTGAAAACCTTGCAATATCCAACATATTTCATATTGAATGCTAAGCGAAAAGCCACACAAATATTTTCCAGGATAAAAAATCAAAAATCATATACACCAGACCTTTCTCTCATAAACAGACACCTTCTTTTACCTACACACACCAATAATACAAGGGGTTTATCCTTGAACCTTTATTATTCCTAATATTCATAAATGACCTCTCTGACAAAATTGTCTCTGAGATGGGTATATATGCGGATGACACCACGCTCTATAATAGGTATGACAGGAAACAAATGAACACATATCTAAAGAAATGGCAGAAACACTAGAGGAAGACCTCCAATGTTTAGTGGAATGGGGGCAAAAATGGATGGTCACATTTAATGCTGCCCAAACTAAATTTGTTTCCTTCAATAATTACAAGAAACCTTCTCAACCACAAATAGCAATGGCCAAAGTACTTCTTTTAAACTCCTCGGTCTAATATTTACAGGGAACATGATTTGGAACAGTTACATTGAGAGCATGACCAGGACCGCTGCGAAGAAAACTACTATGCTAGAAAATTACTAACGCCTGAAAATATCCTGTATCTCTATAAAGCCACCATTCGTCCATGTATATTTGGGCTGGTGCATCTGCTACTAGTCTCTCGCTCCTTGACAAGGTTCAAAAGAGAGTCGTCAACCTGATAAGTCCTGTACTGTCATCTAAGCTTCAGCCTCTGTCCTATCAATGAAATGTTGCATCTGTCTGTCTGTTCTACAAGTACTTTAATGGTGAATGCTTCAATGAACTGCAAGCACTTGTACCCCTTCGACGTAAATACCCCCGACAAGCCTGACAAGCAGCTAAATTCCACCCCTACACAGCAGAGATCCCTAGATGTAAGAGAGCTTTCTACTCCAGTAGTTTCCTCCTCAGAACTGCTAGACTTTGGAACTCCCTTCTGAGTCCCTGCTTCCCCAACTGTACTGACATGCAGAAATTCTAGTGTAATGTGAACAGACATCTTGCTGCCCAACTCCCTACATAGTACCCCTGTAGCTTATGTCCCTGATAGTAGCCCCCTACATCAAAGTAGCAATGTGCCTTGTTTGTGGTGAAAATAAATTAAAAAAAATATATATATTCATAATTAGAATTGATTGTTTGATACAAGGAATTTATGGAAAAAAATTATATTTATTTCCTTAATCCATGAATTTTCAATAATGGCTCATTAGATCAGAGGAAATGAAATGCAATTAGCAAATAAATTCTCAATTTGAATATATTTCTATGTATATTTTAATCTACAGAATTCAACTTCAATTCTTATATATATATATATATATATATATATATATATATATATATATATATAAATTTAAGCTGGAAGAGTTAAACTCAACATACAGACACCTGTTGTATCAATGTAATAATCTACACGCATGCATAAGTATATATAAATGCATCACTTGCCTATACATACTCATCCAGATACCCCTACCCATGCAAACATACACATATATACATAAATTCAGTTCAGGAGATAGTGTTATTCAAGGTGGGGATTTATTTTATGTGTGAGTTCTGACAATTTCTAAAGTGGATGCTTTTGTGTGAATATTTTGTTGTTTGTAATTTATCAGAATTTCCAATCTTTTATTAAGTAATTTTCCCCTAACATTAAATCTAATTATTTCTAACTTTTCATTCATACATAATAGCAAAGTTTATGCATTTTTTTGCATTCTATTAAGATACTTACATTATGTGTATATGATTAACACCTACACATTTTTCTGAGATTTTGAAACCTAAAATTTATATTTCAGATTCCAGTTCTCCAGAAAAGACTAATGTTGAAACAGTTGTAAGTATAAATCATCATATTCACTTAATTCTTCATGAAATAAAGACATACCTTTTAATCTCTAATAAATACAGATTTTTATATTCCAGACAGGATTATTGAATTTAAGACAAACATGTTAGTTGGTTTATAGCACACAAGGCATACCTTTTAGGGATGAAATGACTTTTATATCAGCCAACAACAAACGCAATAACGAAGGAACTATATAACTGGCCCCTATACAAACAGGGATTATAGGTAGATAATTTTATCCCAAGTACTTACTAGAGTGATAATTTTAACAGAAATGTTATCTTATTACTTAAAGTTTTTAAAGTATATGATCTCATTACTAATTGTTATGTTCCGGTTGCTTATAGATGGGTTGATGTCACTTGTATGTTTTGATAATGATTACATATTCAACAATTATATTTTTATTTAAATTAGGTATCCTTAACTAAAATTTTATTTTCATTATATGCCAAAACTTTTGTATATATTTTTTTGCAAAACATGAACAATGGTATCAGATTTATTTTTGCCCCCAAATTATCGTTGTTTAAAGTTAGAAAATATGCCTCCATCTTGTGTTCTATTGGTCCAGAAGACAAATTTCACTGTGTATGAGTAAAAAATTCAAGCTTCAAATGACTGAAAAATTCTTACAATTATAAAATCATCTTGTGGTAAATAAAAATTAATCATAAAGGAAATAATAATTATTAGATCAACACAGTTTAAACATTTGGCAAAAATCCCATTACTTCTTTAAAAAATGTACAAAAATGACATGGAAGGAGTACAATTCATTTCAACAGATAACACATTGAATTTTAAGGATTCATAGTACAGTAGAAATCAAACTAGATTTTTTTAAAATAATAAATCAATAAAAAAAAACATTAGATTTCAATCATGTAAAAACAGATCGAAAGACAATTTGATAATAGAGCAAAAATTTAATTCACTAAAGTTTTCAACTTGGATATTTTTTTTTTTTTGTGTATGAAAGAACTTAAAACTCCATATTAAGCCCATCATACTGATGGTGTACTTAGTATTACTATTTCACATAGTTGGGATGCACCACCAGCATGAGTGTGAATTAAGTAGCCCAAGACCTCGCTTTGACTGTTGAAATGTTAAAATCTTTTTTCATTAGTAATAATTTAGATATTTATTATTATTAAGTATCATAAACCAAAGTTTATTTTTCATCGCATCTAAAAAAAAAATTTTTTTTTTTAATTTTAATCTAAGCATACAGATCTTTGCAAAAGATACAATGGTACCAAATTTATTTCAGGACTTCAATTAGCCACTGAATTATGACTGTTCAAAGTTTGTTGTAAAGTAGAAAATTTACTATCTTGTGTTCTATTGGTTCAGAAAACAAATTTTGCTGTGTATAAATAAAAACTTCAAGCTTCAAAAAATTGAAAAATCCTTACAATTATGAAGTCATCTTGTAGTAAACAAAGATTAATAGTAAAAAGTAATTATTAGATCAAACCAGTCTTAATATTTAGCAAAAATACCATTGTCTCTTGAAAAGGTGCAAAATGGCAACAAAATGCGACTGTTCATATAAAATTTTACAGCTAACACATTGAATCTTCTTAATATGATTCATAGTACTGTAGAGAACCAGCTAGATTTTTCTTTTTATAGTAAATGAATTAGAAAAAATTCAGATTTGGACTATTGAAAAAAACAGATAGAAAAACAATTTAATAATAGGGAAAAAAATTTTACCAAAGTTTTTGACTCGGATTCTATTGTGTAAGAGACAACTTAAAACTATATTAAGCCAACTTTATTGACAAGTGATTAGAAATTTAGATGTTTTAAATACTAAAAATGTAATAGAGAATAATGTTGATGAAAACAAGATTTAGATAGGGTTTGGAATTTTGGAAAAGAAAAAACAATTATGTTGAGTCGTGATGGAATTTTGTATCAAACAAGATAAACTTGGGAATTTTAGTTTACATAAATAACAAACGTATTATGTGACAATGATGAGGTGATTGTTCTTTTTGTGTTACATTGCATTATTTAGAATTCATGTGGTCAGAGAGTTAAACAAAGATATATATTAATATAAGATATAATTATTGGATTTATTTGAGATGAGTAATTTGTATATTTTATTTATTTGCTTAACGAAGGCCAGAGGAATAGTTTGCCAAAATGTTGTGAAACAACAACTATAAAGATGAGGATAATAGTCCATAAATAAATAAAATAAACAACGATAGATTTTTATATACATGTAGAGTTGGAGTCAGTACAGACAACTTAGTTCGAGGTAATTGAATCAGAGGATGGTCGAGTTGGAGAGCAGACACATAGTAAGATGCATAACTCGAAAGACTGGGTAAGGAGGTGTTAGGAAATAAATTTGGATGAAATAACCCAACTGTTGCTTGTCATTTCTCAGGAAATCTTCTTCTTAATCGAAACCAACTGACGGAAGAAGCTATGTTCCCCTTTTTTGGCCTTAATAAGCCTCTACAGAGATGTTTATTTGTCCCATAAGGAACTGTTTATAAATTGTGATATGTCCGTGTTTTCAAAGTAAGTTTGTTTAGTAACACCAGAATTTAACTATGGTTTTTTCTTCTTAGTAATTTACCATACTAAATGAAACTACATTCTTGTCAACAAAGGATAAACAAGTTAGCATATCAATAAAAGCAAAACTATTGTCTGCTTAACTATAATATATAATTTTTTTTTTTTTGTTATTTCAGCATCAAAATGAAATCAAATCCTTTTTAACTACAGAGAAAGTGGTGCCTGATGGAGACACTACTAATTTTAAGTTCCCATCGAGGAAAAGGTATAAATTACAACATTTTTTCCATGTTGATCATTGATAGTTATAAAGCCTTTTTTTTTTTTTTTTTTTTTTTTCAAAGGAGCATAATAGGGAGCATAATAAACTTGAAATAATGTAAATCAATTACTTTTTTTTCTCAAATATTTTTAGTTTTTTTTTATTAGCAGAATGTGCATTTTTCTTAAATTTCAAGAAGTCACTTGCACATAGGCAACATGATGGTGGCAGGGCCATCCATGGCAGAAAACAGGTTTAGCTCAAAACAGTATTAGGGCTGCAACCTGCTAACAGAGCTCTGTTGCAAAATTGATAGATTTGGTGTGGTTTGTTTTATGACATCTATGAGTTATTTATTACTGAATAAAGTGATCAAATGGATTAGAATACTTATTTTGTATTGTTTTTGAACAAAGAAAATTGTTAATCATTCTTTGTTTTTTTGAAGGAGTTCAACTTCTTTGATGAAATCTAAGATTTTGGCTGGGTTTGTGTCTTTAAGCAATATTAGAGCCACAATCTAGCTAAAAGGACTCTGGTAAAAATCCAGGAGGAAACGGTATCACAATCAATTATCCTCTGGTCGTCTCTGTCTCTGAATGTGGCAATAAAAAATATGTGAGGTGTGGAACTGCAAAACAATGGAGTGAAATTGGCTGTAACATTTCTGAAATTTTGAGATGAGGATGTTTAGAACAGCTTTTGGAATAAACACCCCCAACCTCAAAAGCCATTCTTAACATAGAGAGGTTGGGGGTGTTTATACTATGCTGAAATTATGTCCAGATTCCCAAGTTCAACAAACATTCCTGAGTTTGACTAGATATACTTGAAGAAGATCAGAGGTTACGTCGACCAAAACATTATGAAAAATGACACTCAAGATGAGAACAGTAATCCAAAGAATTCAAATAATATATAGAATTTTTGTGTTCTGCGCCAAACCTTCCCTGAATTTGCATGCAACTGCTGAGCCTTTCTATGCTCAGTATCAAGTATAAAATCCTTTAATTTTGTAGCTATGACTAATGAGTAGAATTTGCAGACCAGGCAATCCTGAGGTCTGATTTTTGTGAGTTCTATGCAAAGGCCTGACTCTTTTAACAATAACAAAAACAAACAGCAACAATAATACAGTTCAAGGAAATAGATATCAAATGACTCCTTTAACTGACTCAATCTCAAACATTGGTATTGATGTCAGCTAATACTTAAGCATTAATAACAAGGTCGAACCTGAAATTGATTGTAACGTTGCAATGAAAATAATAGTGTTGTAATGCTGCAATTTAGTGAATCGGTGGATTACTTACCTTGATTGGGTTCCCTGGGGAAAAGGTATAATGTTGAGGACCGAATACATCATATTATCTCATAGAAACATCAGTGATGAAGCTGCCTGATGGATTCTGGAAAATTTAGATGACCTCTTCCATTTTTAGGAAATTAAGACATGGCCCTTGCATGAAACAGTTGTTATGCAACATGTAAATTTGATCAATCATATGCTTGGACAGGGAATAATTAGGGCAATAAAATATCAGCAAACAAATTTTAAATAAATGATCAATTCAAATGATTCGTTAATAAAGATATAGTATTATGACTCAGCATGCAAAAAAAGTAAAAAAAAAAATCTTCATTTTATCCATTTTTTTTTTTATAGCAAAAAAAAAATACAAACTGTGATTTTTTTTATATGAATCAGTCGATAAAACAGTCAAGATTCTACGAATTTGCGAAGAAAACTCTCATCCGAGATCTCAAAGATAGAATTTGCTGGAGTAACAATGCATATCACAAAATTTCAATTCCCAGGTCTTTGTCCTAGAATCAGAGTTTAATATCTGTTTCTATCAAGAAAAAAAAAAAAAAAAAAAAAAAAAAAGGAAATCCATTTTGCTAATTTTTATTTATGTTCCATCCATGAAGCTCCCATTTTTTTTAGAGCGGGGGTGTGCTAAATATCTCCCACAAAAAATAACAACCGTATGTCTAACTTTGTCTTCATGTCATATATAAGTAAAAATAGCATTTTTGTTGCTATGTCATACATAAGTTTAAAATGTTATTTGTTGTCACACATAAGTTTGAAATAGCACTTTTGATGAGTCAACTGAACTCTATAAAAACTGTCTATCAATCAGTCTGTCATGCTTTGTTTTGAAATAAAATTTTTGTCCTTAATCATATATAGAGATTCTAAATATATGCAAGCGTCTATGTAAGTGTCTCTATCCATAAGTTGTTGTGCTATGCTTAAGCTAGAAATAGCGTTTTTAGCAGTCTGTTACATTTCAGTTTGAAATAGTATTTTTAGATGCATTCAAATTTTTGCCTCCATATGCCTAATGTCAGGCAGAATTTCCATCGACTTAGTTTCTTTGCAAGAATTCCCCACCTGTGGAACACATTACCACAGGAGTGCTTCCCTGCTAATTATAACTTGCTTGTCTTCAAATTTGATGTCAACAAACTTTTATACTAAACTACCTCATAAGCAGTCAAATGCAATTCATTCCATTGATCAATGTTAGTACTCCCATAGCATTCCACATCTGCTGATAATTATTTCATCTCATTACTTGAGTGACTCTTGGCCTTACTAATGGTGATCCAATAGTAAAATTTCAAAATAAAAACATCCCTCAAAAAAGCTTGTTCTGTCAAACGCACTTCATTTTAAAATAGCTTTCTTATCACTAAATGTGCAGATTGAATGCATTTTAAGAATTAAACCATTTTGTTTTTTTTCGTCATAAATATTTCCTCTATTTTATTGTTTTCAGATTGTCTTTCAAAGCTGACACCAATTCTGAATCTGATTTCTCTAGTATCAATTTGTGAGTTCTTTTTTTATTGTATTATCTTAACACTATCCAATCAGTATTTACTTGTGACAATTATTATGTACTCCATAAATAAACTAGAAAATGTGGTTCTTGTCCAGAATTCCCTGTATATTAAAAAAAAAAAAAAATATATATATAAAAAATCTGTATAATGTATATACCTGTGACTATACAAAAATATTATATTTAAAAAATCATGTAACTTGATCATGTAGTTTTATTTTTATAAAAAAAAAAAAAAACTTTTAATTAATTAATGAGAATTTGTAGGCATTACATCATCAATCTAAGTATGAATTATTGTCGAATTATCTCCCTCGTTTCTTCAGACATTCCCCTACCCCCCCCCCCCAAAAAAAAAAAGAGAAGTCACTCCTAGGATGCTCGTTAAATTTAATTTTCTTATTTAAAAATAAAACTTCTTGGTTTTGGGAGTATGGTATTTTCGTTTCATCATGGGTATATGCATCATACAAATTTTTCTTCATTTTTGCTTTTCAATATAAGGGGAATTCTGGACAAGAACCGAAACTGCTACTTTTTATAATCACTTTACAACCATAAATTTTGGTAACAACAAATGGCGGAATATTAATAATGAATAAATGTCTTCAGTATTGATTACAGTTTACTTTTATAAACAACTGTTTTAAGAAACTTATTGGGGCAGATGTATCATATGCCTAATGATATTTAGATGAGCATGTATTTAAATAAGGTTAGAATGGGAAATTTCTGCAATAAGATTAGAATTAAGTAGAACACAATTTTCTGTTAGAAATCAAGTGAAAACTCACAGACAGGAAGTCACTGTTTTTTTTTTTGTGTTTATTATTATTATTGTTTTGTGCTACTGAAGATGAGTCATTCTATTGGGATGTCAGACATTCACCTGCTCTCATACATTCCAACTAAGAGATCTTTTTAAGATACTAATCATCCGTTCAAGAGCAATTGTTTGAATCTCTCTTGCACTTTGTTCACTGGGTATGTTTGCCGGGTGGTTTTTTAAATTCTTTTTCAGGAGTCCGGTTGCTCTTTATAATTACTGGAATGACTAGTGTGACGTGGTGAATGAGTACAGAAGATCTTTTTGTTTTTTCTAAATCAGCAAAAAGAGCAGTTAGGTTTTTATGGATAACTGTTTCCCATATGAAAGATAGGAGTACTATGTATGTCATATTGTCAAGAAAAAATAAAACCTCTAAAAGATTGTTCAAACCAAGTGCTTTTTTTTTTTTTAAATTTTTATGATCGTAACAAAAAGATAACGAGAAAGGGAGAGGAAATTAATTGCTGTTTGATGTTATCTTACCAATGAGACTCAGACTGTCTACGGAATGAATTGTTGTTGTGATAATCATGAGGATCAGTGAATAACATCTCCCTATACTTCTATAGTTAGCTTAATGGATATTATTGCATCTTTTAATAGTTTAAATTTGAATCTAATCTAATGTAGTCATTTATGCATTAATTCCATTGAGAATTTACAGGAAAATCATGTTGTGACAATGTTTCTCATTAGATAAATGAAATCAAGCAACATTGAACATGTTTAGTACTGTTGACCATTTGAAAATATTAAGTGCTGTAAGAAAATACTCCAAAATCTTTAATTTGACCCGCAGAACTCTTATGGAAAACGTAAAAATATTTAGGAAAAATCTTTTTAAAATTGTGTGTGGTGTTTTTTCTTTTTGTTCAGAAAATAATTAAAGGAATGAGGTTTTGATGAACCACTTTCACTAAAAAGCTAAGCTAATTAGTAAAACAGTATAAAACCTGTCCAGATCATTTATGTTTTTATTTTAGCTCATGTAGCTCTAAAAAGTTACCAGTATGGTCCCCTGTTCAAAAACTTTAGAGATCCCTGGTGTAAATGAATACCAGGCTTGCTGGAATAAGACATTCCCCGCAAGAACTCATGCTTTCTACCACAAAAAAAAAAAAAAAAAAAAAAAAACTTTCCTTACTTCCTTTGTCTACCTAGTGTCAGGAAGGATTTTCACAAGCAGAACTCCTTTGCAAGAGCTGTGGAATACATTGCCATGAAACTGTTTACCTGTAGATGACAACATGATCATCTTCAGATCCAATATCAACAGGTACCTGTTATGAAGTGTCCTCACAATTATTCAAACTCCATTCCATCAATCCTTCTCAATTGTCTAATAATATTCTTCATCTGTCAACTGTCAATCATTCCACTTTATTAACCTTTATCTTTGAGTGGCTTTTGGCCTTGATAGTGCTAACCCATTAGTTAAAAAAATAATAATTAGTGATTTACTAGTGTTCTATTACAAAATGGTTTAGGCTATCTGTTCCACCTATATGACTGCAAATAAGTACCAAAAAGTGCAAGAAGTGTAAGTCAATGGAAATGGATGAGAACTCAGATGTAGAGAAAGTATATTTGGATGGTGTGATGAATATGATGAAAATTAAAAAGCAGTGGAGATGTATGCAGGATAGGAGACTTTGTTGATATGGTTACGTTGAAAGAATGGATAAGAAGAACAACAGTTGAGTTGGTAAGAGAAGGTCTAAAAGCCGTATAACACATGCCAGCATATAAAACTGACATTAAATTCAATATGGCGGTCTGAATTTAATTTGGAGATGTTAGTTTTTGAATGTGTTTTGCAAACTAAATTGTTATGATAAGCATACTATTTTAAATAAAATAATTAAGGAACTGCTTTTGGGCAGGTGGATTTCAGATAACAATAAACAATTTGCAAATTTGACAAGTTTTTAATATTCTTTTAGATATATATTTTTTATATATATTTTTTGAAATATTTGTTAATATTTTTATTTTTAATATTTTGTTTAATATGGTTTTAAAAAAGAAATATATATTTTTTTTAATTTGCTGCAGCTTTACGCCACGGAATCGGATGATCAGTAAGCGTGGTATGCAGTCTTTTCCTGGAGAAGATGAAGAAGAGGAGAAAGTAAATATGAAGCAGCAATTCAGTCCGCTGCTTGATCCCGTGAAAAGGTCATTTGCTGAAAACAAAAGTTATAACTTAGTTTCTTCCCTGTCAGAAAATAGGTATTCGCAAATGATAAGCAAGCGTGGGATGAAGTCGTTTCCTGGGGATGACGAGGAGGAGGAAGGCATGGAGGAGGAGGAGGAGGAGGGCAATGATATACCTTTATTTGAGATTATTGACAGTTCTTCTCCGGAACTGATTATGGAGAAGATGGGTGATGATCAACGGCAGCGTCTTTTATTGGATGGAGGCAAAGGTAAGTCATTAGTAATTCCGCTTTTATTATGATTTCTGGAAATTATATCTTAGAAACATGATATAATGAAAAACTACACAACCTTGAACTAAAAAGTAGAGTACCCAACTTTATGAGCAACTTTCTCTCTCAAGCAGGAAATTAAAATTTTTAATCAGAATGATGATTTTCCAACTCCCCCAGAAGGATAGAATTTATGTTACACTTTTATCCCTGGTAATGCTGGGTAGCTTCATAGTCTAACCGACATATATGTGAAACATCAGCATCTGTGTTTTTCCTGTGTTGGTTTTATTTTATTTTTATACTTGTGGACCCGTGTGCATCCCCATTGTCAGTTGTCGGTGAGAAAATGACAATACACTCTGACGAACTATAAGCACTTGTACCCCTTCGATGTGAATACCCCCGACAAACCCGACAAGCAGCTAAATCCCACCCCTTCACAGTAGAGATCCCTAGGTGTAAGAAAGTTTTTTATTCCAATAGTTTCTTCCCTAGAACTGCTAGACTTTGGAACTCCCTTCTGAGTCCCTGCTTCCCTAACTGTACTGACTTGCAGAAGTTCAAGTGTAATGTGAACAGACATCTTGCTACTCATCTCCCTTCATAATACCCCTGCAACTTATGTCCTCGATAGTAACCCCCTACTTCAAAGTGGCACTGTGCCCTGTTTGGGGTGAAAATTGAATAAAAAAAATTTTTTTTTTAAAAAGATAAAAGAAGATGAACGAAAAATCCACAGCACACAACGGTTGGCGTCAACAGTCTGTCCATATGCAACCATATTCAGCATAAAGATTTTGAAGTTTTACAAGATGCACCTGATAAAGATCAGAGGTTACTGAAATATGAATATATGACAACTGAGATCAGAATAATAGTCATATCATCATCATTGTCATCATCTGGTTTTTCTTAATTAAATTGCTGCAAGTGTCCTGGACTCCTGGACCCAGCAACGCCTGTGACTCTGAGTCTATATAGTCAAAAAAATAACACAAAATATTCATGTCGGACATGATGTACAGTAAAACACATGGACTGTAGACATCTTCATACTCAAAGAAAATTCTACAACTTTGTTAGTGTGAGAGAACTATTCAAACCAATAGACTTTTGATAATATTATCAAATTCTTGAGGAAAAAAAATATACCGTTCAATCAAAACAAACACATCACTCAATTTCAAGCCAAATAAAACAATTTTTAGACAAAAATTTGACTTTATTCATCAACATGGTCTTCTTTTAGGATGATACATTAATTCCAATGCTTCTCTTACAATTCTATGCCTGTTTTGTAGAACCAGTTGTCTTTAGTCTCAAAATGCACACTAATTTCCAATATTTCTTCTTCATTGGAACCAAATCTTTTTTCTCCAGGAGTATTATTTTGAGATCTGCACTAACTAGTAGTCGCTGGGGTCAGATCTGGGGATTAGGGTGAGTGTAGAAGCAAACCAAAATGTAGTTCATGTAGTTTTACCATTGTGACTATAAACTTGTGATGTGGTATATTGTCTTGTAAAAGAAATCTTTTCTTCTTCATTTGTGGCTGTTTTTTTTTTTTTTTTGCCAATTTCTTCCTTCAAATGTACCAAAAAGTCTAAATAATATTCGCTATTGATGGTTGTTTTCTTTTATCAAGGTAATCGATGAACAAAATACTTTGCACATTCTAAAATAAGGAAGCCAAAACCTTACCTGCTTATATTTTCATCTTTCGATGACTTTCATTTATTACTGTTCTCTCAGGTGATTACGAATTTGACTCCAGAGTGAAATGGTGGATCCATGTTTCATCCATTGTGTCACATAAAACTCTATTTTTGATTACATTGAAAGAGTTGGAAACAATGCTCTCAATGTATTTTGATCAGTTGGAGAACAAACATAGCATCCACTTCGAACACAGCTTTATCATTGACAAATGTTCATACAAAATGGTGAATATACTGTCTTTTGATATCTTCAACTCCTGCTATTTTACACAACTTAAATCTGACCAAAACAAGTTTGTGGATTTTTTTAAAAAATTTTTTTTTTACGTTTTCCGGGATAACTAATAAATTTACGTGACCTGAGCATTCAGCATCATGGGTGTTTGTATGATTGCATTTAAAGTTAGCATACCACGTTTTAAACATTGTTTCCAATAGAGTAGAATCTCAATAACACTTATTAAGCCATTGTTTTTATAAAACAGTATTTTTTCCCATCAGATAGCAATGTTTTATAAAATTCAGTTTGTTACATTGTTTTGGAAATTTGAAACAGTATCTTAACTTAAATAACTAATTTATAAACTAATAATCCAATTCGGTTCAAATTTTGACAAGTTCCATTTGAAAACTAATACTAAAATCATACGGCTCTTTTCTTAGTGGCACCAACCATGTGTCAGGACAGGACTTATTGAGTGATCTGTTATGAACCAAACATTTCATACATGTAGGTACTCAATCACTCACTCACGCACGTGCGCACACACACATCGGAAAAAAAACTGAGTTTGCAAAACTAGTTAATTTTTTTTTAAATAAAAAGAAAAAATTAGTCACTTATTTCTCTCTCTCGCTCTCTCAATTCGTTCTATGTATTATCTTTCACATTTAATATAATAAACAGTGATAGAAAGAGAGTGATGGAAGCAACAGCAATAGAGGGTGTCAAACAATATACAGTGAGAGAGGGATAGATATGTAGTAAGAGATGGGTCACTTGCTGAGGTTATACCAAATTAAGACTAATTGAAGTTGATTTTTCTTTTTTTTCAAACCTAACTCAATCCTCCAAACCTAGGAATATTTTATGTATTTTGTATAATTAAAACATATAGGAAGAAAGTCTTTAAGAAACAAACATCGATTAATTCAACTTTAGTAATTCCTTTTTTTATCTAAATTTGCAGAAAATCAAAGAAACCTCGACCAGATCAAGAATGATGGCAATTCCAAGAAATTGGTGAGTTAAGATTTTTTTTGTGGAATTATTAAAAATGTTGTTTGGTTAAATTTGTAAATTGCCTTTATATGCAGACATGTTTATTATTGATTATTAGTTTTAATGTATAAAAAAAAAATTCCCATGTATCTTAAAGGTGGAAGTTCATTTTTTTTTTTTTTTCTGAATTTTTTAGATGAGGATTGATAATTTGTATTATTTGGACTACTGTTCTCATCTTGAGTGTTATTTTGACAATGATTAGGTCAATGTAATCTCCGATCTTCACTCAGGTGTGGAATTTTAAACACACCTTTTTCTCTTTAGATGAGAACAAGTCTGAATAATCCAAATAATACAAAGTTTATTTTTATATCAAAAATGAATAAATTGCAATGCACACAGAAAATTCATCAGGGATTAGGGTTCTATTTTACTTTTTTGTTTTTTCTTTTTTTTTTTAATTTCCTCACCATATCAGGCTAACTATAAAGACAGTTGAACCAAGTTACCCATCATTTTCCTTGTAACTGAAAAATTTAAGTTTGTGACATGGGTTAGGGAAATACATTTCTTAGCTGTACATCGGCAGACTATCATTGGCACATAAAGAGTAACTTCTTAGGGTCAACTGTTCTTTAAAATGTACAATTTTGAATTCTGGAGAGAGAGAGGGGTAATTTATATTTATACTGTTAATCGATTTAAAAATAAAAATCTTTGATGGAAATTGCTCCAGACAAAGCAGGAAACCACTTGATGTAATGAGCCAACAGGAACAAAAAATGATGATTGCAAAGACAGGAAATAACTATTGAAAAGTCCAAGGCTATACCACAACTGCAAAGAACTTGTCTTTCTTTCTTCCTGACATTACCGTGAACGTTTTTGTTTTCTTTCAAAAACTTCCTATCGCTGAAACATGAAAATGTGTGTGTGTGTGTGTGTGTGTGTGTGTGTATATATATATATATATATATATATATATATATATATAGATATGTAATTTATGTTTATGGGAAGAATTTTTTTATTATTTACACATGCAATTGATTTTCCAAACATTATATATATATATATATATATCTCATAGATTTCGGCATATAAGGCGACTGTCAGATAAGTTGAGGTACAAAATTGGAACAAATTTTAATAAATTTATCATATATTGGTTGTATAAGATGACTGCTAAATCATGAAACCATTTTTGTTTAGCCGAGGCTAGAGATTGCAACACCTGGTATCTTATGAAATATTGGTTTTTAAAGATGATATTTTAACTTTAAGGGTCGTCTTATATGCTGAAATATGCAATATATAGATATATACATATATTAATAGATTTGAGTTGGATGTAGAATACTTTTCAGGTAACTTCAGTTAGAGAACTCAATGTATTTACAGAGCAATATTGACAAAGTCATATGGAAAGCCTTAAACAGCCATGGGTCCATTAACTTCGATGATAAGACATCCAACCCTAATAATCACGGTTGTTAGTGACCTGGCATTAAGTCTCATCGTTGATGCACTTGCTACATGTAGCCACACTGATGTCTTGTGAAACAAAGAAACAACTGTCTGTGGATTGCTATATTTATTTATTTATAACTGGTTTTGTATAAAAAAACAAAGTTTGGTTTTAATTTTGTTGAACTAATGTGAGGATGTTTTTTTGTGCTAAACTCCTTAATCCTCAAGATTTAAAGTTCCGATTGACTATTACATGAATTTCATTGTTGTTCTTTTTTATTAAGATTACTTTAAAACTATGGTTTTCTTCTTGACTAAATGATTTGTTTTGTTTTTTGAGTATTCAGTTAATTATGTTATACTCTGGAACTTATGAGAAATTTTTTTGTGTCTCGGAAACATGTGTACATGTAGTAGAATGTTGGAATATTTATTGAACTTGATTTGAATATTTGAAATTCTATTCAATACAAATACATATATATTACTTGTATAGTTGTTTCATAAATCTAAATCCAAGGAACTCCAGTGTTTATAAGATAGTGATCAATAACAGGTAGAGCTGTAATAATTTTTTTTTATTTATACAAATATTATTAACTACATATGTGCATACACGTTCTGGCTATGTTTTTTTTCAAAATGTTTGTAAAAATAAAAAAAAATTATATCTATAAATTCGTATTCCTGTCTGTTTGTTTGTTCACAATTTGATTAATATATACAAAAGCTTCCTTACTTTACTCTCATTTATTTCTATATATAATATGATTCTTGCAAACTCGATACAATAGAGATCATCTCGTTTGCATTTTACATTAAGAAAAATCGATTTTGTTAAATAGCGGTATCTTAGTTAATATTTCTAGCGAGAAAATTGTTATAAGTGTTCTATTTAAAATTATTTAATAAATTTGAAACAATAATTATATTGATAGCATATTTAATTAGATTTATTTGGAATTATTATTCCAAATCGATTTTTTTTAAATCTTTTATTTTTAGAGTTATTTACCCCTTCGGAACATAAACAAAAAAAAAAAAACTATTACCAAATAAAATAATTTGGTAATCTCAATAAATTTCTAGCTTCAAAAAATAATTCCGAGTAGATAGAAAAATGTTTGGCTTTTATTGTTTTTTTTTTAAATATTAAAAAAAAAAAAAACACTTACGAAAAACTGAAGAAAAGATTTCATTTGTTTGTTAGTATTATTCTTTAAACGGCTATACAGAAATCGGTAAATTTTTACGATGTGACCCACCTAAAAAAAATAAAGATCTACTTTTCTTTTTTTTCCTAATACGCTTAAATAACCTTTAGAAATAATATGAAAGAAATTTTGAAAAGAAAGAAAATTAACATTTTAGCGTTGGAGGTCACTTTTCCATATTAATTTAACATAAAATGAGTACCCACTTTTTGGCCACCAAGCGTTCAATGAGACATGTCACCTCTAGCATTTTGTCAAGTTTGGTGATCGAGGAGGGGGTGGGGACAAAACATGACAAATACATTTTTTTTTTTTGTGGTGGGGCGGGAATTATATTTGAAACATAAAATAACGATAAATTTAATTAATTTTTATGAGACCACTCTGTACTTTCACCTAACAATTTCATAATCAAAACGAACCCCAAAATATGACCTAGTGCTACCAGATGAGTCTGTCTATTGGCTTCCTGAAACAAAATGCACCTACATTGATGTTCCTTTTTGTTTTTCTATTCTCTTTTGTAAAACTTAATTATGTTTTACAAAACCAAAAACAAAAACAACAGCCCCCTCCCTTTTTTTTTCTTCCCCTACTTTCCGGTCCTGGATATGACCTTAAACTATATCCAGTGGTGAGGCCCCAGCTTGCGGGCTTTGGGGAGTGTGGAGCCACCCTTTAATTGCCATTGCTCCCAGGTCCACTCTGACCCGGAGTGGTAGTACCTGCTAGGGTCCCAACTATGGGTTAAATAGAAACCGACTTGAAAACAACAAATATATTCTATTAAAAAAATTTTCTTCAAAATCTTGGATTCGGCATTAAATAACCTGAAAAGGGTTGATATGCCGTAAAACAACCAACCAACCAACCAACCAAAATATGACAAATTACATTGAGGGGGGGGGCATTACAATCAATTGTTTTTGGAATTAATTTTTGGTAGGTCTTCATTTTTTTTAGGGATTCTGCCTACTTGGCTAATAATTTTTTTTTTTGCGATCGCATGGGCATTCGCTGCTATTTTTCATTGAAACAAAAGTTGTAATGATTTATTTTTAATTATTTATTTGGTGGGGGGGGGTCTTTCCAGCGCTCAATATCCAGGGAATAGTTTCTTCTCTTTGTATCCCTTCTGCCGAAATATCTGGTGGAGAGGGTATCACATACTTCTTTTTGGGGGCGATTATATTTACATGTTTTTATCCGTTCTTTTATTTTTGGAATTGTTGTGAGAGTATCCACATTGCCCATGATGAAAATGATTAGTATAGCAGGTGTGTTCTAAACGGAACTTCATGTCAACCCAGGCAACGCTGGGTACCCATGCTAGTATATATATATATATATATATATATATATATATATATATATATATATATATATTTGTTTATTGTTATATAAACATGCTCACATCCCGCTGTTGCAAATAGCCACTAGTTTCAATCAAACAACAGATATCATCAGGCAGCGATTTGACTATTCAAAAGTACAATGAATAATAGGTTATAATTATTGACTATTCAAAAGTACAATGAATAATAGGTTATAATTATTGACTATTCAAAAGTTCAATGAATAATAGGTTATTATTATTGACTATTCAAAAGTACAATGAATAATAGGTTATTATTATTGACTATTCAAAAGTACAATGAATAATAGGTTATTATTATTGACTATTCAAAAGTACAATGAATAATAGGTTATTATTATTGACTATTCAAAAGTTCAATGAATAATAGGTTATTCATTGAACTTTTGAATTGTCAAGTCGCTGCCTGATGATATCTGTTGTTTGATTGAAACAAGTGGCTATTTGTAACAGCGGGATGTGAGCATGTTTATATAACAATAAACAAGTATTATCAGCTCTTTTTATTGAGCACTATCTAACAACCTCGTTGAATTCATTAGTCCATTACTTTTGAATATAAAAAACCCCGAGTATATATATATATATATATATATATATATATATATATATATATATATATATATATATATATATATATGTGTGTGTGAATAAAAAGGAAAAACCTAAAAGAGTAAAAACAAAATTAAATCAACATTTCGTCCCCATTTCAAGGGACATCATCAGGATTTCTAGGCGAGGATGTACAGGAAGACGGTCATATCACATGCGAAAGAGAAGTTTAGTTCTCTTTCTGTTCTGGAGAGAAAAAAAATTTCATGATGAAAAGAGAATGTATATCAAGTGTGTGGAGGGGGGTCGAGTTATATACATATATGCATTTTTTTTTTTTTTTTTTTTTTAATGCATATATGTATATAACCCGACCCCCCTCCACACACTTGATATACATTCTCTTTTCATCATGAAATTTTTTTTCTCTCCAGAACAGAAAGAGAACTAAACTTCTCCTCTTTCGCATGTGATATGACCGTCTTCCTGTACATCCTCGCCTAGAAATCCTGATGATGTCCCTTGAAATGGGGACGAAACGTTGATTTAATTTTGTTTTTACTCTTTTAGGTTTTTCCTTTTTATTCACATAACGTCTAAAGCATCGTTTATATTTTGCTTTATTTTATTCATATATATATATATATATATATATACAAGGTGACCCAGAAAAAAACGGGCCCCAACTTTAATTAGGCCCTTTTCTTAGTGTTTTGTCCGAATGTTATGAAACTTTGGTCATAACTGGTTTATTATATTCAAAACATCACATCAAAACACTAGGGTCTTCAGCCTTTTTTTCTCCGTTCTACAGCATATGTTCTAGATGGCCTCCATTTAGCTCCGTGCAGTTCTTGAGGCGCAGCAGGAAGTTGTCCATGACTTTCTTACAGACCGAATTGGTAATGGCTCTCATCTCTTCCCTGATGGCTTCCTTGAGTTCCGTGATGGTTCTGGGTTTCCCTGCATAGACTCTGTCCTTAAGATAGCTCCAAAGAAAAAAATCTGGGGGGCTTAGGTCCGGGCTATGCGGTGCCCACTCAAAATCAGTCTTGAGACTGATCACTCGACCTCTGAAGTTCTCTTTCAGTCAATCTCGGGACAGGTTTGAGGTGTGAGAACTTGCTCCGTCCTGCTGGAACCAGAACTTGCTCATGAGCGACGGGTAGATGGTCTGGAGCTCACTCTTGTCGGTTTTGAGGACCTCCACATACCGCTCCTTGGTGACTCACTGCTGCGCCAGATTCTTCGATGAAGATTGGTCCGATGATGCCTCTAGCCGAGATTGCAGCCCACACCGTGCACATAGAAGAGTGCAGGGGCTTGGTGGCTACTTCATTGGGTCTGGAGGACCTCCAGTCTTGGAGTTCGCCTTTCCATCAAGATGGAAATGGGCTTCATCTGAGGTCCAAAGGAGTTTAAGGAAACTTCGTGTCTCCTCGATCTTCTCGAGCATCTTGACTGCCATAGCCCTCCTCGGCTTCTTGTCTGAGGCTGTAAGGGTCTGCAGCGTCTGTATTCTGTATGGGTAAGCCCTGATATCGTTCACCAGCACTCTCCTGCAAGTCTCACGGGACATACCGAGGGACTGACTTCGCTTATGTACAGAGCGTTTTTCAACCAGCTCGGCTGTTCACTTCTTGGGACGTCCTGAGTGGCTTGGACGGTTCTTTCTGGCAGCGTTGAGGTTCTCCACGGTCCCATACTTCTTGAAGTGGTCCACCCAGTTCTGAATTCGGCTTTTGGATGGAGCCTTTTCACATTTAAACTGACGCATGAAACTGTCCTGGGTTTTCTTAAACGGGCCTGTCTTGTAGTAAAATTTTACACAGTGTATTCTTTGTCCCAGCTCCCACTGGGGTCTTGGTGTACTCATGGTCATTGATTTTGCCATGTCCTGTAAAATAAGGCAATTGGTGAATAAATAATGGAGATATCACATAAAGTGTACACGGGGTCCGTTTTTTGGGGTAACCCTGTATGTATGTATATATATATATATATGGCTTAATATAAAAGGAAAAAAGAAAGATCAATTCCACAAAAGGAGACTTATCCGGATAATACCAAGCTCAACAATAATTATTGGAGCTTATACAATAGGAGTATGAAATGAAGACACAAAACTATATATTGATAGATATAGAGTGGATCATTTATTGAATGAAATACAGGCAAAATTTGGGGGATAGAAGGAACTCTTTATGCCAGGGCATTTCGAAGCCTAATGCTTCTCATCAGAAGAGTAGAGAAGGTGCTAGGTAGCATGGGGAAGATGCAGCGTCTAGCGTAAGGTTCATTAGGAATGAAAAAGATTAAGAGGAATTATAGAATGATGGGGGAAGCTTTATTGAATTCTAAATAAATAAGGAGAAGCTTATTATGTATAGTATGATATATAAGAATATATATGGTCTTTAACATAGTATTGAGATTAAGGGGTATATGTATTGTTGTTAAATAGGGGGTGTATTGTTGCTGCGTGGTAATTTATTTTAACGGTTTGTAGGGTGTCTATTTTCTATGGAGATTTTGATTAATTTGGCGTGGGGTATGCAAGGTTGTAAAACTGAAAGGTAATATGCGACAATATATTTATAAGTTTTTACTGTTATGATATAGGGAGTTTGATCATAAGGGGGCGGTCGGAGATTAGGGTGGCAAAGACTATGAGTGCGTATAACTTGATGCAAAGTATACATATTGATGTCAAAGTGGGGGAGTAAGGAAACCATAGCTACTTATGAGAGTGGTAAAAATATACCAAATAATAGTAGGGTAATTATAATAGTACGAAAGATAATAGTACCTATTTACTATGCCTCCCCACGGGACAGAGTTAGACACCAGGATCGTTTTTTAACGTGGAGAAAAGGTATAAAAATTGTCTCAATCGTGAAGGATTTCTCCTCCAACGAAAGAGAACAAGAAATAGAAGTGCAGCATCTGAAGAACAGATACTACACTTTGATCTTGTCCCGAAGGCCAAGAACCAAGATAATAGTAATGACAATTATAATAGTAGTAGTAGTAATAAAGCTGAAAATAAATTAGAAGTGAAATTGAATATTAAAAAAAATTATTCAATAAATGATCCACTCTATATCTACCAATATATAGTTTTGTGTCTTCATTTCATACTCCTATTATATATATATATATATATATATATATATATATATAATCAAGTTGAAAAGAAAGTTCTTGCGGTTTTTAATTTTTAAATTCAAATGAACATATCTCAAACAAAAATTTATTGATTGAAATAAGCACCATCAGAATGAACACACTTTTGCCAACGCAAAAAAAGGTTTGAGGTGTGAGAACTTGCCAGTAGCATAAAAATCTTGTATTCTAGTAGCGATGAAGTCACTGCAGGCGTTTTTGATATCGCCTAGGTTTTTGAAGCATGTCTCACGCAGAAAATTATCGAGATGCTTGAAAAAGTAGTAGTCGGTAGAGGTCTGGAGAGTATGGCAGATGAGGCAAAGTTTCGTAGCCCAATTCAATCAACATCTGCAGGGTCAGTTTAACAACGTGCAGTTGGGCATTGTCGTGGAAGAGAATTGGGCCTTTTTTCTTGATTAATGCTGGATTTTGTCAGAATACTATTTCCATTCATATGTATATATATATGGTAAACAACTGATGATCCCTTTAAGAACATTTGTGGGGATTGGGGTTACCGATCTGTAAAGAGCGTGTTCAATATTTCATAGAGGCTGTTACATTGAAAGTCGAAGGTCGGCACTTGTTGAGATATGCATTTGCGTGTTCACTATAACTATAAGAGAGTATTTGTGTACATGCGTATGTATGTGTACATGCGTATGTATGTATACATACGAAAGAGCATGCATGAAGTTGAAATTAAGTGTTCGTTGTGCTCATAAGTTCATTGTGTAAACGTGTATGAAGTTAGAATGTCCATTGTGTGTGTGGGTGTATAAGAGAGTTAATATATAACATGTGTATTCATTCTTACCTTGACAAAGAATGTACATACGTTTTATGTTAAATGAGGCAAATGGAAAATGTGCGTGCATTCAAATGGACGAATTAAATGAAAGAGAGAGAGATAGAGAACAAAACAGGAATTAGAAAATGCCACCTGTCAGACAAATCGGAAATAATGACAAGAGCAGATAAGCAGTGTGTAATTAAGATACATGCGTGTACGTGTAACATATCTATCAGTTTGAAAAAGCATCTGCCCATACATTGGTACTATTGTTTCTTCAATAAGTATACCTATTCAGCGGAAGATTTATTGACTTATTGACAAAATAATGTTCCAATGAAGGGTGGGAAAAAAATTTTTTTTAGTTTTTTCCCAAGACATATATATATATATATATATATATAGTCTTTGAAAAAAATTAAAAAAAAAAAATATTCATATATATATATATATATATATATATATATATATATATATGTGTGTGTGTGTGTGTGTACTATCATGGGTGCCCGGGTGTTTGGAGGTGTATTCTGAGCAAAAAAAAACAAAAAAACTGTCAATTTTTTTTAACTTTGACCCCTATTATGACCCCTTAACATTTATTGTTTTGGGCTCAAATCGAGTTATTAAGTTAGATCCATGTCCAAGGAACTTATATCTAAAACTTCAAGTGTTTAGACCCAAAATTGTTTGAGGAGTTTGGTAGAGTTTTCAAAGGTCAAATCGTTGAACTTTGACCCTTTAACAGCGAAATTTTTGGCTGAAAACTAATCACATAGATTTTCCCAAATCTCAGTAACCTGTATATCAAATTTCGAGTCTGTAGACTACAAATTGACAGAGTTATTGGGTAGGGAAATGTACGCAGGCAGACACACAGACACGTTCACTTTTATAGATATATAGATAGACTAATAGATTAAACAAAAATATATATACGTATACATAAATATATATGGAAACAAACAAGCAAATATTATGCAAGTATAAATCATGTAGAATATCTGCATGAATATAATTACACGTAATAGTTAACTCTAGATGATCATCCTATAAGAAAACTGAAAAAACTAATAGGGAATTAATTAAAATGAATCTTTAAAAGAATATGCAAATTAGCTAGATCTTTTGCTAGTGAATGCATTTCCACAAATTTTTAAATGAATAAAAAAGAGGGTTTTTAATGTGAATATCAATATGCACAAAAGAAAAACGAATTTATAGGAGTATAGATGTATATGGTATGTGGGAAAATATGCTTATTCAATTATATTTCATCTTTTATTTATACCAATCCTAATTAATGAAGCTCAATGTAACTACAGAGCATATACAAATACATGGCAAAAAAAAATCTGTATTCCAAGATGTTGTCCCTCTTAGCATTTATTTCTTTCAACATCTTAAAATGTTCAATTCTTGACAGCACCTGTTTTGTAGCACTGAACCATTCATATAATTATGTCAATTTTTTAATCTTTTTCTGCCTTGACTCGGCAGAAGAATCGGAACTCATCAACTTTAAAAGAAAATAAAAGAAATATTGGCATGATTACATAAATCTGAAAAAATTTGTAGAGTAGTTGCAATTGTGTTTTGTGATGTTTACTTTATCTTTTATATATATATATATATATATATATATATATATATATATATATATCCTTGCACCTACACATGTATTCCTGAATAGCTATTTTCATCAGGCAATTTTTCAAACAAATAACAGCAGAATTATTTGAGGAAAAATGAAACAAAACAGACAACACAGAATGTGCACATAGCTTTCATAATGAATGTTTGAATTTTTCTAAAATTGGTCAGTTGTTTGATCTCTGTTTTCCAAGTTACGAGGGGCGTGCAATAAATAATGCCTCTTACCCACTTCCCATAGGAGTAGAGCAACGAAACTTGGCATAGTTGTTAGTCTTTCTTTACATAGAAACCACCCAGAGTTGCATTTCTCCCATCGTTTGATGCAGCTCTGGAGACCGTTTTTGTAGAACACCTCAGGTTGGTCCTCCAACCACGACGTGACTTCAGAAATGAAGGCTGCGTCATCTGGGAAACGCTTTCCTTTCAAAAACAACTTCATGGCTGGGAAGAGGTGAAAGTCAGAGGATGCAAGGTCAGGAGAGTAGAGAGGATGGGTAAGAATTTCATAACCACACGCCCATGCTTCTGATCTGGCGACATGCGAGTTGTGGACCGGAGCATTGTCCTGCAAGAGGAGGGTTCCTTTGCTGATCTTACCCCGCCTCTTGATTTTGATAGCTTCCCTTAATTTCCTCAAAAGTGAAGAATAATAGGCTCCTGTAATTGTGGTACCCTTTGCCAGGAAATCTGTCATCACTACTCCGTCCTGGTCCCAAAAGACTGTGAGCATGATCTTGTCAGTGGAGGGCTGCACCCTTGCCTTCTTTGGAGGTGGGGAGTCCAAGTGCTTCCACTGCATTGACTGGGCTTTGGTCTCTGGATCATAGTGATGGACCCAGGTTTCATCCTGTGTAATCAGTCTTTTGAAAAACTTTGACTCATCTTCTTGGCACATCTCTAAATTCATCCTCGAGCACTCGACACGTTCTCGCTTCTGGAATGGTGTGAGCAACCTGGAAATCCATCTGGCAGACACCTTATGCATATGCAAATGGTCATGAATGATAGTTTCCACAGACCCTGTACTAATCTTGACATCTTGGGCTATTTGGCGAATAGTAATGCACCAATCTTCCAAAATGGAAGCCTTAACTTGACGGACAGATGCCTCATCAATGGCAGAAGGGAAGGGGGAGCGACCAGGTCTGGGAGCTGTTTCCACAGACTTCCGGCCATGTTTGAATTCACGATGCCAGCGTTTTACAAGCTCATATGATGGGGCATTATCATCATGTTTCTTTCATTTTATCAAAAGTCTCCTGTGGTATGCGTCCTTTCAAATACAAAAACCGGATCACTGCTCGACATTCAACAGGCTCCATTTCACACCTGACTCTGTTCAAACACCTGTGCAATTAGTTCAGAGCTGTAATTTGCCACATAACCTGAAGAGATATAAATCATTGCACATGCAAAATTTCAGCTAGATCAGACAACTGGAAGTGGGTCAGGGGCATTACTTATTGCACACCCCTCGTATTTACATCAATAACTTCCAACTGGTGTTGTTTTAAAAAAAATGTTTTCTGTTAAAGTTCTGCAACTCAAATGCTGGTATTTCGTGAACTAACATGCTTTGAAATCATATGAGCATTGCAGGTTTTCTTTTATTTATTCTAACATGATTTCTTTGAAATATTTTTTTTTACTGCGTATTATAGTTAAAACTTTTGAAATATCCAAATGATATCTTTATCTACATTCTACTGAACTCTTCGGAATATTGATTTTTTTATCTTGCTTGTCACCATGCACATTTAATGTGTACATGAATGTTTTAGATGGTGGGAGGAAGGGTGAATAATGTAATTAAAACACAGTGATAAAAGAAATGTTGAAAGAAATTAAATGATGCAAATAAATGAAAGAAGAGAGATAGAGGGAGGAGGGGGGTTATAATGATATCACAATGTATTCTGAAATTCTCTGACTTCAATTTTCACAAAGTTAAATGATTTCAGAGTACATTGTGATGTTATGATAAACTCTCTCTCTCTCGCTTCCCATCTCTCTTTCTTTTCACATTTTGTTGATTTATAGTTGCATATAGATTTAATAAATACTAACCTAATGGGCCACATTTGGTCTAGTTAATCGAATAAAAGTATTTAATTGCTCAGGGAAAGAAGATATATTGGCATCTTTTTTTCATCCCGAATTTCTAAATATAGCTACTAAGTACAAGATTTTTCAAGTTGATATTTTAAAAGTTGACCTTCACAGAGGAAATGGCAAATGGTCTAACAATGTTTCCCATTGCAAATGGCAAGTCGCTTATATGTAAGTACTTAGGCTTTCTTCAGTAAGAGAATTGGCAACAAACCCTGGACATGCATCACGCTCATCAGAGGACTGAAAGCAATCAAAATATGCTGGTCTTCTTGATAGATTTGTATTCTAACCGATCATCATGGATTGATAGGCCCAGCTATGCACAACTTCCTCACCGGCCTTGGTCTGCTAATCAGCCACCACACCTGGTTACTTGTGAATCAACTCTGCTTTATCAGCACTTCTCCATCACCAATATTCGCGCAAATGTCTTGAGCCTGCTCTCAGTTTGCGAAGCCTACATGACATTCAATAAAACTTAGTGATATTTGCATATTGATTTTGAAGAAAAGAAAACATTTTATTAATAAACTACTTTTTTATTTATTGAATGAATATTTATCAAAAAATAATTATCAAAGAACATTAAACAATCAAAATCAAAAGATGATTTATGTATTTATTTTATTTTTTTTACAGTCTCAAAAGTCATCTAGTCAGATATCTCAGTCAAGTATAGAATTGACTCCAAAGTCAATAAAAAGGTAAAATGTTATACTTTCTTTCTTTTTTTGGTACTTGTACAGTTTAACCAAGACATTAAAAAATGAAAATATCGAAAAAAAAAAAAAAAAAGGTTTAAATTGTACGTATCCGTTATGGAATGAAGTCCTTCGGAAAAAAAATTTCACTTAATTTCATCAAGTAGTTTTTTATTTTTTTTTAATTTTTTTTTTTTACAGCGAAAAAACAATTTGTTATGATACCGAGCAAAAGGTTCGATTTTTAGGAAGAAAAGCTAGTATTAAAGATGGGGAGGGAGTGTCGGCGCTGAGTCATCTCCGCTAGGCGTGTTCAATAAGTTCCATAATAGCTGACTTCAGCGCGCTCTCATAAAAACTACTTGATCAAATTAAGTGAAATTTTTTTTTTCAGAGATTCCAAAAGGAATACGTACAATTGAAACTTTTTTCAATATTTTCATTTTTTAATGTCTTGGTTAAACTGTACAAGTACTCTTTTTTTTCTTTTTCTCCTTTTCCATTTTTCTTTCTTTTACTTTTAATTTCTTTTTTTTTTCTTTTAGTTTACTTGAAAAATCATATTGAATTAGTTGTTCCTACTCTGTGTTACACAGAATTTTTTTCCTATTTTTATTTCTTTTTAAATGATATTAATGCTTTCGTTTTTTTTGTTTTGTGTTTTTTTTGTGCCATTTTTAAGTGTTGCTTGGTTTAATTGATAACCTTCCAATGAGTTTTAATTAGAATTGCATAGTTGGAAAATATAAGGTTCAACACTAACAATTCCAAATATTTTGACTACTAAAATTCAAAAATATCCAATATTCAGACAGTCTGTTGATTTCTTTATTCAAAAATTAAAGAATACAACTTTAACTCAGACTCCTAGCATTCTCATGAATCTGACCTTGTTTTTAACTGAATTCTTTAATTTAGCCACTATGTTATATTTCTCTCATGACAAGGGCAGATAAGCTGTGCGTAATTGAGATACGTATGTATGTTCCATTCCATTCAGATATTAAAAAATAATATATATGGCATGTAATGTGGCATAAAATCACTACCTTATTGGATTAAACAAATGGTTCAGTTCAATGTTTCTGTCAAAAAGAAGGCAGGAAAGTCCAACAACCAAATCACTCATGATAACAATCAAGATAAGGATAACAGACATAAACATGTAAATAATGTAAATGTTGTCATGAACCATCATTATAAAAGCAAGTAAATTGGTTGATCATATTCAAAGGTGATCCAAAGGCTTCTTGCTCATTACCTATTATGCTGAGGTATAGAGAAAGGCATCATTACTCCTCTTACCGTTGATTTTCATGATATAATACTGAGTGTTTAACAAGGAGGTATCAAGTACTATTTTTTGAGTCTTTGGTATGATTTGACAGAGGATTGAACTTGGATCTCCCGGACCATTAGTGAACATCTAACCATTATGCTGTTGGGATCGGATATACTGATCGGTAAAGAAATAAGAACGTGTTCAATAACTCCGACCGTAATTAATTATAACCGAATACCGTGTTACAAAAATATGCAAGAAACATTTATTCATACAAGCAAGAAAACATGAAAGCATTGTACACGAACAGGTGAAAATAAACTGCAAGTTTCATTGTGTAAAAATGTGGGTACTGAATGTTTATAAAAGTTCAATAGTATCGTTGAATTTTATGAATTGTTCTTGGTAAGACATTGTTTGATTGTTTTTGGTTGGTATTAAAGTTCGTGAAGGATCAATCGCCTTACCTCACAAGTCTGTTTGCTGCTCTCTGAGTGCATGCTTATCCAGCGTGCAGATTTATACGTGTGCACTGCTTGGTGCCAAGCGAAAGAGAGAAAGAAGAGAAGGGAAACGAAAGGCTATGTCAGAGGTCACAGGAAATACATGCTTATCAAAGTCATGTCATGTTTGCACGTGCCCTACTCCATGTGTGTGTGTGTGTGTGTGTGCTACTGCACACAGCTTGTTCTGTATCTGCGTGTTTGATTTAGACAAAGAAAATTTGGTAGGTGTAAACGGCTCACAATAATGCCAACCATCCTCATAAGTATTTAAATTTTCATCATTTTGAACAACTCATAATATTCTTCATCATTCAACTGACAATCCAACCGTCTTATTAACTCTTATCCTCAAGTGCTTTTTGGCTTTGCAAACTCCTGATTCATTAAAAATACAGGTGATTAATAAATTAGTACATGACTTGAGGAAAATCTGAATATACAGAAAATATATTATTGGGTGAGTGTATCTTCCACTAGTCTCATGTTTTTAGATATGGTTAAGAAAAAAGAATCTCCAACCTAATAGATCCCGCACTATCAACCAAACTCTAACCTCTGTCCCATCGTTGACATGTTAGATCCCTGTGTGTGTTTTACAAGTATTTTAATGGAATGTGCTCCAACACTTGTACCCCATCAACGTAAATATCAGTGACTACTCCAACAAGCAGCAAAATCCCACCCTTACTCTGTAGAGATCCTTAAATGCTGAAAAAGCCTTTTACTCTAATATTTTCTTCCCTTGAACTGCTAGACTTTGGAATTCTCTTCTGGGTCCCTGCTGCCTTGACTGTACTAACATACTGAAGTTGTAGTGTGGACAGACATTTCACTGCTGAACTCTCTATATAGTGTGCCCTGTAGATTTGGTCCCAAATAGTAGACCCTTATGTTCAAGTGATACTGTGCCTTGTTTGGGGTGAAATAACAATAAATAATAAATTTAAGTAGAGAACAGTAGAACATGCTATCTTTTTTTAGGCTTTTTGTTTTGTATTTGTTTTTAAAAATGATTTTGTTTTTTTTGTTTTGTTTTGCTTTTGTTTTTTTCTCACTCCAAACAAGGCACACATAAGAGGTCACTGTGATCCTAAGTGTGGAATTATGTAGTGAGATGCTTTTTCACAATAAAACAGTCAGGGAAACAAGGAGCAGAGAAGGGATTTTGAGGAAAGAAGCTATTACAGTAGAAAGCTTTTGTTTTTTAACATAGACATAAAGAGGTGTAATGCAGCAATGGAGTTGGAGCTTGGTAGACAATGCAGGACCTATTTAGTTAGATACTTTTTTAGTCCATGTTTAAGAAGGAAAGATCAGCATGGGTGATCGGTGGTTTTATAGAGATATAATATATTGGTAGGTGTGAGAAGTTTTCTAGTTCAATAGAGGAAGTCCACCTACTTTGCAGAAACCTTGGCAATATCTTTTACATATTTATTCCAATTCATGTTAACTTTGAATGTTAGCATGAGGAGTTTGAACATTGAACTCTCAGGAAAGGTGCTATCAACTATAGCAATCAGTGTTTGTAAAGGTTTCTGATAATTATTAAAGGAAAGGAGTTTTGTCTTAGTAGCATTAAATGTAATTATCTATTTATGTCCCCATTCTACTACATACTAGATATCATTTTCTATTGATTTAGCCATTAACCTGAATGTGTGTGTTTGATTTGTTTTTATGTTAAGAATAGATTGTGGTGTCATCAGCAAATATACCAATCACAAACACAATTGTCATTTATGAAAATCAAGAATAATAAAGATCCAAGGCTTGACCCATGGGCCACATCCATATTAATGTGATATTCAGATGTCTGATCAACTACGATTTGGATCTTTTTTTTTTTATTTAAGATTAACGGAGGCACCCGGCTTTGCTCTGTCATAAAATATGCTTAAATATATTTTAATTCATGCAGATTTCGTATTTATTATTACAGAGCCAATTCTCTATTGAATATTATGTTGTACCTAATATATAGTACTGATTTCAAAAGTTAAGAAAAAAAAATGATTGAGGGCCATCAGCTAAAATCAAAGCCAAAACATTTAATGTTCCAGCAATGTTCCCTACCATTTGAGCTATCTACAGGTAGTTAAGAAATATTTAAAATTAAACCACTTCAAGCTATGAATGAATTTGTGCTTGCGCAAAAGTAATAGAAATATGTTGACAAGTTGAAATGAACATTTTGCATTTCAACTTACTGACATATTTCTGTATGCGTTATCCATCCATCCAAACAAAGATTTTGCTCATTATAAACCATCCTTGGTGTATGATTACTGTTTCCTGTTAATTTCAGTGTTATGTGACCAGGAGTTTAAATATTTTCACACAGATAAGCACACATACATACACCTACTGTTTTATTTATATAGAACCTGATAATATTAAATACAGATTCATTCTATTGAAAACCTTCATGTCAGACATTGTCAAGAGCTACTACCATAGTTTCACCTACCTTATCTAGTGTATGGTATATATTTTCAGAAATGACTATTAGAATATCTGCAGTAGAATGTTATTCCCTAAATCTATACTGTTTGTCAGACAGAAGTTTAACATTTTCAGAGAGGCAGATAATTGCTAGATTGATTAATGGTTTGAATATTTTAGTAACGATCAAGAGGAAACTTATGTGGCAATAGTTTTGCAGGCCGGTTATTTCACCAGAGTTGTTGAAAACTGGTATGACTGAGCCAATTTTTCCAGCTGTCAATGAAGCAAAATTTAGCAAGGTATTTGTTGTAGAGTCTTGAGAAAACAGCCAGCTCAGCAGAGCATTTCTTTATTATTATAACAGGGATCTGCATGCTTTTGGGAAGTATTTTTTATGATAACCAGGTTGTGGAAGGGGTGCCAATCAGACCAAGTATGGGAAGGGGTGATCATCTGATCAAGTATGGTTTTTGTCCTAAGTGGGAAATGGTGGGGGGGGGTAAGCTGAACCACTTGGCAAGAAGTTCAGCCTTATCCATTCTCATACAAGGAACATCATGGTGGATAAATTATTGATTGCCCATTGTTCCCCACACTATTACAGATTTTTCAAAAATGGCGAGTTCCTAATTTCTGCAACTTCTGTTTCTTTCTGTTTGTTTTTAACATTATTTTTTTGTTTAAAATTTGCAGTCATTGTTTTGTTTTTTTTTTCATTTGCTTTTTTGATACATTTTACTGATTATCTTTTTTCTTTTTATATTTGCTTAGCATGCCTCTCCAGAACTGGTACATGTGGGATGATAGCAACAGTTTAATCAGTCGAGCCAAACTTATAATCACTCCTTATGGCATCTGTGAAGACACAGGTGCTCAAAACAACATTAAAAACTTGGGGACTAATTTACAGGTGATTGATGAAGATGAATCTCAACAAGAATATCAGACAAATTTCAAATCAAAATTGCCTGGTCTTTACATCACGGAAGACAGTAATGCAGAGTCAAATGAAAATGCAAAAAATCAAGAAAAAAAGAGCAAAAGAAAATCTTCACCTCAAAAAACATCCAAGACATCTTCCAAAAAAAAAGACTCAATAAAACAAATAGCCAAGCACAATAAAGTTAGAACTTCCCTTTCAGATGCTGATGATTCCTCAAAATCTGAAGAGACATCACCGAATGAGGAACTGTCAGGAGCTGAAAAGAGTTCTGGCAAGAAGAAGTCACTGACAGGAGTCGACAAGAGTTCTGGCAAGAAGAAGTCACTGACAGGAGTCGACAAGAGTTCTGGCAAGAAGAAGTCACTGACAGGAGTCGACAAGAGTTCTGACAAGAAGTCACTGACAGGAGTTAACAAAAGTTCTAGCATGCAGAAGTCATTTCTAAGCTCTGAAAACGGGGCAGAGACAAGTGCATCATCATCGTCATCAACTAAAACCTCTTCAAAAAAGTCGATAACATCACCGATGGACAAGGTGAGGCAAAAATTGAGTGACATAAGAAAATCGTCAGAACCGAGAATTCGAGTGTTACCCCATAGGCAGAAAACTGTGAAAACGAAGATTTCTCCCATTAGCAAAAAACAATTGCCAAGGAATCAAAGTCCACGTTCAATGAGCACAAGATCCTCATCAGCTGAAGAAAAGCAGGATAGCTTGTCTGAGAGCAGTGAACCAGTTCAGCCTGTAAGCAAAAGACAATCACGGACAAATAAGATTCATTTGACACGTACAAAGGGAAAAGTTTCTCCATTAAAGCCAAATAAACCTGTTATCATAAGGAAGGGGAATAAGAGAAAAGCAAGCGACAGTCCTGAAAGTATCATGCCTTCTAAAAGGGCCAAAATAAATAAAACCCTCGAATCCAACCTTTTGGCCAGAGTGCTTGCTTCAAAAGAGAAAGAGGAGATAAACATTAAACAGAAAGGCATTTCACAACAGACAAATGGAGATCAAACTGGATCGGGTAAGAAAGTTAATTTTTTTTATGTTCATCTTTCTAAAAATATCTGCAAGACTATTTGGTTCTTATTTTGTATTTTGACTTAATTAAAAAAACAAAAATACAGGAAAAATCTTTATGATGTACATAACCATCACAGAACAAATATATCATATTCCAAAATCATATAAATTGATCAACTAAGAAAATCCAAATTTACATTTTTTAATGATTAAAGTGTTTTGTTTATTTTGAATACAAACAAAATCTCAGTAATTTGTATTATTTAGATTCATTGGACTATTGTTCTCATCTTGAGTGTCATTTTCACGTTTCAGTCGATGTAACCTCCAACTTTCTTCAGGTGTATCTTGTTGAACTCAGGAATCTGAACGGAATTTACAACTAGAAATACAAATAGCTTGAAGGTTCCTAAAATTCATACTAGAATTGTTCACAATGACCTGTGGTGCGGTGGTTAGAGTACTTGGAAAAATTAATTGTAAAAGTGATCTTCACCTAAATCTTGAAGGTTCAATTCTCAGTGTGGGCAATCAAAAAATACAATTGCGAATTATCTAAAACCTCTATCCAGTTATGACTAACAGAACAAAAGCATGCTTTCTCCTGAAATTTCGAAATTCCAGAGTTCAACAAGATACACCTGAAATAATACAAATAACCAATCCACATCTCAGAAATTCAGAAACATCAAAATCTTGGTAGTCAAATTGAGTTGTTGCCCTTGAATATTAATGCATTCTAAAATGACATAAATCAAAATCTCCCCTTGCGCTTATCATAAAATTAGATTGTTTTAAAAGAAAAACTATGTGATCAATTTACATGATTTTTTGGAGTATGACATCTTCGTTTTATGACAGTTATATACATCATAAAAATTTGTCTGTATTTTTTTTTTTTTTTAATGAAGTCGAATTCTAAATAAAAACTGAATATTCACAACTGGACTGAATGCAATATGATTATCAAGAGATTTTCTAGATTTGAACACAAATGGATAAGAGTCCATTGTAATTGAAAGTCAATCTATCCCTACATCATGTACATCTACAGATGGGTAACTTGTCGATTCAATTGTTTATTTAATAACTAGCTTAAGCACTCAGGTTTTTCAACTTTCTTGAATTTTATAGCCAAGTTCAGAACATCTATTAAATACTTTTTATCCAATTTTTTTATTAAAAAAAAAATTATTCAGCTTTATGATTGGTAGTGTCTAGATAATAACTGGAATATTATAGCAAAAAATAAAAATGATTGTCTTGTGTGAGATTTAAACCCATGATAGCATAAAATATTGGAACTCAGGTTGAACTCTTTATCCACAAAGCAACCGCTCTAAGGAAAATATTTCTTTTTAAACTACTTAAATGAGTCTTGCATAGGAATTTTTTTACTTCTCTGCATAGGTCTAAAATATTTTGTCTAAAAAATGTTGTTGACGATATGAATGTATATTTGCGTTTGTGTAGCAATAACATGCTTGGTAAACTTATACCTGCCAATTTTTCAATTTTGACCTTTTAGCAGCTATTTTTACTGCCTAAAAACCAAGTCAAATTCGTTCCACAGAATCCTCTATATATCAAATTTCAAGTCTGTAGACCAAAAATTGATGCAGTAATTTGGGTGAAACTGTTCATCACAGACAGACAGACAAAGTCGCATGGAGGTAGATAGATATCAAAATTTTCACAAGTTTTGATAAGTCATAAGTGATCCATGGCATCTGCTAAACCATGTTAAAATCTGATTGGATGTATTGCATTCATTTTACATAATAATACTATTGAAAAAGTATGACAAGCGCACTCTATACATAGACAATACCAATAACAACTTCTGCTCAATTTATCATTTCCTGTAGGTGTTGATGTTTTAGTATATAGTAGAACGACAAAATTGTCTTCCTAAAGAAAACAACACTACAACTTTACTTTAAAACTTTTATTCAAAAAAATCCATTCAGATAACTATGTAGTAGAGCTGACATTTCAATGTAGCCGCCTTCAGCCTCAATCACCGCCTTGATACGGATCCAGAACTGGGAGCATGCTTTTTCCACATGTGCCGGCAGGAGCTTGGCGGATGGTGGCAATCAGGTTGACTTTGGTGTTGTGGGAGGTCATGTTGGTGATGTTCCCGACATATGACTAAGCTAAGTAGTCTAGCGGGTTCAGGTCGGGGGAAGAGTATGGCGGTGGGGGAAAGTGTGCCAAATTCTGCTGCCACGCCCAGAGTCTGCCAGCAACCACCTGATTGTATCTGAGGATCACCACACTCTTCAGCACATTCAAGTACACTTTGGTATTGACTTTCAAGCCGACTTTGAAGATGTGAGGTGAAATGATGTGGCCCTCACTTGAAAATGCACCAAAGACCATAACCATAATCGTCCGAGGCGTTGATCTGTGTCATCAAGCATTGACCCATCCAGATTTGCATTTTGAGGGTGTTGGTAATGGTCCTGTTGTCATAACTTGGATCGGTAGAGAGCATGAGTTGTACAGTGGCACATCTCTGATCTCGCTCGTTGAACATTGGGTTACTTTCAGACATGATAGAAGGCTCCTATCACTCTTGGATTTGTACACAACTGGCCAACTAGATGGTCTGCAACAGAAAAAAGAAAACCAGTTTTCATCAAAACGGATATAGAATCATGTCATCTTTTTTAGGACAACAATTTTAACATTCCACCTTGTATTAAATATCTCTCCCTAGAACAGACAAACAGCTAAGGTCATTTGAGTAAAATTGGTAAAATTAAATTGTTACATAGAACTAAATCCTGTGTAAAATGGTATTCACAATGCTATAAATCTACTCGACTCCAGGGTAGGAAACACCAGGCAATGTGTCGTGTCTGTTGACCATGCGGTTCAATCAAGTTCTAAGAAGTTATATCACTTAAGCAAGTCTTCGTTGGTCTGCATGTTCCCTGGTGTATGATATATCCAAATGTGTTATAGAGTTGATATAAGAGGTTGTACGCTGTACATAGTCAATCTGCCTGAAGCACCAAAGTGTGTAAGGCAATTATGATCTAACCAACACTAAGTTTTTGATGAAGCATTGTTGAAGGGATTCTTTCTTCCAGTTTGTAGCCTCACATTCCACCTGATCAAAAAAAAAAACAACAGGTGTACTACATATTGCAAATCCAAATTACAGACTAAATTTTTTAGATATTGTCTTGAAAGACAACGTTAATCATGTCATTGGTTTTTATTACTCTGTTATCTAGCATTGCCTGGGTTGACATGAAGTTCTGTTTGAAACACACCGGTATACTAATTATTTTCATCATGGGCAACGTGGATGAAAACATGTAAATGTAATCGCCCAAAAAAAGGAGTATGTAATACCCTCTCCACCACATATTTCGGCAGAAGAGCTACAAAGAGAAGAAACTATTCTCCAGATATTGAGCATTGGAAATACCCCCCCCCCCAAGAAAAGATAATTAAAAATAAATCATTACAACTTTTGTTTCAATAAAAATAGCAGTGAATGCCCGTGCATTGCAAAAAAAAAAGAAAAAAAAAGATCTACCAAAAACTAATTCCAAAAACAATTAAATGACATTTTTCGTCATTTCATATTTCTAATGTAATCACCCCCCCCCCTAAAAAAATTGAATTTGTCCTATTTTGGGGTTCGTTCTGTTTATAAAATTGTTAGGTGAAAGTACATAATGGTTTCATAAAAATTAATTAAATTTAAAAAAACTAAAAATTTTTGTATTTGTCATGTTTTATCCCCCCTCGATCGCCAAACTTGAAAAAATGCTAGAGATGACATGTCTGGTTGAACGCTTTATGGCCAAAAAGTGGGTTCTCATTTTACGTTAAATTTATATAGAAAAGTTATTCCCCACGTTAAAATGTTAATTTTTTTTTTTCAAAATTTCTTCTTGCATATTATTTATAAAGACTGCTTAAACGTAAAAAAAAAAAAAAACAGATCTTAATTTTTTTGGTCAATGTCAAATTTCTTTCAAACTCCCCTAAAAACTTTAAAATGATGACTTTTAATGGTCTGCTGAAAATGAATATTACATTTAAATTTGGGACAGATAAGTAGTTTTCATGATATGAAGGAATTACTTTTTCAAAAAGTGGGGGATCATTTTCCTATATAAATTTAATGTAAAATGAGCACCCACTTTCTTGTCGCCTAGTAATTTCTTCATATCATAAAACAAATTTAACTGATATTCGTTTTCAGCACACCCGAAAATTGGCGCTTTTTTTTTTTTTTTTTTTTTTTTTTTACACTAAGAGATGCGTTCATTTTTTCATCTCAAAATTTAGGATGCTAATTATGCTGTTAATAAGTTTACAAAGGCATACTTTTGTTTTTCGTTCTTTTTTCATTATACAACTTGTATAGTTGTTAACAGGTGCCTCTGCAGTTTAACATTTCACAAAAATTTTGTTTACATTAGGAGGCGGTTAAGTAAACTACAGAAGCACCTGGTAAAATCTATACAAATTCTATAATTGAATACCCACCTCAAAAAAAAAAAAATGAAAAACAAAAATATATTTTTGTAAACCGCTCGTGTAAGCTTACTGACAGCATTATTTACGTCCTAAATTATGAAAAATAAACGAATCTCTTAGTAAAAAAAACAGCGCCGGTTTTCGGTGGTGCTGAAAATGAATATCACAGTTAAATTTGTTTTATGGTATGAAGAAATTATTAGGTGGTTAGAAAGTGGGTGCCCATTTTACGTTAAATTTATATAGGAAAGTGATCCCCACTTTTTAAAAAAGTAATTTTTCATATCATGAAAACTACTTATTTGCCCCAAATTTAAATGTGATATTTTTAGCACTATCGAAAACCATTAAAAGTCGTCATTTTCAAGTTTTTTGAGGAGTTGGAAAGAAGCTTGACATTGACCTTTTTTTTTTACATAAGCGTCACCACTCATCAAGGCCGATAGGCCATTCAAGGATAAGGGTTAAAGAGTATATAGCAGTCAAAAGGACAATATAGTAATCGATAGTAATGAAAGTTCGGTAAATTTGTTAACTTGAGTGGAACGGCTCATCAGAAACTTGTTCCCGTTGGACTTGAAGACAACCATATTATAGACAGCTGGAAAGCAGGAAAATGGAAGACAATTCCACAGGCGTGCAGTTCTAAGAAAGAAGCTTTGTTCATGGAATCTATGTTTAGGTTTAGGCACAGATAAAGAGTGGGGGAAATTATTGATAGTGTTTTCAGCTAGACGAGTGTTTCTTGTGAAAGTTTGGCAAGGGGGGACCATAGATTGAAGCTCAGTCGAACACTTTCCATGAAAATAACGATAAAGCAGAGACAAACTCGCAACATCTTTTCTGTGAGATAGAGGTTGCAGCGAAGAGAAAAGGACATCTCCCACCAGGCTACAAAGTCTATTTTGAACCCTATCAAGGCAGGACAAGTCTTTTCTAGCAGCTCCTGCCCATATGTGGCAACAGTATTCCATCCTTGGACGTATCTGGCTCTTATATAGATAGAGAATTGCATCAGCAGTGAGATATCTACTGGATCGATAGAAGGATCCGACCATTTTTCTACCAGATCAGGCTGCCTATTGGCTTTCTGAGACGAAATGCATCTACATCGATTTCTGTTTTTGTTTTCTATTCTCTTTTGTAAAACTTAATTATGTTCTACAAAAATAAAAACAAAATCAACAGCCCCTCTCCCTTCTCCTCTCCTTTCTTTCTCCTTCCCTACTTCCCGGTCCTAGATATGACCTTAAACTATATCTGATGGTGAAGCCCCAGTTTGCGGGCTTTGGGGAGCGTGGAGCCACCCTTTAATTGCCATTGCTCTCAGGTCCACTCTGACCCGGAGTGGTAGTACCTGTTAGGGTCTCAACTATGGGTTAAATAAAAAACAAACCAAAAATAAAATAAATAATAATAAATAAATTCTATTAAAAAATTATTCTTCAAAATTTGATCCGATTCCACTGAACCCTGTCGGCAGGGCATCAGAATATGTCGACTACCCCCCTGCAGAGAGTAGAAGTCCCTCAATGGGGCTACCTGTTGGCTGTAGGTAGCGACCCATAATACCCTTAGGACGGGATCCTGGTGGTTGAGAGATTTGGAGGTCAGGATTTAGTACCCCCACTTCCCAACACACCACTTTGGCCCTTACTGGGCTAGACGGGCGATCGGAGGGGCCCGATCCGACCAATCGGCTGGTCACGTCAAGCCCCACCATATATCGCCCACCCCATAAACCTATCATCAACACAATATGCCTATCCCTTCCTTACAAATAACATCTACTCCCTAATATATGGTGGAAAGCGGTGGCTGAGGGTCAATCGATGAAGTGAAATATCTATGACATGGCTGCAAACCCTTTAAATTACTTTGTATCCCAAAGTAACATCAAAGGAAAACAGGTGCTCATAAATGATATTGCATAAATCGAGTATATCACCTTTGTATCCTTGTTGAGCCTGGGCGAATGGGTTTCCCCCCCCCCCCCCAGCCACTTCCCATATAGGGCTCCGAGGTGGGTGGGGAGCAAAGATGATGAAAAAACCAACCTTTTTGATTATGGCTTTTTTTACCCCCAAACCCCCCAAAAAAAGAAACTTCTCTGATGTTTCCGACATCTCAAATTTAGAGGACGAACAGAATTGCTTAATCAATGAAAACACAATATTTTTAGTAATGGAAACACTTGAAAAAACTGAAATAAATAAAATTTCACCTTTTACAATGGAAAAAATTTTCTCTCAAAAAATAAAACTCAAAATGATAAAAAGACTGCAAAATAGCACCATACTTATCGAATTGAAACAAAAAATACAAGCTAAAGAAATTCTCAAATGGCAAACCTTTAACAATATCAAAATTAAAACTTATCCCCACCCATACCTAAACTCCTCAAAAGGAGTCATTAGATGCAGCGAACTATCAAATTGCTTGACTGAGGAAATTTTATCTAATCTAGCATCCCAAAGTCTTACAGATGTAAAAAGAATAAGAATAAAACGAAATGGAGAAACTATATTGACAAATACATATATATTCTCCTTTGACTCCACAAATCCCCCAAGTGAGATTAAAATTGGATACCTAAAAGTGAACGTTGAAAAATACATCCCAAACCCTCCAAGGTGCTACAATTGTCAACAATTTGGACATCATCAATCCAAATGCACCAAATCACCAATATGTATAAGATGTGGTGAAAACTCAAAACATAGTGACTGCAAAAAAGACCCCAAATGCTCAAACTATAAGGAAAACCATTCAGCTGACTTCAAAGGATGCAAAACATGGCTAAAAGAAAAAGAAATAACAACAATAAAGTACACAAAAAATATAACCTTCTCGGAAGCCAGGAAAATTATGAACGCAAGATACTCAGAAGTAACCAAGAATGCTAAAATACACACAAATCAAAGTTGTCAAAGTTATACAAAAAATCCTCCAGAAATAAAAACTGAAGAACTATCTCAATTGATAAAAGAGATGAAAGACCTAATGAAAGAAATTAAAACACTAATCCTGAACTCTGGAAATAATCAGTCTACAAAAGAGAGTACAACAAAAAAAACAGAACCAACAAACCAAAAAACTCAAATTAAATCAAACAAAGAAAAAGAAAAAACTCACCAAATGAAAACAACCCTTATAAACAAATCAAATGAAACACCATCACCCAATAAAACGAAAACTAAAGAAAACAAAAACAAACCAAGATCTAGATCCCAATCAACCTCAAGAGGCGGAAACAAAATAGGAACACTGGAGGAGATGGAAGTAGAAGACAAAACACCCCCAGTCAAATAAAATGACAGACCACAATAAAAAAACTCAAACTATCATTCAATGGAACTGCCGAGGACTTAAGGCAAACATAAACGACTTGCTACTGTTAATATCTAAACTATGACCTGCTATCATCTGCCTCCTAAAGACACACGATAACGTCACTATAAAAAAACTACACCCAATACAACTTTATACACAATACTGGACAGAGGGCCTCCGGAGGTGTATCAATTCTAGTTAGAAACGACATCCCTCAGAGCGAAATAAATAACTCTAGACAAATTGCTGTGAAAACCACTTTACATAAAACTATCAACATTTGCTACATGTATATCCCACCACATGACCCCATAAATGAAGGCGAAGTCAACAAAATAATAGAACAACTTCCTAAACCATACATCCTACTAGGAGACTTCAACAGCCACAACATCATATGGGGAAGCAATAAAACAGGCATAAAAGGTAAAAAACTAGAAAATATCATCAACAATAACAATCTGTCCCTCATGAACCAAAACTCCAATACATATCTCCACCCTGCCTCAGGTACATACTCAGCCATTGATTTGTCGCTATGCGACCCAGCCACATTAATGGACTACAGCTGGCAAGTGTATAATGACTCATGTGGTAGCGATCACTTTCCCATCATACTTGAAAACTCAATCCCGATTGAAGATAACCTCCCCAGATGGAAGCTAAATAAAGCAAATTGGGAGGAATATAAACCCCAATGCAATGCAAAACTAATAGACAAAGATGAACTGGAGAACTCTATGGAACACTTCACTGATACGTTGATGTCAATAGCTGGGGAATGTATACCCAAAGGCTCCAAATCCAAAAAATATAAAAGTTTGGTTTAATGAAGATTGCCAAAAGGCGTTAAGATTACGTAAAAAAACTGCGAAAATTTAAAAGTCGTCCCACTACCCACAATCTAGACCAGTTCAAATAAGACCGAGCAAAAGCCCGTAGAACAATTAAGGAGGCCAAAAGAATGTCATGGAGAATCTATATCAGCAAACTGAACTCTAACACCAAAACAAAACAAATCTGGAATATGGTTAGAAAGATAGCTGGTAAAAATCAACCGACACCGCTAAAACACCTGTCAAAAGATAATACAAAAATAACCAGCAAAAAAGAGATAGCAAATGTACTCGCAAAAACCTTCTCAAAAAACTCCTCTAGCAAAAATTATAAACCACAATTCAAAAAAATCAAACTAGATGCTGAAAGAAACAAACTAAGCTTCAACTCAGACAATGTAGAAGACTACAACAAACCTTTCACCCTATCTGAATTAACCGACGCCATAAACAGTTCACACAACACTGGAACAGGGCCAGATGAGATCCACTACGAGTTTTTGAAACAACTACCTCAAAAATCGTTAATCTACCTCCAAAACATCTTCAATGACATTTGGATCAGGGGCAAACTCCCTGACATATAGAAACAAGCAACAGTGATCCCCATCCCCAAACCTAATAAAGTTAAGTCTGATCTCACAAGCTACCGACCCATAGCATTGACAAGTTGCGTATGCAAAACATTCGAAAGAATGCTAAACAAAAGATTAACCTGGTACCTCGAAGCAAATGGCCTGATAACAGACCTCCAAAGTGGATTTAGAAATAAAAGAAGCACCATTGACAACCTGGTATGCCTGGAAACTTTCATTAGAGAGGGGTACATAAAAAAAGAACTCATAACGACCGTCTTCTTTGATTTGGAAAAAGCCTACGAGACAACATGGAGATATGGCATTATGAAAGACCTGCACAATCTAGATCTAAAGGGAAGACTACCCAAATTAATAAAAGATTTTTTATCTGACAGGAACTTTAGGGTCTGTGTGGGATCCACTCTTTCTGACCTCAAAAACCAGGAGGAAGGGGCCCCATAAGGAAGCATACTATCAGTCACTTTATTTAATATAAAGATTAACAATATTAGCAAATGCCTAAGTCCTGGAACCGACTGCTCCCTATATGTCGATGACTTCTTGATCTGTTATAGATCAAAAAATGTCCAAACAATAGAGCGACTGTTGCAGCTGAACCTAAACAAAATAAACCGGTGGGCCACAGAAAATGGTTTTAAATTTTCCGAGTCTAAAACGAAGTACATGCACTTCTGTAATATTAAAAAAATGCACAATGATCCAACCCTAAAACTCGATGGCAAAAAAAATGATATTACTGATCAATATAAATACCTAGGGATCATTTTTGACAAAAAATTGAATTTTATTCCCCATCTGAGATATTTAAAGCAGAAATGCCACAAAGCACTACAATTATTAAGAGTTGTCGCTAACACAGACTGGGGAACAGACCAACAAACGCTCCTAAAACTATACAGGACTCTAATTCGTTTGAAACTGGACTATGGCTGTTTCATTTATGGGTCAGCAAGGCCTTCCTACATAACTATCCTTGACCCCATTCACCATGAAGGACTAAGACCAATCTTGGGAGCATATAGAACATTCCCCAAAGAAAGCCTATATGCAGAAGCCCACGAAGCACCCCTAAAGCTCAGACGGGAAAAACTTGGCTTACAATACTACTTGAAACTAAAGTCTTGCCCAACAAACCCCGCTTATCAATGTACCTTTGACCCCAAATATAGAAACCTATTTAACAAAAAAGAAAAAGCCATAAAAACCTTCGGACTTCGAATGGAAACCAGTATAGAAGAATCTCAAATTCCAATAACAAATATCCACCATTCTGTAATATCCGAAAACCCACCATGGACTATGAGACAACCAAATGTAATGCTGAACTTAAATGAAAATAAAAAATCAAAAACAAATCCTGCCATATTTCAAGAAGAACTTGAAAATATCAAGCTATGCTACTCTGATTATACATACATATACACAGATGGCTCGAAGGATAATGATAGAGTTGGATGTGCAGCTACCTACAACAATACAAAAATTAGCAAACGACTTCCGAATGAAGCCTCTATATTTAGTGCTGAAACCAGAGCCATAGATTTAGCACTGGATATCATTGCTGAAGAAAACTCAGAAAAATTCATTATATTCTCTGACTCCTTATCCGTTTTAACAGCTATAAAAAATAGAAAACAAGAGAACCCCACAATTATCAAACTCCTAAACAAAATAAATCTCATTACCAACCAAAAGAAAATAATATTCACCTGGATCCTTAGCCACATGGGAATCAGGGGCAATGAAAGAGCCGATGCTAAGGAGGCAATGAAGTTGAACCTTGATGGGTGCAGGATCCCATACACGGATATTAGATCCCTGATCAACAGCCATATACTTGAGAAATGGAAAAATCAATGGAATAAAAATACAAATGACAAATTATACAATATAAAACCCACACTTGGAGAGAGGAGGCAGGATTATCAAAAAAACAAACAAAAGACAAAATGTCATTTTAACAAGACTTAGAATAGGTCACACCCATTCCTACCTCCTAAAAGGAGAAAATCAACCCCAATGCATTCCCTGTCAAGTACCACTTACTGTAAAACATCTACTAACTGAATGCACAGATCTTTCACAAATTAGGAAAAAACACTATAAAGAAATAGATCTTCAAATAATCTTCAAAGAGAACAACACCAGAAAAATCTTATCTTACATTAAAAAAATAGGACTCTTCCAAAAAATATAACCCGCAAAAACCTTATATTCTGCAAAAGCATCCTGCAAGACAGAGAACAAAGACGATAAAATCCACTATAAAACAACCAAACCAAAAGCTACAAACTAACGAATAGAAAAAAAAACAAAAAAAAAACAGCATTAAATGACCCACAAAGGTTGATATGCTGATTAAATAACCCATCCATCCATCCATCCATCCATCCGACCATTTTTCCAGCGGCCTTGGCAACAGATTTGATGTACGTATTCCATTTAAGATCAGGAGTAAAGGTCAAGCCCAGAAGCCTGTCAAAACTTGAGGCCTCTCCAAGACGAGAGCCATTCATTTTAATTGATGCCAGATGGGGATCAGAACGTTGATGATGTAAAGAAAGAAGCTTGGTTTTAGATGCATTAAAAGTAACTAGCCACTCCTTTCCCCATTGTACAACGTGATCAAGATCAGAGGAGAGAGAATCAGAGAGAACTTGGTCGTTTACTGTCTTAGATGTGCTACCATAGGTGGTAGTGTCGTCAGCAAAAATGTCTACAAATGATGTAAGGATATGATTTGGAAGATCATTAATGTAGATCAGGAAAAGAGTTGGGCCCAGGATGGACCCCTGAGGGACTCCAGCATTAATACTGTGAGCTTCTGATTTTTGTCCATCACCTACTACTCTTATGAACCTATCAGAGAGAAATGATTTAATAATTGAGAAGACATTTCCAGCTATACCATAGCTGGAGATCTTGTGAAGTAAACCTTTATGCCATACCCTATCAAAGGCTTTTGATATGTCAAGAGCAATAGTCCTAGAAAGGTTGCCTCTGTTTAGAGATTCGCTAATCCTATGAGATATAACTGTAAGCACATCTGCTGTAGAGGGGTTAAACGACGCTGGGTCACGTCGTAAAAATTGACCATTTTTAATTTAAGATATTAAATAAATTATAAAGAAAATCTTTTTTGCAGGCAATTAAACACACTTGCTGTGGTATAATTATTATAATAAATCCTGGGCAACACTGATTAACTTTTATAAACAAAAAACAAAAAGAGCAGGTGATGATGGAGTTTGTTCACATGTGTCTCTGTGACTAACTCTGCCCTTGTGAAGATGCAAGTAAATGAGGACATTAGTTTTAATTATTTTTCTCTAACAAATAAAAAAGGTTACTTAAAAAGTAAGAATAAGTGAAAAAATATTTCCTTCGAATTAAAATAAAAAAAATAATTCAGCTTAGAATAATATTTCGAAATGAAAACAAAAACAGGAAATATTTAATAACGCGCTCCATTTAAAACAATTTTTCAATTAAGCTATTACAGTTATTTCCCCTTTTGGTTTTCTGGTTTTTGGTTTGAAAATAAAACGGTTTTAGACTTCAGATAAAATAAATTAAATCAAACATAACTTGAAATTTAAATAAACTAAATAATTTAAAAAATTTTAATTAGTACAGTTGAAACAAAGCTATTATGTCGAATATGTCATCGAGGTAATCATTTAAATAGATTGCATTTAATGTGATATGTTAATGACCGTAACTCAGTAATGAAAAGTGGTTTAAAGTATGCTATATATTGAAAGTCCGTATACAATATAATGTCTCCTTTGACAGAAGTATCCTAATATGGGCATTAATATTTCTTGACCAGGAGAGGTGTACACACATATGGCCTTTATATTTCTTTGGTGATTGGTAGTTGTACACACAGACACACACACACACACGAACGCTGCTACTTCATGTATATAGATTGTTGGTAGAATAAAATATTTAAAAAAAACCATTAAAATGTTATTTACATAACAAGTTAGACGGTCTGTTGCCAGCATTGGTATTTTAATCTCTTTTAAGTTTTTATTCACATATTTGACTGAATATAATATATATCCCTCCTCGTCCGAGGGCCGGGCCGCATCCGTCACTATCCTGGTTCATGGGAGCATACTTGTGATGTACTTCTGGCCGTGTTCGTTGCTCCCAGCTCACAGGACCATAGATGCAACCCAGCAGGGCTACATTCTTACTTGTCTAGTGGTGGACCCCTCAAGGGTGACCAGACCCTCACTGGTCACTGGAAAATATCTTCTGCTGCTCAGGGCACGCGAAATGTGCATGACCCTAAGTCCGTGTGGCAACATTGTCGATTTCGGTCGTCACTCTGGCTTCGTGCTGGATCCAGTCTATCTCTTCCATCATCTGACGTCAGGGCCTACCTGAAATAAACTGCATCTTCATTTCAGGCCGGCAATCGGGAAACAAGGAAAAACTCTGGGACATTTTTATATAATGAAACAAAATAATTATTCATAAATCGTTTACACTTGTTTAGTCGAGTTCTTTGATTCAAGCTTTGTGATGCAGGTTGCATACTTAAGTTCCACTAATCAATTTCCCAGCTAAGAACAAGAGCTTTTCAACTTAGCTCTTATGAGGTCCCCCCCCTCCCCCAGGCGGGGTGAGAGCGATGTGTACGTCTCGATGCCAGTCAGTAAAAAGGCACTCTGGACTCTGGACCCTAACTCCAAAAAGTCAATCGTTTTTATCAAATCAGAAATTCCTCCCTCTGCCTTTTTGGAGTTATTCTTCTCTTTTCCATTATCTTATTCTTTTCTTTCTGTCGTGAACTCATTATTTTATTATTTTCATTTTCTCTTTCTTTTCTCTCTTCTTCGTCTTTCATGACCATATCTCTCCTTAGATTCAATTTATTTATTTATCTGTCCAACCAACCCATCACTGGCTGGTGATCTGGCAGTTAAACACAACACCTCCCAGACACCAAAACAGACCTTTTGAACCCAAGTCATTGTACCTTTCAACAAAAGATTGTTTCTTTAATAATTTGAATCGTTGTTCTAACCTAAACCAGAAAACGACCCTGTATTGCTTTTTCTGCCAACTCGAGAATCTCATTATCATATTTATTTATTTCCCATCGAAATATTCACTATTTCTTCTCTCATTGAAATATTTACTCTTTTCTGTGGACAGGAATCTCATAAACATCTGTTTTTCCTCTCCCATCTTCTCTTTCTCTATTTGAAAAGCAAGATCATCTGGTGTCGCCAGGGATCTCGTCATATCAATATAACATTTTAAAATAACTCCTGATTGGATTTTTTTAGATTGCATCATTTTTTTTTTCTCTGATACAATCTTTTATTCTACAATTAACTGCTAGGACATGTTGTTAATGTGAACATCCAAAATCGATTGCCACAGGATCTCTTGATCCACTGTCTCTGGCCCTAATGGTACCTTTGGAATTCAGTTAAACCTCCTTATATTAAACACATGACTCCATTAGCGCAATTCAATTATTTCTAGATGTTGTTCTGTGCCACTTAAGCCTAGAGTTCCTCTATCACTATCATGGGCTAAGGACCACATTGCTGCCTCAAGAAACGTGTCCTTTTTAATTCTAAGCTAATTAAATAAGTTAGAATTCTTTTCTTTTTTATGAAATCTTTACTTGTTTTGATTTTCAAAGTTTTTTTCTTTTTATGCACATTCGACATGCAATTGTATCTATTGTTACAAACTTGTGATATATTAGTGAACTACTTATAAAAAGGGGCAATTATCTGTTTGTATGTCCAGCTAAAACTTGAGAAATACATGACAAACACTCACAAAGTTGGTATATTTTTTAATCCTAGATTTATAATATCTAAAATTTAAAGAAACAGATTCATTATGTAAGGGTCAAATGTCTATTCATAATATTTAATGTCATCAACCATGGTGTTTTTGATGTATGATCATATTGATAATTTTTCTCATAAACTTTTATTCAGTACTATCATTTATTTTTGTCCTTTGCGAAATTGTTCCTTGGTGAATTTATTACCTTTAATATTCTCCTGTTCAATGCTTTCAATGATACTTTTGTATTTTCATTACTTGTTCCTATTTCTCATTCGTGTCCATTTCATGCAGCCTTCTGCTATCTCTAGAATAGCTTACCATCTCAACAAAATTAAGGATATAACCAAGCACTAATACACATAATACTGCTGTATGCAAAGATTTTCACACACTCGAAGCCTTCGACATGTATTGCTTACAACGCATCCTATGTGTTCATCTTTCCAAGCATATTTCAAATCGCACAATCCATACAAGATGGGATATTACTGACATAACAGTTTTTTTTTTGTTTTTTTTTTGGTTTGAACACATTTTTCAATGTCCTGAGGATGAATTAAAATGTTCTGATCGGAAGGTCCAGATTTCATGTCCTTCATTGGCTCCGTCCTTTCTTGTTCTCTACCTCTCCCCTCCTCTTTCTCTCTCTCTAACGTGATGTTGCTAGTCTCAGTCTTTTTTCATAAATACTATATCATGTATTCTTCAGGATTGTGTGATCTATTTCCTGCTTCTTTCGTTGGTCAGGTTGACATCAATTAACTGTTTTCGTATCTTATTGTGTGACAATGTTGGTGGGTTAAAAGAGGTTGATATGCTACAGAGACAAATGTCAAGATTCAGACTGTGGAAAAGGAAGGAAAGAAAGGGGCAGAAAAAGAAAAGGATGGAAAGAATAGAGTAGAAAAAAAGAAGGAATAACCCCTTTTTCTGTGTTTGGAATTGATAACAAATTAAATGAAGGAGAATTATGATTTTGGGGAACCGATCTGGATGGTAGGAGGGAAGCCTCTGTCATTGTAACAGAGAGAGATAGAACAGGGATGTTGCAAATGAAAGCAACATTGGATTTTTATAAAATAGTTTTTTTGGGGGCGGGGGGGGGGGGTCCAAACAAATAAATAATTTTAATGAAACATTTTTTTGAATTGAAGCAAGTTTAAAGGGTCGACAACAAATTAATTTAAATGAGGCTGAAAAATCATTATCTAGTTTAATCTTTTTGTTATTTATTTTATGCTTCGGTCATAGTTTAAAATAATGATTTCTCCCTCAGATTTTAACGACAGGTGCATGAAAAAAAAATGGCGTCTCTATTTTCGGCGATAAACTGTAGATGTACCCACAAGACCTATATGTTTTATCAGGTTTTTTTGATAAACTTGAACTGAGATATCTGAAGGTTGTGTTAGGTGTCAAAATCAATACCGGTGGAAATAAAGTTCAACTGGAAGCTGCTCTCTCTGACTACTTGAGAAGAAATCCAGTTAATTCATTTCCAGCTCCAAAACAAAAAAAAATGTCCCTTAGTGAATCTGCTGAACATTCAGATAACTCCTGCAGTTGTGATGAAGAATCATCTCAGAATATCTTCAGTTATGAGCATCAAGGACAATGGGTTGCTGTCTACTATGACATCAACTTTTACATTGGCCAAGTCGTTAAGGTTATATCTGCGTCCAGCTCTGTAATAGAATTTTTATCGTAAACCAAAGGTAGAAAAGATATTTTTGATGGCCTTTGTCAGATGACATTGCACAGGTAGAGTCAGCATTTGTTTACAGATGGAGTTTTGAGGTAATGCCAGTTTCAAGTGATGGTAGGATTTGAAGTGTTCTTGATATATCTATCATAGCAGAAGCTTATGAAAGAATTCTGAGAGAAAATTAATAAGGAAAGGAATTGTAGTAAAACCTCTGCCTATAAAATATCTTACTTGTTTACTTGTCTTTTAAGTTGAAAGTTTTTTAATGCTTGAAAAAAAATGACTTGTGACTTTTTGTATAACAGATTTCTAAATCTTATGGTTGTCGGTCCTTATTTGGCGATTTTAAATTCCCCAAAGTAAAAATATTTCTGTGGCAAAAAGTTTTGTTATTAGAAACAAGGCAGCATTTTTTTTTTTGAGTTCCTCACCCAAAAATTAGTAAAGTTGCAAAATTTTAAACTTCTACCTCCAATGGTTCCATTTTTACAGCAATTTCAGTAACGTATACTTTTGACTCATTTTTTTAACCTTTTTTTGCCCTTTTTACCAAATTGTCTGTTCGACTGCTTTTTCATGGTCCACAATTGAGTGGATTTATCAATTTTTTTTTCTTTTAATTATAAATTATCTTGATCGCTAATGTCTTATGAATCATACTAAGAAGATTCAATACATTAGCTATTGAAATGAAATTGATATGAACAGTCAAGGTTGCATTTCCGTGTCATATTTGCACTTTTTCCCCATTGGTAGTGGGATTTTGCCTAGTGTTTAGGTTGGTTTCATCTAATAATTATTGCTTTTAATTTTCATTTACCACAAGATGACATTACATTTATAAGGATTTTTCATTTGTTAGTAGCTTACATTTTCAGTTATATACTATGAAATTTGGCTTCTGGACCATGATAGCAAATTTTCAACTTTCTAACAAACTTTGAATGATCATAACTTGATGGCTAATTGAGTACCAAAATAAATTTGGTACTTTTCTTAATGGTTTACAAAAATCTATAAAAAATCTATATGACCACATTAATTTTTTTAGAGATAATGAAAATAAAATTTTGGTTTGAGATACCTAATATAATCAGATTTCTTCTTAGCAAAATGAAAGATCCAGGTTGTCCTTAATGACCGGACATTTAAAAGCAAATCTATATATCTATAAAAGTGAAAGTGTGTGTGTGTCTCTATCTGTCTGTCTGTCTGTCTACATTTCTCTACACAGTAACTGTCAATTTTCAGTCTACAGACTCGAAATTTGATATACAGGATATTGAGTTTGGGAAAATCTTTGTAATCCGTTTTCGCCCAGAAATTTGGCTGTTAAAGGGTCAAAGTTCAATGATTTGATCTTTGAGAACTCTACGAAACTCCTCAAACAATTTTGTGTCTAAACACTTGAAATTTTAGATATAGCTTCCTTGGACATGGATCTAACTTAATAACTTGACTTGAGCCCAAAACATTAAAAAAAATTTGACCTCTTCAGTCTCTACTAAATTACTCAGACAATTTCTGGTCTAAACATTTGAAATTTTACATAAAGGGTATTCAGAGATAGGGCAAGCTTTTTTAATTGGTTTGGGTCGAAACTTTTAGTTACCAATATATAAATGTATGCATGTATGTATGTCTGCATGTCTGCCTAAAACTTTCGACAGAAGCGACAGATTTTCTCAAGATCAGTATCATTTTGAAGTTTGACCTTTCAGACGACAAATATTGAAAAATTGGCTAAAAACATTAATATCTTCCCCTTCAACTGGGCACTTTTCTACAGGGGGGGGTCGCTTTTTTCGCTGATATTTTCAAAAGTAATCCTCTCCTTTCAAATGTCTAGCCTTACGTCACTTCCGGTTTGGCGGTGGTCGTAACAGCAAAGACATCAGGTTTTTCCCCGTTCTTTTTCTCCTTTGTGGTACGTGTTTGAGCCTGTCATCCTACTCCTATGTTTTTTTGTTTTTTTTTCTTTTTGCTCAACATACACCGCCATACACCAGGCAACGCCGGGCACCCATGCTAGTAATTCTATAATTGAAGTCGGGAACTTCAGATTTTCAATCTGATGCTCTTCTGAGTTATTCTAGTTAACTATATCTCTTGTAATGCTAAACGTTAATATTTGTATTGGCTGGTGCTGTTATGTGCTATTTAAGATAGTATTCATTTTTTTTTCAATCAAGGCAGACAAACTATTTTTTTTACAAAAGTTAAATTAAAATTCATTTTTGTTGTTAATAACGGGGACCAATGTTCTACAAAAAAAAAGAATCAAACATTGGTTTTGTATGAAGACAGCTGTTAACCATAAAAGATTTAAGAAATAGACTTGCTTTACTTTATATATTGGATAATGTTTTTTATGTAATAAATTATATATCACTTGTCTGTATTCACCTTTAGTATGCTTTTCATAATTTAAAAAAACATTGTTTTTTTGCCTGTATCAATAGGCTTTGTTATTTTTAGACGCTTAATATTACATGAGTTCTTTTGCCTCATTTAATCATAATGAGTTTGTCTTATAAAGTTTTATTTGAAACTATATTTTTAGTATTATTGGATGATAAAGTATTGGATAGCATCTAAATAAAAATCTTATGAAAACGATAAGAATGAGGATAATCCCTGAAAAATCGACTTTTTCAGATGATTCCCGTTATAATTCTTCAGCTTTTTATGTTTATGCTTCTTTCTCTTTAGTTTTGCCTGCCAATCCTGAGCCATTACAGTCAATAAGCGAAGTATTTGAAGTCATTACACCTGATTACAACTCTTCAGCTAGCAAGATGGAGAGTCTTCAAGATGAGCTAATAAGTAAAAAAGGGTCAGATATAATTGATTCCTCTGACAAAATAGATATTTTAAAAATGTTTGATTCAACAGAATCAAGCTTAACCCTAGTTAAAACTGATGAGAAAAATGAACAAATATTCACATGTCCTCAGTCAAATTCACTGGATGGTAAGTAGTGACTTGATTCAAATTTGGAATTTCAAAAGAAGCAACAACATAGTTTTATTTTTTTGGTTTTTTCGTTCTGTTTTTTTTTTATATCATTTACTTTATAAGAGATGTTGCTAGGTGATGCATCAACAGTTAAAAAGATTTGATAAAGTCTCTTTTTTTTCTTCTCGGTTGATTGTGTTCAATTTTGTCTTTAAAAAAAAAATATTACTTTTCTGTTGTAGCTTTAAAGGACAAAAAAGCAACAAGGGCACAATTAACAAAATTATATATGTACAGAAGTGATCTGTTACCAAACACTGCTTCTGGATTCGTCAAGCGAATATCCAATCATCCTATCTGTCCAAACTTGATCGACACTCAGTGCACAGTGCTTTAAAAAGTTTTACTTACTGAATTTCTCATCAATTCAAATTACTAACTGAATGATGGGGATTCGCGGCATTAAAAACCTATCAGCATCACTGCTTTATTGTTTTTATTTTAGCATTAGCTTTTCTTTTTTTATTTATATCATTTTTTTTCTTGTTTTTATAACAAAATAAATTTCTTTCTCCTTATATAATGTTACTTGTTTTGTTTTGTATTCTGTTTTGCAGTGTTTGTTTTGTTATTTTTTTTTTGTTTTACAGAAAAATTTGTTTTTATATAAATTTCTTGTTTTCTATCTATATTGTTATCATCTAACTCATTTTTTTGCTTTTAATGCTTTCTTAACAAACAGTAAATAAAAATAGATGATATTTATCATTGATTTTTATTTATTTATTTATTTATTTTGTATTTTTATGTGGTTCTCAAATTTATTTTACCTTAGTCACCTTTTGTTCAAATGCTTCCTTCATTTTCTTTCAATATTGATTTTTTTTTTCCATTTAAAAGTGGGAATGGAAAGTAACCAATTGGCAACTTGTTAATATTTGTACTTTCACACATAAAACCTTTACAGTTTCTAGTTTTGTCAAGACAAAATGTTGTTCATATATAATTTAGGTAGATTTGAAAAGAGATTTTTTTTTTTTTTATTCATCTACAATCAAGTTAGATGATAACAATACAGATATTATAGAAGAAAGTTATATTTCAACGATATCCTATCTGGATAAAGTGTGATAATATAAAATAATCTAAATATTTTTTATAGATTTTATATATCATATACAAAAACTATAAAATGCCTGTTCCAGGATGAGTATAAGCAATATATATATATATATATATATATATATATATTTTTTTTTTACTATTATAATTGTTAAATATGTACAGGCGCTAGTGTTTCATCCTTTCGGGAATCATTAGTTCAGGGTGTCACGGTTAAAACCAGTCGAGAGATTCGAACCCGGCAACAGAAGTCATGTCTGGCTTCATTAGCAAAGATCTAATCCATTCGGCTACCATCAACCGCAAGAAATACAGTTGAAATTTAAATATTTATTCTTTTTTTATATAATGTTTTTAATGTCAGTTAGAGTGATCTAATCATGACAATCTGTGCATATGAGCTAAGTTGACCGACATTTCAACTGAAAGTGCTCAACGATAAGAAGCAAGTTTCTTTAAGGGGCTGACATAATTATTTACTATAATTATTAAATAATATATATATATATAATATATATATTTAAATAAGGGAGTAGTCACCAACAATGTGTATTTTGTAACATTATTTTATTATTCCGTGTCTTGGTTTTTCATTGAGAATTATGTTTGGATCATTGTAATAATGTTTTTAAGTCATTGAAATCGTTTAGGCACGTTTCAGATGGTCTGTGATGCGTCTTCGTCAGAAATTATTATATATATTTACCAAAAGAAATGTGCTCAAATTACATACTGTGCTACCTAATCCATGATAAGTTCATTAGTTTAGGATTTTATTCCACACATACATAATATTGCTGCTCATGCACATACAAATTTTATTGCATAATACAACTAAACATTTGATGTGGAGCGATTCTTTTCTATTAAAATTTTTATATCTTATTTAAAAATAGATCTTTTTTAACAGGGGTGGGGGGGGTCTAAAGTGTATAGCTTATAAAAAAATAATGTATCCATATGCTATATTGCCTAGAATATATATTCCATGATTCATAGGGATTTGTTCATTAGTTTAGAAGTGAATTCTATAGATTAATTATATATATAAGTGAACGTGTCTGTGTGTCTACATTTCCCTATGCAATAACTCTGTCAATTTTCAGTCTACAGACTCGAAATTTGATATACAGAGTACTGAGATTTGGGAAAATCTCTGAGAACTCTACCAAACTCCTCCGATAATTTTGGGTCTAAAAACTTAAAATTTTAGATATAGGTTCCTTGGACATGGATCTAACTTAATAACTTGATTTGAGCCCAAAACAATAAATGTTAAGGGGTCATAATAGGGGTCAAAGTTAAAAAAAAATTGACCGCTTTTTTTTTTTCTTTTTTTTTTTTTTGCTCAACGTACACCCCCTAACACGCAGGCAATGTCGGGTTGAAATGCTAGTATATATATATATATATATACTAGTATTTCAACCCGACATTGCCCGGGTGTTTGGAGGTGTATGTTGAGCAAAAAAAAAAAAAAAAAAAAAAAAAAGCGGTAGTATGAAGACAGGCTTGAACCCGTACCGCGAAGGAAGAAAAGAATGGGGGAAAAAAACTGGCGGCTTTGCTATTACGACCACTGCCAAACCGGAAGTGACGTAGGTTTAAATTAAGGCTAGACAATCGAAAGGAGAGGCTGACTTTCAAAAATATTGGCGAAAAAAGCAAACCTTCCCCCCTCCCTGTAGAAAAGTGCCCAGTTGAAGGTGAAGATATTAATGTTTTTAGCCAATTTTTCAACATTTGTCGTCTGAAAAGTCGAACTTCAAAATGATACTGATCTGGTAAAAATCCGTCACCTCTGTTGACAGTTTTAGGTAGACATGCAAACATACATACGTGCATACATTTATAAACTAAAAGTTTTGACCAAAACCGATTAAAAAGCTTGCCATATCTCTGAATACCCTTTATGTAAAATTTCAAATGTTTACACCAGAAATTTTCTGAGTAATTTGGTAGCGACCGCAGAGGTCAAATTTTTAAAAACTTTGACCCCTATTATGACTCCTTAACATTTATTGTTTTGGGCTAAAATCAAGTTATTAAGTTAGATCCATGTCCAAGGAACCTATATCTAAAATTTCAAGTATTTAGACCCAAAATTGTTTAAGGAGTTTCGTAGAGTTCTCAAATGTCAAATCGTTGAACTTTGACCCCTTAACAGTCAAATTTCTGGGTGAAAACGGATTGCAAAGATTTTCCCAAATCTAAGTACTCTGTATATCAAATTTCGAGTCTGTAGACTGAAAATTGACAGTTATTGTGTAGGAAAATGTACAGACAGACAGACAGACACTTTCACTTTTATATATATATATATATATATATATATATGGGGGCAGTTAAACTATGCAAATTAACATTTACCAAATTTATTGTTCAAAAACAGGGAATACAACATGCAAAAGAGTATTTCCTTATTGAATGGAGTCTCAAAAATCCGTCTTTTTTCTTCAGAAGAAACTAATTAGCAAAATAGAAGTATAGAAATGCTATAAAATTGTTATAATAAAGATTGAAAACTTTGAAAATTGTAACGTTCGAAAAAGTGTAAAAAGGCTATTGAGAATCCCGATATAGTCAAATGTGTTAATTTGATTTATAGTGAGATTATAGAAATTATATTTTGACTTTTTCATTTTCATGATGGTAAAGAAAAATAAGTACACAATCTATTAGTAAAGTATTGTATTTTTTGCTTTTTCCACATTTGGTTTGAGCAGTTTGTGCAGCCGTTTTTCATCGTTTAATGTTAAACAATTGGTTAAAAGTCTTATGTACAACATTTAGTGACCTTTGTTTTTCCATTACTCAAGTAGTAGTGATCACGGGGGAAGACAATTTGTTATTTGTTAAAATCTATTTCTTTTCATATTAGGGCCAAAGGTGACACATCAAAATCCTGAACAGACAAAACACGATTCTGGTATGGGAACTCTTCCAAGAAGTAAGTATCATAATTTTCTGTTTTATTTTATCCGTACTTAGATTTTAGTAAATAAGCAATATTATTATTATCTATAACTCTGTCAGGATTAAGTATACTAATAATGGTTTCATAACGTTACTTGCTAGCTGTTACATGATTCATATCCTTACAAAACGTATGAATCCTTACTTCCTGTTGTAAGTAAAAATAACAGATATTTGTCTATAAAAAGTATTGTGCTCAAAATGAAAATACTCAGATTTAAATTCAAATTATAACTTGGGCATTAAATAATCTATAAATGATAGATATACTGTAAAAAAATATATTATACTTCCAGTGAGGTCTTCATCCGGTAGTGAAGCCTCAATTTGGAAGCCTTGGAGAGTGTGGAGTCACACCTAAGATGCCATTACTCCCAGATTCAATCTGATCCAATATTGTAGTACCGTGTCACAGTCCTATCTCGGGTTAAATAGAATATTTCCTGCATATGGTACGAAACTGCATTTGGTAGTATACACATCCATTTACACCATCAATAATTTTTCAAAAATGTTAAGAACTTTTATATCTGATGGTTTAGACATGTAGCTCGACACGTGGAGAGAGAGAGAGAGATCATCCATAAGGTCTCTCTCCCTTTCCTTCTTTATCTGGTTGGTACAGATGTGCTGGTGGGCAGCTAAAGACCTATGCGACAAAAGATCATAGCATAAATCATAACAGCAATATCACTCTCAGAAATAATCAGTCTTCAACTATGGAATTGGGATTGACTAACTATGAGTGACCTAGCTCAGGATTGACAAAAATGTGATGATCAAAGACACTAAATTTGCTCTGGAAGAAACCTGCTAAACCTGACCAGAGTCATAGCTTTTACAAGTACATTATATAAGATATTAAAAACTTGAATACATAGAGGATTTCTACCAAAATGGCTGAACTAAACAAAGTAAAACAACCTACCAACAATGCAAGCAATATGAAGGAATTGTTTTAAAAAAAAAAAAAATGAAGGTAATATTTTATCTTTTCTAAAAGCAGTGAGTTTGTATAGAAATATTATTAAAATATATAAAGAAAAGATTAATATTTGAAAATTACTACATTAAACAAATGGGGTCATCCATCAATTGATGATGAAATGTACATGAAATTCATGCATACTCTCTCATTCATTGTAGCCAGAAGCCCTAACACCTTCCTGCAAGAACTGCAAAAACCTAACGTTGTTACCTCCCTTAACTGAGATATACGTGCAACTGGGGTCCGTTTGTGAACTTAATATTCCCATGAAACTTTCTACAAGGGAAGCTGGTTCAATCCGTCTAGGGTGAATGCCATTGGTATGGCATATATCCAGCCTGCATCAAAAGTTGACATTTAACAACTGCAGATGTGCGTGGATGGCAACCATACAACATTTTGTTACCTGGTTTCATTACAATATGTTGTAGATGACATCACATATCATTTTGATGTATGGTCCATAAAGTTTCTTAGATCGAGAAACAAATTAATTATGCAGAAATGTAAATCATGAATATTTGAAGACATTTCTTAATATCTTTAAAATATGTATTCAAGCATAAAACAAAATATTTTGTTATTCTCACCAAATGGAAAAAAAAAAAAATGTGAATTTTAAATTAAGAGCAAAAAATATATTTTTCTGTTTAATTTATAAAAAAAATTGGAATTTTCCTGTTTTTATAGAAAGATAAATATAACTTGCAGCTTTTTTACTCTTTCTATTTCAAATACCAGGGAAGAAAACATTCGATGGGTTCCACATGCGCAAATGGATTCCATGTGAAGAATGCGGGACTTATTTGAAATGTTTTAGTATTTTTTATTGTTTAATGGAATGCATAATTTGACTCAAAAAATATGTGAGAGGATATCGGTCAAAGTATTGAAACAATAGACAATAGGAAATATTAAACATTCCTATAGGAAAATAATGTTTATATAAATAAATCCATCACAAAAGAAAGTGGACAGTCGGTCAGAAAGAAGTGAGGCTATTACATTTCTTCACCGCCCAACATCCAACCCAACCATGCACCCACCTCGCACGGTTTCAGAAATGTCAAAAAACCAGCAATAACTTATAATCAAAAGCTGATTTATCAGTGTGAAATAAAAACACTATATTTTTTTTTATATAGATCAACTGTGTTGTGGTTTTACTTGTCAGTGTTTATGTATCTTGTACCAGCAACAAAAGTAGATGTTAATGATTATATAAACTGGATAAACGCAATTTGAACAACTGGAAGCAGTGAATCCGTAACAGTAGATCAAGGTCAGGTGATAGTTTGATGAAAGTCTTTCTGTGGAACAAACTGAATTCGAACTTGGCACACCCAAGCTTTACTTTTCCCCCTTTCAAGTGTTGTTCATATCAGTTGATGATACGTCCTTGACTATCAATCAACATTTGCCTTTCTTCTGTCGAGCTTAGGTATGTTTCTGTTTAGTCCTAGGAGATCCACCTTCCCAGGCTTTATCTTTTCTCTTTGAGAAGAGGTTAGTTTATTGCTAATCACCTGAAGTGCCCCTACTGTGAAATGCTAACAGGACTACTTAGGTATTTTGTTTTTATATACCAGAGTGCACTTCTAGTGCACTTTTTTTTTTCAAAACCTCACCTGTGCTTGTGTTTAACCTCCTGATGAAGAGGTAAATAAATCATAACTAATGATTTAATTTCAGATTCAACTGAAAAATATTTCAATAAATGAATAAAAGGTTTTAAGTATTTCCAACTTTAAAAAGTTGAATATTTTTCTTTAGTTTCTCATTTAATAATTATATCTGGTAGATTCATGTATAATTGAGTTTGTAGAAAGATTAATATTTTCACAGATTGATTTTTTATTCTGATGTTTTCTTTGTCATTTTCTTTTTTTTTTTACATATAACCCTCCATCTTTTATCAGATTCTAGATTTACTTCAACATATATTTCAAGTAAGGAATAACAACATCTTGATAAATCCCTAAAATGAAAATTTATATGGCTTACTCGGACTACAATTCTCATCAGCATTGTATTACTTTCTATAAAATAATCTTTTTATAAAATTGTTTATTTACTACTTTCTTCTTCAAGTGGTCTTGCAGACATTGACGATCATGGCTGTTCATTCTTCCCTATTCTCAGTCTTTCTCATGAGCTCATTGTTGATGCCCTCTTTACTCTTTGCAAATTTATTTATCACAACGAACATAAAATAACAACAAAGATGAAAATACTAGTCCAAATAATATTAATTATCAATCCTCATCTAAAAAAATTCTGAAAGTTTAACAACATAAAACCTACTGTATAACCCTAGTTCAAAACTGGATCACTACTTGCCAGATAATAGCAGTTTGTGTGATATGATTTATTGTTTTATAAAGGACAAAATTCATATTTATACTTCTGGTAATACCATTCAAGTAATTTTATTGAATTTTTTTTGTTAAAAATAATCAGATGGTTGATTTGAGTCACAATGATTATAAAAAAAAATATGATCATTTTAAAAGAAATATATTGTTTTATTAATTTTTCCCTAAATTACTTTAGAGCGACGGACAAGTGGACCCCTTGCCTCAGAAGATTCCCTAATGGCTTTTAACCAAGGTAGTTTTTTTTGTTTTGTTTTGTTTTTTTGTTTTAGTATTTTTTATATACTACAATGATATTTTAATTAAAATAAAGTACTTTTAGTTTTTTATCAGTTATTGCATATGAAACTATCCATTATTCTACTGGTCATCCTTTGAAAAAGTCTTTAAAAATATTACAGATGTTCCTATTACCAAACTTATGGACAAAACAAAAATCTAATACCTATCTGTGATATAATTTAGGCTAAGTAGGAAAATGTAACTCAGGAAGAGCAAATAAAAAGAAACAATTTGAATCAATGGAATTCTTGAAATGATGACACATTTCATTCACAGAACTATTAATCAGTATTAATTTCATGCCTGTAATAATTTAAAAAGTCAGTAATTATTTAGTAGCAAATGTTTATTACTTGACTATAATTTCTTACTTTTACTTCACTAATTAACTCTCTTTAAATAAGGAATAAAATATCTTTCTTTTTTTTTAATCTCTTTTTTTTTCTTTTTGTTTTTTTCCATGACTTGAAACACAGATTTATTTTATTAATATCAGTTTCAATTTAGTAAACCTTCTTGTTTCTCAAATAGAATACCCCAAAAGGATATCTGCTGAAAAATTTAAAATTCCTGCCAAATCAAATCGTTTATCAGGTAAACATCTTTAAATATTAAAATTTTCGAGGTTCCTTTTTAAGGGTTTTAATTTTAGGAGTTGATTTTTGGGGAGAGCCAGTTTTAGAGAAAAACTTTTAAGGAAGACAGTTTTCAAATACACTTACAAAAATAATCAGTTTAAAAGTATAATTTCACAAAAAAGTATGAACTTCTGTTTTCATTTTTTTTTTTTTTTTTTTTTTTTTAAATATTAGCAAAAACAAAAAAACAGTTCTCAATGAAATTCAATTTTGACATTTTACAGTATACTCAGAAACTTGTAATACAAATGTCCTTTATAATATACTAGCCTGGTTGCCCGGCATCGCCTGGGTGTTTGGAGGTGTGTGTGTGTGTGTGTGGAACAAAAAAAAGTGGTAGTAGGCAGGTTTGAACCCGTGATGCAAAGGTGGAAAAGAAAGTGAAAGAAAATCTGACGTCTTAGCTGATGTCTTCATAACGTAACCAGACATCAAAAGTGTTGAAATTAACTGAAGACAATCCAACGGTGACGATGACTTGCTAAAATGTCGGCGAAAAAAATTGACCCTTCCTTGTAACAAAACGACCAAGTCTAGGGTGAAGGAATTATTTGTGGCCAATTTTTCAATATTTGTCGTTCGAGATGGCAAGCTTCAAAATGATACCGATCTTATCAGGATTCATCGCCTCTGTTGAAAGTTTTTGTGAGACATACATACATACATACATACATTTAAACAGACAGGTGAGATTTATATTATAGAAGAATACAAAATTTTAGCTGAACTAAATGTAATGGATTAGAATCCCATTGCAGAATGAAATGTTCCCAAACAAGGAGAGTGAAGTTTTAGCAGACATTTTCCGGCTGACTTGAAATCCTGTCTCAAGTAAAAGAACCTAAATGTTGAATCTTCTGACATGTTATAGGGATGGCCTTGCATTTATAGCCTCAAAACTTTCTAACTTAATCAAAAAGTACATCCTGAAGAAAGTTAAGTGTAAGTCATCAAAGACTTAGTTTTTCAACATAAGATAAGCATAACCAGTAACTTGATCACAAAAAAAAAACCCTTAAAAGTAAAGTGCTACACAACTAACAACTTCCAAAGTTAAAATGTTTTAGCCAGTCAGAAGAGCTGATGTATGATATTTATGATGACTTCAACATCTCAAAGAATCAGATTTGCTATGCCTCTCTACTGGAGGTCATTTTAGTTGGTTTTGGGACTGGAGAGACTGAACAATATAGGGTAATTTTTTTTTTTACTAGTTAGAAATAATTACTAGTTGTCAGACCTTTTAGTTAAAAAAGGCTTAATCACGCTTGTAACAATTTGAAATGTCGGTAATATTCTCTGAAGGATATTTATTATACTACTTGAAAATATTTTTGTCATTTTTTAATTTCTTAAAAATTCTAAGACAGCATTTAACCTTAAAATGAACTCATAAAATATTATTAAAAAAATTTATTTTTGCTTTCATTTACCTTTAAGTTGCAGAATTGTTAGATATCTGCTTTTTAGCAGAATTCTGTTTTTGTTTGTTTGGTTTTTTGTTTTTTGTTTGTTTTTTGTTTTGTTTTTTGTAATTCAGAGAAGTGGGATTTCCACTTGAATTTGCCTTTTTGTTTCTATTTTTTTATAACAAATCTTATTTTTGCCTTCATTTGATTTTTTTTTTTTTTCTCTGTCTCCTGTTTTTTTTTTTTTTTTTTTTCTTTTTCTCCATCTAGTCTAATTTTGTCCTACTTCCCTTTTTCTGGAAATGTTAATTCTCCATACTTCAACTGATTCACAATGGGGAAGGGAGGTAAAGGATATTTGTTTCATCAAAGAATTATCCCCACCCCCAACACAAACACGTACACACTGGGTTCTTTCTCTTGCTAATAGACATGTAGTTTTCTTGTTTATATCTTGGACCAAACATCTTAATATTTTAAACTTTTATTTACACCCTCTTCAAAATTGAATACTTTTTTTTACACAAAAAGCTCATTTTAATGGATTTTAATAAATTTAAAAGCAAAAATGAAGTTAAAGTATATCAGTCTATATTGAAAATAAAAAAGATATTGTAGATTAACGCCCTTCAGCAAATCACTCATTCTCCCACCCACCCCAAATATCATATTCTACTTGGGCGATTATGTATGAATACTTTGAAAAACTTGAAGCAAAAAAAAAAAAAACCTTTGTTTTAGCGTAGGGATAAGTTTCACGTATGGATTTAACATGAAATGATTCCCCATTTCTGAGCCATTCTAGTATTTTAGGGTAGTTAATAAATTAGGGGGGGGGTCTTTTTTAGATTGTGATTTTTACAAGGTTTTATGTGTGTGGAGGGGAGCCTGTCATCGGAGGTATTTTGGGGTGATGGAGGGGGGGGTCCACCTGAATTTAGAGTTAAGAAAGTGTTTTTTAGAGGTTTACCACACAAATCTAGGAATAGTGGTAGAGTAAGCAATCTTTTTTTTTTTTTTTTTTTTTTTTTTTTTTTTAACTAACTTTCAACATGAAAATTCCCCTCTTGAAATTTATCTTATACTAGCAGGGGTACGTGGCATTGCCTGGGTGTAGAGAGGTGGTGTAGTAAGGATATTGAACAACCCCATGGTGTATAAAAAAAATTTTTTAAATAGCAATGAGCACAAAAAAAAATTAGATGCAGTAACAAGCCTGGATGGAGAGAGGTGTTAAAAAAAATTAAAAAATAAGTAGTAGGCAGGAAGGCTCAAACCTGTAACGTGTAAGAGGAAAAGTAGGTGAAAAAAAAATTTAACTGTTCAGCTGTTGCGCCCATGGCGACTTACGACGTCGCGAGCGTTCGAAATAAGCTTAGTCATTGTAAGGTGTATAATGACTTTGCAAAAATATCAGCGCAAAAACTGACCCCACCTTGAAAAAAAACGGCTCAGTTGACACAGGCTCAGTAGAGCACAGAATTAATGTTTTTGGCCAATTTTGGGATATTTGTCATCAGAGAGACCGATCTTTCTAACTATACCAATTTTGTCAATGTTTGTTGCATCTGTCTAAAGTTTTTGCCGGACATACGCACACACACAAACTTTGAGATTTATATAATCGATAGAAGGAGATTGCAAAACTTTTTTTTTTTTTTTTAACTGTTCTAAAGAGTAGAATGGTCCAGAAACGGGTATAATTCCTAAGCGTCTTGCTTTGCACGAGAGAACTAACAATTGCATGAATTATGTTTATAGAATACTTTTATTCCAATGCATGATGCAGCTGTGAAAACTGCAATCAAGAAAAAGATATAAATACATTGACAAAAATGTATGTTGAAATCTAATGTATAAAAGGCTACGTGACCGTCTGCCTCCATATTTTATAGCCCTATCTCTTTTCTGAAACAAAAAGTTGCAGATCAGATTTTTTACACACCATTCTTTTATGGGACTTTAGCCAGTTAAAACAGTTTTTAAAGGGTCGAAATTAAAAAAAATTGTTATACATTTTGTACATCTTAATTTATTTTGGATTTTTAATTTTTACTGAATTTGTATGCGTGTCATGTTGGTACAGTAGTAATGTCAACAGCTTTGAATGCTGCAGTTTCGGTTTCGATTCTAGCTGATGACACCTAAATACATTTTTTTTTACTTTTGAAATAATGACTTTATGATTTTTTTTTTACATAGGGATCACCACTTATCAAGGCCAAGAGGCCACTCGAGGATAGGGGTTACAGAGTGTACAGTAGAAATTGGACAATATAGTAACCGTTAGTAATGGAGATTCGGTAAATTTGTTAACTTATATGGAACGGCTCATCAGAAACTTGTTTACGTTAAACTTGAAGACAACCGTATTGTAGTCAGCTGGAAAGCAGAAAAACGGAAGACAATTCCATAGGCGTGCAGTTCTAAGAAAGAAGCTTTGCTCATGGAATCTACGCTTAGGTTTAGGCACAGATAAAGAGTGGGGAGAATTAGTAATAGTGTTTTCTGCTAGACGGGTGTTTCTTGTGAAAGTTTGGCGAGGGAGGACCATAGAATGGAGCTCAGCCAAGCACCTGCTATGAAAATAACGATAAAGCAGAGACAAACTCGCAATATCTCTTCTGTGAGAAAGAGGTTGCAGGGAAGAGAAAAGGACATCCCCCACAAGGCTATGAAGTCTATTTTGAACTCTATCAAGGCAGGATAAGTCCTTTCTAGCAGGTCCTGCCCAGATGTGGCAACAGTACTCCATCCTTGAATGTACTTGGCTCTTATATAGATAGAGAATTGCATTAGCAGTGAGGTATCTACTGGATCGATAGAAGGATCCCACCATTTTTCCAGCGCCCTTAGCAACAGATTTAATATACGAGTTCCATTTAAGATCAGGAGTAAAGATCAAGTCCAGAAGCTTGTCAAAACATGAGGCTTTCCCAAGACGAGAGCCATTCATTTCAATTGATGCCAGATGGGGATCAGAGCGTTGATGATGTAAAGATAAAAGCTTGGTTTTAGAGGCATTAAAAGTAACAGGCCACCTCTTTTCCCATTGTACCACTTGCTTTAGATCAGAGGAGAGAGAATCAGAGAGAACTTGGTCGTTTATGGTCTTAGATGTGCTACCATAGATAGTAGTGTCATCAGCATAGATGTCTACGAATGATGTAAGGATGTGATTTGGAAGATCATTAATATAGATCAGGAAGAGAATTGGGCCCAGGATGGACCCCTGAGGGACTTCAGCATTAATACTAAGAGCTTCTGATTTCTGCCCATCAACTACTACTCTTATGAACCTATCAGAGAGAAATAATTTAATAATTGAGAAGACATTTCCAGCTATACCGTAGCTGGCGATCTTGTGAAGTAAACCTTTATGCCATACTCTATCAAAGGCCTTTGATATGTCAAGAGTAATTGCCCTTGAAAAGTAGCCTCTGTCAAGAGATTCGCTAATCCTATGAAATATAACTAAGCACATCTGCTGTAGATCTATCAGAATGGAACATATATTGCGTGTCACTAAAGGGGTTAGTTTTGCTAAGATGATAATATATATATATGAAATCTGGACAAATTAAAATATATTTAAGCATATTTTATTTAGTAAAAGATACAATATTTTATATAAAAAAAACAAAAAAACATGCAAGCAAATAAAAGAATATATAGAAAAAGATAGGGGGTAGACATGACAGCGTGCCATACAAAAATGTTTTCTTCAAAATCATGTGGAATCAGGAAATCTGACTGCCAAAATAAAGAAGTAAAATGTTGAGAAATATTGAATAGATTCCTATTAAAAACAAAGCTATAAGTTACTTTATGCTTAAATCTTGCATTCAATCTAAAATATATATAAAAGTTCTGGCTTCTCGACTCCTTAGCACTTTTAGGAGCTAAAGAAAAACTGCTACTACATTTAGATGACTGACAAAGGTGGACAAACGATGAATGAAGCGACCTGATCTCTTCAAAGTCGAATGTCAAAATGGCTTGGCATCTCTTCCATGGCATCGCTTTGCCTAAAAGAATCACCTGTATGTAAGGGAATCTTCCTTATTTTAATTTTTAAGTTATGTAGAGCATGAATAAGAAATGAATTATCTTAATTATATGTAATCGTTATTACATTGTTACTCTAGCTATAACAATCTTTTTTCTATCGTTTTGACTTTATACTTAGGATCTATTTTATGGTGACGGATTTAGAAAGGGACTAGTCTAGGGTTAATGCTTTGATATTTCAACATTATGATTTGTAAGCGCCAAATACCAAAACACAGTGTATTCTACAAACAAAACATTAATCTAGAGACAGCACAAGTGGATCGTTCTGTTAAACTTCACACTGGGTTTGGAAGGAGGGGGATGGGGCGTAATTTCGATTTAAAATTTTTTATTTTTATTTTTTTTTATTTTTACCATTTATCAATCACGCCCTGAAATTGTTTTCTCATGAATTTAAACAAATCACAAAATGTTTCTGAATTTTGGAGATGAGGATTGATCATTTATGTTATTTGGATTCTTCGGACTTCTGTTCTCATCTTGAGTGTTATTTTCACAATATTTCAGTGAATGTAATCTACTACTTTCTTCAGATGTATTGTGTTGAAGTTAGGAATCTTTCTATCGAACTTGGGAATCTGCACAGAATTTCAAACATAATCCTTTATTTAATTCACAAGGATGCTCTCATTTTGTCAGCAATGAGACAGGGTAGACGTCCTAAGTAATTCACAATTTTATTTTGAGTGTTACCCACACTGAGGATTGAACCTTCAACTTTCCAGAAAGGTGTAACTTACAACTGAATTTTACTAAGTATGAGAAAAATCACTCAATACTAAAAAATAAAAACAGATTTATTTATATATTTCAACTCGATAAAACTTCTTGTTTCACAAATAGGATACCCGAAAAGGATTTCTTCTGAGAAAACGAAAAGTCCTGCCAAATCAAATCGTTTATCAGGTAAAATTTTTCAAATACCATGATTTTTTTAATCAAATTTATATTATTGTTATTATTAATAGCCGATTGTATTAAAAAATAAGATTTTTTTAAACAAAACTAATTCAGTCACAGGTTTTGATATATTGATTTTAAGTTTTTGGTTTAATTAAAAATCAGTATTTTGTCTGTAACTGATTGTAATTTCCAGTTGAATTTTATCAATTTTTATCAAAGTTTCAGAGAAGTATTTCCATAAAATTTGATGAAGTTGTAAATCAGTTAAAAAAAATCTATAAACTTTCATAATTTTTTATTTTCAAATAAAAAATTCATATTTATATTGTTATTTCTGGTAATGTCATTTTAAAAAAATTCATTTGAACTTTTATTTTATGGTTGATCAAAAAAATATGTCATATTTTTTAATTTATTTTTTACGTAATAATTTTTCTTGATAAAAATACTATTACTTTTACTGACTGTCAATTTATATATTACTAAAACAATGTTATCTTGTTACTATGCACACTTTTCATCTGTACATGAATGATATAAATAATTAAGAGAGAGAGAGAGAGAGAAGGGCATGAAGAGAGAGATGGTTTAGTATGACATTGCATTTTGTTTTTATCAGTAAATTGTATTCTTTAATTATATTTTTTTAAGTCATTTCTTATCCACAACTGTTAGTCTTTCATTAGATTTTGTATCTATTTTAAACAAATCACTAAAATGAAAGTTTAATCAGATAGCAGCAGTTTGTACGATATGCTTCATATCTCTGTGATAATTCTTAGATACTTATGCAGAATAAGGAATGTGCTATTATCTAACTTTTCCAAAGTGTACATAAAACGCCAGATGCTGAATGAAAGTTCTGTGTTTTGGGGATTTTTTTTTAATTTTTTTTTTATTTTTTTTTTTTTTGCGCAAATGCTGGCTAATTTTTTCAATGAAAAACATTTCTGTTATTACAAAAATAATTCAATGAAAACCTTATTGAAAAATAAAAACAATATTCTTTTTGTTGTTACAAAGAAAGTACAATTTTTATGAAATTTAAAAAAATAATTTAAAAAAACCCCATAAGGTGAGTTTCATGAATAAATATTTTTGAATAACAAACAACTTATAGCAAACAAAAAAAAAATGGTAATTATGCTGTGTACAGACCGTGCTTGTTTTTTTAAATAGGATTTTCAAGTTAAATTAAATTTTTACAGTATCTTTTATTTATTAAATTGTTAGGTATAATTATTATAAAACATTTTCTTCTTCCCATGTTAATAGGTTTATAAATAATAATGTTTCAGCTTGGTCTATCTTCTGCATAAGTACCAAAATATTTTTATTTTTTATGATTTTCTTTTTAATCAAGATAAAATATTTATTTATTTATTTATTTTTAATAAACCAATGATAGCAAATAAATGTTTTCTTAAATGACATTAAAAGCCTGATGAGCCAAGATGTGGAAAATTAAATAATTTGTTGATATATTTACTTTTCATTGTCCTTTTTTTTTTTCTTTCTTTTTTTTTTTGGTAAACATTTCCTATTGAGAAAAAACATTTTTTTTTTTTTCATTTCAACTAAAAAACATTTTTTTTTTTTTTTCATTTCATCTGAAAGGGAAATTTTTTAAACATTTTCCCTAAGTCTGAAAAAATTTTTTTACAAAGTTTTTTAACAAAAAAAACAAAAAACAGCAGGAGGCTTAATTTGTTTTGCATATATCATACGAATAGAGAATCAGTAGGAGCCATTTGTTGTACTTAAATAGTAAGACAGACAAAAAAATTTTATATTGATATTTCTGTTAATGGCATTCAAGCAAAATTTATTTGAAATTTTATTTTTCAAATAATCAAACAGTAGATTCAGGTTAAAATAATTAAGATTAAAAAAAATGTTGGTATTTGTTCAGGACAAAGTATTGAATAAGGACCACAGCCAACTTCACTAAGAAGAGGACGGATTTCGGTCGACACTAGTTTAATATTCACCTTGGATGTTCACGTAGATATCCGCGATCAAGAGTGTGTGTGTGTGTGTGTTTTTTTTTTTTATATATATTTACACAACTTTAATCTTTGGATTGATATTCTTATTAAAAAACAACAATAATAATAATAATGATAACGAGTTATATTATTTATTCGCGAGCAAGATTGATATTTTATGGAGAGTGTGTTTATATATTTACAAAATTTTTTAATAAAACTATTTAAACCAAAATTTGGATTGATATTTTTATTTCAAAAAAACAATAATAAAAAAACGAATTATATTAGGTATTTGTGGCTTGGTAAACCAAATGAAGACTTACAATTAAAAAGTTGATTTTTAAATGTATTTGGGTCTGTTTTGAACAAATATCACATCTAACATTGTCGTCAGCAAGTAGTTGTTTACAAGTAAAAAACAAGTCAATCCAAATCACCATTGGAGAGTTCCATTTGTGCAAGGAAATTTTTTTTTTTTTTTGTTAGATGGGGAAGGGACAATCTGCCTTTTTGCTCTCATTTATAATTTAATTGGGGGATGGCATGGGAGAGGGGTGTGGCAGTCACTACTCCCCCACTCACATGCCAAACCCTCCGCTTCCAAATTAAATTATATTTTGAAAAATTAAAATATATATATTTGGAAAAATCAGAATCAAACCAGGTCAACAACTACTTGCTAATTTTAAATGTGTTATTTGTTCAAAACAGACCTGAATATCCCTAAAAATTAACTTTTTAATTAAGCCTTCATTTGGTTTACCAGGCCACAAATATCTAATACAATTCGTTTTTTTTTTTGTTTTTGTTTTTTTTTTAATTATTATTGTATACTTGTTTTGTTTTTTTATAAAAATATCCATCCAAATTTTGGTTTAAATATTTTTATTAAAAAAATTTGTAAATATATAAGCGTACTCGCCATAATAAAATCAATCTTGCTTGCGAAAAAATAATATAACCTCATTATCATTATTAATTTTTTTTTCTTTTTTTAGAAAAATATCAATCCAAAGATTAATTAAAGTTGTGTAAATATATATATATATATATATATAAAAGTACACTTGGTCGCGAAAATCACCTCGAACATACCAAGGTGAAGGTTGAACCAGCGTCAACTGAAATCTGTCCTTTTCTTATTGAAATTGACTGCTGTTCTTATTCCATACTTCATCCCTTGTTCGGAATAATAATGAAAATAAAAAAAAAATGAATTTTAACTAAAAGCAATGTTATCTATTTCATTTATATTCTCTAATGATACTTTCAGCCATTTCTTTTATCTACAGGCTTCCATATTTATACATATATTTTAAATAAGAGGAGCAACATCTTAAAAAAATAAAAATAAAAATCTAACATATATATTCAGTAGTTTTCTCAATATTAACATTAATTAAAACTAACAGAACCCGTGCAAATTCCATGGTAATTGAAAATTTTTAAAACAGTTCAATAAAATGAATAAAAAATAAAATAAAACAAATAACGATGAAGCTAAAATATTTTTTTAGCAAATTCTTTAAAAAAAATTTAGATTTTTTTTTTTTTTTTTTTTTTTTTTTTCAATGAAAATTCAACACACAACCCATTGTTTTGTTTTGGTTTCTGAATAATTTTTTATATAAATTATAAAGGAACAGATATCAATTCACTTGCACATTTTTTTTTTAATTTTAAAAGAAACTATTATAAAAAAGATTTTTAAAAAACTTAGTCTCCTTCAACATGACTTTTTTTATTATAAAATAAAATAGCCAATTTGAAACCGTTAACAGCCAGCCATGTTTTTTGGAAAATTTTTGGAGAGGAAATGATTTTAATGATTTTTAACTAATAAAAAGTGACTATGAACATTAATTAATGTTTGTGTTGATGTTTTTTTGTGACACTGGATGTCAGACAAGTAAATTAATATTTAGATGATTTAATAAAACAAAGGATGAATTACCAAATCTTTTCTTAAAATATTCATTAATTTTCAAGGGAAGTAATTGAATCTTTATTCTGCTAACCATATAATTTACTTTACGATTCAATTCATATTTAAAATATAAGTTTGTCATTACCTAAAGATTATATACACACACACACACACACACACACACACACACACACACACACACACAGGGTGACCCCAAAGAAACAGGCCCCCAACTCTAATTAGGCCCCGTTTCTTAGTGGTTTTGTCCGAATGAAATGAAACTTTAGTCATAACTAATTTATTATATTCAAAACATCACATCAAAATACTAGGGTCTTTGGCCTTTTTTTCTCCGTTCTAGATGGCCTCCATTTAGTTTCTTTTTTTTTTTTTTTTGTGTCACCCTGTATATATATATATATATATGAAAAATTATCTGTGTGTGTGTACATTTCTCTACCAAACTACTCTGTCAATTTTCAGTCTACAGACTGGAGATTTGACATAAGGAGTATTGAGATTTGGGAAAAAAATTTTAATCGGTTTTTGGCCAGAAATTTGGCTGTCAAAAGGTCAAAGTTCAACGATTTGACCTTTGAAAACTCTACCAACCTCCTCCGCCAATTTTGGGGCTAAACATTGAAATTTTACATGTAGGTTACTTGGACATGTATCAAGCTTTTTAATTTGATTTGAGCCCAAAACAATAAATGTTAAAAGGGTCAAAATTGGGATCAAAGTTTTAAAAAATTTGACCTCTGCGGTCTCTACCAAATTACTCAGCCAATTTTTGGTATAAACATTTGAAATTTTATATAAAGTGTATTCAGACGTAGGGCAAGCTTTTTAATTGGTTTTTGGCCAAAATATTTCGCTGCCAAGAGGTCAAAGTTGAAAGCGCTGACCTTTGCAAACGCTACCAAACTCTTTCGCCCATTTTGGATCTAAACACTTTAAATTTTAGATGTAGGTTACCTGGACATGAGTCAAACTTTTTAACATGTGCACATACTATTATGAACAGTACATAGGGCCTGAGCAAAGCTGGGCTGAACTGTAGTATTGTGTAACTTGTGACAAGTAATATCTGAATTTGATATTATAACATCTACCAAACCCTAGTACCAAGAGGTAAGCTTTCACAATTAACCTTTATCCCTTATTGGATTTTCATATAAGGAAAACCATCATTGGCACAAATATACCAGTATAGCTAAAGTGTATTGGTTTTCCTTTGATATATATATTTTGGCGCTATGACAGCCATAGTATGGTACCAATGACTCATCAATACTAAGTAAACTGTGAAAAACATTGAATTGCACAAAGTTTTCATTCATCATATCATATAATGGAGACATTTTACTCATTTTATTTCCAGAAGTAAACTTCAAATTATCAGTAAAATTCATGCAATTTGTTATTTCAACATACCTGTTTCTACTCTTAGTTTTAGCAACAATTTCTTCCACCTTCTCATTTCTCATCAGAAAAAGAAATAGTTTTATTTTATTTTTAAATCCAATTTCTTCTAATTATAAAAGAAATTGCAAGCTATTTTCAAGTCCCTGGAATAGGATGAATCTAGTTGAGTGCAAATATGTGATAAAAATCGTTTGCAATCAAATTACAACTCCTACAATAAATTTAAAAAATATGTTCATTTATGGAATAATGGTATGAAAAAAAGTTAAGTAAAAACTAGTTTTTAAAATTATAATGAATTTGTATAAACAAAAGATGTAAGTTGTATGCTTAAAAAGAATACTTAAAGCAAGATTAATCGCCAACAGATGGTGAGTAGTTTTGTAGTTGGATCTCTACAAAATTCATATTTATATTCTCGGTAACATCATTCAAATATTTCATTAACATTTTATTTTAGAAATAATCAAATGGTTGGTTTAAACTATAATAATTACAAAAAATATAACCATTTAAAAAAAAAAAAATTGTTTTATTTATTTTTTCCTGAATTAACTTTAGAGCGACGATCAAGTGGACCCCTTGCCTCAGAAGATTCCTTAATGGCTTTCAACCAAGGTAGTTTTATTGTTTTTCTTTTTAATTTTCACTTTTACGAGTGTTACAATTAACAATGGTTACTAAAATCATATCATTTAAAAGGCGAACATAAGAGTTATTCAATATGAAATCGCTGGAGATTCTAATAATAATCTTCTTAGAAAAATCTTCAGAAGTTTCTTACCAAACTTTTTTCCACATTTTGCTAAGAAAATCTCCTTGTTAAACTTGTTATTTATAGTTCATAGAATATGGCATGTAGAAGATTGGCACTTTTTAACTGAGCCCACTTGAAAAATACATTTGTAAGAGTCCTAAGACACTGTTCTGTTTTTCAACATAAGAAAAGCACAACTAGTAACACAGTCTAGCTTCGATCACAAACAAGTACCCACCTCAAAAGTGGTGTGCTAGTCAACAAAATCACATGCCTTTAAGATAAAGCATTTTAGCAGATCTTTTTTTTTTTTTTTTTTTTTTTGCATTTTCACCTCAAACAAGACACAGTGCAACTTTAATGTAGGGGGCTACTATCTGGGACATAATTTGCAGGGATACTATGTAGGGAGTTGAGCAGCAGGATGTCTGCTTACATTACACTTGAACTTCTGCATGTCAGTACAGTCGGGGAACTAAGAATCCGGAAGGGAATTTTATAGTCTAACAGTCCTAGGAAAGAAACTATTAGAGTAGAAATCTTTCTGGCATTTGAGGATCTCTGTGTAGGGATGGGAATTTGCTGCTTGCCAGGTTTGTCAAGGGTATTTACACCAAGGGGATACAAGAGCTTGTAGTTTTTCGGAGCAGCTACCATTTAAAGACTTGTAAAACAGGCAGAGGGATGCCAAGGCAGGATACGGTCATTTTAGCAGTTCCTGCCCAGATATGACAACGGTACTCCATCCTTGGATGTACCTGGCTCTTATATAGGTAGAGAATTGCATCAGCAGTAAGATATCTATTGGATCTTCCATTCTATATTTAGGTAAACCAAGTTCACTTCCGATGTCTTAACTTTGTATACTGAATTTTTAGACATAACCTGTGGAGAAAGGGTTGGTGGTAATTCTCTGTTTAGCTTACTCTTAATTAAATGCATTTTGACCCATATGTCCAAGCATTGTTTTTTTTTATTATTATTATTTATCAAACATTTTCATTCCAACAGTCACCGTAATTCCACATTTAATTTATGGATTATCCTACTTAAAATATCCCCGACAGTTTCAATCAATTTTATTTACAAAGTATATTTACAATTTATTTGGAAAAGGATAGGGGGAGGGTGAAAATCCCTTCTCCCTCAAATATATAAATATAAAAAAATAAAATCTTAGCTCAAAGGTCAGATTAAATAAATAAATCTTTGTATTCTGTTTTCTTCCTCTTAACCTCCAATAGGTTCAAGCAAATCACTCAATACTAAAATTAACAAGTTTATTTTATTTCTATTCGTTTCAATTCAATAAAATTTCTTCTTTCTCAAATAGGATGCACCAAAAAGAGTTCTCCCGAAAAAACAAAACGTCCTACCAAATCGTATCGTTTATCAGGTAAACATTTTAAATGCTATATAATCATGCTATTCAAATTTATAATATTACTAATAACTAATTGTATTAAATGATAAGATATTTTTAGCAAAACTAATCAAGTCGCGGGTAACTAGATTAGCTTTGCATAAACTTATTTTTTGAATAAGTTTAATTTTTATCTTATTTCATTGGAGCTCTGTGAGGACATTTTCATAAAATTTGAATAAATTAGTGGGTACTTGTACAGTTTAATTAAGATATTAAAAAATGAAAATGTTGAGAAAAAAAATTATATTGTACATACTCGTTATGGAATAAAGTTTTCATACAAAAAAATCATTTAATTTCATCAAGCATTTTTTTTTTTACCAAGGAAAATCAAATTTTAATGAGATTGATCAGGTAGCGGCCATCTTTATTTTTTTTTTTTTTTGCTTAGAAGGGAGCGCCATGGGGAGATAACTCCAATTACCGCTTAAAGTTTGTCCAAATTTAACAAGATTATTTTGAAACATGAGCAGAAAAAAATACATAATTTTTTTTTTTTTTTCATTTATTTTACAAATATTTTTAAAATAATTTTTCATTTTGTCCTTTGTTAATCAATTTTTTGTTTAAAGGCACCCTCTCTCCTTGTCCATAAACAGCAAAATGGCGGCGATAGATTGATCTCATTAAAATTTGATTTTCTTCTGTAAAAAAAAAACTACTTGGTCAATTTAAGTGAAATTTTTTTTTTGAGAACTTCATTCCATAACACGTGCGTACAATATAACTTTTTGATATTTTCATTTTTAAATGTCTTGATTAAATTGTACAAGTACCAATTATTGTTTTCATATTATTTAAAGTCTATTAAAAAAAATCTATAAAATAATTTTTTTTTAAATACAAAAACACATATTCATATATTTATTATTATCTATGGATGCATCATTCAAATAATATTTATTTGAATTTTTATTTTAGAAGTAATAAAATAATTACTATGTGTTGTAATAATTGCCAAAATCTCTTCCTTTTTTCTTTTTTTTTTTTTTTTCTCTCACTCTATCCCTACTTGAGTTTTTGTTTGTATAATTTTTCTGTAAATTATTTTAGAACGACGTACAAGTGGACCACTTTTCTCTGAAGATTCCTTGGTGGCTTTTAGCAAAGGTATTCTTTTCTTTCAAATATTTTTTATATTTCAGAAGCATTACAATTAACAGACTATTTCATTAAAAACCATGTTATTTTTATAGTTATAAAAGCAAAGATATGAAGGTTATTTCATAATATCACTCAGGGTTGCTTCCATCGACATTTTTATAAATTTTTTTTAGAAAGATTGCAGGTATTATTCCTCTTACAAAATTTATTAAATTTCACCTCATTTTGTGTATTTTGTAAAATGAAGTTTGTATTCAATGTGAGATGTTCATAGCTCCTATGATATAGCATTTATATACACTGCGTTTCAACTTATACAGATCACATCAAAAACATGTCATTTTAATGGTTATACAAAGAAAAAAGTTTAGAAATTGCACTTCAATTTCAAATCAGTATTTTGAATAACACTGATTTTATATATATATATATATATATATATATATATATATATATATATATATATATATATATAGACTGGCGTTAATCATGACACCTTGCACTGATGATTCCTGAAAGGATGAAACACTAGTGTCTGTAGGTATTTAATTATTATAGTGTGTATATATATATATATATATATATATATATATAATGGTCTAATATGAAATCTGAAATATATATTTTTGAGTGTTTTTTTAATAGAAAATAATATATTTAATATATAAAGTTATTCATTAATAAGTTAATGCTGAAAAGTTCATTTAAATCTGATACATCCCTGATTTTTAAAACATTTTTAAACTAGAGATGTCCTTTTGTGTCAGTTGTCAAAAAAGTGAACATGGATGTTGGTGATACTGACTTTTAAGTTGAAGTGTATTTTTAGGCATGATAATGCATATATGTCACCTATGTAATATTAGATAATGACATTAATATGAGATGTTTTATCAATTGTATAAAGAAAAGTCATAATTCTGTGTGTGTGCTTCTGCTAAAATGTTAGAGACTATACAAAATACACTTACAAACTTTACATCATCGCAATCAGTGTGATCTCGATTTGGTTAGGATAAAATCCCGTCATCTGCATTCTCTTAGAATCACTAGTAACCAGATTGGGAGACTTTTTCATTCTTATGGGTAGTTGTTTTTAAAAATTAACGCTGAAATTAGGTCAAATAGCCATTTTTTTTTTTTCTTTCTATTTTCTTGTTTCATTATATTGAACTAGTTGAGAAAGAAAGAGAGGAAAAAGTTTTAAAAGAAATATGTTGCTCGCACTTTTTCTTTTTATCTCTTCTCTCTTGTTATGCTGGGTAGCTTTGTTAGTTTTTATTTCCAAGAAATGATGCACCTTCTCCAGGTGATGTTATCTCAAATATGAACACGAAGCTGGATACTCCACCAGACTAGACGAATTCTTGTCCTGGAATCCAAGACCAAGACGACAAAAAAGAAAGATAAGCTATAACATTAAAATGGCACCACTAAGAAAATATCTGTGTTGATTGTGACAACAACTGCAAATTAATTTGGGTTTATTTGAATAAAGAGTTTTAGTGCTATTTCATTCATATATATATATATATATATACACTCGTGTGCAAAAAAAAATGGGCCAAACAAATTTTATACATTTTATTGCACTAAAAGCTATATTGAACAAAGAACAATTGAACAAGGAGGCTTAAACGAGACTAATAACACAGAACAAGACATTTACTTTAATAAATGCTTAGGATAGAATCGCATTCCCTTTTGATTTCTTTAAAAGATCAATTCTTTTAGACATGCTCTCAACCAAAGTGGAACACTGCGGAGAGGAGATGTTATTCCATTCACTTTGCACAGCTTCCCACAGTTTGTCATTGTTCTCAAAAGTTCTTCCGGCCAATGCACGAGATATTATGGACCAAATATTCTTGATTGGATTTAAATCAGGGCTTTGACCTGGCCAAAACATTACATCAATGTAATTATCAGAAAACCATTTTTTTGTGACTTTAGCAGTGTGTGCAAGGGCATTATCATGTTGAAAAATAATGTTCTGGGATATTCCCAGCTTCTGGATACTTAGTAACAGTCCTGTTTCTAATATTCGAAGGTATTCCTTTGCATTGATTAACTTCTCACATCTAATAAGTTCCCTAACTCCTGCTGAAGTAAAAGTTCCCCATACCATTATCCCTCCATTCCCGTGTTTAACTGTCGATTTTATGCAAATTGGCCAAAATCTTTCTCCAGTTCTTCAATTGCACTGTTTGGGAACATCACTAACAAGACAAAATCTTGATTCATCTAACACAAAAACATTCCTGAACCAGTCTGTATCTTTCTTGCCATAACCTGAGAAAAATCTCTTTCTATCATTGATGTTCTTCTTAGATAAAAATGGTTTCTTTGCACACCTTTTAGAAGAAAATCCCATTTCTTTCATTCGTCTAGATATTGTATCTCTAGAAAGAGAAATTTCCAGCCCGTTTTGAATTGTTTGCTATGGTCAACATAAGTTTTCTTTTGATCCTTCAAAACAGTTAATTTAAGCCTATGGTCGTCCATCAAAGTGGATGCTCTAGGGCGACCAGATCCAGATTTTCACCAAACGTTTGACTTTGAACCTTTGACCAATTCGCTTCACTATAGAAAGATATGTTTTCACATTTTCTTTTTTTAAAATATCAAAAATCTGCTTGTAAGTCATTTTGGACTGCTTTAATCCTGCAATTCGGTTTTTTATATCCTTGTCAAGATGCGGTCTTACTATTTTTAGGATTAATTTTTGCACTTATTATTATATACTATAATAATAATGATCTGCAAAATAGAAATTTTCAGTTAAAATTAACAAAAATTCATGGAAAAATATTGAAAAATCGATTTCTTCCTTCTTAGCTTATTTTTATTTTTTATTTTTTTGCTCATGAGTGTGTGTGTGTGTGTGTGTGTATATATATATATATATATATATATATATATATATATATATATATATACACACGCAGGTGCCTTCATTAAGTTACCAGACTTTTTTTTTACAGGGATTTTAAATTATCGTAGACTCTTGAAAATTCAGTATGTTATTGCTGTACATCTTATGAGATGACTGACCAATTGTTATGATTCCAGGTTCAAATGAACACCTACAGCAGGAATTGGAATACACCCTACTAAAACTTGATTGTCACAACTGGTTAATTTCAAAATTGCTATCTGGACTTGAGGACATTTTAGAAGAACAATAGGCAATAAAATTCTGTTTTGAACTTGATGTCAGTGTGGGAACGGTATACACAATTATTCACGAGGAACTAAAGATGCGGAAGATTTGTGTGAATGCACCAGTCCACAACTCCATGCTTGTCACAGACTATTTGACCAAGTCCAGATCTTGCTCCCTATGACTTTTGGTTATCCCCTAAGCTGAAGGAAAACCTTAGAGGCTGTCATTATGAGACAATTGAGGAGATGAAAGAGGATGTGATGAGGGTCATAGACACAAGAGGATTTCCATGGGACCTTTCAGAAATTGTTGATATGGCACAACAAGTGCACTGCAGCCAGAGGAGATTACTTCAAAAAGGACTAGAGTTTTGTGTGTACTATCAATAAAAATGACCATACAAAAAAAAATCTGGAAACTTATTAAAGGTACCTGATATTTAAAAAAATATATATGTGTGAAATGTTGAAATGTATTGTAGTTTTTAAACTTTTTGATTTATCAGAATAAAAATAAATTTATTTGTGACTGCTTCTATTAATTTCTGTGGTTGACATTATGTTATGTTGATACTTATTGCAAAATTCACTTTAAAAGATAATTACAATAACAAAGATATTTTTTTTTTTATGGAAATCAGTCCAGGTAAGGTATGAAGCCACTTAATGTAAGGAGCTTTTTTTTAATAAGCCAATAATAAGTGTTGACAGATTTTTACCTAAAAAACAGTCCTCCCCCTCCTCTTTTTTTAGAAATATCGCTTATGGAATATGAAGGTTAAAAGACAAAATAAGGGAAGCTAGAGTTATGAGGCTGCAGAAAGTAAACCAAAGGTTCACTTTCTGAAATCATGATTTCTTTTTCTGATTGTCCGACATTTTAATCAATAAAATCTTGATTTTTACACCCATAATAATCTATTATGTAAAGGGCAGTTGTTTCATTTTCCTTCAGTCAAAGTTTTCAAAAATCAAGGGGCACTCTACCTGGGACTAACACTTGAACACTACATGAGATACATAACTATTCGAATGTTCTATCAACATTCTTTATGTCTCAAACACTGAGTTAGTAAAGAAGTTTAGAACATAATTTTCCTATTCCCAATCAACCATTTTAATATGTTATAGTATATCTTTCTTTTTTTGTCTCTTGGTCTTACTGGGTTTCAGACTAAGAATTCATCTTGTCTGGTGGAGTATCCAGCCTTATGTTCCTACTTGAGGTAACATCACTTGGAAAAAGTGCACCATTCCTCATAAAAGCCGGTGTTGGCTAGCCATACTGAGATTTTATTTGAGCTGCAAATATTATGTGATTTTGAATATTTAGTCAGGGTAACTTGTCAGGAAAAGTATCCTCATGCCAGGTTACTTTAGACACTCGAGGATAGTGTTTAGTAAGCATTCAAATTCTCTCAAGTAAGCATTCAGTGTATCTGTGTACGTTTGTATGTCCAGGTAAAAGTCCAAAACTACTAACCAAAGACCCAGAAAGTTTATATTTTCTTGATTGGCATTGATCTGGATGTATAATTTTTAAAACTTAAATTAATTTATTTAGGTGTCAACTGAATTGGGTTTGCTCAGAAGGGGGTCGATTTTTCAGCCATTTCCAATGTTATGCATTATATAAAGGAGTGAGAAAGAGGAGTGGGGGTAGGGGAAAAAGAGAAAGATAGATGGATTAAGAGAGGTAGAGAGAAGTTTTAATATACAGATGCTATACCACACACTCTTAAAACCACTTTTATTTTTTTTATTTTTTTTTATGGCCCCGGGCAATGCCAGCTGGTCTAGCTTGTTTGAAATAATTGGTAATATTTAGCAAGATAATTTATCATTTACTTGACTAAAATCTTTTATTATTAATTCTCTCAACTCTCTGACATCATTTAAACTTAAGATATTGTGAAATTGTATTTGTCTCCTCACAAAGGCAGAGTTAAACATGTCATCAGCCTTATAACATGAGGAAAATCTAACTTCCCAAAAAGGGGCACTCTGAATTGTGACGAAACAATTAAAATTACCTTAATCTAAGAGGATTTCTCCTTCACTGAACAAGGACAGAAAAGATGTAATACAAAACAAATTCTACACTTTGCTCCCAGTGTTACACAAAGAGCCCGGTCTAAGCCGAGTGGACATGCTAGTATATATATGTGTATATATACATATGTATTTATATGGATAAAAATGTGGCATGCGTCTGTGGATGGAATGTGAGGAACATGACAGCTAAACCAGAATTGTTTCAATATTTCTCACGAATGTAAACAAAATGTGTTATTGTTTGAGAAAGAATGTAGCAGTTAAAGGAATCTGGTTATGTTGATATTTTTAAAAGTTGACAGGAAAAAGTGACACAAAAAAGATTGGCAGATGGAGATTTGATTGTCAACCAAGCAAACGCAACAATATACTTCTCTGTCGCTCTCCCACTCCTCTCTCTATCCACCATAACAGAGAAACAACAAGGAATAAAAACGGACTGTTGCTTATACCAAATGTATTGTTGTGTATTTGAATTCTAGAAAAAAGGTTCATAATATAACACCAGCAAAGTTGGTCAGTTGTTGAGTTGCACTAAGTTTTACAAAAGATGAAATAAATGAATGTCTTCTTTTTTTTTTTTTTTTTTTAATTGTTTTCTTATGAATTCAAATTACTCAATGCTAAAATCAACAACAAATTTCTTTTACATTCATTTCAATTCAGTCAACCTTCTTGTTTCTCAAACAGGATACACCAAAAGGATTTCTAATGAAAAACCGAAAAGTCCTGCCAAATCAAATCGCTTATCAGGTAAATTTTTTTTTTTAAATACCATGATTTTACTATTCAAATACCATGATTTTACTATTCAAATTAATATCATTATTAACTCACTATGAGTTTTCATTTGTGTCGTTATCAGTGACTGCTTACTGGAGTCTGAATGAATAGATTCACAGAACTACTGCTAATCACTTTGCATTATCGCAACAATTGTTTACCATTTCTTTCTCACTGAAATGATCATCAGTTTCTTCAATTTTCCTACTAATAAGTATCTCCAAGATTCCCGTACTCTCTACATCTTTCCAATGATGACCTGAATGGTGCTCTCACTTTTGAGTCTTTCTATCCTCCATAATCCTTCGCATGTTTTTCTGTGTGTTATCAACCAAACTTGGTTCCACATCTTTTTTTTTTTTTTTTTTTTTTTTTAGAGTCTTTGATTTTTGACAATTTCAGTGCTCTTGGATTTGTGTAATGTTTTTTTTTTTTTTTTTTTTTTTTTTAATTTCTCTTCTTTTCTCCAGTTTATGAAAGGTTCAGATGCTATCCAAGTATTTACTCCTTTAATCAGGTTTATTTACTTACTAAAAGTTTTCACAGAAGTCATTATCACTGATTTCTTACTGGCAATAACAAATAATGTTCCATGGACTTTGAGTGACAGATTTCCAACACTCTCCATCTCTTTCAGTAACTGTTACAATCTTTATTATTATTATTATTTATTATTATTATTATTATTACTACTATTATTATTATTATTATTATTATTATAATAATTTTATCTATAACATTTCAGTCTTCTCTTCTTTGCGAGTATCTTTTGTTTTAGTTCTTCACGTTTCTTGTTTAGTCTTTCTTTGTCAGTCATATTTTTTCCTCTTCCATCATTTTCTGTTCTCTTTATCATTATTCAGCACTTGAGCTTCTGTCTGTAGTTTGTTAATCTGGGTTTCAAATCTTATTTCCCATCCAGGCTTTGTTGGTTCATGCTTTTGACAGTTTTGCTGGTGCTTCTATATTATAATAAAAAAAAATATTGAATTTCAAGTAAAACAGATGGTACCTATGTAATTGTTATGTCGTAAATAGTAACATATCCAAAAATTACAGAAACCGATAAGGTATAAAAATAATTATTCATGAAAAAAGACATTTGTAAAATCTAGAGATATGATTTCAAAATCTTTAAAAATTCACAAATTATGTATATATGTAATGTTCATTTTTGTTTTCTGAATGAACTCTGTCTACTTTCATTGAGTTACTTCCCCTTTTGCATATGTCATGTGACCTAATATGTCCAATCCAGCATGTCCTTATTGAAACATTTTTTTTACCTTTATCAGAACTCTTTTTCGTGAACAATTATTTTTCAACCTTGTTGTTGGATATGTTACTATTTACTACATGATAATTACGTAGGTACATTGTTTTATTTGAAATTCAATATTTTTTCATTATAATATAGGAGCACCGTTTTGCTTCTCTAAAAAAAAATAACAACAGCAGCTGGTTGTATTAAAAGATCAGGTATTTTTTAACAAAACTATTTGTCACAGATTACTAGATAAACTCAGTAGAATTTTTTTTTTCAACTAGAAACCAATATTTCTATCCTAATATTTAAGCTGAAACATTTTCATAGAATAAAAATTATTATTTTCATATAATTTCAAATGTGTTAACAAAATCTACAAAATTAACTTAAATTAATGTTTATTTTAATTTTTAAGTACAAAATTTATAAAATTCATATTTCTGTTTTTATTCCTATTAATGTTATTCAAATAATATTACCTTAAAAATGTCTTGTATTTCTTCACTTTGTTTACTTCGAGATTTTTTTCCCCTGATTAATTTTAGAGCGACGGACAAGTGGTCCTCTTTTCTCAGAAGATTCCCTAATGACCTACAACAAAGGTATTTTTTTGTTTTTTGTTTTTTACAAGTATTGTAATAAACAACAATTACTTCACTAAAAGCAAATATATCAGGGTTATTTCATTTGAAACCATTCAAGGTTTGACTGATTACCCTTTTAAAAGATGAGTTTTCCTATTACTAAACTTAAGGAAAAAAAATTTTAAATGCATCTGCATCTATAATGGATTTGAAACTAAATTTAAAATCCTAATTTATGATATATTTATAATATATAATATCCATCCAAGCAAATATGCTTTTTATCTGAAGGGTACATGGAGAAATGGACACATACCTAACTATAGGTAACATGTATTGTAACAAATACACCTTGTAATTGTAGAATTAAAAGTAATTGCCCTCTTACTAACAATTGGATATATAAGGATGTTATTTACAGGTGTGTCAGGTTCATGTTTTAGTAAGGCAAAGAGTCTGATACATCACCTGTGAAAAGATAGGTTCATTTCATAAAACATATACTGTCCCTCTATGGACGAGGATTTTCGATGGAATTTGTCAAATTTTAACATTGTTTTGCATTATTTTTTAAGTTTGTTCAGATCCATGAAGAATTATTGGGGAGAGGGGGGTAACTATAAGTCTCAAACATTTTTTCTTAAAAAAAATAAAAAGGTTCTTAAGTTCAGATATTTAACAAGGCTCAAAATAACTGCATTTCTGTATTTGAGTGGTACAATGATATATTTAGTTTTTTTACTATGACTTAACATTACTATATTTTATAGAAAAGTAATTTCTCTATTTCAGTAATTGACATCATATGTTTATGTTAATTTTAATTACTTAAATTTATGGAATTATGCTAAACTCTTTTTTTTCTTTTTCTTTCGATCAGCTAGAAGCTAGTGGTTGTCAAAATTCTTGGTCAACACAGTCTTTATTTTAGAGGTTAATCATCTGAGATAATTATAAGTTCTTATCCAGAATTCAACCTAATTAAAAAAATAAAAATACAGAAAAATCTTGGTGTTTTGGTGTACATACCCATTACAGAATGAAAATTTTATATTCCAAAAGTCACGTAAATTGATCAAGTAATTTTTTTTATAGAAAATAAATTTTTTATGATGTTTGGTGATTAATAGTATATCATAGCCATTATGAAGATGTTTTTTTAAAATCTCAGTAGTTTGAATTGAGTTCCTTTATTAAATGTGTCGGACCAAGACAGATCATTCTTGCTTCATAAAATTTGATTTTTTTTGTAAAAAAAAAAATACTTGATCAATTTACATGGTTTTTGGAATATGTCATTTTCATTCTGTGACAGGTATGTACATCATAAAGATAGATTTTTCTGCATTTGTATTTTTTTTTAATTAGGTTGAATTCTGGATTTGCACTTAATTCTGTTTTTTTTTTTTTTTAGCTATATGCATAAGTAAAATTAAAATCTGTTGCTCCATTCAATAAACTTGCGTTTATTAATAGCTCTGTTGACTTGCTTGACCTATTTACATACTTCAGAGAGCTTTGACACATGCTTGAGAACAGAATTCCACAGCTAATCACAGTCTTGGGCCAGGGTTTCAACTAGTGGTGGGACGATTAATCGGAATCGTTAATCGTAAGAATCGTGTATTTTGGGAGGTATCGGAATCGGAATCGCATCGTTAAAAAATACCTTAATTTTCCGATTCCTTCATTACGATTCTTTTAGTCTGATGTTGAAAAAAAGAAAAAAATTTCCTGATATTTCTAACCGCAAGAGAGAAATAAAAAGAAACCAAAGAAATTCATTATTAACAGGACAATGCTTAGTGCCCCTCCCTTACAAGGTTCATTCATTCAGATCTATTGTAATCAAAACTACAAAAGAGTTAACTTGAAAAGTATGCAGGGCTCTACATTGCGAGTAAAAATAAAAAAAAACGCTTATCTTTTTGGCGATTGTTTTTTTTTGCTGACAAATCTTCTAATAGTGAATGAAAATGCTTTTTCAACTTATATTTTCTTAAAATAAAACGAGCAAAGTCAAATTATTTAAACAGTAAAAGGTTTAATAGAATAATATACTTTTTTTTTCTTTTTTTAAAAGAAGGCTTTTGAAAGAAATATCTCTAAAATGAAATTGATCACGTTGTATTATTTCGCAAAGTTTTGACAATAGTCGGTTTCTTTTGAAGTTTCAAAAAAATCGACCCCATACCTATCTCTTCCAAACCTAAAGTTATTAAATAAACCCTTCGTTAATTTAAGGATAATTAATTCAATTCAGTCAAGTTTGTTTTTTTAATTTCATTGAAATAAAATCCATTATTTTTTTTTTCTCCAGAAAGATAAAACCCTGAACTTGATTATATTAAAAGCAGAATAATATAATCTTTTTTCTAGAATTTTAAATTGAAAATTAAAAGTGTTTTGCGCAGTTTTTTGCCGAACGAAAAAGAAATTAATATATATATTTTTAAAAGGTTTTGTAATGAATTAATTTTTATGTCTAAATAATATTTACGATTAATTAAATAATTTAATTTTAAAAAGTATTTATAAATAGAATTTTACTAAGGACTTATAGTTTAGCAATATTGAACCGCATCAACCATGTGTGAATTGAACACAGTCAACCAAAAAAAAATTCAAAAGAAAATGCTGGTTTGTATTACTGTACACATAAATTCGAAAAAGTTGTCAAAAAACAAATATATAACAAATAAATGTTATCAAAGGCAAGATAAGTTATTTTTCTACCTAACTGGATATATTTTTCGGGTTTTTATTCAATGTAACATGTTTATTCAGCTCGAAAAGCATACAGTGTTTACCGATGTATTGGAAAATTCAAAATGGCGCCCGACACTCTCTTTAACACGGTAAGTTCAGGAAAAGATGTTATAAATAATAAACTATACAAAATACTGCTAGAAACTCGCTCAATATATGTTACCGTGACATATTTTGACATATATTCGGTGTTTTTTTAATAGTATTTTGTCTAGTTTATTATTTATAACACCTTTTCCCGAACTTACCATGTTAAAGAGAGTGTCGGGCGCCATTTTGAATTTTCCAATACATCGGTAAACACTGCATGTTTTTCGAGCTGAATAAACATGTTACATTGAATAAAAACAAAATAAATTACCCAGTTTGGTAGAAAAGTAACTTATCTTGCCTTTGATAATATTTGTTTGTTATATATTTGTTTTTTGACAACTTTTTCGAATCTGTGTACAGTAATACGAACCCGAAAATGCATATTTGCATTTCATTATGTAAACTTTTATACATTGGTTTCAAAAGTTAAATTCTATAAGGTTTTTTTTGTTAACTACCGGTTGGTACAATTTACCGCCCCATCCCTTTATATTTTTTTCTTTTTGTCTTTTTTAGCGGATTATTTTCAATTAATTATCCAAATAAGTGACTAGCTTTAAAACAAAATTTAATAGTAAATTATTTGTTTACAGATAAACTGAATTTTCTAATATGGCCCAAAGTCCAAAAAAAAAGTCTTTTTGAAGATGATGAGTTGAAAGCCATTTGCAAAGTCTGTCAAATTAAAATATCGCGAGGAATAAAACCATCTAACATGACCACAACCAACATGTTAAAACATTTAAGTATGAAGCATCCAAATAAATTGGAGGAGCAAAATAAAAAAGAAAAGGAACAAAAAATTACCAACTAGTCACTCAGAGCAGTTTTATTAGTGAGGGTCGAAATCGCAGTGTCTTTTTTTTTTTTTTGCCTACGTCACCATCTAGGTGTCACCATTTTTTTTTAACCCTCCTTAACTTCAAAGAGTAAATACAATATATACAACTAAAAAAATAATTTTTAAAAATGCTGATTCCATTCATGAAAAATTCTTTTAACTAGAAATTAAAACTTAGGTAAAGATAGCTGACTGACAGCAACAAGAGCACTGGTTAACTACTGAACCACGTGGAAAGGTGTGGGGGGGGAAGGAAATTAAATGATGATAATAAATTATGATAACCGTCTTTGAAAGGCACTAAATTCCTAAAATTTACTTCTTTAAAATTTTAGGCGGCACTCCCCGGCGATTTTAAAGCACTCTCTCTCTCTCAAAAAAAAAAAAAAGATTTAATTTTTAAGTTTGGGAAAGATATATTTATTATAACCAAATTCCTGTATGAAGACTGGATCTACTTTATTGGACGTTAATTTGTGAGATAAGTAATTTTTCAATGTTTAATATGTTTTTAAAGTTTCAATTATCAATTAAATTTTTTTAATTGCATTTATTTTTCAATTTATTTAAAAAAAAAAACAGGGTTTTAAATGTATTTTTCAAGGTAACAAGCTTCGAAAGAAGTCTAATAAAAAAAAATCACTTAATTTTTAATTTCGACAACTCTGAGAATTTAATTATTAAAAAAATATTGAAATGTGACATTTTTTTATTTAACATTTCTATTAGTTCAATTAATTTTCTTTCAATAATTCATTTCACTCAACAAACTTCACCATTTTTTTGTTTGTTATTTTTTTATCTTTTTCTGTAATTTTGGTAATTATGTTTGCTCAATTTTATCTAGTATTTCATTTGTTTTTTATAGTGGTATCATTTTTATATGTGTTCCTTTGATATACCCTATTTCAAAATTAGTTTGGCTAAACTTATTCTTCACGTTAGAAACAACGTGTAAAAGCAATGAAAAAGTAAGAAAAAATAATAGGTGTTAACTACTCCTTGTGAATTATGGAGGTCTGAAGAACTGCCGTCACAAATACAACTATCAATAGCTAAACAAAAAATCGTTTTTGAAATTCCTTTAATTGTAACTTTTCGCTATACCTACCTTTTGGTATAAAACACAAAAACTTTCTATTAAAGGTATTTCTCATATATGGTCGTTAACTTTGGAAAGGTTATTTTGTATCTACGGCGCCATGTCACGTGGTATATTGTTTTTTTTTTCATTACGCACGTTCATTTATAAATTATTAAATTTATCTTTTTTATATTTAATTAGTATATATTTTCTTTCTCTTCCGCTATATTTTTTTTATTTAATTCATTAAATCTGTTAATTATGAGGACCAAAATAATGAATCGTGTGTATTTATTCTCTAATTTTCTTGTTTTTGTTCTGTTATATAAATTCTATTTTATTTGTTTTTTCTCTGAAGGATAAATTCTATTTTCTTTGAGTTTTTTTTCTGTATTCCAATTAAGTAAAATAAATTTTCTCTAACATAAATTTTGCTAATTTTTCCGTTTAGTTTACTATATGATAATTTTATTTAAACCAAAACACGACGGTGTAGACATAAAATATCTCTTCCAAAGTTAGGGAACATATTTGGGAACTACCGACCATAAGTATAAAACTACCTGGTATATTTCAAAACAATAAATTCCCTAGGAATCGGAATCGGAATCGTACTTGGTATCGGAATCGTTAATCAATATTTTCCTGGAATCGGAATCGTATAAAAATTAGGAATCGTCCCAACACTAGTTTCAACTGTCAGGAATTGCATGCTAATGTTATGGAGAGGCAAGGTGCGAATGAACTCATGTCTGCGCCGACAAAAATAGAACCTGGAAATTGTGATGATCTGGTCCTATGACGCAAATCGTTTTATGGGTCAGGCCGTTTTATGGAGCAAGGTGCGAATGAACTCGTGTCCGGGCCGACTAAAATGGAACCCGGGAATTGTGATGACCTGGAGATGACGTAATTCGGTCGTAGGTCAGACCCAAAGCAAATGCCATGCTGGTCAAAATATGGATAAATAATGTCAATTGGTTTATAGGTTACCAGGTCGAGGAAGTCCATAAAAGTGAGATGGTAAACAAAACAAAGCAGAGACGGAGAGAGACAGACGACGAGGAACTGCTGTCACGTTCGCAACCCACACCTCTCCTACCACCTCCTCCACCGCCGCATTGTGTGTATATGAATATTTCCTGTTTTATAACAAAGTGTCTCGTTATTCATTGATAAATGAATCAGTTGTCATTTCAATCACTAGATGATTTGACACTATACATAACACTAGTATCAACCCTTATCTGGTTGACTTATTTTTTTTGGTGACCATCATTTTGATCTTTCTCTGATGAAATCTTTTAAATATGCTTTCGTTACATCGTTGACATTTGATAACCAAAATACATATTCAAATATTCACACAAGTAAATTAAAAAACCTGAATGCATTTTCAGCAATCAAATGTCGTAACAACGGAGCCATTAGCTACCACCATATTTAAGGGAACCATATAACTTTTTATTTATTTACAATTTCGGGATAACTTAGCTGTTTTATTCTTTTAAGCTAAGTCAGAGTGAGTTACCTCCCTTAGAGAGCCAACACTACTATTTGGTTATAGTTAATGAAATTAAAGCAAACAACCACCATCATCATCATCATCATCACTCGCACCTTCATCTGTTCATTAAATAAAAATATAAATGTTTGACGTTTTGGTACTTGTACAGTTTAATCAAGACATTAAAAAGTGAAAATATCGAGAGAGAAAAAAAAAGGTTACGTTGTACGTATCCGTTATGGAATGAAGTTCTAAAAAAATTTCACTCAATTTCGTCAAGTAGTTTTTTTTTTGTTTTTTTTACAGCGAAAAAACAATTTGTTATGATACCAAGCAAAAGGTTTGATTTTTAGGAAGAAAAGCTAGTAATAAAGATTGGGAGGGACTGTCGGCGCTTTACATGGAGTTATCTCCCCGTGGCGTGTTAAAAATTTCCACAATGGCTGACTTCAACGCGCTCTCATAAAAACTACTCGATCAAATTAAATGAAATTTTTTTTCAGAGATCTTCAGTCCAAAACGGATACATACAATATAACCTTTTTTTTATATTTTCATTTTTTAATGTCTTGATTAAACTGTACAAGTGGCAACGTTTTTTTTTCATTAAAACTTAAAATAGGATTATTAGAGATGCATGCTGAAAGAGGCGTTATAAGTAAAACTTTACATGGACAATTTTAAATTAATGACAGTTTGACCTGAATTTATTTGACTGCAGCCCTTTCCTTGCTCAGCCATGGGTTTTCCCTGGGCACCAAAGCCAACAGAGTGTAGGCCATTGATGAGATAACTTTTTTCGTATTGGCTGAGGCATGACTTTAGTCCTAGGAGGTTATAGTGAACTATCGCAACTAATATAACAGTGTTTGGCATGTCACACAAACACACAGACACAAAATAAGTCATGCGCATGCAGCACACAAAAACAATGTTCATCTGACACAACAGTCATCAAGGTCACTTCATTTTACCCTTTCACTTCCATCTCTTTTTTTCTTCTTTTACCTTGACACAACAACAGACGTCACTTGACACACATCGCTCCCAAAAATATGCACGACACGACTCAATTGAAACTATCCTTCTTGTTTGCAAAACCTGTCTTATCCGAGGTAAGCTTAACTTAATTTCACCATGAAAATTAATGGACTGTAACAATCGAGTCGTGTCGCGTATATTTCTTGGGAGCGATGTGTTGTCATGTCGAGGTGAAAAGAGAAAGAAAAAGATGGAAGCGAAAGGTCAAAAGAAAGTGGCTTTGATGACGGTTGTATCAGATGTCAGATCAACATCGTTTTTTGTGTTGCTGCATGCGGGTAGCTTATTTTGTGTCTGTGTGTTTGCACTACATGCGAAACACTTATATTAGTTCCAATAGTTCGCTATAAGATCCACCCTTCCAGGCTTTGCCTTCTTCCTTTGAGAAGGGGTTAGTTTATTGCTAATAGAATGCCGATGGAGCAGCCCAGCCATTTTTGCAGGCCAGAGTGCTCTTTCTCTAGGGCATTCCAAATTCCACTTTCCGGATCTTGTGTCACATCATTCCACTGTGCAAGGGAGATAAATAATCCATCCCTTTCCTTACTAAGTATTGAGTCGATTGATCAACCAGAAAACTAGTTCTGCCTTGTGTGTGCCCTCATCTTCCCATGTTCATCTAAATGATTCTGAAAGCTGTTGATTGGTTCTGATTTCTGCCTCTTCAGATTTCTGTTGAATGCATCAGAAGCTTTTTTGTTTTTTGTTGCGCTACATTTTCTTGTATCTGCTAAATATTTTTAATAATTGCAGATTCCTGTGCAGTATGCATGTGTGTGCATGGCTTTATTCCTTAAGACTCCTTCCCCCACCTCCTTGAGTGCTGATCTTCATACATTGTTACCGATTTAGGATCAGAGTAATTCTATAAGTCTTTCTATATGTTTGATCCTTTCCCTCCAGCTGTTATTCAATTACACTCCACAGGAACTAAACAAAATACCCACACAAATGTTTTGTTTTTTTTTAATACTTAGTTATGAACAGTGATGTAGGGTTGGGAGGAGTCAAAACTTTTGGAAGAATTTTGACTCATAAAAAATGTTAGAAGTTAGTCAGATTTTTTAATCCTCAAAGAGTCAACAGTCTGAATAATAGGAATTTTTGGAAATCTTTTTAATTGGATGAGTCGGACCTTGTACTTTCTGACTCTGCTACCCTGGTTATGAATATTAAACTAAAAATAAGTAAAAATAACAAAAATCTTATAATTACCACCTTTGTAGTTGTTCTTCAAATTAAGTTCATCAGAGCACATTTCGTTAAAGTACTTAAATAATGGATGCAACATTGTAGCAATGAGACAAGGGCTGAAACTCGGTAGATGGTGTGGGGACCTATTAGCGGCTCTTTTTTTTTTGTTATTTTGTTTTTGACTTTGTCTAAGAGGTGTACCAGCTCAGATATGGCACAAATACTCAATGTATGGGAGAATGGTGGCTTTGTAAGGATATAAGATATTGGCAGGTATGGGAAGTTTTCTAGCATGGTAGAGGGATACCACTTTTCTTTCACCGGCTTTGGCAGTGTCTTTTTATATATTCCTATTCATGTTACTGGTAAATAGTTCTGTTAAAGCGTTTAAATGATAGACTCTCAGGTAGAGTGCTATTAGCCATGGCAATTGGTTATTGTAAAGTGTTCTTGTATTTGTTAAAAGAATTTATCTTATGCTACAATCTATTTATGTCCATATTACACTTCAGACTGGGGATCATTTTCTAAGGATTCAACCATTGTTTTTACTGTGTGCATTTGTTTGCCTAGTTGTCAAATTTGAATGTGGTGCAATCAGCAAATATCTCTATTTTGGTAACAATTGCATCAGGGAAACATTAATGTCATGTTATTTAAATGTACAGCTATCAAAAACAACTTTGTTTTTTTTGCTTAGAAGGATCTGATTGTATTAAATATTTGTTCATTTATACCATATAAATTAATTTTCATGAGGAGACCATCATGCCAGACCTTAGCTTCACCTGCCTTATCTAGCGTATGGTATATATGTTCAGAGGTGACCATTAGGATATCTGCAGTAGAACAGGATTGTCTAAATCCATATGGTTGTTTAGAAAAATATTTGGACAGTCACCAGATTGATTAATAATTCAAAGATTTTAGTGAAGTGCGGGAGGAGATTGATAAGGTGATAATTTTGCAGGTCAGTTCTTTCAACAAAATTCTTGAACACAGATACTGCAGAGGCAATTTTCCAGCAAAATTTGGCAAGGCATTTATTGTAGAGTACAGAGGCCAGCTTGGCAAAGCATTTCTTTATTACTATTTGAATGGATAAGATCAGACCCACATGATTTGGTAGTGTTCTGGTTTATTATGATATCCCGTACATGGGAAGAGGTGATGATCAGATCATCAAATGTAGTTTTTGTACACACTGGGAAATTTGGGAGAGAGTGGTTTGTGAAGTTCAAGGCGAATTCAGCCTTATCAGCTGCTACGCAAGCAGCATCACAGTAGTTGGATAACCGGGGAATTATTGGTTGCTCATTATTCTCCATACTTTTATATATCTGCCAGAAATCACAAGTTCCTAATCATTGCAACTCAATGTGTTTTCTGGTTATCTCAGTATACCTTCTCTTAGCTTCGACTATTACACTCTTATAATAAATTTTTTGCATGCTATAATTTTTTGTCTATTTGTACTTATGACAGTTGAATCAGGGGAATGCTTTCTGCCTATATGCAATAGCAGCTGCACAGGTTGAAATGAACTTGTTATATCCGGTTTTGACGGTATATAATAACATGACAAATACGCCGAGTGGAATGCGTAACAAAAGGTTTATTCGTACTTCAAAATAATACACAATACAAAATGGCTGCTCGCCTTGAAGTTGATATATGCGTAAATGAAGGTAAAGGAAAAAGGTAACTTAACGGTTGTGAGCGGAACGCTCGTCCTGGAAGCTTGGTTAATCCTGACTACACTTGGAGAGTGTAAGCCGCAAGACGGTCGGGCTAGTGCGTACCACTTGACTGCCCCCAAGACAATACAAGACGCTCTTTTATACACCGTTTCGTATCCAGTGTTATCCGTAATTATGTCCCTTATAACAGAACTATTATAGAAAGTCAGGCTTGTGAACATGTGCTTCTATGCCTGATTTAATCTATTCAGTTAATTCATTTGTGTAGCAGGCAGAGAAAAGGTTTTATTGCATGGGGGCATCTCTGAGCATTAGTATTATTTCATCATTTTGAGTAATGGTTCTTCAGCTTGTGGTTGAAAGTTTAGGGTAATATCAACCATTATCACAAGGTGATCAGGGTTTCTGAGAGGGCTATGTGCACCATCACACAAGCGTTGGAAAGTGTAGTCAAGAATAAGTTGAAAAGTCAGGCTTGTTGATCCTCGCAACCTGAGAGGCAGGTTGAGAAAGTGAGTTTGTGATATAGAATGCATTATGGAGACACTATATGTACTGCTACATGTATCTGCAGCTGTAAAGCTCAAGAAACTAAGCTAATTTGTGTTATGGATATTAACATTCCATAAATATATGTAAGTACTCTGATTCAAAGTGAGACATAGTCAAGCAAGTAACAATTCTGGGTTGAAAGAGAATGGTAGATGAAATATAAGTAACTAACATTGTGTTGTAAGGTTAATCTAGAGTGCATGTAGACCTGGTCATCTGATTCTAGATTGTCCTCTTGTAGATGCGAGGGTGATACAAATATAGACTCAAAGTCTATGCATATGTTTGTCAGTGTTACAATAGAGTGGAAGATATCCAGTCATTTCAAAACAATTAGGGGAGGTTGAGGAGTGTAAGTTAGTTTCAATTCAAAATCTGAAGTAAATTTTTCTGTAAACAATTTATGAGTATAAATAATTTAGATTGTCGATCAAATATGTAAATTATAAAATGCTTCTTTTATTCTAGAATATCTCAAAGTGTCTAACTCTTATGAAGAACCGCCTGATTGGCAATGTCAAAGCTGCGATGGCCTAGTTCCCCATTGCTTAATGACTTGTATTTTTTGTGGCTTCCAAAGACGAGGGAGTTTTAAAGGTAGGACATTTAGTTTGAAAACAAATTGTTACCCAAATCTTAATAGATATTCTTAAGTGATTAAGTTCAAGGTTTGTTTGTTTTGAATTTAAAATCCAACTTAATTTCAGTTCTGTTTAAACTAAATAAATTCTTATAATTAGGTTAATATAAAAATTAATTTAAATCCTGTCTTTTGTTTATTGTTTTTTTATTTGTTTTTGCTTTAATCTGAAATAAATTAAAATTCTTTTGTTTTATTCATTTATTTATATTTTTTTTTTACATTTTATTTTTTTTCCAAATTTTATTTGTTTAAACAAGTTTTTCCTGACATATTCTACATTTTGTATTGTTTGGACTATAATTCTAACCTTGGTTGTTAGATTCACAACATTTGATTTGAGTTTTGACTTTGGTGGCTGAGAGGATGAGTTGAGCCAACTCCTTTCATAGAACACACAGTGTCCCAGATGAATGTAAACCACGTATGATGGTCTGCAATCGCCAAAGTAGTGATGGGAAGCCAGTCTTGGCACCAGCGATGAACACCCTAGACCTGTGGACCAGAAGTACATTCGACACCAGCTTTGATAGTATGCAACCACATCTTAAGCTGAGCCAGTGGTTCTGGAGCTACTGCTTTGTAGATGAACTCTCCTGTGTTGCTGCACACAGAGTGATCATAATAATAAAGTCTCCTCTTTAAAAGCGGTTGGTTAAGGAGGATGATCCTGCAGTGCGTCCAGATTTGTGTATTGGAGACAAAATGGTGCTAATGAACTTGCAGAATTCAACGAAGGCACTACAGGTCAAACACTATCAACTTTTTGAGATCTACAGTTCTCATCAGCACGGTCACGTGGCTGTAGAGAAGGATTGTCCAAACAAGCGCCTGATAAATCCAGACTTTCGTGCCTATTGTGATTTTAGGACAAAACCACAGACAGGATAGTCACAACATTTCAGACAATCTAACCTCCAACCTTATTCAGGGGGCATGTTTTTGAACTTGAGAACCTTTCAGTTTAACTCAGGAACCAGTACAGAATTTTGAACTGAATTCGTTGTTTAATAGGAATAGATGGTTCTCATTTTGTATTTTCTTTTTCTTTTTTCTTTGTCAAATAAGTGTTAATTTATGTCCTCATTGAGGTTCACGTGTTTGACTAGAAAGTTTCCAAGTTTGAAAAAATGCACCGGATTGGAGGTTACATCGACCAAAATATTGTGAATGTAACAACCAACATTAGAATAGTAGTCCAAATAAAATACATTATCAACCCTTCATCTTAATAATTCCAAAATATAATGTACATATTATTTTTTAAGTTCATTTTACACATGTAACTTTTTAAATATCCCTTATAAAAATCTCAATTCAGTTCTAATCAAAAATAAATAATTTAGTTTCTAGATGAATTATGTAAAGTATTGAATGCTTCTTTTATTCTAGAAGATGGCAGGGAATATAACAGTAACTCAGAAGGAGAAGGAGAAACAGAATGGCAGTGTGAAAGCTGCAATTGCCTCATTCCTGTGTCCCTAAAAGCTTGCATTTTTTGTGGTGTGTGTTTACAAGAGGGTTCTCAAGGTACGACATTTAGCTCCAGGGAAAATACTTCAACAAATCTAGAGAATATAAATTACTGAATGACTAAGATTTTGTGATTAGAATTTGCCATATTTGATATGTATAAGATGTCTTCGTTATTTGACTTTTTTTATTTGTAGATCTTCTATTTGGGGGTTTTGATTTGTCTGTTTTATAACATATCAATCTCTCTCTGTAAGTCATTTTAATGTATATTATTTACTTGTCTATATATATGAGTTTAAAGATGGTTACTGATATTTAGAAAATGGAAATATCTAGTTTGGTTTCTCTGTTTGCATATCAACCCTTTTTTATTTTATTTACTGCAAAAATAATCATCATCATCATCACATTCATCAGTTTGATGTTCATTTTACATGCTGACAGTACGGTATGGCCTTTAGAAATTAACTTCTAATCTAACCTATCTCTGGCCAGGTCTTTATTTATCTTTATGTCTCTTAAATCCATCCTTATCACTTCCCATATTTTTTTTTGTTTTTTTTTGCCTTCTACTGCCAACTCAATTTTTTTTTTTACATCTACTAACCCAATAATCTCCATCTATTTTTTTGGCATGAACATACCAACAAAGTATCCTGTTCTGCGCTCATTGACTTATACTGTTTTGAGATCATCAAATCCAAGCTTGTCTTTAAGACTCGCATTATACTTCCATCGTATCATTTTTATATAGTTTCTCTCCATATAACGCATGTCATCACTAGGGCTAGGACAACAGCATATTCTTTTCATTAATTTGACTCTCGGGTGTGTATCCGTTGATATCTTATATGCTTTTATATAGAGTGATGTGGTTCTCGGTTGATTAACTGTGTTGGATATATACTTGAGAGTCAAAACAATGAAAAGAATATTCTGTTGCCATAGCGCTAGTCATCACCTTCACTGGCCAGGTGTCACTTCTATACATAATCAGATTTTGTACACATGCCTTGGTCAACAATGGTAACGCTCTGTTGGTTAGTAATACATACCCTGCCTATGTATGAGCATCCCCAGTAATTATAGGAGCAACTGAACTTATGAAAATGAATTTCAAAAAAACTATCTGGTGAATATATCCAGTGAACCAAGTGCAAGAGAAATACAAATAATTGCACTTAGAGGGGGAGTTAGAATCTTTAAAAAATCTCTAGATTGGAGTGTCTGAAATAGTGCATGAATGTCTGGCATCCAGTAGGATGTACTATCGCCAGTTCAAAAAAAAAAAAAAAAAGAGAGAGAGAGAAAGAAGAAAATAACAAAAAAATAAATATGAAAAAAATTTTGTTTTAAATCATGTAATTTTAACCAACTAGTCAAATGTTTAATTTTATATAAGAGCTCACGGGTAACCCTGGAGTCAAACCTTGGCAATCATACTCACAAGCTTTACAATCACTTAATTCCAAAAAACATGACTGTCAATTTATATATTAAATTGGTACCATATAACCCAGCATAGTCATGCTACTTGGAGGGGTGTGGGTATTACTAAGTAATTGTAATGCCTTACAAGTGCAATGCAGAGAATAACTTAGCATAGTTCTATGTTCAATAGAGATTCCTAACTTAACTCCATAATATTGTAATCTTAAATGTAATTGAGATTAATCTTATATGTTATCAAATATGGAGATATGATTTCTTATTTATTCTTTTTATGTTAAATTTAGTAAATTAAAAATATTAGCTAGAAATTTTTTTATTTGGGTAGTGATTATTTGATGATTAAATAAAAGTAAAATGGGACAGAAAAATTTAACTATCTTAATTATTTTATTAGCATTATGGCAATTATTTTATTATTTTTAGCTGAAACTTTTCCTAGATTCAGAGAAATGCACATTTAAACAATTTTCCTTTGAGAAAAAAAAACGGTTCTTAGAATTCAATTTAATTAAAAAACTAAAACTACAGACAAATTTTTGTCATGTATGTGCCCATCATAAAACAAAGTATTATATTCTAAAAATCATGTAAATTGATCAAGTAGTTTGTTTTATATTTTTTTAACTAAGAAAATCAAATTTTATGACAAGCAAGATAGGAACCAAGAGCCGCCGTTGTTTTAGAATGTGTTAAAATTCAAGATTAACAACTCAATTCGATTACCAAAATTTTGTTTTTATTTAAAATAATTAAATCGCTAAAAATCATAAATTTTGATTTTCTTAGTTAAAAAAATACTTGATCAATTTGTGATTTTTTTGGAATATGACATCTTCATTCTGTGACTAGTATGTACATCATAAAAAATTTTCCGTATTATTTTTTTTAATTAAGTCGATTTCTAAATAAGAAACAAAAAAAAACTATAAATCTATTTTTAATAAATAAATAATATTTATTATCTTCTGTTTATAATAACGATTTTATATTTGTTTGTTTTTGTTTAATTTATTGTTTTGTTTTGGTTTGTTTTTGTTTATCAAGACAATAAATATGGTGATATAAAAAATGTGTTAGCAGTTGTCTGCCAGTAACCACAATTTATAACTTATCACCAGTAGTAATGAGGTAATAGCAGGCAGATAGAAAGAAAGATAACTCTTGTGAAAATTGTGTTTCAATAAATAGAAGTGTGTGTACAGGACAGAACGATTTCATTGGTTAATGCTGAGTAACCAATTCTAAAATGAACTGAATTTCTGACTTATTTTCAATTAAATGTAATTGGATTTTTAAATGCAGCAAGTGACAAACTTATTAGCATGAATATCTTTTTCTTTTTTTTTTTCTTGCAGAAGATTAATTTAAATATACAAGTATGGGAAATTAAATCATTAAATTAATGAAAAAAAAAAGAAGAAAATTAAAGACATAAAATCTTGGGTTTAATCCTGAAAAATTTTTTCATGGTTTTTAAAATTACAAAAATTTTACTAGTTTAATTAAAACTACTATAGGTACTACCCAGCATTTTAATTGTTTAATTAAACAATCAACTGAATTATCTCAGACTTTTAATGATTTAATAAAATGAACAAAAATTATACCTGTTTTAATGGTTTGATTTAAAAAAAAAAAAAAAATTTTTTAAAAAGCTACTGATACTATCCAGAGTTTTAATGACTTAATTAACCAACTGTTAGAATTATCCCTGAGTTTTAAGGGTTTAATTAAAAACAATTATAGATATTATTCAAGAATTAGTTTAATTAAAAAATAATTTGTAAAACTGCAAGTATTATCCAAGAGTTTTAAAAATTAACTCATAATTAAATTTTGTCATTTGATTTTTCCATTTAAATAAACACTGTTCATTACTTTTGCAGGTGCTGAAACTCAAATTCCTTTACAACAAAAGAGTCCAAGCACAATTTCTCAAAATATTTTATCACAATCAAGAGGTACTCTGCTAAATGTATCTATTCCTCTGATCTGTGTGGCCTAAACTTGTATTAGATAATGAAAATAGGTTAATTTTGTACAATTCCTACAAGTATTTATGAAAATCATACTTTTTTTTTAGTTATGAAAGACATTAATAATTTATAATCTTGTATGCTTATCCAGCTTTGCTGAACACTAGTCCAGTTTAATATTACACTATCAATGACATTGCCAACATATTTAATAACATTCAATACCTTATTAATGTTTTTCTCTTTATTCCTTTTTCTCTTTCCATCATTCACTATTTATTTATCTAATGCATGTGTATATCTTTTGTTATTTTTTAGCGATAATTTTATTGGTATGAGTTAGCTCCAGTAGAGCCTAAGAGTTTTCTCCCTTTATATGTGCATTATTGTCCCATACTTAGGGATGTGTACAAAGGTGTGTGTGTGTGTATATATATATATATATATATATATATATATATATATATATATATATATATATATATTATGGAGTAAACGGTAAAAAACCTGAAAAAAGTGCTCAATACTACTGTAGAGCAAAATGTTTTTATCAATGTTTTTTTGGTCTGCTTAGTTACATGTTTACACTACCAGAATTGAATTAACGATCTGATAGTTTCTTTAGACTTGGCAGACTGGAGAAATACTATCAGGAAGTAGATATAAAAAGTACAAAGTCAAATTATAATCAGTATAAGCTAACTGTAAATTCACAAAAAAAAAATCAAGACAGACAACAACAAAAAAAAAATCAAGACAGGCAACAAAAGTAGAAAGAGGGAGAGGGTTAAATCACAAAACCTGAGACAGGTGGAGAAAGAGGAGGGGAAAAATTGGGAGAGGAGTAAGTTATTAAGAGAGAAAGAAAGAGGCTGGGCGGGGTTGGGTATGATCAGGCGTTTTATATGAAAATAAAAATTTGGAATATAAACTATATTTCCGGTCTCAGAGACGGATAGAAATAGAGAAGGTGACAATTGAATGCAGGTCAGAAGTAAATTGAAAATCAGTCAGCAGATGGTGTGGAGGGTGGTAACGGCATTGGGATGAAATTAAGATCATGTTAAAGATGCGGCTTATCAGAAGAAATACAGTAAGTATTAAGAAACGTCCTACTTCTAATTAAAGGCCAGCATATAAAATTAACGAAAGGAAGGTATGGCTATAGTAATAGATTAAGATACATATAAAAAACAATGTATAAAAGGTATATAAAATATATAGGTAGGAGCTAAATAAGTAAATAGATGAATAAATAAGTAAATACATAAAATATCTAAAATAATTAAATAAATCAATGGATGAGTAATAAATAAATGAATAAACAAGTAACTAAATAAAACAATAAATAATGAAATAAATAAAGACATGCAATGTAAAGGAAAATAATTTATATGAATAGAAAATAAATAAGTAAGTCAATTGATTAAAAAAGACTAGTGAAATGGAGGTTAAGTTATATTCTTAATTAGGTTGTTAATTGAATAGTTGGGAGTCTATATGGAATTGAGCAGATAGTTATGCTGATTAGTTATACAAATAATCGTCTTTGGATCATTCATTGGTACTATATATAGAATATTTCAAAATTTTATGTAGTATTGCTTATTTAGAAAAAAGGCAGTAATCAGTTTTGATGATAATATAGGAGTAATAAATATAAGAAAACGGTACTTGTGCATTTAATGAACCAGACGTAACTCAGCATTTGCTCGGCTTTGTCCGGTGCATGACGTCAACAGCCAGATATAACCGAGCATTGGCGATAAAATAAAAACAACGCTACAACAAAATAACTGTACAATGAAATTGTAAAATGTAGAAACATAAAAAAATTAAATAAGTAAAAAGCAAAAACCTACCGTTCATTTATGTTTTAATGTTTGAAATTGTTTTCTGTTTTCAAAATAAATACATATAAAACAAGTTTTTTTTGTTAAATAATAGGAAACTTTTTTTTTGTCTGAACTATTTTTTGGTTTTTCCATTTTTAACGTTAAAAAACATTGTCTATGTCTTAAACACGGAAAAGTTAATATTTTTTTTTTATGTCAAATGGAAAAAGCCTAAAAAAGGGCAATAAAAAGCATGGGGGGGGGTGCAGGAACAAGGATTATTTGTACATTTTTTTTTTTGCCAGAAACAAGGATTTTTTTTTTTATTCATTAGTGGAAAGAGGGGTTCGGCGTTCCTATTTGGTACAGTGACCAAGAAACCCTCCTTTACAGCGGGGATCGTATCCACCGAAGTCCCAGACCAACGTTGTGTTTTCTGCGGTTAAAAACGGACTTGTCGATTTCTACTATAGGGCCTGGGCCTCCAATCTGCTGGGGATTCCTAAGAAAATATTCCCTGCATATATCACGCAGGAAAATTTTCCAATCCACAATTGTGTGGTGAGAACGTAACCCAAATTCGCGATGGAGATTTTTTGTAGATACCATCTCGAACGCCCATAAGTATATTATTTTTATTATACATGCGATGGTTAGTCAGGATTTTGAGAAGGTCCCAATCCTAATGGAGGTCCATCGACGACATGTTACACTTCTACACCTCCAACCGTAACCGTCGGAAAGGCTTGTTCTCTTTGCAAGTACACAATCCTGGCCAAAATGTAAACACCTTTTCTCTTCTGCCAACAATTTCCGTTGCTGGCAAAAGTTTAGTGCAGCCTCTGGGGTCTGGAGCTGGTCAGCAAGGTTTGTAATATTCATTATTATTTCGTCAGTTATCTTTTTAAAACAAAATTTTTTTTAACTCTCTTCAAATAAGCGTTTCTTGAGTTGTGACACTCTTCCAATTGATAGCGAAATTCTCTGCTTAATCGGCAACACTCGGTTATATCTGGCTGTTGACGTCATGCGTCGGACAAAACCGAGCAAATGCTGAGTTACGCCTGGTTCATTAAATGCACAAGTACCAAGAAAACAAAAGAACTTTTGCATTCGTTCATGCAGATGTCTATATCCCTACTATGACCACCGATTTAGTATTATGATACTGTCTAATGTTTAAAGTAAATGGATAAAAATGGTAGGTCCTTGTCCCGAATTACCTCAAATTAAGAAAAATAAAAAGAAAGAAAAATTTGTATGATGTATTTATCCGTGATGAAATAAAAAAAATATCATATTCCAAATATCACATAAATGGATCAAGTAATTTTATTTTTATAGATAAAATAATTTTTAAGCAATTAATAGGAATTTGTAGGCATTACAACATAAATTTTGCATGTTTTAACTATTGTTGAATTATTTCCCTTTGTTGCTAGAGATTGTATTTAATATAGCAGGCAGGATAGTTGACCCGTGATTACTATTAAAATTTGCCTTTTTTTTTTTTTTTAATAAAATTATTGGATCAATTTACATGACTTTTGGAATATTATATTTTTGTATCATCACAGGTATGAGTATCATACAGAGTTTTCTTTATTTTTGTTTTTTAATATGGGGAAATTCTAGATAAGAACCAATGATAGGTTAATTGGGCCATCAAAAGCTGTGCAAGTCTGATTTTCATAAAATGAATGCTTGTTAATAGTAATTACTCAGGAGAGAGGGGTTATAAGTGGAAATTAGGAAGAACATACCTAAATTTCAAAGCTAAAGGAAACAGCAGGAGAACATTATAAAAAGTAATGGTTATAACATTATAACTTTGTCTTTTATTAATTTGATTTTTTTTTTTTTCAGATAACTAAGTTAATTAATAACATTTAAAAGAAACATTATTTTAATATTAATTTCATACAGTTTATCAATTATTAAATATTTTTGGAAGAAAATTAAAAATAAATATTAATTTGACATTTTTTTTTTCTGCTGATGAGTTCCAACAAAAGGAATTTCTTGGAAGAAAATTGAAAAAGAAAAAATGTTGATGGATTTCGGTGTTATTTTCAAATTTTGTACTTTCAAACAATTTATTTATTTATTTTTTTTTTTTTTTATTACATTTTCACCCCAAACAAGGCAAATTGCCACTTTGGTGTAGGGGGCTACTATCAGGGGAAACAACTACTGGGGTACAATGTAGGGATTTGGGCAGCAAGGTGTCGGTTCACGTTACACTTGAACTTCTGCACGTCAGTACTGTTGGGGAAGCAGGGACCTGGAATGGAATTCCAGAGTCTTGCGGTTCTGGGGAAGAAACTATTGGAGTAAAAAGATCTTTTACATCTAGGGATCTCTACAGTGTGGGGGTGGGATCTAGTAGCCTGTCGGGTTTGTCGGGGGTGCTCGCGTCGTGGGGGCACAAGTGATTCCAGTTCGTCAGAGCATTCACCACTAAAATACTTGTAGAAAAGGCAGAGGGATGCAACATTTCGTCGATGGGACAGAGGCTGAAGCTTAGATGCCAGTTCAGGGCCTATCAGGTTTGCGACTCTCTTTTGAACCTTGTCAAGGAGCGAGAGACTAGTAGCAGATGCACCAGCCCAGATGTGGCAGCAATACTCCATACATGGGCGAATGGTGGCCTTATAGAGGTACAGGATACTTTCGGGTGTTAGTAGTTTTCTAGCACGGTAGAGAGAGCCTACCTTTCTTGCAGCGGCCCTGACAATGCCTTCAATGTAATTGTTCCAACTCATGTTTCCTGTGAACGTTAGGCCAAGGAGTTTGAAAGATGGACTCTCAGATAAAGAGTCGTTGGCCATTGCTATATTTAAATTCAAGTTTCTCGTAAACTTCTATATATTAGTAGTCATATCTTGTTATAGCAATTTCTGATTCTACCATTTTCACAGGTTCTTTAAATCTATAGAGCAAAAATGTAAATTCTATTAACTCTGATCCCCATCTAGCATCAATTGAAATGGATGGCTCTCGTCTTGGGGAGGTTCCATGTTTTAACAAGCTTCTGGGCTTGACCTTTACTCCTGATCTGAAATGGAACACGTACATCAAATCCATTGCCAAGGTCGCTGGAAAGATGGTGGGATCCTTCTACCGCTCAAGAAGATATCTCACTGCTGATGCAATTCTCTATCTATATAAAAGCCAAGTACGTCCAAGGATGGAGTACTGCTGCCACATCTGAGCAGGAGCTGCTAAAACCAGCCTATCCTTCCTTGATAGAGTACAAAATAGACTTCGTAGCTGAGTGGGGGATGCCCTTTTCTCTTCCCTGCAACCTCTCTCCTACAGAAGAAACATTGCGAGCCTGTCTTTGTTTTATCGTTACTTCCATGGCACGTGCTCATCTGAGCTCCAATCTCTGGTTCCCAACTCGCCAATCTTTCACAAAAAATACCCGTCTAGCTGAAACCACTGTCAATAATTTTCCTCACTCTTTATCTGTGCCTAAATTAAAACATAGATTCCATGAACAAAGCTTCTGTCTTAGAAGTGCACGCCTGTGGAACTCTCTGCCATTTGCCTATTTCCCACCTGACTACAACTTGGATGTCTTCAAGTCCAACATAAACAAGTTCCTAATAAACTGCCCCCTTAAGTAAGACACTTTATCAAATCTCCATTATTAATGATTACTACGATATTATCCCATTGATTACTGTACATGCAATAACCCTTATCCTTGAGTGGTCTCCTGGCCTTGATAAGTGGTGACTACCATGTAAAAAAAAAAAACTCTATCAACATTTATTTTTAATCATGCAAGAGGAACGTGGAAGAATGTATGGAGTATCTTGGAGATAGTAAATTTATTAGCAGTCACCAGCAGCAATATAACCTTGTTTTTTTAATGGAAATTTCTCCAAACAAGGCATGAAACCACTTGATGTAAGAAGCTAAAATAAAAGAAAAAAGTATTTCAAGGTCAAAAACTAGCCAACAATAAGTGCTAGATGGATAGATTCTAACCTTCAAAAAAAAAAGCAATTTTTCCTCTTTTGTCAGAAATATTACTCATGAAATATGAGAACTGATGGACAAAATAAGGGAAGCAAGAGTGCACGGCTGCCAAAAGTAAACCTATGGTCCACTTTCTACTCTCCTTGCCGCACAGTATCAACAAATGTGGGGGCAGTATGCTTTGAAGCCACCGATTGCTGAATTAGACATCACCTGGATTTTTTTTTTTTTTCCAGGGCCTTAATTAACCAGGTTACAGCCATACTATTGCTGGATATCAGACTAGTGGCTATTCCAAGAACTTAAGTTCCTGACAGCATAGTTTTGACACTATCCGTTAAACCCTCCACCACCATCACTGTTAGGAGAGGTTGGATTTTAGAGAGTTTAGTTATCTCTTCCTTTAAAAGAGCAACATTTAAAGGATATCTTCTACACTGTTGTTTTTCTTTTTAGAATTGTGTTTTCTGCTTCTGTTGCTGTCTGTTGATGCTGCTTTTGTTATTTGCTCAGAACTGTGAGGCATTATCTATTAGTTGTGAGAGAAATTTAATAACACTGAATAAGATATGTCCCTTTACTTCGGACTTTGTTACCCGCTATCTCCCAATATTAGTCATGTAAGATATACTGTACCAAACAGTACAACTAAGTATCAGTAAAAATAGGAGCAATAATACAAAACAATAGACCAATCTATTATACAAAAAAAGGGCAGTTTTTTTTTATTGTTATTATTTTACTTTGGTTAGTTTTAACGCTTGATTTCATTATGATTTGTATTTATATCCAAGGGCTCTTTTAAGAATAGACGCTGTTTCCTTTATGGCTGCTATCTGTATTTTGTGCCTGCTTGTTTTCAAATATTTCTTGGGATTTTTTTTTTATTAGGCCAGTTTCTCCTATCATAACTGGTATAATGTTGATTTCTTTAATGGACCATGTTGTTTGTAAATCATTATTTTCCTGTGTGTATATGTGTATAAGTCAAAAACTACAAAACAAACATCAACAAAGTTTGAATATTTTTGATTGGTGTTATCCTGGATGAGTAATATCTATAAAAAAAAAAATTTTTTTAATGAAAATTATGCATTCTTTAGAGATCGACTGCTACAGGTTTAATCAGTTGGTCAGCCATCTCCAATGTCATCTTTTATATAAAGAAGAGATGAAGAATGACTTATTTTCAATAAAGAGGAATGGGCTAGGTGGAGGTAAGAGAGGATTTGGAGGAGAGGGATGTGGTAAAACGGGAAAAGAGAGGAAGATAAAAAGACATATTGAAAGAAGTAGAGAGATAGAAGTCTAAATATAAAGATGTTGCGCTACTTTCCAACCATTTTTATTTTGTTTTTATGGCCCCTGGTAACCCTGCTAGTTGAATATAAAGCGACCAGTAGAATGGATTGATAAATGAAATATAAATGCGGTGTTAATATTTTTTATCTTTCTAGTAGGATTATCAAAAAAATATTGATTCTTTCTGCATTTTTTCAAATGGTATTATTAGGTTGGTGCAAAAATAATGTCGTTTTTTTTTTTTCGTTCAATTTTATTTAAAAAAACGACATTATTTTTGCACCAAGCTATTATATATGTTATTTATATGTTCGTTTCCAAAGCTGACTAAAATTATGGGATTGTGATTGTTTTTTTTTTCTTTATCTTCTTTTTTAATGTTTTGTACTTGTTTTTCCGTTTCTGTCTTAGGAGTTTCATCTCCCTCTCCCTATTTAGCTGTGATCATTTCAACTTTTGATTCTCTCATACTCTCACTTTTTTTTTATTGTTCTTTTCTCTTATTTCTTGTTGGTTTCAATATAAGTTACTTTATATATATATATATATATATATATATAAATTTAGTTAGTTTGACGAGACTGGAGCTCGGTTTCCTTATGATTTAAATTCATATCTAAGGGATCTTTTAAAGGTAGACATTGTTTCTTTTATGGCTGTCATCTGTATTTGTTACAGCTTGATCTTCCAGGAATTGTGTCTCAGTATTTCTTATGATCTTTTTTTTATTGTTAGACCGGTTGCTCCTACCACAACCAGTATCATATTTATTTCTTTCAGAGACTATCCCATTTTTGGCCCCCTGATTTTTCAGTGGCGTCCGTTAGTCCGGACTATTGCCAGATAACCGTCCATTAGTTTTTCCTGAAATTTTTACACAAATTTCATTAAATAGATGTGCACAATAAAAAATTTTTTTTTTTTTTTTTTGCAAAAATTCCCGTTGTGGTCCCAGTGGCTCAAAAGAGGTAAAAAATGACCCAAAATGGCAAAAAATGACACATTTTACCCCATAACTTTTGATCCATCCATTAGATTTTTTTAAAATTGGCCAAAATGTGGAGCCCATTGTTCTTAATATAAATCCAGTATGGATGACCCTGGCAAAATTCTGGTTTGCGTCCCCGGGGAACCCTCTTTTTGTGGTTCTTTTTTATTTCTCAACAAAAACTTGATGTGTCTGACTATATAGTGGTTTTTCACGGTGGTCAACTCAAATATACATGTGTTAAGGCCTGAAACTGCACCGTTATCCATTTACACTGGGATTCAGCATCCCCAGGGGCTCAAAAGAGGTCAAAAATGGCCAAAAATGACACTTTTTGACCCATAGCATTTGATCCATCCATTAGATTTTCCTGAAACTTGGCCAAAATGTGGAGGCCATTGTTCTTAATATAAATTCAGTATGGGTGACCCTAGCAAAATCCTGGTTCACATCCCTCATGGACTTTTAGGGCTAAGAAAACATGCATTTTTGGAGCTCTTTTTTCATATTACTCAAGAACTTGATATATATATCTATATAGTAGTTTTCCATGGTGCTGAATTCAAATATACATGTCTTAAGGTGTGAAACTGCACCGTTTGTCCATTTTCACTGGGTTCAGCATTTCCAGGTGCTCAAAAGGGGTCACAAATTCCCAAAAATTGCACAAAAATGACACCTTTTACCCCATAACTTTTGCTCCATCCATTAGATTTTTCTGAAACTTGGCAAAAACGTGAAGGCAAGGTTGGCCCTTTACACTTCTCACATTCATCATTCCTTCACTATTTTTTGTGGTGTCATCTCACATGCAGCACAAGAGGGGGATCACGCATGCACAGCTTGTTGAATCATTGTTGAAGTCCTTATATTTTGTTATGTTTTCCTGTTCGGCTCTTTTAAAGCCACAATCATTTGGAACGGTAACATCAATAATGAATGTACTCCTATCAGGTTTGTTCCAGATAACAATGTCTGGCTTGATGGCATTATCTTTTACTTATCTGTCCGCCTTTGTCATAGAACATTAACTTTTCCATTCGATGTTATCAGTGATGGTTCATGCTCTCACATGTTCGACAATCTGTCACGTATCTCTCTGCAGATCTTTCAATAGAAGTATTTACATACTTTGTTGTGTTGGACAGTGTAAAGGCTATCTGCTAATAGAATTTGGTGTCCAGGCATTAGAGGAGTACTGTTGCCACATCTGGGCTGGAGCTGCTAAAAACAGCCTATTCTGCCTTGACAGAGTACAAAATAGACTTCGTTGGCGTAGTGGGTGATGCCCTTTTCTCTTCCCTACAACCTCTCTCCCACAGAAGAGACGTTGCGAGCCTATCGTTGTTTTATCGTTTTTCCATGGCAAGTGCTCGTCTGAGCTCCAATCTCTGGCCCCCCCTCGCCAATCTTTCACGAAAAACACCCGTCTAGCTGAAACCTCTGTCAGTAATTTTCCCCACTCTTTATCTGTGCCTAAATCAAAACGTAGATTCTATGAACAAAGCTTCTTTCTTAGAAGTGCACGACTGTGGAACTCTGTTCCGTTTGCCTGTTTCCCACCTGACTACAACTTGGATGTCTTCAAGTCCAACATAAACAAACTCCTGACGAACCGCCCCCTTAAGTAAGACATTCTATCAAATCTCAATACTAACGATTACTACGATACTATCCCATTGATTACTGTACACGCAATAACCCTTATCCCCAAGTGGCTTCTGGGCCTTGATAAGTGGTGACCTCCACGTTAAAAAAAAAATGGCTCAGGCTCTCATTTGCTCAGTAACAAAATTTGTGCTGGCCATTTGTTTGTAGGCCAGCCATTTCTTTAAATCCATTTGTGAGTAAGCCTTTGTCTTGTTTGGCTATAATAATTCTTTCATCATTAAATGGAAGTCTACCATTCTTGATTTATTGAAGTGAAGCTTCCCTATCTATATACGCTTGATAATTTCCCTGCTCGCTTATGTTGTTTCGATTCTTGTGTTTCCATGCTTACTTATGTGAACATTTTTATTTATGTTTGAATATGTGAGTTGTTTTATAAAATTAGGTACGGAAAAACTGTTTGGAAATCATCCGATGAAACGCAACATATGGAGCCATTTACCAGTGCTATTATGATAGGATCTTCTTTATGTTATCGAAATTAGTATTAACTATCTTTTATGTATACATGTATGTATATTTATCCCAAACAAGGCATGTTGCCACTTGGAACACAAGACGTTACTATTTGGGATCATGTCTAACATCGGATAGTGTTTGTTCACATTACATTTAAACTCCTGCAGGTTAGTAACATCAGGGAAACAGGAAAACGGGGGAGAATTCCAAAATTTAGCAGTCCAAGACCTCTACAGGGAAGGGGTGGAATTTTGCTGCTTGTTGTCTTAGCTGGAGATATTTACATTTAGAGGGTACAAGTGCTATGAGTTCACCAGAGCACATGCCATTAAAGTACTTGTAAAACAGGTACAGGGATGCAACATTGCCGTGATGGGACAGGGGTTTGAGCTTGGCTGATTGTGTGAAACTTATTAGATTTTAGACTTTTTTTTTTTTTTTTTTTTTTTGACCCCTGTTATGTATAATGTTGTATGAAAGTTAAAATAGTATAAACTTTAGTTCATAGTTTTATACTTTTTTGTTTTGTGAAAAGTGTATGCTAACCACATGTCCAAAAACGTTTATTTTTTTCCAACTTTTCTACTAATCTTGTTTGAGTTCAGCGTTTCTTAAAATACTTTTTATGTATCAAGTTGATTTCTAATCTTAATCTCAACATTTCTTGTGTGCAGCAAAAAAGAAAAAGCAATCTTCGAAAAAGTTACATGAAGAAACAGAAAATGAACAAAATACATCTTCCAACGCAGTAGGTAAGTCAGTCAAAAATTGCTTTTTACATTTTTATCAACAATCAGAAACAAATATGTTTCAAATGAATATTACTTTTTTTTGGGGGGGGGGGGGGTTCACCTGTTATCCCATGCATGCAAATTCTTCCTTAATTAGCATAAATTTGCTTATTTAAAAAAAAAAAAATTTTTTTAAATATGGCAGGGGGGTTTTTCTTTCAAAATTTAACTTTTTTTGTTGTTGTTGTTTGTTTATGTTAAAAATTTAACATTTAAATTAAGGACATTTTATTAATTAACTATTAATTGTGGTTTTATTAAAATTACAATTAATAGTTAATTGATAAAATGTCCTTTTCAAAACCAATATGCAAGTACCAGCAAGTTAGCTCATTTTAATAACAAATTATACAAACATTTAATTTTTTCTATTATTTTGCAAATTGGTGCTTATTTTTCATTTTAACACACAAAAAATTTTTTTTTTTAATTCTTAACTTAATATTAAAAAAAAAAATGATAACAATGGTAGTCATTTGTTATTTTGAGAAAAAACTTTATTAGTTTAACTTTCCTTCTGAAATTTTCTAAGAAATTAGATTGAATTCAAGAACCATTGCTAAAATGTCTATGAAAGGAGACACACGTTGAGACTTAGATGAATGCAATAATATTAGCACAAATAAATTGAGGTTATAAAGTGTTTCAGATGTTATCTTGTTTACAAGGTAGTCACCACTTATCAACGCCCGGAAGATATTCAGGGATAAGGGTTATTGTGTGTACAGTACGTTAGTGTTGGAGATTTGATAAAGTGTCTTACTCAAGGAGGCGGTTCATCAGGAATTTGTTCACATTGAACTTGAAGATATCCAGGTTGTAGTCAGGTGGGAAACAGGCAACCGAAACAGAGTTCCACAGGCGTGCACTTCTAAGAAAGAAGCTTTGTTCATGGAATCTACATTTTGATTTTGGCACAGATAGGGAGTGGGGGGAAAATTTTTGACAGTGGTTTCAGCTAGACGGGTGTTTATCATGAAAGATTGGCGAGGGGGGACCAGAGATTGAAGTTCAGATGAGCGCCTGCCATGGTAGTAACGATAAAACAAAGACAGGCTCGCAACGTCTCTCCTGTGGAAGAGAGGTTGCAGGGAAGAGAAAAGGGCATCACCCACTAGGTCACGAAGCCTATTTTGTACTCTGTCAAGGCAGGATAGGCACATTCTGGGGAGAACCATGGCTGGCTGTTAGGTTTTTGTTGGAATTTTTTCGATGGTATGAATCGGTCTATGCCTACAATTAGTCATTCGGTCAGGTCTGGTACTATGGAGGACACATCTTTTTTAAAGATGGAATGCAGTAATAGATCGGATATAAATGTATGGAAGCTATCCCAGCCAGCAGTAGAGTATCGATATACAGTATAGTGGAGAGGTACATCTCCAGACTTATTGCATTTCGTTTTTATCTTAACTGATACAGCTACGTGATCGGAAGAACCCAGAGGAGACAGAACGGAACTTGAACATAGCTCAGAGGAAGTTGTGAGAGAAAGGTCTAGAAGGCTTGCATACTGACCGAAAGTATCAGGCACTCGGGTGGGTTCATGGACAATCTGAGTGCGGTCATAGGCAATGGCAAAATCATGACAGAACCTCCCCTCATCATCTGTCTTGCTAGAGTGGGTCAGCCATTCCGCATTGTGGACATTGAAGTCACCACAAATGTGGATGTTAGCTGAACGGTGAGCAGACAGGATGTGGTCAATTTTTTTCAGATATGCTCTTAAGGATAGTAAATCCACTGTTGTGGGGGCGATAGAGAGCGAATATAAATGCAGTGGTGTAAGCAAGTGCAACCCGGAAGCACATATAAGGTAAATTAGGGTCTTCTCTGGAGATATCCCTACCACACGGAAAGCCATCTTTAATGTAGGCACATATTCCATGTCCATGGTGATCTTGGGGGTCAGACTTAGATGTTAGAGTATCCTTTAATTATGAATTCGTCAAGGGAAGCGGTCTGCCTAATGCCAGTTTCACTTAGGAAGAATATGTCTGGTTTCCTCTTCTGTAATTGGGTTTCAACCTCTGGAAGGTTGGAACGGAGACCCCTTATGTTGGAGAAGGAGACATGGTAGTAGGGGTCTACGTTGGAGGATGGGGTTCTAGTTTTACACGTGTTATTTTTCTGGAGGTATTTCATGTTGAGGATTGGGATTTGTGGAACAGGTTGACAGACTTGGTTAGAGCAGGACAGAGAGGGAAGGTAAGAGAGAAAAGGAGAGGAAGATTTTTTTTTTGTAGCCATGATAAGGTAAAGCCGTAACAATTACCCACTAGTATGGCATCAAGAGGCCCCGCTCAAAACTACTGCATGGTCCAGAGTCCATTCACCAAATGGCAATACAGCAGCCCCAGTATTTTGCACCGTCTGATAGGACGGCCTCCTTAGTGGTTAATCCAAGGTTTGGGTCCCTGACTATCAGGCGGATAACATCAGCCCAGATGAAACATTTACCTCCAGCACCCTTACTAGTGACATGACCACAAGGATAGACATAGGAACAGAAAATTTCCGACATCTCAGACTACTGTTCATGAAGTGCTATCGTTCTGGAGAGCAGCTTTTTCTTCACCCTTTGTCAGAAACATCACTCATTGGAAATGAGGACTGAAGGACAAATAAGAGGAAGCGAGAGTAACGAGAACTGCCGATAACACATCCACAATGCGTTGTCTACTCTCCATTTAAAAAAAATAAAATAAAAAACAGGGGGGGTGTCAGGACTTATTAATATTTACTTAGTATAAGCGTGGCCTTCGTTATAAAGATGGCCGGCCAGCTGAAAAAATGACGTCATCGCCGAGGTCCCAACAAGCAAGATATGTGGAACTCGTAGACTGTCAATAATGAACAGTAATTTTTACAGGCAGCGTTACAAAACTTCAAAATTGGATTAAAATAAAGAAATAAAGAAAGAACACGATTTATACTGAAACTCATCTAATATTAATAATAAAAAAATAATAAAAAAAAAAACACAAGTTATTTGTTTAAGTATATTATAAGCAATTGAATATTTCGTTGTATTATAGATTTTAAAGATTAGAATGCGTTCTTTAATTACTTATAAATTACATTTTAAAAAAGTGAAGGAACACGATTTGATTTGAAATAAACTTGAAGTTTATTTAATATAATTAAATGAAAATTATGCATGTAAGATTATGAATATTTGAAGCAGAACACAAGCAAGACATTTGATATGAGTTAAGACAATAAACAAATATTAAAATTAAACTTTTTTTTTAAATCAAAATGAATATTTTTTTTTAAAATCAAAATGAATATTTTTTAATCAAAATGAACCACAATATTTTTTCAAAATCAAAAACAATATTTTTAATAAATTCATGAAATATTGCACAGTAAAAAAATTAACCTAAAGAAAAAATCATGTTTCTTATTTAAGATTATTTCACCACATAACAAAAATAACATGCAAAATCATTTTTTTATATCCATATTTTCAGTTTGTTAAAATACGTGGGTTTGTATTACTGTACACATAGATTCGAAAAAGTTGTCAAAAAACAAATATATAACAAATAAATGTTATCAAAGGCAAGATAAGTTACTTTTCTGCCAAACTGGATATATTTTTCGTGTTTTTATTCAATGTAACATGTTTATTCAGCTCGAAAAACAGTGTTTACCGATGTATTCGAAAATTCCAGATGGCGTCTGATTCTCTCTTTAACACGGTAAGTTTGGGATAAGGTGTTATAAATACAAAACCGGATAAAATACTGTTAAAAACTCGCTCAATATATGTTACCGTGACATAGGTTGACATATATTCGGCGGGTTTTTAATAGTATGTTGTATAGTTTTTTATTTATAACCCCTTATCCCAAACTTACCGTGTTAAAGAGAGAATCAGACGCCATCTTGAATTTTCAAATACATCGGTAAACACTGTTTTTCGAGCTGAATAAACATGTTACATTGAATAAAAACACGAAAAATATTTGGTAGAAAAGTAACTTATCTTGCCTTTGATAACATTTATTTGTTATATATTTGTTTTTGACAACTTTTTCGAATCTGTGTACAATACAAACCCAATTACGTTAATGAAATGAATTGTACTTATTTACTATGCCTCCCCACGGGACAGAGTTAGACACCAGGGTCGTTTTTTAACGTGGAGAAAAGGTACAAAAATAAAAATTGTCTCAGTCGTGAAGGATTTCTCCTTCACCGAAAGAGAACAAGAAATAGAATGCAGCATCTGGAGAACAGATACTACACTTTGATCTGGTCCCGAAGGCCAAGACTGTTTAAGACCACGAGTGAACGCGCGTTTTTTTTTTGTTTTTTTTAGTTTAGTTTCATATATATATATATAAGTATTTTTAAATTTTATCTTTCTAGCTTTAAAAAAAAGTTTAAAAATTTTATCAGCAGGCATAATTTATTTTTAAATATTGAAAAATTTCAGAAAAATAAATTAGTGTTAGATTTTTAAAACGTGTGTCAACAGCTTAAAAAAAATCGTGTTTTAAAGAGTCGATGTTGTCTCGCATTTTCATTAGTTTTGTATGCTGTAAAATTTTTTTTTTTAATATTAGCAATTTATTTGAAGCTTCTTCTTTTGAATGGTAGAACATTTAGGATGATATTGAATTAAATTATAGTTACATCGTGTTAAATACAGGGGGGGAGCACGTTAAAACTTACTTTGCTGAATGGAGATGGTGTAAAATCTTCTTTTTTTTTTTTTTTACTGCATTATAATTCTTTATCTTTCGGAAATGAAAATACTGTCACTTTTTGGTCCTTTACGATAATTTCCTCAGCAAGTTGGAACGATGCACCGTGAAGGCATTTTAATAAAAAAAGAAATATTACACTGACTTTAAGACGTTACGAATGCCTACCGGTGACTACCGGTGTCACCGGTATGGACTATCCGTGATGACGTTAGCAGATTAAATTATTTTTGCCCACCGGCCATCTTGTCTTTTAAGACGGTCTTGGTATAAGTCCATCGCTTTAATTTCAAATTAAAGATATTCGAAGATAAATTCCCTTCCCATAATTACAAATGAAAAAGATGGAATAGATATAGGTTACTGTAATTTCGTTTAAGAGTGTTCATTCTTTCTTCTTCCCAAGAGATACTTCAAACAAAGAAATTATGACAATTTAGCACTGAAATAATTTTAAAGATACCGGTCTGGAGTTTCCACGTGTTCAGATATTCATTAAACTGATTTCTTCTTTGCCACAAAGGCATCTCTATCACGTTGGAAAGTTTTTTACTTACTGACACTTGTCATTCGAGTTTCGCTGCTATGACGGAAGTGGTGGAGAATGGGTTATAGTGGGAGGGATTTTTTCATTTATATTTATAGAGAGAGTAAAGCATTAATCCTAAAAAGAAAAAATTTTTCTGGGGGTGGGGATATTCTAGACATTTTGCATTTAACTTCAGATTGAAATAAAATGTATTAGACAAAATTAATTCAAATAAACAGTATAATAATAACAATTTAGCACTGAAATAATTTTAAAGGTACCGGTCCGGGGTTTCCACGTGTTCAGATATTCATTAAACTGATTTCTTCTTTGCCAAAATTGTAGTGGAGATGAATTTTAAATTCAATATACAATAATACTTTAAAAATAGTCATTCGAAAACCTACAGTGATTTTAAACTTTTTGAGGCCACTCAATTTCATAATTGTCTATATATTTTTGGGGAGCAAAGACAAATGACACAAGTAAGAGAGACTTTTTTTAATAACATGAATAGGTTAGCTAAATAATTTTGGAGCAAGAAACTATATCCGATATCTGCAACGTTTTTGATTTTAAGGGAGGCAGTATTTGATTGACACTGCAGGGAAGCCATGATTTGATATACTGTTTTGTTTTTAAATACCTGAAACAGTGTTTCATGATAAACAACTTATGATTCATGAAATAATATTAGGACTAGTGCGAATCTTTTGAAGCAAACTAAAATGGTGATTGCAAGAGATTAATTAGCTTACAAGCAAATGCATTTTCCAAAGACTTGATTAAAGTTTTTATTTGTTTAATATAGTTTTAAAGGTCGAAATATATATTACATTATTACATAAGAAAAATATCAGTTTGTGTGTCCATTTTCTCATTCTGCTTTGGAGCATTTCATATCTATCGAATTGTTGGCATACCATCATAATCCACAATTAAAACATAACTTTAGTTTAAATTGTCTGACTTGAATACATGACTTAATGATTGAAAAGTAGTTGAGGTTGAGAGTTCAATCCTTTTCATAGGTTATTGCCTGGTTTTAAAGAAAATAATCAAGACTTTTATTGTTCTTTTTGCTATTTTAGTGAATATGAATTTCTGTTGTTTTGTTCCCAAAAATGTGTCTCACTCTTGTTTGAACTTTGCAGGGAAAACATCTCAATCTCAATCTCCAGTGTTACAAAAAAAATCTCCCAACAAACGAAGTAAGAAATATTTGAATCTCTGTCTGTCTGTCTCTCTGTATATTTTTTATTTATGTACATAAGTTTTCCATGAGTGTGTGTTTCTTGCTAACTAGCAATCATCAGTGTGGCTAGGCTTTGGCAAGGATTGAATCCATTACTATATTGTCTGTTATCTAACATTTTACCACTGGGTTATAAAAGCTTATTTAAAAAAAAAATATATGTATGTGTGTGTGTAAGGATTTTTCTTTATTATAATTCCTTTTTTGAATTTTTGATGTATTGATAACTATTGTAATTTATTACATTTTTATGTTTTTATATAGTGTATTTGTCTTTTTTTCTGTGAACTTTAAATAGAAATAAATCACAAAAATATTTTTATTATATGAATATGTCGTTTATTCCAAAGATTAATTTTTGTCATTTATAATTTAAATACATTTTCGGGCATATCGCGTGTACATGGCATAATTCAGAGGTCCAATTTTCACAAACTCTATATATTACATTAGATTGTATTTTGGCAATAACCCATCGAATGTTGTCTTCCAAGTGGTCTATTGTGTCTGGTTTTTCAGCATAGATATGGGATTTTCCATATCCCCAAAGAAAATAATCTAATGGGGTTAAATTGTACGAACAAGATGATCAGTTGACAAGTACATTTTGTGAAATTATTTGTTCTTTAAATGTTTTTCTCAGTAAATTGATCATATTATTTGCAATTTATAAACACTGCTCAGTCTCTTCATGATAAATTGTCAAACAAAATTGAACTCATAATCACTGCTAGTTGTAAAATCTGCAATTAAAAAAACTAGAGTTGTTGATTTAAAGTTTGCTGCCTATAAAAAAAACATCCTATATATTTTTTAGTTTCTACGGTTGATTTATTTGTAAAATCAATGACATTTTTAATCAGCAAGTTTAAAAAAAGGTTAAAAAAAAATAGATGCTGGTGACCAGTCTTTTGCATCTCTGTACAAATCAATCAGTATCCTATGTATCATGGGTAAATTGTTTGTATCTGAAAAACCAAAAATTTGCCAATCATCTCAGCAAAAATCAGTTTACTTTGTTACAAGCAATACAGATTCCATCCTGCAAGTTCATCAGCTGATGTACTGACTGTAATATCATACAGAATCAGAAATCTATTAACAGGGCCTTTATTACTAAAGCATTAGCATTTGACATATCAAAGACCTTTGATAAGGTTTGACAAAGCTTTTCTACACAAGCTTACTAGCTACTGAATAACTGATAATGTCTTTGCAGCCATTAAATCCTTTCTCTCTCTCCTTATTCTATGAAAGTAGTTGTTAATGGGCAGGTGTCTAAAACACATGAAATCAATGCCAGCATGCTTCAAGGATCTATTCTAAGCCCAATCATCTTCCTGGTCTTCAAACATTCAAACTCAACATCATGAATAAATATTTGAGTATATAAAGAACTTGAACACAACATTTTTTTTTCAAAATTACTGGATTCGGCATTAAATAACCCAACAAGAGTTGATATGCTTTAAAACAAAACCATCTAGTAACAAGTAAGTGACAAAATGACTTGGATTGAAACATGCAATATATATTGTTTTCTTGCTCTAAGCAATGGTTTATTTCTCATGATTCATATCTGCTTTTGTTTCCTCTTTTTCAGGCTCTTTTTCGAAAAAGGACAGCTACACATTTAATTCATATACAAGCATAAAAGTTGATCATAAAATATCCTATTGTGTTTGTTCTCAAAGTGACATGGCTATGATTGGTATGATGAAAATACAAAGAGGCGGATATAGGAACAGAAACTGCTCTCTTAAAGAGATGGTAAGCTTGAGAAATCTATTCATATTTGTTGACTGATGTCTATGTGGTACTGTCAAGTTTGAAAGTGGGCAACTAGATTATCCACTCTTGGGTAATTGGCTGTTTGTAGACATGAAGTGATGCTGCATCAGTGATTTGTATATCGTGTGGCTAAGTATGGAAACAGACTAGTAAAAATAAGGATGCAGGCATGTTGATAAAGCAAAACCAAGATATTTCAATCTATTCATACGACTATAATCATTTGTTGTTAATAAGCTTCAATGAAGAAAAAAACGAGAATGTAAGGCAAAGAGAGAGTGAGAGGAGAGTAAAGAATAAAAGTAGGTAGTAGGAGTAAACCGTATGCGTGAATGAGGGATGGCGGTCTGGTAAGAGAATGGAAGAAGAGCCAATGAGAAATGCTTGAGGGTGGGGGGTGGGGTGCTGGAGATCTCTCCCTTTCCCCAGATACAACTTCCACTCAAATTTTCTTCTTTTTTGCCTAAAATCCTCTCTAGATTGCCTTCTATGCTTTACTGCATAAAAAACTTTGTCTCTGCCATGCTTATTCACTATTTTATATACAAATGCTCCATTTTGTCTTTTCATTTCCTATTTTACACTCTCTCTCATATTAAGCGTACTATTTGGTTGGATTGTGGATTCAGATTCGGACTCATAAAAATGTTAGGCGTCAGAGTCGGATTTTTTAATGACTCTAATTCATATTATTTGGATTCTTTGGACTAGTGTGTTCCTCTTGAGTGTTATTTTCACAACATGTCAGTCAATGTAACCTCTGAATTTGTTCAGGTGTATCTTGCTGAACTTTGGAATTTGCATAGAATTTCAAACAGAGCCCTTTATTTAATCCACGGGCATAGCATGCTCTCATTCCATCAACCATGACTGGGTAGAAGTCCTAAGCAATTCGCAATTGTATTTTGAGTGTCACCCACACTGAGGGTTGAACCTTAAACCTTCAGAAGAGTGTATCTTTACAACTGAATTTTACCAAGTACTTTATCTACTATGCCACGTATCCTTGCAGACAATTCTAGTACGAATTTTAGGAGCCTGACTCAAATTATTACTGAATGTTGGAAGACTTTAAAATAAGGACTGAGAGTTAAATATTTTGTAATTCTAGGAGTTTGTCAGAATTTTTTTAATTCTAGGAGTTTGACTTGAACATTATACTTTCTGACTCTGCAACATTGATGTTTAGCTAATCATGAATAGCTTTGGTTTCTAATTTTACTGAGAGTAAGAAGAAGGCTGTATGCATCAAGAAGGAGTATTCGGGCAGAAGTAGACATAAACATTCTGTTCTTCATCTATTCAATATAACAAGTAAACTGGTTACTTACACGCTTTATCACAAATGGATCATGTGTGAATCTATATGGTCATACACAGAAATGATGCACACAATGTTGGTGTAACGGAACAATGATAACCTTATTACTATCCATCAGGTTAGGGTCTCACAAGTTATTTATAAATATAAAAGTAAAAAAAAGGAACCAATATTTGTTTTAAAAACGAAAAACAAGTAAAATGATTCCTGAGCAACATCAGGCAGATAAAGCTAATATACAATATAAAGGGTAGTTGTATGTGTGTATGTCCTGCTAAAAGTCAAAATCGACAAAATAAAAACCCTAAATTTGTCATTTTCTTGATTGGCATTGCCCCAGATAAATAATATTGAAATTTAGAAAGTATATTGAATATTTGACTCTAAACTTGCACAAATTTTGTCAGTGAAGGGAAGGGAGGTAATTTTTTTTTAGACAGACCATGTACTAATTAAAGGGAAGTAACTGATATTTTGAATCAATTAGGTAATTCTCTTATTTCAACTCATTCCTGAATGAATCTAGGGAAACAAATTTTGTGTGTGTGTGTGTGTGTGTGTGTGTGTGTGTGTGTGTGTGTGTGTGTGTGTGTGTGTGTGTGTGTGTCCCTGTCCATCTGTCCTGAGAGAAGAATGGGTTGGACAGAGAATAAAGATGGAGGGGAAACTAGTGGAGATGTAGAAAGAAAATGATAGAGACAGAAGTTTTAATAAAAAAAATGTATTACACTTTTGCCCTGAGCAATGCTGGGTAACTCTGCTAGTTGTATAGAAAATGAAATTTCAACTTTTTAAAAATAATTTTTGAAAAAATATTTCAGCAGTATTCACACATTTTTTTTCTCTTAAATTATTATTTTTTAAAATTTGTACACCTTCCTCCCATTTTTTAAATACTGATTTCAGGTATTAAACATTTTGTTTATTTAGAATTGATAACATAAAAGTTTCAAATTTACCTGTTTTTATTCCTGTACAGTTTTTCACAGTCTTGACCGGAAATGTCAAAGTGCAGGTTGATGATGAAGAACGATTATTGGTTTGTCATGACACATTTGTTGTCGCTAAAAGTAAGTGTTTGTTGTATTTGTTTTTCTTTTGCTTCTTACACATATGGTAGATAGATAGATATAGTATGTCCAAAAACAAATAAAATATGTTTACCCTCCATTTTGCTCTATTATATTTGAACATATTTATCTTGCTCCTATAGTGGGTAGATTAGACACAAGGGTCAGAAAAGTGGTATTGAAAAGCCAGCAGCATCCTTAGGGAGGAGGGGCACTCCAGACTGCAAAAATACCTAGGCAACCCTGTCAGCATTCCCTGGTAAGGATACCTTAGATAATTAGTAATAAAGTAACCCTCAAACAGAGAAGGCAAAGCCTGTGAGAGTGGATCTCCTAGAACTGCACAGAACAGGTATCATACCACAAGCAATAGGCATGACAAGAATGGTCTAAATTGTTGATTCTGGTGCCAAGGCACAATGAAAAAATGTAAGTATAATCAAAAAGTATTATTCAAGAGATTTGAAAAAATGCATCTATTTAATAATTAGGTGTTTAACACAAAAAGGTCAAAGTTTACAGAATTTAACAACGCATTTTTAAAGTGCTTCCTTTTGACATTCTTCATCCATGCAACTTTGAAGATTGTCAAGGTGGTTCGTAATGAAACATATTGGTCTTCAACTGTCCCCAAAACCAGAAGTTCACTAATGTGAGATCAGAGGAGTAAAGTGGACAACTTCTCTTGCATCCCCTTGAGATTACATTCTCTTCTCCGAATGATACTTCCTATGAATAAAACTACCTAATTTGAACTTTCTATTCTTCAACTGCCTGCCATCTTTATTTTTGGTCTTTGTGCACATTTTTTTTACAAATACAATCATATAGCACCCACTTCTCCCAGGATAAATCTTTAAACAATACATCTGTTATCCAAAGAGCATCGTTTCACTATGTCATTTGCTACATGTCATTAAAGACTTTCTAACCTGTAAGCTAAGTTTTTATTTGTACATTTCTAGTGGAATTTTCCACTTTTCTTAATTTAACTTCATGTTGAAAATTCCGTTTTTAAAATGGCCACATCCAAATATTGCTCTATCATTTATTGCTCAGTATCAAAGATAGAGTATATAGAAATCAAATTAGCATACAGATGAGAATTGAATGGCAGTTTCATAGTTAGGTTATTGACTGAGCATAAAACTTTGTCATAGATATCCAAATATGCCAACTATAAAACCTTAATCTGTATGTGTCACAATCATAGTGAAGGCTGTGAAACCTGATCAATGAGAGCTGTGGATCTCAAAAAGCTGGTAGTATTTGATCTCTCCCGAATTCTGTGGGTCTGCTAGCACCATTTTGTTTCCAATACTTAACTCTGGATGTGATGCAGGATCATCCCCTTCAATATCACTCTCTTAAAGAGGAGACTTCGGTGGTTCAGCATCGCTTAAACCCAGCAGAATTCATTCTTGAAACAATAGCTCCAGAACCACTACAAGGTTGTCAAAGAAGCCAACATCGAACCTAGCTTCGATACACAGGTCTGTAGTGTTTACTGCTGGTCCTGGGACTGGCTGCCCATCATTATTTTGGCCGCTACAAACCGTCAGGCATAGTTTGCGTTTATCCGGGACACTGTGTGTTCTATGATAGGAGTCGGCTCAACCTATTTTGGATGAATGTCACCTCAATTCAAGTCAGTCAATCTATATAAGTAAGTGAAGTGTCTGTCTGCTATTTATGTTCAGAATATACTGAGATGATTTCAAACAACCTTGGCATATTCAGGGAATGTCAAAGGTTATGTAAAGTTTTGTTTTTTTGTTTTTACTATTCACCACTTATTAAGGTACATGGGTCATTCAAAGATAAGGATTTAAGAGATTGCCATTTGGACGATGATTGCTTCTACTAGAGGATTGAATACAAGGATAGGATAGATTACTAAAAGAATGGTTCAACAAGTATTTGTTCATGTTAGACTTGAAGATGACCAAACTGTAGTCAGTTGGAACACAGACTCGTATTTTGTTCCACAGATGGGAAATATATTTTGTTCATGGAAGTTTTGTTTAGTCTTTGGTAAAGACCCTGTTTTATCCTGAAAATTATAGATGTGATTTCTTATGGAACTGAGTTTTCAATTAAAAGTTTTCTTACAATAAAGAAAGTCATGAGGAAACGTAAAAATATGCAGCTGGATGGTATCAGAAGCAACTTTGATTTTATAGTAATAACTTGTAAAAGCATCTGTCTATTAGTCTGCATTACCCTTGAGGTGCTGAAGATGACCTTGTAACCAGTTTTCTTTAATCGTCTTGATTTTCTGTCTTCCTGAGTATGTTACTCATCGCCAACTCTTCAGTCTCAGACATTGTCCTCCCACTTCTTTCGTTGTCTGACTCTTTTTTTCCTCTTTGTACAGTTGTTTGCAGGATTATCTTCACTTTATTTTCCTCTTTTTCACAGTGGTCAGTAGATCTGATATGACCTGACTGCTTGTCTGAGTCTCTTTTTTTTTTATATGGTTTTTACATTATATGTTGAGGATACTAATTGTCTGTATTTTTGAGATGAGGTGTTTTCATTGATTCAGATTATCGGACTGACTTCCTCATCTTGGTTGTTATAGTCACAACGTTTCGGCCGTTTTGTCCTCCGGCCTTCATCAGGTGTTTTGTATCGAACTGGAGAACCGTTTGTTAGGAGTCTTGAACCCAACCCTTTATTATTATTACGGGGGTACCGTGACAACCTACTGAACAAACCAAGCTGAATGCAATTTGGACACCTCTGATAAAGAGAGAGAAAACCTTGAATAACAACATAGGTTTAACATTAACAAAAACCAACTAAGAATAGTGACATATGGCCGAGTGGTTCTAGACGTTGTATCAAAGTTTACAGTTACCCAAAGGTACTGAGTTCAATCCTGAACGAAGGCAGTGAAAAGTAACATTCAAAACAGAGAATCAGCAACTATGTCCCAGAGCCTAGCTGGAGTCCAAACACAGTAATCCGTAATAATAATAAAGGGTTGGGTTTGAGACTCCTAACAACGGTTCCCCAGTTCGATACAAAACACCTGATGAAGGCCGGAGGGCAAAACAGCCGAAACGTTGTGACTATAACAACCAAGATGAGGAAGTCTCAATCAATATTGAAGATATTTCAGAAGCATTTCTGTGTTGTCTGTATCCTTCTCTCTCTAGGTCCACAGTTGGTCCTCAAAATGTATTTACATGCAAATCCTTTTTTTTTTCTGATTTTTTTTTTATTTCAAAATAAAGTGCTTGTCCAGAAATGCCCCTATTTAAAAAAAAAAAAACATCTGTGTGATATACATACCCATGACAAAAAGAAAATATTGTAAATTTATTAAGTAATCTTATTTTTATAAAGAAAATAATTTTTAAGCAAATGTTCCAATGTCCCCATGTTAAAAATGACTTTCTAAAATCTCGCAAGATCAAATTGGAGTTCTTTTCTTTTTTTTTTCAAGATGGCGTCGCAATATTGTCTCTGTTCGTTTTACCACAAAATTTGTATTTTCTTATTTAAAAATAAAACAACTCGATAAATTTATGTGAGCTTTTTAATAAAATTTTTTTCTGTCAGATATATACATAATACAGATAATTCTTTATTTTTTATTTATTTATTTTTTTTTTTTTAAAGCAGGAATTTGGGACAAGCACCTAAAATAACAGAAACCCTATCAAGACCAGAACGGTTGAGAATGCCACCATTTTTCAGATAAAAAAAAAATACCAACGGAAAAGTAATAGTGCATGCTGGGACAATTTTGCAATGCCGTTTTTTTTTCATTTGTTTGTTTTTTATGGAGAGCTACGATTTGCTGTGGCAGCCAAAGTGTAAGATGTTTTGGGCCTTGATAGGGTTAAACAGCAGCATTATATATACGTTTTAATTTGTTTTTTGATATTTTCAAATCATAAATATTATAAAAACAAATGTTTACGTCCTTTGATGCAATTTTCATTTTATGCACCTATAGACACTATTATTGTGTTTTGCTTTTTTTATTTAATGATTTATTTTTTTGCATCTTTCAATTAATTGACAAGTAATATATATGTACCAATCTAAAAAAAAAAAAAAAAATAACAAATATTCATCCTTTTAGATATTTAATTATATTTTTTCCTTTATTTTTATTTTTTTTAGACGGAGAATACAGTATCAAAAATACCGCTAATAAAATGGCCAGCCTTATCTTCACGATCATCAAATAAAAAAAAAAGATTGTAACTCACCAAAGGTCACTGCTCTTTTCTCCTCTCTGCCACACATTTTTTTGTTTCTACCCAACCAATTAGATGTTTGGCCAGAGAAATTCCTATGGTTTTATACAACGCCACCAACTCCACCCACCCACAGAAATTGTAATCATCACATTTTTCATTTGTAAATGACATTATTTCGTACATTAGTGTTTGAGTTTCCTTCTTTTGTCCCATATTTCTCTCCTGACTGCTTTAATCTCCTCTTCCTCCTCCTACCTCATTGCCTTTTTGTTCTTGTCCGACTATTTCACTTCTTGCGCCTGTTAATTAACTCCTACACCCGGGGGAGGGGAGTGGATACATAGTCTGCGGGCATTTTCACTAGACTATGGAATCGGCTAATGCAAACTCAACTCCAGTCAGATCTATTGCATTTACTTGTAATACGAATGATAATGGTATGAATAACCCTCCTTCCTCTATAGCTGAATAGTAGCTTAAGTATTATTTTATCAAATACTCCAAAAAGGGATATCTCATAAAGCAGACAAATGAAACTTCTACGCCATTTGTTTTAATCCTGCCCTTTATCTTTCCCTCGTCCTCCTTCATATGTTTGTATTCCAAAACCAAAAGAGCACATCAGATAAAAAGAAATATACCGCATGGATTTTTATTACACATTCACACAATTGCTAAGCAGTTTGTGTATTGACAATGTAAGACCTTCGCCTGAAAATCTTCTCCGATAATTAATCGCATCGCACACTTGTCTCTTGTAACTTTTTAGATTCTTGTACTTTTAAATGAAATCATTTTATTCGCACACACACTAAATAAACATTTTCGAAATATCCATTGCTGCTAGTAAAAGAGTGAAAATATTTACACATGCATATATATATATATATATAGTAATTTATAAAATATATATGGCGATTAAGCTACACTGAATATTCTGCATTTCATCCAACTATAGGATTCGTCAGGCTTATACGCATAAATCTATACTTTCATATATTAAATTTATGTGAATAAATGAAGTAGTTATATATATATGTATATATATATACACTTCGCTATCTCACAATGTCCGATTCATGCTTTCTCACAATTTTCAACTGAGTTTGATGCTACTAATCCTGCAGAAGTTGTTAGTATTGTAATATTTTCATTCGAAGATTGCAAGAATGCATGAAATGACTACCATGAAATAGTAAAGTATATATGATACTAGCAGGTTTAACCAAGTTGGAGGTGGGGGTACATAATGTCACAGGCAACAGTATAATAGAGACTAATGAGCAACTTTTATATTTTTAATTTCATAAACATATGACCCCAATTTCTAGGGAGATTTAGGTGGAGACAGGACATTTGCTTCTTTCAAAAGTAAAGCTAACTCATTAAATTCTCTATATCCCGAATTTCACAGAAATCTAACAAGTAATTTTTAAATCCATGGGTTCATTTATTATTTTCAAGCGACTATTTTTTTTAATCTTTTGCATGAAACTAAATAAAGCCCATATTACTCTCTATTAAGCTAAGAAGCTGTGTTCAAAAATTCATAATGATTAGTAAATTAGTTTCAGAGTCTACCTTCACACGAATGAGTATACAAACAACTTCAACATTATAAAGAAAAACAAAAAAAAAATTCTATCAGACATCAATTTTAAAAATGATGTTTTGTTTTCTCCTAAGACACTCTTAAAATATCCAGGTGGTCTTGAAATTTGGATAATCTTCCTCAATTGGTCAAACGTCATGCAAATCAGATTTTTAGTTTTAACACCCATACTAAACCATCCCCAGCAATGTGCTGATTACAAAAATGTTATTTGTTTTGCTTGGATACATATATATATATATATATATGTATATTGTGTGTGTGTGTGTATATATATATATATATATATATATAGTGTGTACATTCTACAGAAGATAAATATTGAGTACTAGCATGTTATTGGAAATGTTTTAGCATGGGTTTGTATGTTTGACAACACAAGAAAACTCAAATATCATATTATCAGAGATTAAGAAAGATTCTTACAGTTTTAAAACCAGCTGAGCATTTTAAAGGGGTGTTATGAGCTTATGTTCCCTTTATACCTTCTATTTGAAGATTGTTGTCTTCTGTGATTTTTTTTCTCTCTATTAAAGTTTGAAACTTTTATTTTATTTATATATATATATATATATATATATATATATAGTGTTGGGATGATTAATAGGAAGTGAAAAAATCAGAACTTTTTGATTTTTAAAAATTGAACTTTAGTTTTGTTTCCAAAAACGATTCTTTTAATTTTTTTTTTTTTTTTTTAATATAAAAATGAAACAAACATTTATTTATTTATTAGAAAATTGTTTATTTACAATATAAGACTTAATGACTAAAGAACGGCAGATGAGAAATCCCATTTGCAGATGTAGTATTAGTCTAATTTATTTTTTATTAGTAAACTAGCAGGTTACCCAGCATTGCCCAGTATTAAACATGACATTAAATTGCTTTAAAAAATGAATTAAAATAAATTGACACATGGTCATGCGGGTATTATGTTTTTTTCTAAACCGTTCACTTCTTGTAAGTAAAAAAAAAAAATACTCAAGCTCAGATCAAAACCGAAACCTAAAGATTATGTGTTAAGCACGATATCCATTTGGCTGGCCTGACATCATCTTTGAAATATGTTTTCAATCTAGTTATTTTTAATATAATATGAACAGTTTTCTCATGCGCAGTCGTGGAATAGTTAGCAAATAGAAAAAAGTTCAACAACTCTCACGTACCAATTTTTCAATTTTGACCCTTTAACAGCCTGTTTGTGTGGATGAATCCAGATTAAAAAGTTTTCCATGTGTTTAAATCAAATTTCAAGTCTGTAGATTAAAAATTCATTGAGTTTATAGGTTAAGAAGTGTCCTCACAGTCACACACACACGTTCTCACTCTTATAGAATATAAGATTATGGTAAGCAAAGTAAATATTCTAGAGTTTACTTGCTTATCTTACCAAACCTTTTGAAATGTTCAATATTCTTTTCACACCTATTTGCTAAGCATTTATATGACACCGCTCAGATAGTTCACAGTTTAATATTAAAAGATTTTAAATCTTCAGACAATATTTTTTCTTCCTCTTCTGCCGCTGATTTGACCTTGGCCATTGTCTGATATATATCCTCTATAATAATTAATATTATGTATTTTTTTTCGGTTTTGGTATAAGTAAAATAGATGAAAATCTTACAATAAGTTTATGAAAACCTTGGATACAATGCATAAAGGGAAAACATTTAGAAGTTTGTCAAATTAAAAAAGAAATTATATCTAAATTTAATAGTTCCTCCCACCCTGCAAAAAAAAAAAGAAAAGAAAAAGAAAAAAGATTCTACTTTTTTTTAGTGATTGTGTGTGAATACACTGATAAAAAAAAAAAAAAACAAACAATTATATTAGAATTTACAGTTATGCATTAATTGCACATATAAATTTAACTTAAAACAATTCCCTATTTCTAGGCAATTCTAACTTTTTAGGTAAGTCTACAAATTTGCTATTATTATTTAGAAACTTATTCTTTACATGTGGGTGAAGTTTAAGTATTCTGTTCTTACACTGTCTTATTTTCATACTAATTGTTTACAAAAAAATTCAATTAGTATTTTATACATTAACGACAAACTAATACACATTACATTTGTTTTAAAATCAAAATAAATCTCACAATTTTCAATTAATTACACAAAAAATATTTGAAAAAAAAATTTAGAAAGAGCTACCTGTGTAATGTACCTCCATTAAAGTGCAAACATTACATGGATGTTTTTTTACAGTAATTTGAAAATTTTTTAAAAAGCATAAATCTCTAATTATATATTTACAAATTTTAGAACAGAATCAGAAAATATTTTAGAATCATCTCATCACTTATATATATATATATATAGAAAAAGAACTAACCAAATTACATGTTCATCAACATTTTGTCTTTATTTGAAGACTTCCTTAGAATGAATAATTTGAAGAAAATAAAATACCAACACAATATTTGAAGATATACGTGTTTTGTTTGTGATGTGAAATGGATGTCTTTGTTCTATTTAGGAACAAAATCTCTAACGACTACATGATGTCAAAAAATCTCACTCACTCGATTTCACAACACCATGTACACTTAGAATTGCGTTCTGAAATAGTTTTAAAAAAAAAAAAAATCATTTTCACATCACAAACACAAGTATGTCTTCAAATATTCTACTGACATTTTATTTTTTTCATATTCACCTCAATGAAGTCTTGAAATAAAGACGAAACATTGATGTACATATAATTTGGTTTGTTCCTTTTACATCTCTCCATCACCTTGAATATTATTTCCACACGTTTCATCATATATATATATTTAAAAACTAATCGACTATGAATTTTTGAACAGTGTCGACTATATCTAGTTTACATTAGTTTTATGAAAGTGAACAGAATGTTACCTTGAAAATAGATGTACCTGGGGATTCAAAAACTACTCAACAATTTTGTAAAAAGTTTGGAAGATAAACAGTAGATATAAAAGAGTATAATGAGTTTGGTTGGATTTAGTTTTCAGCGAAGTTTTTGAAATTAAAGTAAGCCCTACTACTATTGCACGTGATGCTATTTACACACTTTTCTCTCAACCAGGACAACACCATTAACCTTGCTAGTATATCATAGAGGTTGATTCAGCTTTTCAAACCATTTCTTCAGATGGAAAAAACTTGCCAATTTCATGTTAGTCATGTTTTGTCCACAACATAGAAGTACGGAGCATTCTATTTTCACTGCAAATTTTGGTTCTTGTCCAGAATTCTCCCTATATTAAATACAAAAATAACGGAAAAAATCTGTATGATGTGCGTACCTGTTATGAAACAAAAATTCTAAAAAACAAATTTATCAAGTAGTTTTATTTTAAATGTTTTTTTTTTCTGTAAAGATAAAACTACTTTCTTGATTCATCTGATTTTTTGGAATATGATATTTTCGTTTTGTCATGGGTACATGCATCATACAGATTTTTCTTTATTTTCGTTTTTATAATGTAGGGGGAATTCTGGACAAAAACCAAATTTTTTTTTGTTAAATCTCTGTTCTTTCAGAGACAGCACAATCTAAGTTAAGATTGAATTAGATCATACAGTCATCAGGAATAGATAAAATAAATCCTTTCAAATAAATGCAGCTGCCAAATAAAGCGAATCTGTGTACTTGGGCTACAACAACTCGGGTGACATTCTTTACGACTAGACTAAGCAGTCCTACTGCAAGACTGCAGTCAAAGCTAGATGACATGATTTGTTTTTAATTTTTATGATATTGGCTCTAAAATGAGTTTTTTTTATCAATACTGCATTTTTACAGACATATATCAGATTTAATGTCTATTAATAAGAAGTAAGCATATATATAAATTGTATATTTAGCAGAATTTCTCCATGTAGTTTTATTATATTAAATAAGCAATATTTTGTGTTGATTTGCTCTAACAAGCGTACATAAGTCAGACTGTAATAAAGTGAATAACTAAAAGCAGTATAAAAGGAAATGTTTATTTACTTTACAGTTTGTTAGAATTTTGATAAAAAAAAAAATAGCAAAGTGATCAAAGAGATATATAATAATTTTAAACCACAATGATCTTGCAAAGCCATTTTAATGTTAATACCATATATTTTTTCAAGTGAAACATAGAAATGGTTTGCAAGATTGGAGTGAGTAAAATTATTATTACTGCTTTATTTATTAAAAATGAACCATATTTCTATAGAAGGGGACCCATATTGACCTGACTATTTCCAATTTATGAAACAGAATCATTACAAACGTAAAATGAAATAACTTTCTTTTTTTTTTTTTTTTTTTACCCTTCTTAGGATCATTTTTTAGATAAAAAATTTTTTAATTCCAACCTTAACATGGTGTTGTCTACCTTCTTAAATATTTTTCATGGCTTTCAAATTGTAAACTAATTTCGCCATTTATGCTTTGTTTTGTAAATCATAATAGAAACATTTGGACTGATATGAGTCCCCCCCTTCTATAGAAGTACCAACAAAATCATTGAACACTCATCTCCTAATCTCTCATTTTTACTTAAAAAAAAAAAAAAAAAAAAAAAAAAGTTTCTCCCTTACTATTTAAATTTTAGAACATTTCAAATTGAAAGGTTTCAAATTTTATAAAAAAAACTATATTAGTGTATTTATTTTATCTTACCTTTTTCATCTGTTGGTGTTTTCTTACTTACAGTTGATATTTATCGTAATCCATCTTTGTCTTGAGTTTTAGAACTCAAATTTGGGAAACACAGTTGCAACTTAGAATATTGCTGCTAACAATCATGCCTCCTCCTTCCATCACAATACAACCATTTTCTGCAGTCATACACACATACTTTTTGTACAGAATTACATCCTCAGACAAGACACACTTTCTATATGCTTTCATGTCTACTTATACAAGATCTCATCAACAGAGTATATATATGCATACAACATCACATAACACAAGCATATGCTTACAATGTTGGAGAGATTTATGATGATAAAAGATAAACATTAAAATAATAAATCCATCTTAATGTTTTTGGGTGCAAGTACAGAGTTCGACCTAATAAAAAAGAAAAAGAAAAAATTTAAAGAAAAATTTTTACGATGTATATACGCTCTCATAGAATGAAAAATTCATATTCCAAAATTCACATAAATTGATGAAGTTTCTTTTTGTTTGTTTTTCACAGCTAAAAACCAACACTCTCTAGAAATTAGAGATCAAAATTAGCCTTGTGATGCCTAAAAAAAAAAAAAAAAAAATGATTTTCTATATGATTTTTGGAATATGACATTTTCATTTTGTGACGGGTACATCCGTTAAAAAGACTTTTCTATATTTTTTAGGTTGAACTCTAGGCTTGTACCATTTTTTGTCTACACACTATTTGATTAATTTTTAATTCTTTTTTTAAATAAACAATTATCTAGCGAGTAGACACTTGTGCAATCATGCTACATCATAAATTAATATCAAGTTGCAGATAAAAATTCATTGGATGATTGGATCTCATAGAAAATTTCTCCATATGAATAAGATTACATAGAAATTGAAAACAGGCAGTTTAAAAGTTAATTCAAATTTAAAGTGTGAATTGAATTTATAAAAATCCACCCAAATATCGAGTAGACAAGCAAGAACATTAAGATGGTTTGAACATTTATTTATATCAGTCAAATAACTTATTTAATAACTTTCTTTTATATCTTCAGGATGAGGTGGGGGGGTCATATTTTTATAACCTTACTCTGTCTCATTCACTCATTTATCCTAATCGTTTTTATCTCAACAAATTTCAAATGGATTTGAATAAATTATTTTTTATTAGAAGATTTTTACTTTTTGATTATTTTTTTTTAATCTTTTTCTTTCTAACCTCCTTGTCTTTCTCTCAAGTGAATTACTGAAACAAAAATGTGATTTTTTTTAATCCATTATTAAGGCATTGTTATCTTCCTCCTCTTGTTATTGTTTTGCTTTTGAAGAAAATTTGATGTATCTTTAATAATGATATATGGTTAATTAAATTATTATTAACTGAACCATTTACAAAGAAGACAAACAAAAAAATGTTGCTCTCAGCTGGGGACAAGTAATGAAATAGCATATAGCATCAATTCTGAAAGTATCCTATTCACAAATATGAAATTAAATCAACCAGAATGCATTTTCATTTCCTCATAAACAAGTTAGCCATTTTAATTATTTGTTAATACTTTAAAAAAAAAAAAAAAAATATGAATACCTGAAAGTCTTTGAAAATACATTTTATGATGATTTTCTATGACTACTTCTCTTATAAGATGTTATTGTAGGAAATAATTAACAAAAATAAGGTTATTACTTTAACTAATTATGTTTTTATTTTTTTTTATTTTTTAGAAGTATGATATATATATATATAGTTAAATACATAGTTTCAATTCCTTTTTCTTAAATAAATTATATATTTAACAATATATATCTATCCTACTTCAAGTTTAATCAAACCAGAGAGAATAAATAATACAGTGAGTTGCAACTATCTATAAGTGACTTTCTTTTTCTTTTTTTCACACAATAGTATGAAATTCTTTGGATATTTTCATAACTAATCGATGCCTCTCTTCAGTCTCCAAAGACAAAGAATACCCCCTGCGTGTGTAATTGTGAGGCAATAGTTGTGCAATCCCATACCGCACCTTTCCTGAATCAGCACTGCTCGAGTTCAGTGGCAAGGAAAAGTCCAGGATGACTGGAAACTGCTGAGATAAGCGGAGAGCACATATAGCACCTGGAAGTCCCAAATGGCCGCTCATCTGGTACTGGCCAGGCTCATTATTGCTTAACTTTGATGATCTGACAGGAATCAGTCTGTCAAACGTGATTATAGAATGTAAATTAATCAATTTTCTTAATATTAAAATAAAAAAAGATTTTTTTTTTTTTAAAAAACTGAATCAAGATTAATTGTAATATCCAAAATGTGAAGCAGCTTTCATAGCTATGGAGCCATAACAATATTTGTATTATGTTTCTCCATATAATCAAATGAATTAATTAGAAACCGATGTGACTGCTCTTATGTCATTATGTATTTTTATATTAACATTAACTTTCAATTTAAATGTAACCGAAAGGGTTACATAGTTGGAAGGTATAAATACAATCAGACTGACTCTTAGGATTCTAAGCATTCTGACTCAGTCTTCTGTCTATTGATTCTTCAGAGATTAAAAAGTCCCGTGCTTGTACATATTGATCTTTTAAACCAATGCATTTCAGGTGAAAACATTATTACATACTTACATGTTATATCGAAATTAGTATAAATTCCAAAAATTAAATTTGAACATTTTTAAAACGCATCGAATCTTTAATTAAATGTTAAGAAATTTTAAAAGAATTTAGTAGCGAAATCAGAAATTTAGAACAGAATCGGTAATTGTATCGGAATCAGAAAAAATTGTGGAATTGTCCCATCACTAATACAAAGATTACCTTTAATGAACAATATATTTTTATGTCATTTATATTGTTGTTAACCAACAATATAAATGACATAAAAATAAATACATTGCACATTAAAGATTATCTTTGATCAGAGAAATATTAAAAACAAAAGAAAATAGCAATCATGCACATCTGAAATAGTTCTCTTTTCTAGCAAAATGATTGAAAATGCATAATCATTATTACCTGGATTGTTCTTATATAATGCAAGATTATGCATGGAATTTCAAAGTCAATAATTCAAGTTTTGACTATTTATTTAGTACTACTTTATTATTATTCAATAATTGCACAAGTGTAACATCTTTAGGGGTTCATGATCAAAGTGATTCAACTGTCCCTATTTACTTGCCACAAGGGCAGAGTTAGATACAATGTCTGGCACTTCAAAAGGAAGCATTCTGGATGAGGACAAAAATAAAGATTACCTCAACCTAAGAGAATTTTTCTTTCACTGATTGAGGATAGAAAAGATGAAATGTAGTATCAGAACAGATACTACACTTTGCTCCTAGTCAAAAGAAAGTTAAATTGAACTTTCATTCTTATGCATATCACTAATTCTCCTTACACTATTTTAACATCATTAAATGTTTAAATATAATATTGAAGTTTCAAACATGAAAAAAACAAAAAACACTTTTTTTCCCTTTCATATAAAATCATCAATGACTTCAATGATTTGTAAATACTGAAAGCTCATTTTTCATATGATTTTGGACTCCATTTGTTAAATTTTGTAGATGCTATAAAATTATAGATTAAATTTTTGCATTGTACAGAGAAAAAAAATTTTTAAAGCTGTTTTTTTTTTTTTGTTTGTTTGTGTTTAAGTATTTATGTATTATTTAAACATGGTGTTATTGCATAAATTTGTTTTTAAATTATTATTTTAAAAAGATGAATTATATTATTTATATGTGACTCAGCGTTATCTTCATGATTAGTAAAAAAGACTTGCATGATTTTTATATTTTATTTTCATAAATTGTAGATTTGTATTATTTTTAGCCAGACGAGTGACCTCATCTTTGGTTTTTGTTATTTGTTAAGCAAATGAGAAAAAACAAATGTAACTCAATAAACATCGACAAATGACACAAATAAACCGAAAACCTGAAAATGTTAAAAAAAAAAAAAAAGAAAGTAATGTTATGAAGTATCCACCAAAGGCAAACAATAGTCTTTGTCAGTTGTAATAATTTTTTTGTTGGTGATGAATATTAAATGATTCCATTTTAGTATAACCATTGTAATAAAGACCCTATTTACTTGCTTCTCCATAAGTGCAAAGTTAGATACAAGGTTGTTTTATTTATGTATGGGATATACAACTTCCCAAAACTGCTGCACTCTAAATGGGACAAAAATAATTGCCTCAGTCAAGAAAGATTTCTCCTGATAGAACAAATAATATATCTTGACCCCGGCTAGAAGGCCAAGTATAATTGTTTTATGAATTATTCCTTCCCAGCACTATTACCCAATATTGAACTCACTAAATTTAAGTTAAAATTATACAAATAAATGGCTTGAACCAATGCATAAAAGATATTAAATATAAACAACGGAGAAAGTAAATAAATGCAATAAAATAATAAGTGAGGAGGAGGAAGGAGAGGTTTTACTGTTTCCAGTTTTTTTAATGAGAAATTTTTTTTTCTGTTATTAAAACATGCAATATGGTACTGTGTGATGAGTTCTAAGAAATGTTTGGATTGTGAGACAAAATTTTCTCCAAACCATTTGGATTCAGATTTGTTTGACTTGAGGCATCACTGTAAATACGTTTTTAATTGATTAAATATTTTTATTTATTGATAATTTTGTTGTAACTGTTTTTTTGTGTATTTGTATTGAATACTTGGTTTTTCTTCGTTCTTGGAGTGAAATTTGAAAATTAAAATATTGAATTTCAAGTTAAACAAATGGTATCTACTAAATTGTCATGTCACAGTAATGAACATATCCAAAAATTATGAAAAACGATAAGGTAGAAAATTAATGAAAATAGTTTTTGAAGACAATTAGAAAAAAAAAAAACGGAGAGTTGTAATGAAGGGGGGGGGGGAATATTTTCTGAAAACTGAAAATCTTCGGCCAGTTTAGCAAAACTTAATTTTCACTAATTGTCTTTGAAAATTATTTTTATTAATAATTGATTTTCTACCTTATCGTTTTTTGTAATTTTTGGATATGTTCGTTACTGCAACATGACATTGGTTTCACTTGAAATTCAATATTTTTTTATTTTGCTACAGTAACAAAGAAGAACCAAATATTTTTTTTGTAGAATTTGATCTTCATTGCTGTACAAATTATCAACTTAACATTGTTGATTAGTCAAGAACAAGGTCTGTTGTTTCAACATTTCAGGCATTGAAGAACATTGGTTTGTGTTTTTTGTTTTGAGGGGTTTTTTTTAGCAGGAGGTGGGACTATTAATGCTTTTCTTTGCAAATTACACCCAATGGTTTGCAGAAGTCTCCTGTAAGACTACATGACTTACAATATGAATATATCCATTGGGTGTGGGGCTAAGCTCCTCCTCCACACATTAACAGGTGTTATTTTTAATCCAGCAGGGTGTACACATACAATCAGAGAGAGCTGTTTAGTTTCCAACCACCTAGTGACAGTTTATACTGAATTATGTTACAGGTCGTCCTGATCTAAATTTTACTTTTCCTTTGCATGTTGGCCTCCTCCTATCTCCAGTTGATCCCATTTGAAATAGTAACTGCTTGATGAGGAGCTCATAGTGGAGCAAAGGTCGTAGAATCACCAAACATACTTTTGGAGATGACCGAAAGCAGGGATAAGCAAAGAAGGACTGGTGCTATTTTAGATAACACTAAACAAGTAGCCCTATCAAGGATTGAGTGTCTTGTCTTCTCTGCTATTTCGCCTATAGATAGTCTGAGAAAAGATACATTTTTTTCAAACTTAGTAGAGATAGTGATCTTGCTGTCACTTCTACCAATTGAATTTATGGCATCCAATACCTCTAACAAGTGATCATTCTATCTGAACCCTGATTATGCTTAACTTCCATGATCTGACAAGAACCGGTGTTTCAGTGTGATGTAGCTGTAAGCTAATATGTTTATTATTGTATACTGTTTAATTGTTTTTATAATTATCAGCTGTGTTTGTGAAAATTCCACTGCAATTGCTTCCCTAATGTAGGAGGTGCTCCTGCACCCAGCCATCCCCTAATTTTTTTTTTTTCTTTTAAACGGAAAAGTGGAATTTATTTTCTTGCTCCAAAAATTCAAATTCCTAACTTTATTTTGAAATAAATTACATGCTTCGGGATCATTATTTGATAGATAAAAGCCTAGAGTAAATTTTGCTAGAAGAAAAAAAAAAAAAGAAAAAAAAAAATTGCTCCTGTAAAGTTTGAAAAAAATCATTTTTAAAATCTCTTGAAACATAAATATCAGTTTTCTAAAAACTGTTTCAAATATAATCAGAAAATTAATGTCTTAAAATACTGAATTAAAGAAATGTACTTTTTACTAAAAATTGCATGATTATCCAAAAAGTCAAAATTAAATTAAAATGGTTACCAACATGTAGAAAAGAATGGAAGACAATCACAATAATATTTCATTTTATAGAAATTGAAAATTTATTATTACTAACTTTCATTATTTTTGAAGATTATAAAAAATGTCTACATTAAATTGGCAAGTATGGAAAACCTAAACCATAATTTCATATTTTATTATTTTTAACTTTATATTGAACAGATAATTTTATAAGTTTACCTTAATTTATTTATAATTTCATTAGACTAAATATATAGTTTACTAAAACAGTATTTCCATAGTTTTAATTGTTTTACCTATTAATGTCATTTAATATTTCATTAAACTCATTGACATTTTTTTTTTTTTTAAATAATTCTTATTAAGATTTCTTAAACAAAAATGCAATTTTATCCATTTTTTCTTGATGATTAAAAACTTTAAAAATTATTTCAATAATGTCATTTCTAAATATCCTGTAATGTTAATTTAAATGAATTCTTTAAAATTAAAACTAAAAGTGCATTCTAACTATAAAAAAAGTTGTTGAATCTCTGAAAATAATGATGACACTGGTGGTGGTGCAAATCCTTTCTGTTTTTTATAGCAGTGTCTTTCCATAGAATTTGAAGCAAATCGTTTGTAAAATTTGTCCTATTTTAATAGTTTTTTTTTCTTGAAATGGCCCACTGTTTTAATTCTTTATAAAAAAAAATTCTTTGACTGAAAAAGAGAATTATTATAAAATCATTTCAAGTAAAATGTTATTGTAAAAAAAATATGAGATTGTTTTATCACCACCCTCCCGCCCCGCCCTGCCCTGTGAAAATATCAAATAAAAAGGGCTTTATTAAATATGGTTAATTTAAGAAATTAATTTTCTTAAAGTTATATTGATTTTACTGACATGGATTTAAGAGGCTTCTTTTGTTACATATCACCATTTTTAAAAAAGATTCTTTTACCATTAACGTCTACAATACTTTATTTGCATAACAATGAAATATTTTTTAAGTTTGATTTTAGTAACTCGAAATATAACTTTCGTAAAGATATTTTTTTGTTTACACAAAATATATTTTCACTAAGTTTCTCAAATTGAATTGATCATACTCCATGATTCTTGATACTGAAGATTTGATTCAAATTTGCTGGTTTCCTGCATTTTCATGAATTTTTAAGTGATAGAGTTTTTTTTCGGGGGGGGGGGGTCGACCATTAATCTTGCTCAAGCAACAATATTAGCATAGATGATCTTCAAAAATATAATTCAAGCAAATGATTTTTTTTTTCACTTTTCAAAATTTGGCTCAGACAAATTAAGCATTTTTATTAACAATTGACAAATTATAACATTATTAATATATAAATTATTATTATTATGTTAGAATATTAACGATTTTGCTAATTTTGAAAAAAAAAATATTTTAGATGTTTAAATCATACATGTTTATTCGTAAGATGTTCTTTATACTCTAATGATGACTTATGTAAGTCGAAAGCTTTAAAAATAATAAAATGCAAGATGCATTTCAAGGTCTCATATTTTTTTTGAAAAAATTTATTTAGATGCCTGGAAAAATTTTATAAAAAAAAAAAAAAAAAAAGCAATTTTTTTTAGTTGTCTGTTTCTTTCAAAACGTTTATCAAGTTATATATATATACACACACACACACATGTAACCGACAGTAAGAAATCGTCAAAAGCGAGGGATTTAACAGTTTCATTTGAATCAACAAACGTCGTCAGAAAAATTTCGCTTTTGATCTAGGTTTTTTTTTATGATTTCTTACTGTGTTTAATTTGTTTTCCTTTTGTCTTTTTCATATAGTTTGTCTTGATGACATTTAATTTTATGATATATCATGCATTTTATTCTCATATGTGTTCATAAATATGTTCGTATTAGTTGCTATATTTATAGGAAAAGAAACTGCTTAATACTAGTGATAGTTGATGTAAATTTGCAGTCAACAGCTAGTCATTGTGCACTGCTGATGGTTTCTAGACATATGCACATTCTGTGTGTGTGTATATATATATATATATATATATATACACACACACACACTAGCATGGGTACCCAGCATTGCCTGGGTTGTCATGAAGTTCCATTTGAAACACACTTGTATACTAATCATTTTCATCATGGGCAGCATGGATACTCCCACAACAAAAATAAATGAACGGATGAAAACATGTAAATGTAATCGCCCAAAAAAAGAAGTATGTGATACCCTCTCCACCAGATATTTCGGCAGAAGGGCTACAAAGAGAAGAAACTATTCTCCGGATATTGAGCACTAGAAAGACCTCTCCCCCCCCCCAAAAAAAAAAATAATTAAAAAATAAATCATTTCAACATCTGTTTAAATAAAAATAGCAGTGAATGCCCGTGCAATCGCAAAAAAAAAAAAAAAAAAAAAAACTACCAAAAATTAATTCCAAAATCAATCAAATGAAATTTTTCGTCATTTTATATTTCTAATGTAATCCTCAAATTGAATTTGTCATATTTTGGGGTTCGTTTCTGTTTATAAAATTGTTAGGTGAAAGTACAGAATGGTCTCATAAAAATTAATTAAATTTATCGTTATTTTAGATTTCAAATGTAATTCCCGCCCCCCCCCCACCAACAAAAACAATTTGTCATGTTTTGTCCCCACCCCCCGATCGCCAAACTTGAAAAAATGCTAGAGATGACATGTCTCGTTGAATGCTTTGTGGCCAAAAATTGGGTGCTCATTTTACATTAAATTTATATAGAAAAGTGATCCCCCACGCTAAAATCTTAATTTTCTTATTTTTTTTCAAAATTTCTTCTTTTATAGTATTTATAAAGACTGTTTAAGTGTATTAGGTCCTCAAAAAGTAGGTCTTAATTTATTTTTAGGGGTTAAATGATACTGGGTCACGTCGTAAAAATTAACCATTTTTAATTTAAGATATTAAATAAATTATAAAGAAAATCTGTTTCACAGGCAATTAAACACACTTGCTATGGTATAATTATTATAATAAATCTTGGACAAAACCTATTAAACTTTATAAACAAAAAAAAAGGAGCAGATAATGTATGGGATGATGTATTTTGCTCACATGGAAAATTGGCCCTGTGTCTGACTAACTCTGCCCTTGTGGGGATGCAAGTAAATGAGGACATTAGTTTTAATTATTTTCTCTAAAAAATAAAAAAGGTTACTTAAACATTAAGAATAAGCGAAAAAAATTTCCTCCAAATTAAAAATAAAAATAATAATTTAGCTCAGAAGAATATTTCAAAATGAAAAATCTATTACAGAAAATATTTAATAAAACAATTTTTTAATTAAACTATCAATTATTTCCCCTTTGGTTTACTGGTTTGAAAATTATACGGTTTCAGATTTCAGATAAAATAAGTTAAATCAAATATAAATTGAAATGAAAATAAACTAAATAATTTTTTTTTAATTAATACAATTGAAACAAAGCTATTATGCAGAATAAGTAATATAATCGAGCTACTTATTTAAATAGATTTAATTTAATGTGATATGCTAATGACCGTTACTCAATCAATGTAGATGTGGTTTGAAGAATGCTATATATAGAAATTACATATAAAATATAATGTCTCCTTTGACAGAAGTATCTTATCATGGGCTTAATGTTTCTTGACCAGGAGAGGTGTACACACATATGGCCTTTATATTTCTTTGATCATTGGCAGTTGTACACACAGACAAACACACACACAAACGCTACTACTTTATATATATAGATATATATTTATGTGGAAATATGTTTTTTCAATTATATTTCACCTTTTATGCAAATCCTTAATTTATGAAGCTCAGTGTAATTACAGAGCATATGCCAAAAGTCTATTCCAAATTTCATGATGTTGATCATCTTACAATTTATTCTTTTAATTATGTTGACATTCACAATTCTTGACAGCAACTGTTTCATAATGTAAAAATCATTCATTTAATTATATCAATCAATGAATCTATTCTGCCCTAAACTCCTCAGAAGAAATAGTAACTATCAATCCATTAAAAGAAAATAAAATGTATTCAAAAATTGGAAGAAAAGTTGCAATTACCGTTTTACACCATTTTTTATATATATATATATATGAGAGAGAAAGAGAGCTCATTGCTAACTGCAATTAGCTTTTTATATCCAATGCTTAGGATTTGACATTGCCTTTTTTTTTTTTTTTTTTTTTCCCCTCTTGGCTTTTATTTGGAATGGAGAAAAAAAAATGTTTGATGTGAAAAACATTGGATTCACTTTGGTATTTGTAAATTTGCTCCTATACATTTTTGGGGTAACAAAAAAGTTTCATTTATGTTCTTTGTCAAATATTTTATTTCTGTTAAAGTTTTTATTTTTATTTGTTTTAAAGTGGTGTCAAGATTTTGTCACAAAATCATATATTTATTTAGAAAATTATGTTGTTTTTATATGAATTCATTGTGAATGTTAAAAATTGTAAAGTAAGAACGATACCGTCTCATGCAGGGTTCATTTGTCGTCCGTCCAAGGTTTATATTTCCCTACCAATAATTGATGATAAAAAGTATGAAGATTTGTTTATGTCCTTATTTCATCTTCCTTCTCTTAATTATTCCTATTCGCCATCATCGGTTTTGTTGCCTATGATACTCAGCCGTCTTAAATGAAAACCTGAAGAAAACATTAAATAAACAACAAAATTAGAACAAGAACAATCTGTTAGCATAGATTGAATCCAAGATTTGATTCAAGGTGACCAGAATCTCATTGAGCTTGTTTGGTGAGATTAAAACAAATGAATATATTTATGTAGAAAAAGATGGGAAATATCCAATGGTATAATATAAATATTTGGAAAAACGTTTTTTTGTAAAATTTATATTTTACTAGGAAGCTTACCTAGCGTTTCTTGGGAGTGAATGAGAAACTGTGTCCTGAACCCACAATTGAACCACATGTTATTGTATGGTTGATTATCTCCAAAATCAATGCTCGAAAGAATCAAGCTACTGGAAACGGATACGGTTGATATAAATACGAAATGGAAGCTTGACACAAAAAAAAAAAAAAGAAACCATGTATTTATTTTAAAAAATTACTTTAGTTTAAACACTTACATAAACTCTTCTTGAAATAATATATTAAATATTTTTTAAGTTATTGTGTTATCACTTTAATAATATTATCAAAATTATTATTAAATTATTTTATATTAAATTATTTTCCACACTTCTTGTGCTATCATGAAGTAAAAAATGACTTTTCTAAATAAAACTTTATAATATGTATATAATTTAGATAATTAAATAATTGTTTTTTTGTTGTTTTGCCATAAAACAAAAGTATTAAAATTAAATCTATTTTTTTTTTTTTTTTTTTTCATAAAATATTTGTTTTATTATTTGATAATACAAGTGTTTTTTCATGATCACACAAGAAGTGTTAAAACTAAAGTAATTTTTTTTAAATAAATATATGGTTTTGTTTTTTGTGTCATGCTTCCATTCCATTTTTATATCAACCGTATTCACTTCCAGTAGCTTGATTCTTCCGAGTACTGATTTTGGAGATAACCGTATTGTTAGACAATTTTGTACTCAACTCAAATTGTCTCATTCTGGTGTATTTTTACAAAGTAGGCAGAAACCAAAATGCATTCTGATGATGTATTTTTACAAAATTAAAGTAGTTTTTTAAAATAGGATTTATTAAAAATTTCCTTTTTATTCTATGCTATTACATTTTTTTTTTCCTCCAATTATTCGGCTTAACGTCAGTTTTACATGCTGGCATGTGTTAGACAATGACTTCCATTAAATATTGGAATAATAATAAATAAAAACTAATTCCGTATGTAATTATCGAAATTACATTGACGTGAGAAAAACACAAAGTTGTTTTATAAATTTATATAAAAACCTACAAAACGTTGGTATCTATTTATCTAGTACACAATTTTGCTGCCTGTCATGATAAAACTACAACAATTTCAATGTTGTTTATAATTTTTAGACAGTATTCAAAAAATTGGATTTTAAGGGAAAAAAAAAAACACTCATTCTTAGCGCAATAACTGACCTTATTCAGATGCAATAGTATATATTCGGAATGGGAAGAGAAGACTTTTTCTTTGATAATGCTTTAAAAAAAATTCTATTTGATAATATGGGGGGGGGGCTCAATTTTTCCATACACAGATCGCAGTGTTATCTTAATAATTATAAAGCTCTGTGGACCATCTAGGCGTCCTTGCTTGAATCTTGTAATAAATAATTTTACCAAGAATTCTTCAAAAGTTTTTGGTTTCAGTTTCGATCCTAGTTGATAGCACTCAAGTCATTTTTTTTTTTTTTACTTTTGAAATCACTATTATATATTGGGTACAATATAATATATAATAATCAATAGAGAATTTACGCTATAATAATATGTATGAAATCTGCATAAATTAAAATATTATACTTAAGCATATTTTACAACTGGACAAGGCTAGGCTTTCTTTAAATAAAGCCAAAGAACATATCGCTGAAAAAAAAGAAAAAAAAAAAGATTTTTGTTTTACCTGACTAACAATATCTGTTTCAAATTTATTTAATTTCAAATGAATTTTTCTCCTAATTTTATTAGGCATGATTTTTCTTTTCAGCAAAACAAAAAATTCATGCAATCCTTGTTTTGCTTGAAGAGTTCCACAATTTACCCATTCTACCATCATACTCTGAGCATATTTTTGTCTACCATGAGATTAAAATTCAACTTTTTGTCTTGAACACTAATATGTAATTGTTTATCTTGTCTACATGTAAAGGTAACCATCCACACTAACCGAATTTGTTTCCTTTGCTACTGCTAAAAAAAAAAATACGAGTTGTGGCAACTTTATCTGAAAAATATGGTTCGAATTAAATTCTAAACAAAAAAAAAAACTGGAAGCTTAGCACCATTTCAAAACAACATTGCATAGCTTAAGATGGGGGTGGTAGCAGTAAGTTGTAAGTTGAATTGTAAACACAAAATAAATACATGTTGAATTTAACAGGTTCAAGATCAAATTGAACGAGATGCAAAGGGAAATAAGTATATTTGTATTATGCTACAAGGGAGATAATCCAATCATTTTTTTTTTTTTAAACAAAACTTTGGGTTTTTGTCCATAATTCCCTCTATACTAAAAAAAAAAAAAAAAAAAAAAAAAAAAATGAAGGAAAATGTATATGAATGTACGCACCCATGACAAAATGAAAATATATTCCAAAATTTACAAAAGTTTATCAAATAGTTTTATTTTTATAAAGAAAATCATTTTAAGCGATTAATGGGAATTTGTAAAAGCATTGCAACAAATTTCACGGCACTTTATGTCAACAGAAACTCAAATCTAGGGGAGATAACCAGCATAGACATAGCAAAAGTAAGCATATTTTCCGAGGTATAATTTGGCCGCTGAAATAGTCAGTGGAACAATGAAAGAATGTTAGGGGGGGGGGGTACGTGAATATTATAGCCGAGTCCGGGAAATTGCTGAAACAGTTTACGAAAAGGAAACAAGTTAGCGATATTTGTATATTTTAAGAGTTTATACATAATTTATTTATAAGATTTTTGACAGTACAGACAGGTACTTAGAGAGGACCGACGGACCGTGCCAGTTTTATTATTATCATTAAATTCAATTTTTATATCTTTTGTTTATTAAATTGCTAGTTGAAACTATAGAATAGTTAAAAAAAAAAAAAAAAAATTAAAAAATACACCACCCCCTCTATGTAAAAAATGGATTTCGAAATAACATTATTACATTACGGTCCTTTCTCTGTAAGGGTACAATTTGTTATGTAAATAAACATCACAATTTCTCTTATTCCTTTTTTTGCTTGTCTGAATAATTCTGATAAATTTCCCCTTTTTTTTATATAATAGTAACGTGGCCAAAAATTCGCTTGTCCAGATAGACATCTGAACTAGAATGCGTGACTTTACTTTAATCATAACCAGAAATTGCAAATTGACAATTTAAAATAAATGTTTCAAAATCTCCTTTAAATGGCGAAGTAAACATATTTTCCCCATTAGTATTATAGATTTTTCTTATTTTTAAATAAAGGTTTTTGGTCTCATGTCTTAAGACATCTAAAAATTCACCTCGTGGACTTTCTTTAACGGAAAAAAGAGAATGTGTGATATGATTTTTTTTTTTTTTTTTAATTAACAAATTTATTTAATTTTTGTTGTCGATTAATTAATAGTTTCATTGTAGCAAGTTTACTCTTGTTTTGTGTACATTAATTAATAAGCATCCCAAATTATACCTTGGAAAACATGCTTATTTGCTGGTTATCTCCCCTAAATTTGAGACATCAGCGTCAATTTCACATGGTTGAATTATCGAGTTATCTCCCTTCGTTTTTGTTTGTATTTAAAATGGCAAATAAGAAGTCCACTATTCTGTGTTACTCATAAAAAAATGGATTTTCTAACTTAAAAATTAAATTACTTTATCAATTTATATGACATTTGGAATATGAGTTTTGTTTCATCACATGCACGTATATCATACAGATTTGTCTTTATTTTGATATAGAGGGAATTCTGGACAAGAATCAAATCTTTATTAATAATAGAGTAATCTGTTTTGTTTCAATTTTTACAATATTAACTTTTTTTTTCCTTCTTTAAACATTAAATATGCAATAAGTCATTTTCAAATAGAGCTAAGCAATATTTTTAAAGATGTTATGTTAATCAAAAATACGTCTACTAACATTACAGAAATTGATGGCAAATAACAAAAAGGAAGCAAATCAATTTAATTATACATTAGAAATTATATGAAGGGCGTTCCAAAAGTAATGCCTCCTATTTTTTATTCTTCTCAAATGGATCAGAGAAGATTTCACATTGCATTATGATGACTGAACTTATGCATTCATGACGTGAAAGTTTCATCTATCTGTTGCAGATATTGACAGTGTGAGACTAAGCAAGCAATCTCTGCATCAGAAGCAGAGATGCATCATTGAATTCCTCCATGCAGAAAAAATAAAACTGATCAATATTCACTGGGGGCTGTTGAAAGTTTACGAAGTCAATGCAGTTAATGTTAGCACAGGAGATGTGTTTGTCGATTTCAGGATGGCAACAGAGATGTGAATGACAAGGCGTGTTCTGGGTGCCTATGCACAGCTACCACCCCATCGCTCACCAAAGTACATTAAGAATGGTAGTGACTATATGATTAAATTTTGGAGCACAAAAGGTTGCTTGTTTTAATGGTACCACTCCTGTTTTTTTAGGGCTTCAACATTTTTTTTTTTTTTTTAGTTAAAAAATAAGATGCAATACTTTCGGAACAACTCTCATATTTTATGTAAAAAGAATTTTTTTTTTTTTTCATTTTTTTAAATAAAAGTATAAACTTGTAAAACACGAATTAAGAAAAAGAATTTTTTTTTCTTCTTAAATTTCTATCACTATAATATTTTGCTTGCCTCTTCCTTAGTTACACTTTGGAAAAGGCCAAATATAATTTTTTTTTAAGGCCAAACTGCCCCCCCCCCCCCTCCCGCAAAAAAAAGGCCAAATTCAGTAAATTTAGCTTTAAAAGAGCCAATCTGGTAATCCAAGTAGCACAATATTACTTTCTGAGTATTTATTAGTACTTCTCTTTTCAAATAGCTTTTTTTCTTTTTGCAATAATCCAAGTAAACTATGGTATGCACTGGATTTTTTTCATCCAGGTTGGTTTGATTGTGACAATTATGAGGCGCATTCCAAAAGTAATGCCACCTACTTTTTTTTATTCCGCCCAAATGAATCAGATGGGTTTACAAATTGCTGAACTTATGCAATCATGATCTGAAAGTTTTATCTCTGTTGCAGACATTAACAATGCGAGACTAATTAAACAACACCTGTCATGGACGTGTGTCAGAAGCAGAGATGTGTCATTGAATTCCTGGCAAAGTGTATTGAGAATGGTAGTGACGATGTAAAAAAGACTAAATTCTGGAATGCAAAAGATCACTCGTTTTACGGTATTACTCCTGTCTAAGTAGTTCAACTTTTTGAGTTTAAAAAAGAAAAAAAAAAAAGGAACGACCTCTGTATAATGAGTTGCATCATCTGTTACTAGAACCTGGTGGTCACTTATTAAGTGTTGGCCATGCTTAATGCTGCTTAACTGATGGTTTTGCAAGAACCGGTGTGTTAACATGATTATAGCCATATATGTCTATTACGTAGAAATAGAAATATCAACATTACACACAAAACGTAAATAATGATAATTGCTCGCTCAATTTGTGCCACCAATTTTTATTTTAAACCGAATTCTACAAAAATAATTTTGATTTCTTACTATCTTTGAACAAGGGATGATCCCATATAAAACAATCAATAACTTCAACGATTTGTAAATACAAAAAAAAAAAAAATCGTTTTTCATATGATTTGGACCCAATTTGTTGAATTTTGTAGGTGCTATAAATTCTAAACTAAATTTTCGCATTGTACCAAGAAAATTTATTGTCCATTTAACAGCTGTTTTTTTTTGTTTTTTTTTTAAAGTATTTGTGTATTATTTACAGATGGTGATATTGCAGAAATTTGATTTTAAATTATTTTAAAAGATTAATTATATTATATGTATATGTGACTCTGTGTTATATTCATGATTAGCAAAAAGACTTGCATGAGTTTTCATACTTGATCTTCCTAAATTGTAGATTTGTATTATTTTTAACCAGACGAGTGACCTCATCTTTGGTTTTTATTATTTTCTGAGCAAATAAGGAAAAAATGTCCCCCCAAAAAATCAAAATGTAACTCAATAAACATCGACAAATGGCACAAATAAATAAACCGTTTTCGCCAGACAAGTGGCCTTATCTTCGGCTTTTATTTGTTAAGCAAATAAGAAAAAAAATGTGAAAAAGATCAAAACATAATTTAATAAACATCAACAAATAACACAAACAAACAAATAAATTAGAACCTAAAAATGTTAGTAAAAAAAAAAAAAAAATCAAACATTATAAAGCATTCATAAAAGTCAAATGATAGACTTTGTCAGTTGTAATCTATATATCTATAAAAGTGAAAATGTGTGTGTAAGGACAATTCTCAACCTATATTCTCAACAAAATTTTATCTAAAAACTTGAAATTTGGTATATAAGGTATGCAGAGATGTGAAAAACTTTTTAAGCGATTTTCATCAGAAAAAATGGGAAGCTAAGGGGTCAAAATTGGTACGGGGGGGGGGGTCATTGGATTTTTATCTGATTGTCAACTGTTTCACGAATGCACATGCGTGAATCGTTCACATGACAGATTACTTATGTTAAGAATAAGTAGGTTTGAAAACAGATGGTGTCAAGCTGGCATAATAGTTACTGTACTTGACTCACTGTCTTTAGGTTTTGGTTTCAATCTCAACTCAAGTATCTTATTTTACTTACAAGAAGTGAACTGTTTAGAAAAAAACATAATACTCACATGCACAGGTTTTAGTTTCTTTCCGGATTTTTTTTTTATTTCATTGTTTTTTGTTTTTTTTTAAGGAATTTAACTTTACGTTTAATATGTACATTATTTCTGTTTATAATAAATAAAAATTCTGCATTAATTAAAATATATTTATGCACACTTTACGACCGGGCAATGCCAGGTACATTTGCTAGCAAAATATATTTTTGGTTGAATTTTAAACGATTCCATTTAGTTTATTACAACAGCTAAAGTTCCTATTTATTTGCCTCCCCCACAAGGACAAGGAAAGTTAGACACAAGGTCGTTTTCTTACATGAGAGATATCCAGCTCCCCAAGACAGGCACTCTGGATGGGATGAGACAAAAATTTAAATTGCCCCAGTTAAGAAGGATTTCTCCTGATAGAACAGATATACTATGCCCTGATCCCAGTATAGAGGCCAAATATGGTACAACTTTTCTCATTAGAAAAAAAAAATTAGAGTCAATGCTTGTAACCTCGTCAAAAACTTGTGCACATCTATAACTACTGTCAAATTGCACATGATGTCAATGAGTACGTTGGCATGATGGATGTAGCATTGTCATGATATTTCATCTAGTGCGTTGTCTTTCTATCAACCTAAAAGTCGATTCACAGTATGGTTCATCTGTTGTTGGTATTTTTTACTTACTAAAGCCTAAACCATTAAAAAGGTGGGGGGGGGGGGAAACATACAAGAAAAAGTTGATTTGTTACGTGCCAATGTAAGTCTGCAATTATAGCATGCACATTGTGCAAAGTGACTGAGCAAATCAAATAACATATTCCATCGCATATATGTAGTAGATGTAAGAGTCTGCTGGGGAACAGCTACTATACAATGCGACAACGGAGTGTGTAAATATCTCCACTGGATGATCTGTAAAAAGTTGAATATCGCCTAACTTTACCTAAATAGTGATATACTAGATGCATCAGTGACCCATTGGCTTACAACCACTATTAATTCTACTTTAATTTCATGATACATTATATAAATACATATGCAAATTAGATGGTCACACTGAGAAGAGATAGTGACTCTTTCTCTAAATGCTAAAAAGGTGGGTGATTTACTGTTCAGTTAAGTACAAATTAGAGCTAATTAGAACAGATTTTTTCAAAACATAACTTAATTCCAAAACTAAGGTATATTTTTTGTATTATTTGGATAGTTTGGACTATTGTTCTTATCTTAGTTGTAACGTCCGACTGAATTCAGTTGTATTCACACTGGATGCTATTGGTGAATGGTGAAAATGTTTTTTTCTTAGCTTCCTCAATAAACATAGCTGTTAAAAATTCAAAACGCAAATAGCGCCAAGTCTTTTTTTTTTTTTTTTTTTTTTTTTTCAAAAAATCCGAGTCTATAACGTTATTTTTAAAAAAGCATACAAACATCATATCTATATAATAAAAAAAAAAAAAAAAATGGAATGGACTCGGATTTCTTCTGGATTTATTAAAAAAAATAAATAAATAAAAATAATAATAGACTAAGCGCTATTTGCGCTTTGAATTTCTAACGACTATGTTCGTTGGGGAAGCAAAAGACCAAACATTTTTCACCATTCACCAATAACATCCACTGTGAATTCACCTTAAGACGGTCGGAGGTCACATTGGCCGAAACGTTGTGGAAAAGACAACCAAGCTGAGAACAATAGTCCAAACAATCCAAAAAATAATTATCAATCCTCATCTAAAAAAATAAACAAACATCATAAGGTATATTTTGTATTACAATAAAAAAAATGTGAGCATGAAAATAATATGGTTAAGCTTAAATATGGAAAAGTAAAGGACTAGTTGTTAAAACTGGAAAACAAAAGGACAAGATATTCTAGTAAAAAATATAATAAATTTATAACTTAAAATATTGCAGCATTAAGAATTGATTATATAATGCTATAAATTGAATTTAAAAAAAAAAAAAATATTGCAATATTTTAAGTTATAAATTTATTGTATTTTTTACTAGAATATCTTGTCCTTTTCTTTTCCAATGTTAACAACTAGTCCTTTATTTCTCCATGTTTAAGTTTAACCATATTACTTTTCATGCTCGCATTTTTTTATTGTAATCCATGATTTTCCCAGGCTTCCAGTAAATTCACTTGTTCTTTGTTTAATTTCAGTCTTAATTTTTTGCCCCCATAAACATATACACATGTTATAACAAGCTACAGCCAGCACTCGTCTGCTTTCAATAAAATCCCCTCAATTATCTCCCTTTCATTCTTTGTTTCACTTGTTGCTTCTCTTTTCGTGAGAGCGGTAAATTGGTAGCAACAGTAGTCACTGAAGCGACGTGGGTGCTATGGAAATCAGTCATAAAAAACGTGTCTCACCTATTACATATTTTTACAATTTTGAACACCAGAAAATTTATAACTTTTGTTTTACTGAACGAAAATTAAAAAAAAAATTTTCATAATATAATTGAGGTGATCTATAAACTGTAATAATTGTCTGAAATTTGGTTGAAAAATGAGTAAGCAGTGAAGCTTTAAAGCAGTTCTAAATGACTAAAACTACCGCTTAACCATATATTCAAACACTACCGTGTTTGAATGATATAGGAAAAAAGCTTTAGGAAACCAAATGTTGGTGAACTCACATTTAGTCTAATAATAGATTAAATAAACAAAAATAATCTTTCACTATGTATTGAATAGAGGTTCAGTGAAAGAGTGACAAAGTTTTAGTCATTTAAAGAAGGCCTGATGCTACAGTTGCCAAAATATGATAATAGAATTAAAATGTGATGGGGGACGCTTGTCTGAATATAAATAATAATTTCTTACCTGACAAACTATGACGATGCAATATCCCGGTTTTTTTTTAAATGTTTGGTTTTTATTTTAATGGCCCACATTTGTGGATAATTATTTGATGTTATATTTCAAAATATTGAAAACGTTATAAAATAGTTTTGTTTTTTAATAATAGGAACTTATTTTACAAATATTACATAAAAAAAAAATTGAAAGAAAAAGAAAAACGTCAGATTCAGATTAAATAATAAATCTTATGAAATTAAGTCATTTTTTATGTCCTTAACTTATCCCCAAACCTTTTTATAAACACATAAAATTTATTGACGTTTTCTTCTTTCTGATGATGATGATGATGATGATGATGAAGAATGTTATGCAAAAGGAATTTATTTGGAATTTTTTTAAAAAGTTGCTGCTTTTAAATGTTATTTTAATAATTTGTATGTTCAAACACATTTAAATACAAGATGTGCTTATTTTGTTTTGGTAGAAAATGTATTTTAAAAAATTTATTTGGATGAAAAGAAATGTGAATCTGCTGATAATTTTGATTTTTGTTTCACATTTTCTGCACTTTACGGTAATAACTGCTAAATCAAATGTCTATTTTCTATATGTGTACAACAGTATTGTTCCTTTTTATGTTAATTTGTACTTGATGACTTCATGCAGATATTTGCATATTTTCCTCATCAGTCTGCTTTGAAATGCAAATTCTTGTAAACAACGATTATTAAATTAAAATCCTCGATTTGTTGTTCATTTTATTTTAGTCCATCTTGATTTGTAGTAACTTTTTTTTACAGAGCTAATTTGATTAATTCAGACTTTTAATGAGAGAGGAGAGCGCCAGCTGAAATTGACAAAACCAAAAATTATAAGGCCCAAGTTCTTTTCAGTTTTCTTCTCAACCTAAAACAAGGTATATCAATCACAGAAACAGACTAAGAATTTTTATGGGGAACCCTAAATGAGGAGTTATGCAGGGAGATGTTTATTCGCATTACATTTAAATTGTTGCATTTTGGTACAGTCAAGGAAACAGTGAGCAGGGAAGAAATTTCAAAGACCAGCAGTTATTATATGGCATCTCGATAGTGAAGGAATAGGATTTGGCTAATTGTTGTATTTTTAGTGTGTATTTACTTCGAGAGGGCACCAGCACAAGTTCAGAGTATATTTCATTGAAGTACTTGTAAAACAAGCATAAGGCTCTAACATCGTTGTGATGGGAAAAAGGCTGGAGCTTAGTGGATATTGAGGGACCTATTAAATTGTAGTCTTTTTTTTGCCCCTGCATAAGAGGGAGAGACAAGTCAGGTCACATGTAACAACAATACTCTAGCGCATGGTAGCTTTGTAGATATAGGATACTGGAGTTTTCTAGCACAGTTTCCGCAATAACAGAACATTCTAGATTGCTTTGAAGTATTCTAGTTTTATCCAACCTTATTCCACTTATCAGAAATGCCAGTTGATTTGTTTACGAACCTGCCTTCGGGAAGGGTACTCCTACTAATTAAAGATGAAATTAAAAATCTAATTCATTATATCATGAAAAAGATATTTAACATAACAAAAAGAAAAATACAGACATAACCAAATTTTCCCAAAATTTTTATTAAAACACTTTTAAATTCAGTTAAATTTTCTTTTGTTTTATTAAATGTATTAAATTTGTTTGTTTTTGATGGGTTAAGAAAATAAAATAAAAAATTAACACATTATGGCAAAAGATATAAGCAAAAAAATTAAGAGGAAAAAATGGTAGTCTAATTAATATTATAATACTAGACATTTAAAAAGCTTACCTTCTCCCTGTGAGAAATGTTCAGAATATAATCAGCCTTAAACAGAAGAGACATTAACCCAAAACATTAGTTTTCAAGTTATATATTAGTAATGGGATGATTTCGATATTTTTCTCCCTGATTCCAATACAATTATAGATTCTGTTTTAAATTTCCAATTTAGATTCTTTTTAAATTTTTTTTTTTTTTTTTAGGTGGGGGGGGGGGTAGTATTACCCATGTAATATGTGCATATCTTTTCGAAAATGAAAAAAATACTTGTGGAGGATAGAAAGTGATCTATAAATTAAAATTTTACTGGTAGTTTAAAAATCTATAAATATTTATTAGCATAAGCAATGACAGACAAGTTTTGAAAAAGACAAAAATGAAACAAATATCTTAAAAAGTTCTGATTCTGTTTAATCGTCTCAACACTATGACTTGATCCACAACAAACTTGTAAATGTTAATGCATTTCTAATTTTGACCAAATCCTATTTAAAAAAAATTTCTTAGAATTTTTAAAATAACAGTAGACAAAGTACATACATAACAGTTCCATTAAAACTGGTGTTCATTATTTGTCAAATTCAAAGATAATTAAGTTAGGCTATGGTAAATAAGAAAATATTCACAAAGTCATGTAAAATTTAATTTCTCAAGCTTCCAACTAATCCAAGTGAAAAAATAAAATAGCTGACAACATGACTTTCGAAAATGTTTTTATTTACTTTACCCTGCAAATATGATCGTTAGAATTTTGTAAATAATGATTAACAGATCTATTAGACATTTATGCATTATTATTGTTGGTTAGATTTAAATTATTTTCAAATCACATTCAAAATAAAGAATTCACATATTACAGTTGTTTCCAGATGTTTAATCAAGACATTAAAAAAAAAAAAAAAAAAAAAGGTTACACTGTACGTATCCGTTATGGAACAAATTTCTCAAAAAAAAAAAAAAAAAAAAAATTCACTTAATTTCATCAAGTAGTTTTTGTTTTACAGCGAACAAAAAAAATTGTTATGATACCGAGCAAAAGGTCCGATTTTTAGGAAGAAAAGCTAGTAATAAAGATGGGGAGGGAGTCTCTGCGTGTTAACGAGAGTTATCTCCCCATGGCGTGTTTAACAAATTCCATAATGGCTGACTTCAACGTGCTCTCATAAAAACGTGTTTTTCTGCTGTGAAAAACAAACTACTCGATCAAATTAAATTAAATCTTTTTTCAGAGATCTTCAGTCCAAAACGGATACATACAATATAACCTTTTTTTTGATATTTTCATTTTTTAATGTCTTGATTAAACTGTACAAGTACCGTCTATTTTTAGTTATACAAATGAAAAAAAATTATTGGAAACAGCATCCTTTATCAGAAATTTGGAGAAAAAAATCCATTTGTTTCCTGGATATGAATGAACTTTTTCCTGAATCCTGTTCTGATGACAGCATTGTTACTAATAATGTTGTGTTAGTTGTATAACTAAACATTGTCTAGAAACAGCTGTAAACATGTATACTAATTAGTGAACTTTTCATTGGAATAGGATTTGAAAATAATTTATATATAACTAGTTATCATATAATGGAATATCGAGTTGTTATTAGTTTTGCAATTTGATAAATTTTTGCAGTTACATCAAAAAGAGTTTTCTAATTGATTTAAAATTTGAATAAAATAAATTTGGTCGGAAAATATTGACGAAAAATTTGTTACATCATTAATCACACCATTATCAATTTATCCGAATCCAAAGAAATCATATTTTTATCAAATAATCTTCATTAATAAATTTCCCAATTAGCTCAATTTATAAAAACAAGTACATTTTTAGAAGTGTATATATATATATATATATATATATATATATATATATATATATATAAATAAAACAGCAAGATATATTTTTATTAATATAAACAAATTTACAAGGTCATGACACTGAACATGCTAATGTTTCGGACAGATGGTCGGTTAAAACCACAAGTCTGAGGACTGGTTTCTTTTGTGGAAAGGAATTTTTTTTTTTAAATGCTGATGAGAACTTGTGGTTTTAACCGACCATTTGTTCAGTGTCGCTACCTTGTAAATTTGTTTATATTAATATGCTGGAATATCCATCTCAGGATGGGTTCATACAATGAATGTTTATTTTCTGTATTTATTGTTTGTTTTATCAACCAAAACGCAGCTGAATAATTTTGTTAATAAATTGTTGAAATTTAACTTTGTCCAATATGAAAGAATATATGAAATACCAAAAACATACATTTTTTTTTTTTACATTAAAACCTCTGAATGTGTACTGAATTTTCAATACTCGATTTCATATTTTCTGCTGGTTCATTCAATAAATTTAAACATTATGTTATCCGATTGTAAAAAAAAAATCAGACATCTTCATAATTTTAATTCTAAGATGATAAATACATTTTTCATTAATCCGAGATTACATATTTAGTATAAACTAAATTATCAATTTAAAAAAATTGTTTCATGTATACAAACACATAAGGTGATACATCTATAGATTCTCAGTATTTACTTCAATAGTAATGTTTAGTAGTAGTATGAACTTGTTAGGTATTTTTCCTACTAATTAATTATATATATATATATATATATATATATATATATAGTCTGAAGAAGCTTTAAGTAAAAAAGTGTAAAAAAAATAAAGTAAGCAGTTTAAATTCTCAGAAAAAAATAAATTTAACCTATCGCAGACTTCGCACGTACATAATCAGACTTCTAAAAAGTTTTTAATTGCAAAAAGAGAATTCAATTATATAAGGATAAAAAAAAAGAAAACTTAACTAAAATTGTTAAATGGAAATAGACTTAGCACTTGCATAAGCCGATTTTTCAAAAGACTTCAATTATAAAACAGAATTTAATGAAAAAATAAAACCTTAAGTTAAATTTTGTAAATAGAAAACGGGGATTCTCAGCTGCTTACCATGTAGCTGTTTTGGGGATTTAAAAACGTGTGTGTGTGTGAGTATATATATATATATATATATATATTTTTTTTTTTAAATGTTGAACTTTATCTTGATAAATTTGCTTTGTTAAAGATATTTTTTTAATAACTTCATTGTATATATGCAAAGCTCTGTGTAAACAAACAAATCGAACACTGTAAGCAACTGTCAAATGTTTATAGACATTTAAGATCTTTTACAAGTGCCAATCTCATGGGCTGGAGGTTAGAACTGTCGACTATCAACTAGTGGTTGTAGGTCCGATCCCAGACTTGAGATGGGTGCTAATCTAGCCACATTGAAGAGCTATGATACAATGAAACTGTCTGTGGATGACTAAATATGTGTGTGTATATATATAAAATATCTTAAAAGATGTGTATGTTCCAGTTTTTATTTATAAGTGGTCAATACAAAGAACTTTATAATCATGGAATTTTGAATGTCTATACAAATGCAATTGAAGAAATCAAGGACACACACACACACAAACGCTACTACTTTATATATCTGGATCAGATGTAGATTATACATGGATATATATATATTATATATAAAATCTCACTAAACAAATATAATTTGATCGTAGTGTTGGTATATCTGATTTCTTCGATATTTTTTTCAAGTATAGCTACACAAATGCAATCTTTTGTGTAGCTATACTTGAAAAAAATATCGAAGAAATCAGATATACTAACACTACAATCAAATTATATTTGTTTAGCGAGATTTTATATATAATATATATATCCATGTATAATCTACATCTGATCCAGATATATAAAGTAGTAGCGTTTGTGTGAGATGATCATGACCAAACCTGGCATGCTGATGATGGTCCCTTAACTAGGGATGGAGCACATCATTTTTAAGGTTATAGTCAAGACCATAGCATATGTATATATACTCTCCTGCAGCACACACCACTAGACTGATCAGACCAACTTAGCATGATGGCCCTCACCTACGGATGGTGCACACCATTTTTCAAAGTCATAATGTATGTATATACACTCTCCTACAGCCCCCACTACTGGAGCAATCATTACCAAACTTGACCTGATGGTCTCCGACCTAGAGATGGTGGACAGCATTTTTTAAGGTCAAGATCAAAGTGGGTACCTGAGCATAAAGCAAAGTCCCATGCAAAGCATGGGTATCTTTGCTAGTATAAAATATATATGAAAGGGTTGTAATATATTCTTGGATTAATAAATAAAATAGATAAAATAAAAGTGATATTATTATTAATATTATTATATACATCAACAGATACAATTAAAAAATAAAGTGCATGATATACAATATATATCAAATGATAATAGTATTTTAATGTGTGGTTGATTAACTCCTTTAAACATATAGAACAATTTTAAACAAAACTATCAGTAAAGACCCTAAAACCAAACGGGAGATCATTAAATTTACATTGAAATTTCTTTTAGTTGTGCAAGTTAAAGAAAATCAAACAAAAGAATATATGAATTTCCTTGTGATGAAATGACAAGCCAAGAGATTGTCACAGTTAAAATACACTTGCTTTTATTGTTGCATGTTATGTACATTTTAAATTTGTCTAAAATTATATGTAGTCAAGAAAGACTTAGTATAGTTTGATTTCCAAATAAAATACTAAAGAAAGTTATTGTAACATATTGAACATTTTGTTAATAATTTAATTCAAGTCAGTTATTAAAAAAGAAAAATTATAAAGGGAGGTCAGGTCTTCATAAGAAAAAAAAAACAATCAATTTGGTTTAAGTTAGTTTGTTTTATGATATATCAAACTTTTTACAGATTATTTGGTGTTTGTTTACATTAATGATCTTTCAAACCAACGCATTTCAGGTGAAAACATTACTTATGTGTCATGAGATTAGTATAAATTATCATAAATTACAAAAAAAATAATTACAAATAAAAATGCAATTTATTGAATTATCAAGTTTTATCAACTGTTTTAATGTGGAAGAGTTGTGTGACCAATTCTGTATGACAAACTGACTTATCTCCCCTGACTTAAATTAGAGATCTATTTTCAAACAAAATAATTGTTGATAATTTTTTGTATATATATATAAAAAAAAAATACATCTAGCATATTTTCTGCTGGATTATTTTTCATAATTTTTGGAATTTATGTTAATTTTGCTATGACAGGTAAGTATGTAATAATATTTTCACCTGAAATGTGTTGGTTTAAAAGATCACCGATTATTTAATACCAACATCTACAGAGAATTTATTGAAGTTGAACTGCCATTTTACTAAATGCTGGGAGAAAATGGAGGTCCATATATTTCTAAACAATATTCGTTTGTGAAAATATAAAAACCAAATATTTTAATTTTGTTGCCAATTCCATAGGCCATGTCAGTAATGATTTGGCCATTCCTGTATCACCTAGTCAGTTTGGTTTGTATATTTGATAGGAAATCAACTTTTTACCTATTGTAAACAATTCATTTAAGAAGTATTATTTTCTTACCCATAATTTGGGAGAAATTGCATGTTCATATCAAGTTTGTCCAAGAGAATTGTATCCAATAGATTCAGAGTAAATAAATGAGCAAATACAATTTAAAAAGATATTCACTCTCAACTATCAAATAACACCAGCTACAAGAAAGGGCAGAAACCATTTTTATCAGTTAAGTTTTTTTTTTTTTTAACTTATTTTTTAAAGCTAGAAATGGAGAGACAGGAAATAATATACAAAACTTGTATATTTCTTTTTGAGGGTCGAGTTACTCATGTCCATTAATTGCTAAATAGTATTTTATAGTTATACTTCTGAACCTCTCACTACTGTTTTTATGACCCTCCTTCCATGAAAATAATTGTTTTTGTGTTCAAGATGGAAACATTGTATTGTGGAAATATTTGGTCTGCAAGAAGAAAGGACAGGCTCTTTCTCTCCCATTGGACAGTGACACAAAGATTATATTTAAAGTCAAAGATATTTTATTAACTTAAATGACAAAATGAAGTGGCAGTGAAAAAAAAAAAAAAAAAAAGTGGCAGATGCTTATTATAGACGACTCGAAGCATAATTATCTGGGAAAGCAAATTCATATCTTCCATGTCCAAGAACTTTCGGCAAGGTACCAGCATTGGGAATGATATTCCAAGACAAAGCCAAAGACACATTTTTGTTGCCGCTGAAGAAGATAAAGAGAAAAAGTTTTATAGCATTAATGGTAAGCCATTAAGAGTTTAGAAATTAATATGGTGACAAGACAAAACATTCTTAAAATGCATTCAATTAAACCTGTTTTTCAGACAGGCACAGCCTCATATACATTGCCAATTACAAAAACTTTAAACACTTACCCTTTTTTGTCAGTAAACTCTTCCCCTTTTTATTTTTAATTACTCATTCAAAACAAAGCAGGTGTTTTATTTGTTTAATTATTCTCTTTGTATTTGATTAAATTTGAGAATATATTTTTTAATACATTTTTTTTACTGCTCATTCAATCCAAACAAGGCAAAAATAGCCACAGGGGCATTATGGGCTTCTGTGAATTAGAGCCCATGCCTACAGAGACACTAAGGAAATTAAGCAAGATGTCTATTCACATTACACTTAAAATTTCTGCATGTTAGTAGAGTTGGGGAATCAGGATAATGGGAGGGAATTCCAAAACTTGGTAGTTTGAGAGAAGAAATTTCAAATTAGAAGGCTACCTGGTATTTAGGGACCTCTACAGTGATGCCATAGGAATTTGTTGCTTGTTGAGTTAGTTAGGGCTATTTACATCAAGAAGGTACCAGTGCTAAGTTTATCAGAGGATATTTCATAAAAGTACTTGTAAAATAGGTGTTGGAGTTTGGTTAAATTTAGAGACTCTTTTTTTAGGTTCTGTCTAATAGAGAGGGACTAGTGGTTGATGATCCGAACCATAGGTAGCAACAATATTCCATACACAGGTGACTGGAGGTTTTGTAGAATTTAGACTACTGTCAGGTGTGAGTATTTTTCTACAGCAATAAAGAAAGCCCATCTTATTTGCAGCAGTCTTGACAATGTCTTCTCTATATATTCCAATTCATATTACTTGTGAATGTTAGGCTGAGAAGTTTGAATGCTGAACTTTCAGTGTCATCCATCGCAATTGGTGACTGGAAAGATTCTTTGCAATTGTTGAAGGAAAGAAACTTAATCTTGGCAGCATTAAATGTTACTATTCATTTATGTCCCCCATTTCATTACAGGCTGAAAGTCCTTTTCTAAAAGTTTCATGATATACAGCATGGTGTCATCAGCAAATATACCCATTTTGTACACAATTTCATCAAGGTGGTCATTTATGAATCTCTGGAATAATAATGATCCAAGCACACCTACATTAATGTCATGTTTGGATGTACAAATTTTTCTCTTGTTTAAGAAGAAACTTATAGTAAGTATTCGTTCAGTAATACCGTATGACTCAATTTTCATAAGACCTTCATGCTAGACCTTGTCAATTGCTTTGAATATACCAACCAAGCTTTCCCTCGTCTTGTCCAGTGCATGGTATATGCATTTAGAGATGGTCATTAGGATATCTGCCATAGAACGGGCTGGCCTAAATTCATATTGTTGATAAAAAAGAAGTTTAGGGTTTACGAGGTGGTGGACTAGTGCTTAGTTGATTAACAAGATATTAGAGAAGAGAGGGAGGAGACAAATTGGGTGATAACTGAACAGTTCAGTTCTTTTTATCAGAATTATTAAATACTGTTACCATAGAGGAAATTTTCCAACTGTCAGGAAAGGAAGATTCAGTACGGCATTTGTCATAAAGCTTAGAGAGCATAGGGGCTAACTCAGCAGAGCATTTCTTAATTAGTATTGCACATTTTGGAGGTATCAAGGTTTTTTTTAATATCATGAACATGGGAGGGAGTGATTATCAAATATGGCTTCTGTCCACAAAGGAAATTTAGAGAGGAGGTAGTTTGTTGTGTCTAAGGTGGAGTTAGAAGCAAATCACCAAGCAAGCAGTTCAGTCTCCTCAGTTACCATGCAGATGACATCATGGTTGTTGGATAACGAAAGAATTATTCATTACCCATCATTTATTACACAATTATAAATGTTCCAGAAATCGTAAGTTCTTAATTTTTTCCAACACAATGCATTTTCTGGTCATTTCAATACATCTCTTGGTTGCAACGATTTCATTCTTACAATGATTTAAAGCTTCTAGGAATTTTTGCTATTTGTATTTGACTTATGCCGGCCATATTAGTGGAACGTTTTCTGCTTTTTCACACTAGCAGCTACACACATTGCAGTGAAACATTGTGGAAAGTGGGACTTGTTACAGACTTTCTGTGAGGGAACATTTGCTTCAATGCCTGCTTTGAGCCATTTAAGTTGCCTCATTCACACAATTCAGCAGGGAAAGGAAAGAGATTACTCCATAGGATGTCTCTGATAAATTTCCAATCAGTCTTTTTAAAATATCTAGTCATTTTCAGCAATGGCTTTTCAGCTTGTGGTTGGAAGTTAAGGGTGATGCATTCCCAAGTGTGCAATGGGCATTCGTCACACCTGCTTCAGGTAGTGTCATCAAAAATAGATTGAGAAACAAGACTTGTAGATCCTTACTATCAGGAAGACGGGTAGAGAAAGTGAGTCTTTGAAAGAGAATGAAATATAGAGAAACTATATGCCGCTTCCAGCTGTGTCTGTGTACCTATTTACTATGCCTCCCCACGGGACAGAGTTAGACACCAGGGTCGTTTTTTAACGTGGAGCTGTGTCTGTGTAGCTTGAGAAACCAAGCTAATTACTGTAGTAGACATTTAAATTGACAACTACAGATGCTACTATCTGAAGAGTGCTTTATTTATACTGTCAGAAACTCAGTTGAACAGAGAAAAGTTCTGTGTTAACGGAGAATGGTAGAAAACAAACATTATGTTGCAAGTTTAGTCTAAAGTACAGGTCTGTTCATCTGATTCTAGATTTTGTTTCCTAGTCAAGAGGAGGATGTTACGAATATAGACTCCTAGTCTGTGTCTGCATATGTTTGAGTCTTTACAGCAGAGTGGGAGGTATCCAGTCTTATTAGTTTCACTTAAAGCTAGGATATTTGGGGAGTTAACTAAAAGATGCTACTTTGTCTAAGTTATAAATTGAATTTATACGGGCTGGAAATTTAAGCTGTTATCTCAGTATAGATACTACACATATTTATACCCACTTATGGATATTAAAATCTAGATATGACACTAGAAATCTTATTACATGACTTTGATCAAAAAAAATATCTTAAATTTTTTAACAAATTGAAATTCAGAGAATGTTCCTTAATTTGACTGGATCAAAATCAATGCAAATTTGAAATATCTAAGTTTTCAAGTGAGAGGTTGTGCTTATGTTATGCTCTCTAAAAACTCTTTAAAACAAGAAATTGAAATTTGGGGAATATTTATTAATTGATATACAATACCTATAGTTAAAAATGTACAAAAAATGGGGCTATCTGACTTTTTATCAAGATCTTTATTAACTTTACATAAAACTATTAAACTAAATATGTGTCCACAATTCATAATGATTGGTTAATTAGTTTAGGACTGAACCACATACATACAAATATATAAACATTTGTAACTTCATGAAGATAGAGATTAGAAATCTATATTATAATTGTAAATCATTTTGTCAGTTGGTCACTTACAGGTTCCAAAACAATTGACATATTTATGCTAAAGTTGATAAAGCATCTAAGAGACTTCCAAAATTCATTCTTTTTTTTTAAGCATTAAATAGAAACAGAAGAGACTGAAAGGAATTCAAAACGAATGCAATTAAAGTACATGCAGCATAAACGTGTTGAAATGCCAGTTCCCATAAAAACAACAAAGTGACATTGAGCCTGATCAGCATTTAATGAGTGAACATTTGGAAATACCAGCAGCCATGTGTAAGTGTAAGATATCTTGGAATTCTGATGACAGTGCAGCTCATCACTTAGTGTATAACTGTTGTAATCAAAACAAATCTGGATGGAAATATGCAGTGCAAACTGATACTATTGGTGTTCACCCAACCCCAAGTGTTAGGAAAAATTATAAAAGAAAATTAAAAAAAAGTTTATCAGCAGAACATTGGAGAGAAAGTTGTTCACCAAGGTACACAAAAGAAAACTAAAATGGAATCAATAATCAAAGTGTGATGGACAAAAGATTGGCCATAAAGGTAGGTATATTTAGAGTTAGTTTACAAGCAGTTTTAGATGTGACAATGAGTTTTGCTGCATTTTCCAACAGTTGTGGACAGTCTTCGGTTTGCGATGGTTGAGGACAGTTTTAAGTTTGACATAGTTGAACACATGTTGTGGCTCGAAGAAGATCACAATGAGTTGATGACAACTGACGAACACAGCCTTGGCAGACGACTAAGATGCGAACATTAGCGTTCAGAGGGTCGATGATATCACACACACAGAGTGCGACTGATATTTGCAAGATGTGTCAAAGTTTGTATTTTTTGTATTTTGTTTTATTAGATTTTTATACTCGTGAACCTAAAAATAGTTCAAGTGTTATATGGATTGAGTGATTGGCGTCAACCACAGCCCCAAACAAAATTACATAGATGATTAGTTGACTTAGCCATGGGACCATTTGAAGTTAGGATCAATTGATGGTAGAATGTTATTTTCATTCAACACGCAATATATGGTCATGATAAATAAGGTAACTTATCCCATTTTAGGATGGTACAGCAAAAACAATTCCTAGTTAAGGAAATGTAGATCCATTTTGTTATGTAAATAAAATTTAGCTAAACTAATCTTCAAAGATAAAGCGCAAAATCTTTATTAACATGCACATCTGCATGTTCATTGCATAGGCCATGTTTTAGTTAAAAGATTGTGTTGATAGGACTTATATTCTGGTTTTGTCACTTTACAAGTCTGCTGTGCAACCTAAGAAAATGAGCAAGAAAGCAAAATAAACCTCTGCTAATTGTTTTTTCAACTAGAGTTGTGGTTTTTGCTTGGAAGAAGAATTCATTTGTTCAACACTGATTTAATCAAACAATTTTGAACTGGCATAACAAGTGGAACATTCACTGCTTGTGCAGTAAACGCAAACGTGCATTTTTACATCTTTACTGATGGTCCTTAAATATATAAATTTCTATTTTTTAATTATATTAAGCCTATATATAAATATGTTCTGCTCCTATTTATATATTTGGTTCCTATTTAGAATTTGACTTTATGATGTACATACTCGTCGCGGAACAAAGATGTTATATTTCAAAAATCACCCAAGTTGATCAAGTATTTGTTTTTACAATTTTTAGTGATTAAAAAGTTTTAATTATTTTGAACACAAACAAAATATCAGTAGTTGAATTGAGTTGTTACCCTTGAATTTTAACACAATCTAAAAAGCATGGTGGCTCCCATCTCACTTGACACAAAATTTGAATTCTTTAGTTACAAAAAAAAAAAAAAAAAAAAAAAAAAAAAAAAAGATTCTTGACCAATTTACGTGATTTTGGGGATATGACATCTTTGTTCCAGTAGAGATATGTGCATCATAAAAATTTGTACTTTTGTTTTTTTTTTAAGCAAGTCAAGTTCTAAATAAATAAAAAAAAAAAAGAAAGCAATTGTGTATTTGCACATTAAAATAATGACTAAAACTTTCTTTGTTTAAAACAATACTTTCTTTTGTTACATAGAAACATTTTTAAAACAATCCAATAGGAAACTCAAAACCAAGTAATGAATAAAAATTGCACTCCTCAAAAATATACGAGCTTCCTGAGAAAAAGAAAACATTTTCACCCCCTTTGACTCACAAACATGATAAATACAACATAGCCCTCTCATTAAGTAATATATAGGGCTATGATAACAATATTCTTTGCATTGTTTTGACTCCAGTATATATCTGACACAATTAGACAGTTGATCAACCGACAACCACATCACTTTATATAAAAGCATATAAGATATCAATGGTTGATTGATTGATTGATTGATTGGTTTTACGGCATATCAACCTATGTGGTCATTTAATGCCGGAGTCCTTTTTTTTTTTTTTTTTAACTTTTTTTATTGGGAGGGGGGGAATGACTTTTTCAGCCTTTTCTCCCTTTTTTTATAAAATTGAACTAAGAAATTAAATGTTGTATTTATACATGGATGTGTATATTTGGATGACTTTAAATTTCCTTAAATTTTCTTATATAAATTTACTTTCCTTAGGTATGCTAGAATATTTGCTGAGTTGACCTTTTCAAAAAGGTCTTCCATATTGCTTTCTGTATAATATAATTTTCTAGTTGGGGCAAGGTCATCACACCCAACTAGGATATGTTTTACTGTGAGTGTCTCCTGGCATGGGATGCACTCTGGCGCCGATTCTCCATTTAGTATATAAGAATGAGTAAAGTTGGTGTGCCCTATGCGCAGCCGAGTCAGTATCACATCTTCTCGGCGTGATCTCTTGATGTCCGGACATCGTTCCTTAAGTTCAGGTTTGATTGAGTATAATTTGTTGCCCTCTTGCTGACTCCACCGCAGTTGCCATTTTTCCTGTATGTATGCTTTTATCTGGGGTCTAAGATCAATATGTGGAATCTTAAAATTGTCAGTTGGAAGGTGAGAAGATCTTTTTGCAGCTATATCTGCCCTGTCATTGCCTTTGATCCCCACATGGCTGGGGATCCAGACAAGAATAATGTTTTTAGTAGTTGAAAGGATATTGATTTTTTCTATTAATTTTGTTGTTAGTGGATTTTCTTGTTTTTGATTTTGTATAGATAATAGGACTGATAGAGAATCTGTGAGAATGATGAAGTTTTTGGTGGTTTCCTCTGAAATTATGTTGAGTGCTAGATCGATAGCTATAGTCTCTGCAGTGAATATAGATGCTTCATTTTGAAGATTTCTCTTCATTGTGGTTTTATGGTACGTTGCTGCACATCCAGTGTGATTGTTGCTTTTAGACCCGTCTGTGTAGATAAAGGTGTAGTCTGAATATTGTAATTTTAAATGTTGAAGTTCGTCGTGATATTCAATAGGGTTTGTGGTAGATTTGGACTTTTTGTTTAGGTTGAGTTTTATTTCAACCTGTTTCATGGTCCATGGGGGTGTTTTAGGCAGTATGAAGTTGTGAATGCTGGAGATTGGAATTTTCGATTCTTCAATGCTTTCCTTCATTCGGAGCCCGAATGTTTTGATAGTTTTTCTTCTCATGTTAAAGAGTTCTTCATATTTAGGATAGAAGGTACATTGGTATGCAGGGTTGTTTGGGCAAGACTTCAGTTTCAGTAAATATTGAAGGGCTAACTTTTCTCGCCTTAGATCTAGTGGGGGTTCGTGTGCTTCCGTGTATAGACTGTTCACGGGGGAAGTTCTGTATGCTCCTAGGGCCAATCTTAGGCCAGTATGGTGAATAGGGTCTAGGCTTTTTATATATGATGTTCGGGTTGATCCATATATGAAACAACCATAGTCTAGCTTTGAGCGGACTAGTGCTCTGTAAAGTTTAAGGAGTGTTTCCCTGTCTGCACCCCAATCGGTATGTGCTACCACTCTCAAAAGATTTACAGCTTTGTTACATTTTTTTTTCAGATAGTTTATGTGTGGGATGAATGTTAACTTTTTGTCAAATAAAATCCCTAAGAATTTGTTCTGGTCAGTAACTGGTATGGGCATTCCTTCCATGGTTAGGACAGGATCATTATGCATGTTCTTTAGTTTGCAGAAATGCATGCATTTCGTTTTTCTTTTGGAGAATCTAAATCCATTCTCTTCCGTCCATCTCATTACTTTGTTTAAGCACAATTGAAGCTTCCTTTCTATTATAGATATATATCTAGATCTACAGCATATTAGGAAGTCATCCACATATAGGGAGCAATCTACCCCAGGGTTAAGGTTTTTTACAATGTTGTTAATTCGGATACTGAACAGGGTCACTGACAGTATACTCCCTTGAGGTACTCCATTCTCTTGTTCTTTCAAGTCCGAGAGAGCTGTGCCAACCTTTATTCTGAACCGTCTATTTTTTAAAAAATTTTCAATAAAAATTGGCATTCTGCCTTTTAGTCCAAGCGCCTTCAGATCCCTTGTAACACCGTACTTCCACACAGTATCGTAGGCTTTTTCCATGTCAAAAAACACTGCTGTTAAATGTTCCTTCCTTATAAAGGCTTCTCTGATGAAGGTTTCAAGTCTGACTATGTGGTCTATTGAACTTCGGTTTTTCCTGAATCCTGTTTGAAATTCTGTAATAAGATTCTCTGTTTCCAGGAACCAGATTAGTCTTTTGTTTATAATCCTTTCCATGGTCTTACAAATGCAGCTTATTAGAGCTATTGGCCTGAAATTCAATGGATCTGAGACGTTACTTGATTGGGATTGGATGTTTGAGTTTTCAGATTTGGGGATTGGTATTATTGTGGCCTCTTTCCAGGTCTCGGGTACGTTTCCACTGGACCATATAATATTGAAAATTTCAAGTAGGTATTTCATTGAGGCTTCTGGAAGTTTTTTGAGGATTTCATATGGAATTTCATCGGGCCCTGTAGCTGTGTCATGGGATTTGGTTAGCGATTCTTTTAATTCAGGCAAGGTAAGAGGTTGGTTGTATTTTTCAGTATTTTGTGATTTAAATAGAATTTTCTTTTTCTCTTCCTTTTCTCTAATCTTTTTGAATTTCTCTGTTTGTCTGTCACATGATGAAATTTTTGATAAATTATCTGCCAGGTTATTGGAAATGTCTTTTTGATCGATGTATATTTTGTTGCCTTTAGAGATGTGGGATATTGGTGTACTACTACACTTTCCTTCTATTTTCCTCATCATGTTCCAAACTGTTTTCGCCTTGGTATTCACATTAATTTTGGATATATAATTTCTCCAGGTTGTTCTTTTGGATTTCTTTATGATTCGTCTGGCTTTTGCTCTGTTGTTTTTGAAGAAATCCAGATTTTCGCTTGTTGGATACTTTTCGAATTTTCTCAAGGCAGCTCGTCGAGCTCTGATGGCTTTTCTGCATTCTTTTGTGAACCAAGGTTTGTTGTGATTGTTGGTTTTGGTTGTTTTCGGTATGGTATTATTTGCTATGTTTGTGAGTGTTTTAATGAAGTAGTTCAAATGGTCATCTTCATCATTCTTTTCGATAATTAATTGGTTTTTGCACTGTTCCTGGAAGTCTTCCCAATCCGCTTTATGTAGGTTCCATTTGGGTGTTTTTTGTTCAGTGCTAGTACTTAGACTTTCCAGGATGATTGGGAAATGATCACTCCCACAGGTGTCATTGTGTACTTTCCAGTCATAGTCCATATATATGGAAGGATCACATAAGGTAAGGTCAATGGTGGTGAAAGTACCTGTTGCTGGGTACATATAGGTGTAGTTTTGATTATTAAGGAGGCATAGATTATTTTTATTTATTATGTTTTCTATTTCTTTTCCTTTTTTTTTTTTTTTTTTTTTTTTTACAAAGGCATCACCACATTATCAAGGCCCAGAGGCCACTCAAGGATAAGGGTTAAAGAGTGTACAGTAGAAATTGGTCAATATAGTAATCATTAGTAATGAAAATTTGGTAAATTTAATAACTTATATGGAACGGCTCATCAAGAACTTATTTACTTTAGACTTGAACACAACCATATTGTAGTCAGCCGGAAAGCAGGAAAACGGAAGACAATTCCACAGGCGTGCAGTTCTAAGAAAGAAGCTTTGTTCATGGAATCTACGTTTAGGTTTAGGCACAGATAATTAGGGGAAATTATTGATAGTGTTTACAGCTAGACGAGTGTTTCTTGTGAAAGTTTGGCGAGGGGGGACCATAGATTGAAGCTCAGTTGAACACTTTCCATGAAAATAACGATACATCAGAGACAAACTCGCAACATCTCTTCTGTGAGATAGAGGTTGCAAGGAGGAGAAAAGGACATCTCCTACGAGGCTACGAAGTCTATTTTGAACTCTATCAAGGCAGGACAAGTCCTTTCTAGCAGCTCCTGCCCAGATGTGGCAACAGTATTCCATCCTTGGATGTACCTGGCTCTTATATAGGTAGAGAATAGCATCAGCAGTGAGATATCTACTGGATCGATAGAAAGATCCCACCATTTTTCCAGCGGCCTTGGCAACAGATTTGATATACGTGTTCCATTTAAGATCAGGAGTAATGGTCAAGCCCAGAAGCTTGTCAAAACTTGAGGCCTCCTGAAGACGAGAGCCATTCATTTCAATTGATGACAAATGTGGATTAGAATGTTGATGATGTAAAGAGAGAAGCTTGGTTTTAGATGCATTAAAAGTAACCAGCCACTTCTTTCCCCATTGTACTACGTGCTCAAGATCAGAGGAGAGAGAATTGGAGAGAACTTGGTCGTTTACTGTCTTAGATGTGGTACCATAAATGGTAGTGTCGTCAGCATAAATGTCTACAAATGATGTAAGGATATGATTTGGAAGATCATTAATGTAGATCAAGAAAAGAGTTGGGCCCAGGATGGATCCCTGAGGGACACCGGCATTAATACTGTGAGCTTCTGATTTTTGCCCCTCAACTACTACTCTTATGAACCTATCAGAAAGAAATGATTTAATAATTGAGAAGACTTTTCCAGCTATACTATAGCTAGCGATCTTATGAAGTAAACCTTTATGCCATACCCTATCAAAGGCTTTAGATATGTCAAGAGCAATTGCCCTAGAAAGATTGCCACCGTCGAGAGATTTGCTAATCCTATGCGATATAACTGTAAGGACATCTGCTGTAGATCTAGCAGAACGGAAACCATATTGAGTGTCACTAAGAAGGTTATTTTTGTTGAGATGTTTGATTACTTCTGTATTTAACACAGATTCTAGCAACTTACTCATGACGCACAGGAGACTTATTGGCCTGTACTGAGAGGGGGATGAGCGATCACCTGAATTCTTAAATACAGGGCATACTGATGAGATTTTCCAGGGAGATGGGAAACTATTCTCCTTAAGACAACGTTTAAACAGTTTTGTAAGTATGGGCGCTAATTCAGGTTGAAGTTTTTTGAGTACTATCATTGGAATACCATCAGGGCCAGTTGCTTTACTCGAATCAAGGTTTTTGATTAGCTTCGCAACATCACGTACAGATATACGTATATCACATAGCGTGTTTTCTGATACAGGAGGAAATATTGGGGGTTGGCGGTCTTGGTCGCAAAGGGTAGAATTAGCTGCAAAGTTCTTGACAAAGAGTTTGGCTTTGTCTGATGCTGACGAGATTACCTCAGGTCCATTGATAATAGTTGGGATGGAGCACACGCTTCTGTTCAGGATTCTGTTTGCTATTTGCCAAAACTGGTGGGAACCAAGCCGCTGCTCAGCTACTTTGGACTTAACAGATTGAGCATACAACACTCTTGCGTTCCTTATTACTTTCTTACAATGGTTGCTGGCAGTCCTGAAAACGGCTTTAGTTTCCATACATCTATTACGTTTGAAGCAGTGGAAAAAGTGATTTCTGTGCACAATGGCAGCAGCACATTCTGGAGAGAACCATGGCTGGCTGTTAGGTTTTTGCTGAAACTTTTTAGAGGGTATGAAATGGTCAATACCTACAATTAACCATTCAGTTAGGTCTAATACTATAGAGGACACATCCTTTTTAAACATGGAATGCAGAGGTAGATCAGATATAAATGTACGGAAGCTATCCCAGTCAGCCTTAGTGTATCGATATACTGTACGATGAAGAGGTACGTCTGGGGACTTATTACATTTCATTTTTATCTTAATTGATACAACAGAGTGGTCGGAAGATCCAAGAGGCGACAGAACAGAAACTGAACATAGTTCAGGGCAAGTTGTGAGAAAAAGGTCTAGTAGGCTCGCATACTGGCCGTCATTATCGGGCACACGGGTAGGTTCCTGAACAATCTGAGTGAGGTCATAGGCAATGGAGAAATCATGACAGAACCTCCCCTCATCATCGGTCTTGTTTGAGTGGGTCAACCATTCGACGTTGTGAACATTGAAGTCTCCACATACGTGAATGTTAGCTGAAGGATAAGTAGAAAGGACTTGGTCAATTTTCTCAGATATGCTTTGAAAGATAGTAACTCCGCTGTTGTGGGGGCGATAGAGAGTAAATATAAATGCAGTAGTGTGAGCTAAAGCAACCCGGAAGCACATATAGGGTAAGTTAGGATCTTCCCTGGAGATGTCCCTCCCACATGGAAAGCTATCTTTAATATAGGCACATATTCCATGCCCATGGCGATCTTGGGGGTCAGATTTAGAAGTTAAGTTAGAGTATCCTGAAATTGCAAACTCATCTAGGGAAATAGCCTGTCCAATGCCAGTTTCACTCAAAAATAAAAGGTCTGGTTTAGTCTCCTGTAATTGGGTTTCAACCTCTGGAAGGTTAGAACGAAGACCCCTGATGTTGGAGAAGGAGACATGGTAGTAGGGGTCTACGTTGGAAGTTGGAGAACCGGGTTTAATCGTGTATTTTTTCTTGAATTTTTTATTTGTTTCTTTACTTCCCCATATTACATTGTGACTGTTGAGATCTCCTAGTAGAAAAAAGGGTTTAGGGAGTTGTTTTATTAATTGAGTTATCTCAGTTTCGTTGATTGTATCTTTTGGAGGGATGTATATTGAGCAAAGTGTTATAGTTCTATGTAGAGTCACTGGAACTGCAATTGCTTGCAAGTTTGTGTTTATATTTATTTGTCTTTGAGGGACTTCATTCTTCACAAGTATTGATGTGCCTCCAGAAGCTCTGTCCGTATCTTTATTTATGTAGTTGTAAGATGTGTAGTGTTTTATGTTGATGGTATTATTTTCTTTCAGAAAGGTCTCCTGTAGACAGACAAGTGCTGGGCTCATATTTGTTATTAATAATGTGAGTTCATTTTGGTTTGCTTTTATCCCTCTGATATTCCATTGTAATATTTTGTTCATCATTTGGAACTGTGTTCAACTTCCATCGTCTCCAATCCCTCAAATCTATTTTCTGTCGGAGTCCCTGTTCGAGATATAGATCGGGATCTTTCTTTTCCTGTTTTTGTTTGTTTTTTTTTGTCTGGGGGGATTTTTGATTCTTTTCTGGCTTGTGATGTGTTTGATGGTTGTTCGGTTGTTTTTGTAGAAATGGTTTGTGGTTTTGTTTCTTTTTGTGGTTCAGTAGTGTCTTTACTTAATATTATCCTTGGATTGGTTGCAGACATTGCACTATTCATTTTCCTCATTTCTTCTAATAGTTCTTTCATTTCCTTTATTAGTTTGCTTAGGACATCAATTTTCTTGTCAGTTGTATCCATTACATGTATATGACCATTTTGATTGTTGATTGGATTAGTTTTTTTTGTTGCATCTGCATATGTTTTAGTTTCGATGATTTTCCTGGCCTCTGGGTAGGATATATTCTTTATATGTTTTAGTTTGGTCACTTCTTTTTCTCTTTTCCATATTTCGCAATATCTAGAGCCAGCGCCATGGTTTCCCAGGCAGTTGGCACACTTGAAATCTTTTCTGCAGTCAATGTGTGGGCCACTTTCTCCACATCTTCCACACACTGGTAATCGTGTGCACCGATCTTGATGGTGTCCAAACTTCTGGCACTTGAAGCATTGGAGGGGGTTTGGAATATAAATTTTTACATTTATTTTCATATATCCGACTTTCACTTCTTTGGGTATGGTGAGGGAATCGAAAGTTAGTATATATGTATTGGTATCGATTTTCTCACCGTTTTTTTTAATTTGAACTCTGCGAACATCTAACACATTCTGTTTCTGTAAGTTTGTCCGGATTTCCTCCAAGGGACAAAGTGCAAGTTCGTGGCTTTTCACTACTCCTTTGCAGGTATTTAGGGTTGGATGTCTGTAGCATTTGACTTAGATGTTTTCAAATAATTTTAGTTTCAATATTTCTTTAGTTTGTTCTTCGTTATGGGTTTCTATTAGTAGGCTGCCGTTAAATTGTTTTTTAATAGACTTTGGTTTTAGAGTTTTAAGATTTTTTTCAATTTTAAAAGGTGATAGTTTGCTCAAAGGAGTTTCCTCCATTGATTCTATTACTACGAATGTTGAGTTCCTTGGTTTTATCGTCTCTTCGTCAGAGCTACTGATGTCAGAGACATCAGAGTGGGTTCTCTTTGGGTGGTTGGGTGGTTTTTGGGAGGAATAAGCCATATATTTTGTTTTCTTTTTTCGTCATCTTTGTTCCCCACCCACCTCGGAGTCCTATTTGGGAAGAGCCTGGGGGGAAACCCATTCGCCCAGCCTCTACAGGGATACAATGATGATATAACCGACTTTGGTGGTATCAATGATTATCTGTTCTCTCTTGATATTGCTATGGGATCTGTAGCAATCCTGAGGGGTTTACAGCCTCGTCATCGATATTCACACCTAATCGATTGACCCTCAGCCACCGCTTTCCATCATATATTAGGGAGTAGGGTTATTTGTGGGAGAGGGGGGATGTGTTGTATTAGTAGTGGGTTTTTGGAATGGGCAATATATGGTGGGGCTTGGCGTGACTGGCCGATTGGTCGGATCGGGCCTCTCCGACCGCCCGTCTAATCGAAGTAAGGGCCAAAGTAATGTGTTGCGGTGCCTAAACTTCTATGTATCCTGGTTTAGGTTCGCTCAATCACCAGGATCACGTCCTAAGACTTTACAGGTAGCAACCCACGGCTAACTGGTTGCCCCATTGAGGGATTTTTACCCTCTGCAGGGGGACAGTCGGTTTGTTCTCATGCCCTACCGACAGGGCAAAAAAATAAATAAATAAATAGATAATTTAATAGAATATATTTGTTTTCTTTTTCTTTCTTTTTTTGTTGTTTCTTTTCCTTTTTAAATTCTGTTTCTATTTAACCCATAGTTGGGACCCTAACAGGTACTACCACTCCGGGTCAGGGTGGACCTGGGAGCAATGGCAATTAAGAGGTGGCTCCACACTCCCCAAGCCCGTAAGCCGGACCTCACCATCGGATGTAGTTTAAGGTCATATCCAGGACCGGGAGTAAGGTAGAAAAAATAAAATAAAAAGGGGGGGGGGAAATAGGCTGTTTTTGTTTTTGGTTTTGCAGAACATAATTAAGTTTTACAAAAAAGATCAGAAAACAAAAAAACGTCAATGTACGTGCATTTCGTCTCAGGAAGCCACAGGGCAGCCTGATCTGGTAGCACCAGAGATATCAATGGATACACACTGGAGAGTCAAAATAATGAAAAGAATATGCTGTTATCCTAGCTGTAGTAATATAGAATATCATGACAGGAGAGAAAGAAAAATAATGCTGCAATACCATTGTCACACAGCAACAACAATTTGTACATTTTGAAGAGAATGTCATACTCACCGTAATCCATTGCCAAGATCCCAAAAGTGATATTTCGTGTTTATACTCCGATAATCCAAAATTGCATTTTCACCACGTTTGATTATTTTGTCCCAGATTACAACTTGATTTATTTTCTATTATGAAAAGAAAACAATATCCAATATTAATAACAATTTCAATTGCACACATTTGCTTTAAATGATTTATCTTTACTAATTTATTTTTTTTTTCATGAGAGACATGCTAAATGGCAAGGGCATTCCAAAAGTAAAGCCTTCTATTATTTTAACTAAAAAGTTAAAGAGCTAGGAAGACGGGAGTAGTATGAGCGGCCTTCTGTGCTCTAGAATTTATTTTTCTACAATCACCACCATTCTCAATGCACTTTTGCCAGAAACTCAATGCCGTGTCTGCTTTTGACACGAGTCTATCACAGGGCTTGCTTTCTTAAACTCACACCGTCAACGTCTGCAACAGAGATAAGTTTCAGGTCATCATAACAATGCAGTTTGCAATACTCTCTAATCCATTTGGGCAGCTTAAAAAAAAATGAAAAAATAAGAGGCATTACTTTTGAAACATCCATGTTATGCATATGCCCACCCCTTTATAAGAAATCATTTCTAAATGAATATTTAGAGAATCTTAATATGACTAAACACCTTCAGGCATTGAAGACATTATCTACAGAAAATGATATAAACATTTGTCATTCAAGCCACTATTAATCTATCCATGTCCCCCCACCCCCACTCTTCATCTGTTTAAATATTAAGTTACTTTTAAATCTATATATATATAAAAGGCAAAATGTGTGTGACCATTTTGTGTATGTCTTGCAAAGGCTTCTTTCGCACACGCTCGCGGGATCGTTACGATCGCTTAGAACTATTTATATACCCACTAGATAATATCTACTATTTGGGAATGCGAGTCGCCTCTACATTTATTTATGTCTACTTTTATGAGATTCGCGCTATTTCGCTCTATTGCCTGTTTGTCCTGCTTTCCAGTATAAATAAAAAGAAACTAAATTCAATCTGTGCGTTCTCGGCATCGCGTCGGGAAACGTCCGGAAGCAATCAGCTTTGATCAATGTGGGGACAAACTCCTCTCATATCAGACAATTGCTAATCAATCTGGACAATGGGGAGCTGCTTTCTCCCTCCCCAATATCTGTTGGGGAAAAAAAGTTAAAGTTGGGTAAAAAAACCCAAGTTAACTGCGTGGCTTCTATGTTGACCTCAATAATTAGTTCAAATAGAAGCAGCAGAGTTAACTTTTATTGCTGCCACCTGTCAATAGTTAAATAAATAAATTCAAACGTGTCTCCTTTGTATGTCTCTGTGGCCCAGTGGTTAACATCGTACGTCTTTTTTTCACACTTTAATTTCCAACTTTGCCTCAAGGGTTCGGGTTCAATCCTCATACTCACCTACCAAAACTTTTTTTTTATTTTAACCCCCCCCCCCCTCCTCGGAGTTTTGATTTACCCAAAACCACACACCTCAAAACACCCGGGCATCGCCGGGTACCCCCCGCTAGTCAATAATAAAGAGAGAATTATTAAAATATGAAAGATTTACCAAGATCGTTTTAATTACTCACATGTTCTGCAGTTTCATATTCGGCTGTCAAATACAAAAATAGGAGTTTCACATTCCAATTGAACAACTTTGTGATATCTGATTATTATTAAGGAAAAAAAAAAAAGGTTTGGAACAATGAAAAAAATATGAACAATTCTTAAAACAAAAATAAAACATTTTGTTTATTATTTATTTGCTGTAAAACTTACAATATAAATTAAGAACTTTTTTTTAAAGAATAGACAAAAATTCATTTAACAAATTAAACTTTTAATTATAGTTAAAATTATATACATTAAAAGTTAAACAAATAAGGACAAGCACCACTAATTAAAATGAGAAAATGTCCAATTTTGACAATTCTCAATTTGGTTGTGTTCAAATACTTTCAGGAATCATAGTCAGATGAATTTTTTCCCTCAGTCATAGTCAGTAATCCGAACATTTTGAACCGGACTGTTTACTTAATCCACTGGAATAGACTTCTGTCATTTTGCATTTTATTTATGTCATCCCCTGAAGCTAAGGTTAGAAGAAAGACCACTCATGTAGGGGGGAGGGGAATAACCAACCGATGTAGATTGAGGTTAAAATAGGTAAGTCAGACAAGAATAGAGATGAACAAAATACAAAAACACTCAAAAAAAGGAAATGGCAGATAATCTAGAAATTTGAATGAATTACAATATAAGCAAAGAACACTAAATCTAAATATCGGTAAAGCATCATATCAAAGACACTAGGCTTATAAATCACCTAGCCGATAAAAATATTAGTTAATAGATAGATTCTAAATCAAATTCTACTTAGAACTTATGAGTTCGATTAACAGTTAAAGAAACTAATCAAGATCAAAAAGTTTTAGCAAATGAACAAGAAAAAAGCCGTTTTTGCTCTTATCTTTATAACAAGAGTCTAATCTTTATCTTAATATAAATCTGATTCCACTGCTTTTTCCATTTTCATATCGATCCGATTCTGTTGCATACTGTGACTCCTGGATAATGCCGGATGACTAGATGAATCGAGGAAACAAACAAAAAACCGACTGTGTTATGTTACAAGTGTCATCGAATATGAAATATTTCAATATAGAAGAATGTTACAAAATAAAATATAACTTAAAATTTAGATCAGAAAAATAAACTAAGCAGTTGACATGTTAGTTAAAAAAGCAATAGGACTTGGTATTGTGACAACAAACAAAGAAAAGTTTATCATATCACATCAGCAGTCAGAGAGAGTCAGACAGAGGAGGTTGGCAGTTAGAGTTTGTTAGTCAGTTGGCTCGGAAGAGATTTTAGTCTCTAGATCTGCAGGAAGCATAGACAGGACCAACTGCAGAAGATGTAAGAGCAAAAGAGAAAAGTGTGCATTTCTGAGGGAAGGCACAAACAGAAAATAAATGTTATATAAATTATAACCATTCTCTGGTGTTTCCTTCAGAGGAAGATGTATTCCTTGTAACGTGACAATCACCGAAGTGAGAAACAAAGAGATAAGGTATGTTTCCTTTTTGTCCTTTTGTAAAAAAACTGTCTTGCATACATTTATTTGTCCTGGTTGTGAACAGTGTTAATGTTTATACACCCACACAAAAAAAAAAAAAAAAAACGCTCAACATTATACATACAAGAAAGAAGGTTATATGTATACACTCGCATATATATCGAAGATACTAGATGATATGGCTCTGGTACATATACATACATTATACCTGCTCGATTCTACTACCACAATCTACCCTTTCATACTTACCAGATTCTATTTATCTATTAAATTGGCTACTGAATCTGTACTTACATAACATCAAAAACAAAACTAATTCAAAATAAATATATAATCTGAGCAATAGTTGGTTTGGTTTAAATTCTGTAAAAGTATCATAATTATGAGTACCCCATCCCACTAAAGAATTAGTTTGAGAAAAAAAAATTTTGAAATTCCAAAATCAAAAATCTTGATGCACCACAGAATTTCACAGATCACTAAAAATGTTTGAACATGCAAGTTTACAGTGATATTGTTAGCTAGCAAAGTTAAGTTGGGGCAGAGAGATTGAAAGCTGTGATTGGTCAAACAAGATCATGTGACATATCAGTTTGCAAGACGAGTCATAAGGTGGATGTAAGGAACTTTAGTGCCTCTTATGGTTGCCTAGATAAGAAAATGATAAAAGCTCCAGAGGTTCTAAAATGCAAAACAATATTTGTCCCCATCTTTAAATTACAAAAAAGATTTGTCTATATTTCTACAACCAAAAAGGATATCAGAATTTAAATCAAAAAGAAAATATCCAAGGTCACTTCTTTCACGATCAGCTTGATAGTCTCGCAAGTTTTTTCTGAAAAAAAATAAATAAAAATTTTAAGTTTGAAAGGTTTGAAATTTCTCCAGAAAAAAAAAAAAAAAACAGCAACACAAATTACATCAAGAGTGAAAACTAGTAAAGTGTTGATTTTTTTTCTTGATTTTATACATATATTCTTGTTATTGCTTACAAAATTCTATCATGACAAGCAATTCTGAGTTTTAAAAACTATAAACTACATAACAATTTGACTGTACTAAATAATACTTGGCAGCAATATTTTTAAAGTGTAGTTATAATTTGTCTAGTGTAACAGATTATTTGATAGAGTATAATTCCTGGTAGTCAGCTTGTTCATATGAGGTAGATTGTTTATTGGTTAGTTTAATCATGTGACATAGGAAAGATTTGAAGTTGGATTTCAGTTGTAGTAGAAATCTTAGCAAAGAAATAGAATTTATGATCCTGGTAGATGAATGTTCTTAGATCTCTTTGGAGATAACCCAATAGCAACTCTCAATTAAGGAAATAAATATCCAATAGTTAAGTAAATACAGTATAGTTTAAGTTAAAATTGTTTTCATTCTTCATGAATTCTACAACCTTGCAAAGAATATTTTCAACACAAATCTATGAGACAGAAAATATGATAAAGTTTTAAACCATGATAGATGATGCAATGTTTAATTTCGATTGTTTGTTTTTTTTTATATAATTACAGGATATGTTTGCTTTGAGTAATCTCAAAAAACAAAACTATTGAATTACTAGCAGAGTGTCCAGCATTGCCTAGTCGTACAATTTGCTTAAATATGATATTTTAATTAATGCAGGTTTCAAATTTATTATTACATTATATTGGACCCACCCAATATATAATTTAAAAAGTTAAAAAAAAAAAAAAAAAAAAAAAATGACCAGCACCACTACTGAGAATCAAAATGTTTAGCTTAACACCTGACCTATGAAGACATGTTTGCTGCAGAGCTAAAAATTAAAACATAAACCAATAGCTACTACGTTACGCATGCATATTTGTAATGCCGTCAGTCAACCATCACCTGGCAATTTTTTTCTTTTTTTTTAATAATTTTCACTTTTGCACTGATTTTCCCATGCTAAAACCCAAATATAAAGTTTCACATGGATTCGAATACCCTATATAAGAAGTTTCATGTCTGTAGACCAAAAAGTGACAGGCAAAATTGTTTAAACAAAAATATATATGCATACATAAACATATATGGAAAGAGGTTTGTGGTTACTATAAACTTTTTATGCAAATATTAGGCAAGTATAAATCATGTAGAATATTTGCATGAATATAATTACACGTAATAGTTAACTGAAAAAACTAATATGGAATTAATTAAAATGAATGTTTAAAAATATGCAAATTAGCTAGAGCTTTTGTAAGTGAATGCAATTCCATGACCTATATATAACAAAGTTGTATTTTCTTTTTAAATTAATAGAAAAAAAAGGGTTTTTAATATGAATATCAATAAAAAAACAATTTATACAGGTATAGATAATCCACTCTTTTTTCCTATGCTTATTCCACTTGATAGCATAGTCACAAGGACAATACACAGATTAATATACAAAACGTCACTTACACTTAGGAAAATGAACATATTTACACAACTGATTGAATACTTAAAACTGTTTACTGTATTGAATTAGTAAAAATATAAGATATTGTTTATCTTATTCAAAACTTTATTCAACTAAATACAGAAAAAGGAAATATATCTGAGTAGAAGAGTCTACCTGATACAAAATAGGGTGATTTAAATAGTTCATTCTCCCCTCCATTATTTTTTCAAGTTTTGTAGTCTAGTTAACAAAATAACTGTCAATGCTCTCTAATAAACTAACTGCATAGAAGCAGGAACTGAAGATTTTAATCCAGGTAGTGTTTCACTTGACTCTGAAAGGGGCAGAAAAAAATAACTAGCTTCGATTGCAGATTCAGTTGATGATTCTGACACCAAGATACTTAGAGATAAGAAATAAAGGCTTTTAACTTCTCTAAATATTTTTTTACAAAGAAGTCACTGCTTATCAACACCCGGAGGCCACTCAAGAATAAGGGTTAATAAGTGTACGGTAGTTATCGGAACAATAGCGTAGTAACTTAGTAGTGAAGATTTGATATAATTTGATTATTTAAGAAGACAGCTCAGCAAAACCTTGTTTACATTGGACAACCATATTGTAATCAGCTGGAAACACACCAGTGGAACAGTGTTCTACAGAGGGGCAGTTACATTCAGGTTTAGACACAGATAGAGAGTGGGGAAAATTATTAATAATGCTTTCAGCTAAATGAGCATTTTTTTTGTGAAAATTTAGCAAGGGAGAGGAGCATAGATTGGAGTTCAAATTAGCACTTGCCATGAAAACGATTTGGAGAGATAATTTTCCTTAACATGAGCTAGGTCACAAACATGGACAGGGGTTTCTCATAATAAAATGCATGTGTGCATACTAAACCTTCATCTCAATCAAATACACTACATCCATAAACAGGTCATTAGATATAGTAGTGCAATGGGGACCAATATTGGCTAGTCAAATAGGTAAGGAATGTCTACTGGGGGACTGATATTAGAATATTTGTTTAATACATATTTAGTAATTTAGTCAAAAATGACTATCAAAGAAAACATAAGTTGATACTTTTGAAAACCAGATAAAATTTCTGATTCAATGTAAAAATAATCAGCTGAAATTAGAACCATTCGCAAATCTATGGAAAATAAGTATTTTTTCTTAGATGTTCATAAATTTTTTTAATGATTTCGAAATGGCAATGAAATGGCAACTTTTACCTTGATGCCTGCACCCTTATCTTATTTTCTGTATCATATTGGACTCATTTCATTTTCCCATACCTTTTCAAAAACTTAAAGGGGTGTGTCAAAATGGGCATATTTTGGAGAAAATCTATCAAAAAATTAATTTCTCTCAAACGGTAGGAATTGGCATTCTACATTGATGATTGTGTAAAGATGAAACACTAGACTAGTGTGTGTAGGAATCAAAGAATAATTAATTATAATTATCAAGCCCCTTTAAGAATACTTAAGGATAAGCACTGTCTGGGAAGTATAAACTAAAAGGCAGTCAACTAACATTTATGCAACATTCACAACTTCTGTTGTTTGAACACTCTGGATTGTCTAATGTCTGCACCATAATTGAGTGTTTATTAGTTCTTAATTCTCTTCATTCTTGTGGCTATTGTTTGACCTTACCTGTAACTCAAAAATCCTAATGGAAATCCATCTGTAAATAAATAACCCCTCTTCTCTTGAACGCTAACAATCTACTCCTTCCAACCTATCCGCCACTAAACTCCCACATTGCTCCGCATTTGTAGTGGAATCGCTAACTTCCAGCCCCTAATCCCTCACATGCAAACTGTTTTAATAGCCATCACTAAACATCTATACATTTCTACCTCTAAGGCATGCATTACAGCTCATTCCTATCCATTAAGGGACTTAACAGCCTATGCACACAAAGGCAGGTACTTAACAGCCAAAGTACTCAGAAACAAAGCGATATGCACTACACAACTGTCTCCTCGAGTTTTGCAACGATTAATTACGTTATTGAAACGACACTCCTTGTTATGCAAAACGCCCCATGACTCTTACTATAAAAAAACCTACAACTTCAACTCTATTCGCACCTACTGAAAACCTGCCCATATATCTATTCACCTAATTACGCATGACTCAAAACTTGCTGTCTTATCCATGCTATATTGCACTTACATCTTAACCCTCCTATCATCTAAAATAGCTCGGGCACAACTCGTAGCTCAATTCTTAATACCTACTCATACTGTAACACTATACTAGACCTAAGCTAACATTAATAAAATAAAAAAAAAAAGGGTAAGACTAAAATCACATTATCTCCTCCCTAACAAGCCCTCTTACAAACATAGACGCTTACACTGCATGAACTTCACCCACCCCCTTTATCCATTAACAAGTAAATAGCATGTCCCTAAATCACTTTGAGGAGTGTAACTAATCAGTAGAGATATAATCCCCCACAGACTAACCCAGTAACACTAACAACGCGGGTCGCAGAAATACCTGGATTAGAACCTAGGCGCGGAGAAAACCCTCTCAGGGCTGACGGACCCAGTAGGTCTTCCCAGATCATCCGTCTAGGAGAAGGAAAACTCTGAAACTAAACCAAAGGGGAGAGAGGCCTCTTCAGTCTTGGATGACAACCTTCCTAGAGCTGGTGACTCAAACAAATTCACCGGTTTGCAAACCTAAATTGCTTAAGGAGTAGATAGGCTCTGTCTATCGCCCGGCTTCCATACTCCTTCTTTGCCTATTAGTCAAGCGCAGAGACACTATCTCAGTGATTCGACAGAAACACCCAGCGGTAGATCTTGCTTCCTGGCTAGGGCAATGAACGCCGTTCTTCCCCATTCCCAGCATGCCCCACCCCTAAAACTGAACATTTGGGAGTGCTTGAGTATAAGATATGCCTGAGCGATTAGATTGGGTTGACCTTCTTCTAAAGGGTTGAGGGTACCGGATTGACAGTTCCTGGCTGCTGTTCCCGACTGGTAGTACAGGAGCCCTAACTCTTTGGTAGCGCTTAGAGCGGCTGCTCCATCAACAGTTGAATAATATCGGGTTGTTTGCAGTGCCATGACGCGCATGGAAAGGGACCCTGCACTCATCCCTGGTGGGCTTTCCTGAGGCCACAATCCTAATTGGAGAAAGGTCAGCTGATGGTCTACTTGTGATGCATGTCTGAAGCTCCTCTTGTTTAGCTCCCCCTTACCGAAACTCTTAAAAAAAAAATATGACGACAGTACAATCTAAAAATAAGCTTAAACCAGGATTAGGGACAAACAAATTCAACTTGCCTCCTCCCTTGAGGCTCTCATTCACAAATATCCGTGGGCTTAGAACTAACTTAGCTGATGTTGAAGCATTTCTCTTAACAAATACCCCGGATATCTTAGCACTAAGTGAGACTAACCTACACTCCTCCATTCCCTCTAACCACTTTAACATGCCTGGATATCTCCCACTCTGCCATAAGGACTCTGACAGACATATGCACGGACTTGGAGTTTACATTCGTAATACCCTTCCCTTGACTAGAGAAACAAACCTAGAAACAGATGATCAAGCCTTTATGTGCTTTAGACTAAACGTGCAACACAGTATTAGCTACTATTATTTTCTCTACCGCTCTCCCTCGACTCAGGACTGCTCCATAATAAACAAAGTATCTGACAGCATAGACACGGCACTGTCCCTCGACACTAGCGCACAAATACATGTGTTTGGTGACTTTAATGTCCACCACAAAAACTGGCTTGGATTCTCTACTCACACAGATGCAGCGGGCAGCACAACCCATAGCTTCGCTATATCTCACTCCCTATCACAAATTGTTACGTTTCCAACCCGTTTCCCTGACCAGGAAGAACAACACGCATCACTTCTAGATCTGTTTTTGACCACAGTTCCCGATGACTGCATAACGAAGGCCCACAGCCCACTCGGGAACGCTGATTATGCAGTGATAATGGTTGAAATCGCCCTAAACTCTAGACCCAAAACTGAAGAGCCAGTGCTCAAAACAACGAGATATTATAATAAGGCTGACTGGGAAGCCATCAGGGAACTAATTAGAGATGCTCCATGGAAAAATATTTTCTCTCTCCTTGCTGAACAATGTGCAAACGAGACCACTGACTGGTTCAAAACTGCAATCGAAGCGCATGTTCCCATGCGGAAATTTTATAGTAAGCCCCACTCTCCCCAATGGTTTACGTCGACTTGTGCAACTGCCATTACTCAAAAGCAGCATGCATACCGTAGGTTTAACCGACATAAGTCCAGTTCAAACAGACTGAAGTATATAGAAGCTAGAAATAACGTTAAGAAAGAAATAGCGACAGCTAAGAGAGAATTTACGGAAACCACTAAAAAGCGCATCGAAGCACAAAAACTAGGAACTCGAGACTTCTGGAAAATCTACAACAGTGTAGTAAATAATGGGCAATCAACAATTCCCCCACTAACCAACAATCATGAGGTTGTCTCCTCAGCAACCGACAAGGCTAACATGCTTGCCAGTCGGTTTGCCTCAAACTCCACACTGGACCCTTCCAACCACCCCCTACCTGACTTTCCTATGCGGACAGACGCCACACTAGACGATCTGAAAACCACCCCTGCTCAGGTGCATGCTATCATAAAAAACCTTGACACCTCAAAAGCATGTGGACCCGATCTTATCCCAGCTGTGCTATTAAAAAAGTGCTCAGCCGAAGTAGCTCCAGTTCTCTCCAAACTCTACAACAAATGTCTTAATGAAGCTTGCTTTCCGGGCTGTTGGAAAACTGCTTCTGTTGTACCAGTATTCAAGAATTCTGGCGAAAGGACAGACCCATCAAATTATCGCCCCATTAGCCTCCTCCCACTTTTTGCCAAAATATTTGAGACCATAATTAACCATGCTCTAGTCCATCATCTTACAGATGCTAAACTACTGACTGACAAACAATATGGATTTAGACAAGCCCGTTCCACAGCAGACATCCTCACTGTGATCTCTGAACGTATATACCATTCACTAGACAAAGCGGGGGAAGGCAGAGCGGTAGCTCTAGATATATCTAAGGCTTTTGACAGGGTATGGCATGAGGGTCTCCTCAGTAAAATCAGATCATACGGTATCACTGGTAGAATACTTAACATAATTAAATCCTTCTTAGATAAGAGAAAAATCCAGGTAGTCCTCGACGGTCGCACATCTAAACAATATGATATAAATGCGGGAGTGCCCCAGGGTTCTATCCTTGGACCTCTATTGTTCCTGATATTCATAAATGACCTCCCCGTCAACATTGCCTCTGAGATGGGTATATATGCTGATGACACTACACTCTATGGCAGACACGACAGGAAGACGAATGAACACATTTCTAAAGAAATGGCAGAAACACTAGAGGAAGACCTCCAATCTGTAGTGGAATGGGGACAAAAGTGGTTGGTCGCGTTCAATGCTGCCAAGACTAAACTAGTTTCATTCAATAATTACAAGAAACCCTCTCTACCACCCATAGCAATGGCCAACGACTCTTTATCTGAGAGTCCATCTTTCAAACTCCTTGGCCTAACGTTCACAGGAAACATGAGTTGGAACAATTACATTGAAGGCATTGCCAGGGCCGCTGCAAGAAAGGTAGGCTCTCTCTACCGTGCTAGAAAACTACTAACACCCGAAAGTATCCTGTACCTCTATAAGGCCACCATTCGCCCATGTATGGAGTATTGCTGCCACATCTGGGCTGGTGCATCTGCTACTAGTCTCTCGGTCCTTGACAAGGTTCAAAAGAGAGTCGCAAACCTGATAGGCCCTGAACTGGCATCTAAGCTTCAGCCTCTGTCCCATCGACGAAATGTTGCATCCCTCTGCCTTTTCTACAAGTATTTTAGTGGTGAATGCTCTGACGAACTGCAATCACTTGTGCCCCCACGACGCGAGCACCCTCGACAAACCCGACAGGCTACTAGATCCCACCCCCACACTGTAGAGATCCCTAGATGTAAAAGATCTTTTTACTCCAATAGTTTCTTCCCCAGAACCACAAGACTCTGGAATTCCATTCCAGGTCACTGCTTCCCCAACAGTACTGACGTGCAGAAGTTCAAGTGTAACGTGAACTGACACCTTGCTGCCCAAATCCCTACATAGTACCCCAGTAGTTGTTTCCCCTGATAGTAGCCCCCTACACCAAAGTGGCAACTTGCCTTGTTTGGGGTGAAAATGTAATAAAAAAAAAAAAAAAAAAAAAGTAGAGGCTTAGCAAATAAGGTTTAGAGGTGGCTTCATTGCTGGGTTCAAATCTTCTGACCGGCAGGAATTGCCATCCTACACTGATGATTGCATAAGCATGAAACACTAGTGTCTGTAGGTATAAATGAATAATTACTATATATATATATATATATATATATATATATATGAAATTCTTTAATTATATCCAACATGAATATAATATTGGATTAGTGCAACCAAATCCAGTTGAGAACAAAGTTATGAAAAACAAAGTTTGATGAAAACAGTAGAAAGTCCGCTATCAAAATTTCTAGAACTTTTAATTTCCCTTCAATGGAAACTATTAATCAAACGTCTATAAATCAAGTTTATCACATGAACACACAAAAAAATTTTATGGTATTGACGGCAGTGACCTAACGGAATGCGAGTACTATGTTTTAAGATTTTTGCAAATACTAGGATAGTAGTTTTCTATTTTATCTACTCATAAAATTGCTCACACTATCCATTTCCTCAAGAATTATAAGGAATTGTCTGACTAGTAATGCCTAAAATAGCCAGGTATTTTTTTCATTTCTAAGCATTGAAATGAGATGAAGGTTTGAAAATGAGATATTTTATAACCGAGGCAGAAGTCAAGTTCAGACAGGCAAAAATGAAAATATGTTTTCAATAGTCAGCAGATAATGGTTCATAGAGAGAAATGTCTCCTTTATAAAGTTTATTATGCTGCTGAATCATTTCATTGAATAATTTTAATAAGTGTGATAGAATCGGCAGACTAAAATCTAGGTTTCAGGCGAGCACACGCTCACACGATATACTTTTTGTATTTATTCAATAAAGTAAAACAAATATCTCTTAATTTGACAAAATGGCTGAACCATGGTAACACCAAGGTGACAAAGGTGAATATTTAGCTTCAGCAATTCTTATTGCCAATAGCACCTTTGTATGGAGTGCAAGAGAGAATGTCAGCAAAAATTATTTTTGCCAGGTCTGTATATGATGCTTTAATCGTAACAGTTCCATTTGCGACAACTGGATCTTATTTTTTATTTTACCCAACCCTTGAATTGAATATGTAATAGGATCATTAAGAATAGTAAAGCTCCTCAGAGTTAAGGTGAAACCATTTACGCACAGATTCTAAAACAGCACGGTGAATGTTTAGTATGAGAGAGAATCTCTGTAAAGAAAGCCAATAGCTGGTTCAGTGCAGCAACTACAGTAGCATTGGAAGCATCAGGTTCAATGATTAATGAAATATCTTCATCAATAGAAGATGATAGCACTTTTTTTTTATTTCTTCTTTAAGGTCTTGGAAAGCTTTATTAGAGTAGAACAAAGCACTAGTTACTAACCTTTAACAAGAACTTTTGTACCCATTGTCAATAGTAAGAAAATTGACAAATTATTCACTACTAGCAGACCACCCGGTCATAAAATACACTTAAATATGATAATTTATGCAGATTTCATATTTATTATTATAGAGCTAATACTCTATTGATTATTATATTGTGCTCAATATATAGTTATGATTTCAAAAGTTAAAAAAAAAAAAATTACTTGGGTGCCATCAGCTAGAATCGAAACCAAAACATGTAGCTCTCCAGCCTTATTTGTTACTCATCAGTCTTCGTTTTTAGTTATAAGGACATGGTGGGCCGAACAAATTTTTACAAATTCAGCTACAGCATTTCTGTAAGTAGCAATATTTGCTAAATACTTATGTAGAAAAAGGTCTATATAATTAACTAGTGGGGGTGCCCGGTGTTGCCTGGGTGTTTGGAGGTGTAAAAGAAAAAAAAAGTATTCGTAGTCAGGCGGGCTCAAACCCATGATGCAAAGGCGGAAAAGAGAGTGAAAGAAAATGTGACATCTTACCGCTATGAGGCCATAGGAAGTGAAAAACGCTCAAATTTAGTGATCAAAAAGTTGACATGTACAAAGTGAAAGTTAAGTGAATGAGTTCACACACGTGAAGAAATGAAATCACGCACTTATGTTTGGCTGTAAGCCACTTAAGTTTTCAGCTTTCTGCCGTATTTGTTTCCCCACAATGGTGGAGGAAACCAGCTCCTCCACAAGAGGGGAAGCTCTAGCAGTGTCTTAATGAATAGCAATTGTCCAACATGAAGAGTATTCCCCACAGTGATCAAAGCTGATTGCCTTCAAGACGTGCTGGCCACGAAGGCCAGCGAATCGCTTTTATTTCCATTCAGTTTCATATATTTAAATTTGAGAAAGACAAACAAACACTCGAAACCAGGTTTTTTTTTTTAAACTTGCTCAAAATAAATGTAGAGAAGACCTCCGTATATAATAATCTCGGGAATATATAAAAAGTTCTAAAGAATAGTAACCCCCTCCCCCCGAGAAGCCCGGCGAAAAAAGCCTTTGCTGCACATACAAAAACGCGTGCAGACGTTTTGTTTTATATATGTAGATAACCTAAATTTTGCAGAGTCATTTATGCATACGTTTAAGTGAGAGACAAAAGAATTTTCAAAGATCTTTCTTCTGTATTCGCATCTTTTGTTGGTAGTGATCAGTTTAGACAAAAAGAAGGTTTTAGCAGTCTTTCAATATTGAGAATATTTTTATTTGCACGTTAGACAAAGAACTTGTAGTAAAAATACAAAAAAGTAGTTACCCTGTTAAAAGGTTTTGGTCTTTAATTAAAATTTGACTTAATTAAAAAAAATAAAATAAAACAAACAAAGATGCAGAAAAGTCTTTATGATGTACATACTTGTCATAGAAAGAAGATATATTCTAAAAATCATATACCTTGGTCAAATATTTTTAAGTAAGAACAAAAAAAAAAAAAAAAATTACGATTTTAGCAAAAAAGTTTTATTTTGAATCCAAAATATTTCGGTAGTCAAATTTGAGTTGCCACCCTTGTATTTTAACACATTCTAAAGTGGCTCGCTTGTCATAAAATTTTATTTTCTTAGTTAAAAAAAAAACTACTTGATCAATTTATTTGATTTTTAGATTACAACATCTATGTTCCATGACAGAGATGTACATCCTAAAGATTTGTATTTTTGTTTCCAATTAAACTGAATTCTAAATAAGAACCAAGGTTTTATTTGCCTAACAAAGTGTACAAAAAACAATATGAGAGAGAAAGTCACCCAAAGACAAAATAAGGGGATTTAAATAGTTCAATATTGGGCAGAGTCTGCATAAATGAATCACATTAGAAAAGAGTTAGGGTTAATAAAGATTAGCTTTTAACCTAAAACAATCACATTTAGATTCAGTTTAGCTACTGAAGCCTTAAGGGGGTAATGGTGGCTAAGTGGTTAATGACATGGACTGAAAACTTGAATGTGCCAAGTTCAAATTCAGTTTGTTCCACAGAAACACTTCCATCAAACTATCACGTGACCTTGTGTCTAACCTCTTAAAAGGTAAATAAATACTGAAGCTTTAAAGAAGTTTATTATTTATAAATAAATTTGCATGTGAGGACAGCAAAGATTGTTCTGAAATTATCAATATAAGTAGCTATTATTTCAGAGAATAGCTTTAATTAAATACACATAAAATGAATATGACTGAGAAAAAAAATGAAATGCATTTTGTTTCTATTAGACCATGCTCCCACCAAAAAAATCAGTTTGTTGGGATTTTCACTCTTTAATACTTATTAGTGATCCTTAAAGAAACTATTTAAACTTTTTGGAACTGCATGCAAAAAAAAAAAAAAAAAAAACGGGATGCATCTTATTTAAAAAACAAAACAAAAAACTTTTTTAGTAGAGAAATAAAGAGGTGCTTCTTGGTTCAATTCCTTACTAAACGATTTGAAGATTCTTTGTTATTGTTGTGGTCCTGTAAGGGGCTGGCAGAAAAACACAACTCGGTATTTAGTGGAAATAAAATATATTGAACAGAAAAGCAAATACAACAAATAAAGAATGTGGGTATACATTAGTCTGACTGCCATGTGTGCAATTCTCGTACATAACTCTTGTGCTAACACCAAGAGACATTCTTCCAGTTTTTATAGCAAGTGGAAGAGTTCATTATTATCTGTAAAGTCGAGCACCACAACTTATGTAGATATGCATATTATTTCAAGTTTGAATAAAAAAAGCTATTTTTTTTTAAAATTGCAAATTTTCATCTTTCAAAAAATAGTTCATACATGGTTACCATTTTGACTGCCTTATGATCTGTATATAAAACAAAACTGAATTTAGAGTCTTGACTGCCACCTGAATTATGTTAAAAAAAAAAAAAAAAAAAAGTTTAGGGTCCTAAACCAGAATCTTGGTATTCCCAAACTGAGTCTTGCAATTAACAAAATGCATGTTTTCATCCTCATCAAATAAATTCAAGATTAATCGTAAAACTCGTTAGTTGTGTCACATTATCTTCCATATGTGTGGTCACTATTTTACTTCAAAAAGTAAAACAAAAAACTCTGGTTTGTTTTCATTTAGCATAATTAAATTCTTATTAAAATTGTTTAAGAATTTGGGAAATTTTTTTTTTTCTAAATTAAAAAAAGAAAAATCTTTTTCAGCATTCATTGAAATACTATCTCTATGAGTTCAATTTCTGATTTGTGGAAAAAGCGAAGCATATGTTGTTGATTCCTATTTCAATCATATATCAATCAAGAATGAAATGGATTTTGAAAGTATTCCAAAATTGAATTTTCTACTTAAAGAACAAGAGTATTTCACTTGAGTTATCATTCTTCCTTAGTTAGCTTGTTTTTTGTTTTTTTTTTACTTCTAAAGCTACTGATAATTTTTTTTTTTTTTTTTTTTTTTTCGATACAGTTTTCATTTGTGCATTTCACATGTATAATGAAACTTGTGGGTAAATTTGAATTTCCCCACTGTCTGAATTTTTTTACCTGCATCCCACACTATTTTGGATTGATTTTTTTTTTTGGTGGGGAGGGGGGGGCAAATAATTTGTTTTCAATAAATAAACATCAAACTTTAAAAAATAATGTACAGGAGGAAGAATTTAAATAAAAAATATACTTTTCATATTAAAGGTTGTTTAAGCTTTTAAAATTAATTTTTTTTTTAACTTCTCATTTTTATAAATGGAAAATTAGAATGCGGCTCTGAAAAATCAATTGTTGAAGGAGTTAAGACCGATCATAATTTCAGATTTGGAAGCCATAACACTTAAATTTAATCAAACTTTTTATAATTTAGCATTTTTAATGTTTGTTTTTATTTACTAAAAGATGGTTTAAAAAATAAAAAGATGCTATGGGGTCATTTACTCCCAAATCATCTTTTTATTTAATTTACGTGACTGTAATAGGAATAACGGTATTTTTAATACTTGTGCATTTATGTTACCACGCTGAAATAATAACGTTATTTAGAAACCCATTCTTAACATAGGAGGGAAGGGTGTTTTGTGACTAATCAGTACTTTCACCTAATAATTTAATAAACAAAAATAGCATAAAAATTGAATTGAATTTGAAAATGCTGTTAAAAGAGAGAATAAAAAGCGCCGTAACAACATGGATGCATAAACATCGTATTTTTTGTTGTTAATTTTTTTAACGGATCGAACCGGATCTTAAATTTTTTTTTTTTTTTTTTTTTTTTTTTTTTTTTACTTCAAAACTTACACACATGAAGTTAGGATTTAAAAAAGAAAAAAGGATAAGTTAATTTTTAACTTCATACCATGTGATTTGTTAAGCGTAAGAAGTTAACTGGACAGTGAACAGAACAGCTGTTAGCTTAAGATTAATTTCATATCAACACGTCATGGTTTAGCTTAGGAATATCAATTAAGATTTCATTTATATTTTGCACCAAGAGAAACTCACTTTTGTAAATGCATACACAATTTACTGTTAAAATTAACATTTAAATGTTTTACTTTCTAATGTATTGTTTTTTTTTTTTTTTTTTTTTAATTTTTTTTATATTTTAATATTAAATGATGTATGACTATTTCCATGTTGATCGATGTAACCTCTGACCTACTTCCGGTGCATTTCTTTTTTTTTTTTTTTTTTTTTTGTCAATTTTACTTTTATTTACCCAAACAAGCACATTGTCACCGAAACGTTAGAGGCTACCACGAATTAGGAGACATACCTAGATACATTCTAAGTAAGGAGTTCTACAGAGATATTCGTTTATATTACATTTAAATTTAAGCATCTTGGTACAGTTAGGGAAACGGGGAGCGGTAGGGAAATCCAAAGACCATTAGAGTAGAAAGCCTTCTAGCATCTAGGAACCTCGACAGTGAAGAGGTGGGATTTTGCCGATTGTTGGAGTTATTTACGTAGAGAAGGCGCCAATGCAGCAAGTTCGTCGGAGCACATTCTATTGAAGTACTTGTAAACCAAATTGCGGTGATGGGACAGGGGCTAGAAGCTTGGTAGTGTAGTGTGGAAATTAGAAAGATAATTTTTTTTAGACCTTAAAAAGGAAAAGGCTTGTATCTGTTCAGATGTAACAATGCATGAGTGAATTAATTGCGACTTTGTCGAGATATAGAATACGGACAGGTATGAAAAGTTTTCGGTGCTAGTGCACTTATTGATCCGCGAATTTTTTTAAAATAGTATTTTCAAGTTTAATTAAAGTTTTATATGTTTTTAATAAATTGTAAGGTACAGAATAGGTACAAAACACCCTCCCCATGTTAAGAATGGCTTTCTAAATAATAACGTTATTTCAGTACGGATCATGATCAATAAGTGAGTGCACTAGTATCAAGTTTTCTAGCATAGTAGGGAGAACACACTTTCCTTGCAGATGTTTTGGTAATGCCTATGTATTTTAAGTTACTTAGGCAGAGGAGTTTAAAAAAAAATCATGGTTTTATAGCTTGCTGCTTGACTAAAAGATTTTTTAATTTTCAAAAATCTACTTTATAAAGAGCGAGAGGGGAGGGGCTTTCGTATACTTTTCCCAAATACTTTTCAAAAAGAAATTCTAGGACGTTTCCTTTAGCAAAAGTAAAAAAATAAAACCAAATAATTCGAATAAAAAGAAGTTCGAAAGAATCTATTGATGGCGGCTTACAGTTATGAATTCGGAATAACGGCCACTAGATGAAATAATTCAATTCCCAAAATAGATTTATTAGGAAAGTAGGTAATCGTGAAGAAAGAGAGAGCCTGTTTCCTCCGTTTGACTATAGGTGGCGTTACTGTCTGTCCACCCAGTTACGGAAGCACAAAATGTATATAATGCCACCCTTGAAATAAAAATAAATGTTTTTGTTATATTTTAATTTTAAACATGGTTTTTTTTTTTGGGGGGGGGGGGTGCAAACATATTTAAGTTTTGTTTTTTGCTTTTTCAAACATATTTACGTTTTTTTTTTTGTTTGTTTTTGCAAGCATATTTAAGTTTTATTTTTCCAAACATTTACGTGTTGTTGCTTGTTTATTTTAAAACATTTACGGTTTTTTTGGGTTTTTTTTTTTTTTTTTTTTTTTTTTTGCAAGCATAAACTAAATATTTTTGAAATATTTTTCTTTTTGAAAAGTTTGCTTATGCACTTATTGGTACCGCGCTATTTTTTAATAGTAGTTTCAAGTAAGATTCAGATTTTACAATATCCTTTTTCAAATATATATATATATATATATATATATATATATATATATATATATATATATATATATATATATATAAATACTTGCGGAAAAGGTAAAATAAGTGCAGAAAAATTAAGAAAAAAGGGGGGGGTCCATAAAAAACATAAAAGAAAAAACGTTGATTTTTTTATTATTATCATAAGAGCGTAAAAAATACTCGCGGAAAAACGGTTGTACCCATAAATATGTTTAAAAGAAAAATATAGTAAAAACATTTAGTTTATGCTTGCAAAAAAAAAAAAAACGTAAATGTTTAAAAATAAACAAGCATCAAAACGTAAATGTTTGGAAAAATAAAACTTAAATATGTTTGCAAAAAAAATAAAACTTAAATATGTTTGCACAAAAAAAAAAAGAAACATGTTTAAAATTAAAATATAACAAAAACATTTATTTTTATTTCAAGGGTGGCATTATATACATTTTGTACTTCCGTAACTGGGTGGACAGACAGTAACGCCACCTATAGTCGAACGGAGGAAACAGGCTCTCTCTTTCTTCACGATTACCGGAAAGTATATATAAATCAGCTCTAATGCTTTCCAATATTGTCTCTCTGAAATCCGAGAATATGAATAACAACGGCCAAAAATAGACTTGGATTTTTATCCTCAGCCCCCCACCACCACCACCACAATCAAGAGAGATTAGACTACTCCTGTAGTGTGATCCGCCGCCGGTCCCTGTTAATTTTGCAGCGGGAGTAAAGTTCTGTGCAATTCTAGGTCAATCCTCCCAGGCTTTGCCTTCTCTCTTTGAGAAAGGGTTAGTTTATTGCTAATTGCCTGAGGCGTCCTCATCGGGGAATGCCAACGGGGTTGCCCAGGCACTTTTTCCAGGCCAGAATGCCCTTCCTTTGGGGCGCTAAATTCTTAATCCCGCTTTCCGACCCTTACAGTGGGAACTAAATACCTAGAAAACTAAATCCTTGTTCTTGAAATGGAAAACGAAAACAGTGATACTATATACAGTGTACTTTATTTATTTTGAACTGATATTTTTCTTTGTTTAATTGTCACATTTCATTATTGTATTTGTTTTATTAGTCACGTGGATAAAATAAAACAAAAATATACGGTGCTTTTATAGAATTTGAACCGAAACCAACCTTCGGTAAATTAAACAAACTGAGGGTAAAAAAAAAAAAAGAGTTCAGTTCAAGTTTCGTAAAAATACCAAAAAATATAATTATCAGTAATATATTGGTAGTGTGGCACTGTGGCACCTATTAGATGAAACCGAATATATATATTCGGTTTCCGTTTCAGGAACTCTTGTTTCACTTTGGTTGCTTTTTCGTTTTTTTTTGTTTTTTTTTTTTTTTTTTTTTAAACTGAATATTAAGCCAATATGGATACTGAACAGTCATTAGGGTTGATTTTTATAAGTTCCAGAAATTAGCTTGTTGTTTTCCCTTTACTTTAACTTAGTAACAAAAACAAAGAAAATAGATTTGCTTGGATACAAAGTGTTTTCAGGACAAAAAAGTGATGGATGTCACCCCCACCACCACCGATCTTTCTTCAACAAATAATTAAAAAAAAATTAAGAAAACGCAGTTATAAAATGTTAGTCGAATGCTATGCAAATATCAACGACTATTGATTAAATTACATGCAAATATTTAATAAAAGTTACGGTAAATGCAATTGAATAGCGATCTTAAACGAGCATAATGTTAAGCAATACTTTCGACTTGTCCAACATAGTTTCTGTTGCCATTCAAATCAAATTTTTAAAGCGTTACTTACACTAATACGCGACCGGTTCTTATAGTAGTGTTAGCCTGTAAATCATTACACCATGTTGATAAAAAACATGCAAACGTAAGACCCGCCATCACACTAAGTGTGAAAGCGAATATAGTATTCGCCCTGGATAAAAACGTGTTCATTTTTGGTCGCCTGCTTCTTCTCTATTGACAAGTACAACGGAAGTGCATAGTCATTTTTTTTTTATTTTTTTTTTACGACGCATGCGTCTCTTTACCTACCGGAAGTGCTTGTAAATGAACGCTATCATTATTGCTAGACCGTATTTTTAATGCCAAATTTCGCGATTTTACCTTTTTTGTAACAGTTTGGCATTTAAAAATTATATTTGACCTTTTTATAAAATTGGCTTTTTTTATGAATATTTTACCAAAATATTTATTTGATAGCAATTATTAAAAACAAAGAAGCTATAATTACTTTTTTAAGAAGTTTGTTTTTCAAATATTGTGTAGAATTTTGGCTTTTCTTCACTATTTTACAAATGACATTTGCTATTTGAAAGCAATTATTAGTGACAACGTTACAAATAAATAATCTTGAATCAGCTTGGGCGTCAAAAATGTTATTGCCTTTTTTTTTCATTAAGTTTTCACATAAAATTATATTTGTTAGGGAAATTTTATTAAGGGAAAAAATGATATTTATGCATGTTTAAGTTATTGGGAGGCACAGCGCAGTAAATATGATATTTCAGTTACGTGCACATTTGCCGTATACACCCATGGAAATTCTGTAGATAAAAAGTAAAACTTTGTCTTTTTGTGCGGATGTAAAACAAAGCATACCATGTGACAAAGGGTATCCACTTTCTGTCCAATCAGCGCTCAAGGAAAAACTGCGCGAGCCTTTTCTAGTCTCACACAAAAACACACATTCACATCTCAAGCTATATTACTTGTCATATACATACGCGCACACAAACATACGCGCCCACGTCCACACACGTACATATGTTACATGATAAGGGCTGCCCCCTTTTCATGTAAGTATAGAAATAGAGAGATTTAGTTAAAATGAAAATGAAATAGCATAGGCGAAATTCGAACCTCGTAATTTAGGTTTAGAAATAGATTACGTGTGAGAATTAGAAAATGGAATGTAAAACAAACGATTTGTTTAGAATAGAGATAAAATAGTTTCAAGAAAAGAATGTGCACTGTCAATTTTGTTATGAAAATTCAATTGAAAGAATGCAGCTACAAGATAATTTAATAAACATGTTTTTAACATATTGGAAATATAGGTTACTGAGTATAGGTTAAAATTCCTTTTGTAAAAAAAGGAAAAGTTTTGGACACGTATGTCCAGAACACGTGTGTATGGCGTCATGGAAAATAGAAAGTTCTAGAGATAGTTAGAAAACTTGGGAGTTAAGCAGACAGAAGCAGGGGGAGAGTCAGAGAGAGAGTCTGAGGGGACAGACGATAGTCTGCAGTTTGGGATTCGAACGTCTAGAAGCGAGACGGTCACTGTTGAAACTTAATATGTGAAGCTTTGAATTCTTGATGATGAAAACCACGGCCAGTCGTGAGAAGAAATAAACCCATCATGTGTTTTTATAAACGTCGTCTTTGTGTTGTGATTCGATCAAAAGGTAAAGTAAATATTGTTATTATATGTCTTGTATAATTGCGTTTCAAAATGTCTTTACATACACGTCTCGACATCTCATATCGACAATGTGAACGCTACTTCTCATATCAACACTTCTAAGTAATGAACTTTTAATATATATGAATCGTCATAAAACGAACAATCTTTCTCTTACAACAACAATCTCTCAACAACATCCCTCTCTCTTAAACTCATCAACAAGACTCTCTAAGCATCACTTTTAAAACATAACAATAAATAATAATCAGACCTATATAACACATATATTCACGTTCGCGTACATACACTGACATTCACGTGTATATACACACACGCTAACATACACAATGTACTCACACACACGCACACGTACGCATACAGATGGATGACGTCACTTCCTTTCAATGGAAATCCACACACGCGCAAAAGACCACCGGAAACACCTATAAAAGAAAGAGCAACAAGCAGCTTCTTTGTTTTCAAACCTGCCTTCCGAGGTGGTTGGTCGGCGCACCAACCACCGCTGTTTTGGCAGGCGTGCACACGCGCGTACCCCAACCTATTTACTACTATGTGGGACAAAAGGCCAACAGACAGTACATACACTCTTTCTCTCTCTATCTACTACGTGTGCCAGAGAACACTACTGCGTAGCTAACAGCTAACATGGCGCACAGTTTAACTGATGTTAACCCTCTATCCTTTGTCTTTGTCTACACGCTGGACTATCATTCTCATTTCTACTATATTACTCACTTCTTTTCCCACGCGCGAACAAACGATAGTGACCCGAATGTGAGATGAAAACACATTTCCTTTTTCCTTCTACAATACCAGTCCTCTACAAACGATGGTTACACCCGCGCAGACATGAACACATGTTATATCTAAAACATTCATTCTTTCAACAGTAAATAAACGATGTTTATCTTATCCATCAATTGAGTTTTTGTTTCCTTCAATTCCATTCGTTTCATTATTTTCTTGTAGCGAGTTAGGGTATTATTATATCCTGGTCCGCAACAAAACACATTTCTCAAATCTTTGCTGACAGCCTCGCTAGATCCACCCAAGGGATATAAAAGACTTTTGCGCACATAAATTAAACCAGTCCAGTTCAGTCCATCAAGTTCAAGATGCAGTTTTACCAGTAAACAATGCTGCTGACTCCGTCTTGTGGGGCATAAAAACACTAACACTAACTTTGAACGCGTTATGCACCTAAATTCTCGTGAAAATTTAATTCCCTCTTGCCTTATTTTTTTTAAGGAGATTCTCATTTAAGACCGGAATCAAAAACAAAACAAACTTTACCATTTCTTCTCTCATGCGGCGACAGAGCACACATACATAAAAAAAAAATGATGCTTCCTTTAATAAATTTCTATATTAAATGTTGAAACCAGTCTTCATATTGTTAATTACTGACACCTTTTTTTGTTAAGGGTTGAGAGATATTTATCTATGCTCACGCCACGGCTGTGATACCAGGCATCGGTGAATATTGACCAATCCTTTATCACATCTTTCTACATCTTTCTTAAAGAACATGTATGTTTATCTTATCATCCACCTAACACCGTTTTGGGACCCGAAAGGCTTTCAGAAATATTCAAATCGTCTAACTAAACTCTCTTTGCTCCATTATTTTTCATCCCTAACAAATGCTCATAAGAATGCCCTTAGAAGATAATTGTCTAGTGATAAAGGCCTCGACAGATGAATAAGATTTGTATGGACTTCTAGATACAGTGTCCAATGAAGCTTATACATGTCACTCAACAAACACCCAAGCACAGTTCATGTATATATTGAAAACTGTCTGACTCATGTTCAAACTTCTATTTGTAAAGGGCTTTTAATGCCTGGTCATATTTCAAAGCTAAAAGTTGAAATCATTAATACCTGTATTTGAACCAGCAACATTATCTCCATTGCCCAATAACATTGTGGAAGATAGGACCTTATCAAAATAAAGGAAGAATGGCAACGTCTATGCATACAAAAAATAAATAATTTTTATTAACAATTTTGTTCAAGACAATGCAAAATAAAATGTAAAGAATGAGAGTTTCAAGAATTTGAGAATGTTCTAGTGAAAGAAAGGTGTTTCCTCTGTAAGGAAAAATTGAATATTCATATTTGTTTTCACTGTATATTGTTTGAAAGAAACAGGTAAAAGAGAAAGAAAGAGGCTGTTTAGGTTTTTATAGTATGCACGCAATTTGGGGATTGAGTATTTCTTGTGCATTTCACATGCAATAAGTTCCAGGCTTGACATATAAATGGAACCACTACTAAAGAAATCTATATTTTGTCGAATAGCACATGTCAAAATGTAAGCCCAATCAGGTTACCTTACAAATAGCATTATTTAAATTAAAGTACTATGCAAGTTTTAAAAGAATGAAACACTAGACTAGCTGAAAACATTATCAATAATTTTCCCCACTCTTTATCTGTACCTAAACCTAAACTTAGATTCCATGATCAAAGCTTCTTTCTTAGAACTGCACGCCTGTGGAATTGTCTTCCGTTTTCCTGCTTTCCAGCTTTCTATAATATGGTTGTCTTCAAGTCCAACGTGAACAAATTTCTAATGAGCCGTTCCACTTAAGTTAACAAATTTACTGAACTTCCATTACTATCGATTACTATATTGTCCTTTTGACTACTCTACACTCTTTAACCCTTATCCTTGAGTGGCCTATCGGCCTCGATAAGTGGTGACGTTTATGTAAAAAAAAAAAAAAAAAGTCTGCATTTACGTTTGATAAAGCATTGCTTTCTTCTTCTTATCATCACCATAATCAATTGCTCTTGACATATCAAAGGCCTTCGACAAAGTATGGCATAAGGGTCTACTTCACAAGATTTCCAGCTACGGTATAACTGGAAATGTTTTCTCAATCATTAAATCATTTCTCTCCGATAGGCTCATAAGAGTAGTGGTAGATGGACAAAAATCGGAGGCCTGCAATATAAATGCTGGAGTCCCTCAGGGGTCAATCCTGGGCCCAATTCTCTTCCTGATCTACATCAATGACCTCCCTAAACACATACTTAAATCATTCGTTGACATCTATGCTGATGACACGACCATCTACGGCAACACATCAAAGGCTGTAAATGACAAAGTTCTCTCTGATTCTCTCTCCTCTGATCTCAAGCGCGTGGTTCAGTGGGGGAAGATGTGGCTGGTTACCTTTAATGCATCCAAAACCAAACTCCTATCCTTACATCATCAACGCTCTGATCCCCATCTGTCATCAATTGTGATGGATGGCTCTCGTCTAGGTGAGGCCCCATGTTTTGACAAGCTTCTGGGTTTGACCTTTACTCCTGATCTGAAATGGAACACATACATCAAGTCTGTTGCCAAGGTCGCTGGAAAGATGGTGGGATCCTTCTACCGCTCCAGAAGATATCTCACTACTGATGCAATTCTCTATCTATATAAAAGCCAAGTACGTCCAAGGATGGAATACTGTTGCCATATCTGGACAGGAGCTGCTAAAAACAGCCTATCCTGCCTTAACAGAGTACAAAATAGACTTCGTGGCTTAGTGGAAGATGCCCTTTTCTCTACCCTGCAACCTCTCTCCCACAGAAGAGACGTTGCAAGCCTATCCTTGTTTTATCATTATTTCCATGGCAGGTGCTCGTCTGAACTCCAATCTCTGGTGCCCCCTCACCAATCTTTCACGATAAACACCCGTCTAGCTGAATCCACTGTGAAAAATTTCCCCCACTCTATATCTGTGCCTAAATCAAAATGAACAAAGCTTCTTTCTTAGAACTGCATGCCTGTGGAACTCTGTTCCGTCTGCCTGCTTCCCACCGGATTACAACTTGGATGTCTTCAAGTCCAACGTTAACAAATTCCTAATGAACCGCCCCCTTAAGTAAACACTTCATCAAATCTCCACACTAACGTAATGTACTTGCAATAACCCTTATCCCTGAGTGGCTTCCGGGCCTTGATAAGTGGTAATCACTGTGTAAAAATAAAAAATAAAAATAATCAGTTTAACGATAATTTTATATGCGGGCATGTGTTTGTACAGCTTTTAGAAATTGACTTCTAAACTAACCTATCAATCTAACTTTATAATGGTAAAAAATTCTGTTCAAGGAAAGCAATCGCTTAATAAGTGTTATTTTGACTTTGCTCTGTCAGAAACAATGGTTAGAACTGAAATCTCCTCATACAGATACAAATGGTGCCGGATGTTCAGATTGTTATCCCAAAAAAACATGGAAAAAATCCACAAACTCGTTTTGGCCAATTATTAATTGAAGCAGAATTATCATTTTTCATGCACATTTGTTACTAAGAAAGCTGTGTTCAAAGTGGGTGCTTCTTTTGCTCACAGTTGATAATTCAAAGTGTTGTTTTCAGTTGTTTTAATGCAGCAAAATGAAGTTGTTTGCATCAATAATGTGATGAGAATGAAACATGGATGCACCAGTCAGCAAGTGAAAGCTGATCAAAGACAAGAACAGCAGCAGGTAAGGTTTTGGCCTCTGTATTTTGGGATGTTCAAGATATTTTCTTCGTTGATTAGATTAAAAAAAAAAACATGAACCATCAATCACGAATATTATATGGCATTATTAGCATGCTTGATGAAAGAAATCACCAAAAATTGCCACAAATGAAGAAAAAAGTGTTCTTTTTACGAAGACAATGCACTGTGTCACAATTGGATCACAACAATAGCAATGAAATGCACATTTAATTGCTTCCACACTCACCCTATTTTCCAGATCTGCCCCCTTTCAGACACTATTGCCTGTTTACAGTCCTCAAAAAATGCTCCCGGGAAAAAGATTTGACTCCAGTGAAGAAGTAATATTGGAAACTGAGGCATGTTCTAAGATCAAAGATAAATCTTTCTACAAAAAAAAAAAAAAAAAAGGCATCAAATTGTTCAAGAAACGTTGGAATCAATGTATCACTCTCAAAGAAGACAAAGTTAATACATAAAGCTGAATTTTGCCTAAAGTTTGTTGTTTTATTAATTAAACCTTGGACATTGAGTGATGTGTTAACTAAACTATTAATTTAAACTTTAGTACAATGAAGAATCGACACATAAAACAACATTCACTATCGCTGCTACTTCAAACAACATAACTAGTAAGGTGAGATATATATTAGCATATTTCAATGCTTTTTGATGCATTTGCCACAATTTCCGATATAAATAAATCATTCAATTTATGTGAAGGTTTTTTCAATTTGTATTATTTGGATTCTTTGGACTACTGTCCTAATCTTGAGTGTTATACGTTTCAGTCGATGTAATATTTGATCTCCTTCAGGTGTATCTTGTTGAATTTGGGAATCTTTCTGTTGAATTTGGAAACTTTTCTGTCAAACTCGGGAATCAATACAGAATTTTGAGCAGAATGGGTATAATTGTGAGGCATGAGTTGCAAAAAAAAAAATATATATATATATATATTTCTGTAAAAGTCTGAGGAAGCTACAGACGGCCAAAAAAACGGCCGGGTAGCTGAAACAATAATGTAACTCAACAGAAAGATACAGTAATAAAAAATAAAACGCATATTTGCTCTACAACAGTATTTTTTTTTTTTTACATCGTTCATTTCCGTATTATGTTTAAGTTATTTTAACGCAATTTTCTTACAAATAAATCTACTTTAACCCGTTGACAACCATAAGAGCATTTTACAACGGCGATTCTCCCACCGCCTTCACTTTTTTGATTTATTCTCCACTTTTTAATACACCTTTCTTAAAAACATTCATACATTTTCTTCTACACTACCAACATAAATAAATAACCCTAAAAATGTTTTTTTTTAATTGCGTTACAAATAAATAATCAACATGATCAATAAAACGTATTGTTTTAGTGTGTACGTTTTCAGCATCCCAATTTTTTTTTCACGTTTAAATTAAAAGATATATCAAAATTTGAATTTAACTTTGAGTATTATGGTGTCTGTTCAGTGCACATTTACCTATAAGTATGGCAAACCACTTATAATTCAATCGCTGTAAATTTTTTTTTTTTTTTCAAAAATAAACAATTATAAACCGAATGACTCATAGAAATCTATGTTCTTTTTCATTTTAATATACTTTCATAGAAATGTTTCTGTTATGTCACAAAAAACTATTTTCTTAACGTCACAAGTGTCATGCTCATACATTAATTCCATAGCTAATATAACATTGGAATATATGAGATAGTGAATGCATGTCGGGCATCCAGTAGGATGCCACATTGCCAGTTTGAACAAACTGATAAGAAGATTAAAAAAAAAAAAAGAAAAGATAGAAACGAGTATTTAATCATCATCATTAGCATAATCAGTTTAATGTCTGTTTTTACAAGCTGACATATGTTAGAAATTAACTTCTAAACTAACTCATCTCTGACCATATCTTTATTCATCCCTCTTTTTTTCAAATCCATACTGATTATTTCCAACCATGTTTTTCTTTGCCTTTCACTGTGAACTGACCCTGCTACATCAACTGTTCTACATCTGCTAATGCAAGCATTTCTTTCTATGTGACCAAACCAATGAAGTCTCCTGTTTTATGCACATCTCTCTATATCATCCAGATTTAACCTTCCTCTTCATCATCAGATCTAAGCCTGTATTTGAAATTTCATGTTACACATCCATCTGTACAATTTCTGTTTGGTTGCACACATGTTGGGAATATTTTATTTGCTGCCAATGTTGCAATCCTGTTGTGCCAGAAAATAAAAAGAAAACGAACAATTGTTAACAATAACATTTGGTTTATTTACAATTTGTCAATGTAATGTTGACAAGACATAACAACGTTGTTACAGATATGTATATATATATATATATATATATATATATGTATTAGTATATTTGGGCAGCATTTTCTCCTTTATGCATGTTTCATTGAAGGCCAGAGACAACGTTTACTTGTTTCTCTTACAATCCATTTTTTTCTTTTTGATGGACTAGTTTCTGAACATTCTGTTTGGTTGTAAAAAGAAATTTGCCATATTTGCTAACACTTTTGACCTCCATAAGTTGTCCCCATCACTCGCCTGAGGACGACTTATGGAGTTTTGCATCACTAGCCTGAGGTCAAAAACGTTTGCGAATACGCAAAATTTCATTTTACACTCAAACAGAATGTTCGGAAACTAGTCCGTCAAAAAAAAAAAAAAAAAAATGGATTGTAAGAAAAACAAACAAGAGTCGTCTCTGCTCTTTAATGAAACGTGCATATGCATATGTGTGTGTGTGTGTGTGTGTGTGTGTGTGTGTGTGTGACAATGAGATCCATAAAAGAGACATGGAAACATGATTCCTAATATGATATACAAATCTTCCATTACAATATAGAATGCACATAAGAGAAAAAAGTAAAACACATGTTATACAGTTTAAAAACATGTTCCCACATGTGTCTTTTACAAGAAGAGTGGACAGAAAAATTATTTCATGTCAAAGTTGGATGCTAGAAATAGGTCGGAATCTTGTTTTAATTCTTGTTAGGGCATAAGTATAAAATTTTGTGACCATACGGCCATCTTGTGTTAGAACCAATTATCTCCAAGGGAGATAATGCTGATCCAAACTAGTGATGAGACGATTCCAAAATTTTTTCCAATTCCAATACAGTCATCACTTTTGTCTTGAACTTCTGATTCCGATTTTTTTTAAATCTCTGAATATTTTGCTTTTGAGTTGTTGCTTTTTTTTTTTTGTGGGGGGTCAGATTACCATAATTACCCATGTAATATGTGCATATACTTTTGGCAATATAAAAATACACTTGTGTAGAAGGGTTGATTTATATATTTTAATCTTACTAGTAGTTCAGAATATATAGATATTTAAAAACTTTAAGTAAACAGACAAACTGTTTTGAAACCATGTTAAGGTACAAATATTTTATTAAAAGAAAAAAAATCATAAATGAAATATATCTTATTAATTTCGGATAGTAAAAAAATCCATTATTAAACAAGGAAGAGATTTTTTTTTTTTAATTTGTAAATAAAATATCTGTCTCCTTGTGTTGCCCTATCAAGAATGTGTGTTGGTGTTTTGCACTTACAAGTTCATTGTAAACCTTTACACTAAGTGGCTTCATGCATTGTCTGAAGCGATTTCCATAAAAATGTATAAAACAAATTTAATTTTTTTTTAAGTTATGAGAAGTTAAAATTACTAATTTTATTAAACTCAATTACATTAACTAGCAAGCTCTCTCTATCACATATCTGTTGGAAAGAACTCTTCACAGTGAGCTCTTTTCATGGTGGCTCTACTGTTAAGAGAATCGGCAAAAGCTTTTACAAGCACCATTAAAAAAAATTAACAACTTTACATAAACAGACAAACTGTTTTGAAACCACATTAAGGTGCAAATATATAATTACTATATAATTAGTACCAGCCATGGAAAATTAAGTTTTAAACAAAGTCAAAAATGAAACAATTATAAAATAATCGTTTTTGGCATCGGAAAATAGATACAAAATTTTAAAATTTCGATAACGGCAAAACGTTTTGATTTTTTGTAATATATTTAAAAGCATTCAAAGACAGATAGGGTAAAAACCAGTCTGGCAAGGCTAGAAGGTCAGATAGGATAAAATGTGGGAACGGAACAAACAGGAAATACGAAAAGTGTAAAAAAAAAAAAAAAAAATAGAAGAGATTTTCTAAATAAAAGAAACCGATCTGGAAGTAAGCTGAGCAGATGTATAAAAATTGTGGTCTTAAAAATGACTAGTTAAAAAAAAAGGATAAGGTTGTCTCAGTTTTTCTTTTAAGAAGGAACAAGTTGTTTATTTGAAAATTCTCTTTGTGTCTAATCTATTTATTCAAATTAACAATGGCTGGATTTATTTTGTTAATTGGGAAGAGGTTTTTATTTTTTACTATTTTTTTCAACTAACAATCTCCATTCAAAAATGTTCTTTTACAATTTAGTCCCACTTCAAGAATTTTTACTACATCTACAAGAGAATCGACCAGCTACAACGAGAACATGTAACACATCCTAAAACATGCAACATATACTAAAAGTACTAATCAAGTTATTATTTTTCGAAAAAGTTATTCTTAAAAATACATTATTTCTTACGTAATTCTTTTTAATATTTGCATAAAATAGTTATTTGTTTTAATGAAATTAACTTTTGCTAATTAAAAAAAAAAACAGTTATTCATTTAAAGAAAGAAATATAGGCGTTTTTTATTTTATTTTTTTTTTAATGGAAAAGTAAATTGCCAAATAAAATTTGTTGAGGTGTTGCCACTGAGTGACATTACATTCAGTGTTATGCTAAATCTGCTGCGTTCAACTGCTAGCATAATTAGGGTTCTGAATATATATTTAGTCCAGGAAATGTATTTCTAAAATAATACCTACTAAGAAATAAATACAGCAAGTTGAATGAGATAAATGTATTGCTGCATTGCACGGTGTACCCATTCCACAAAATATTTAATCATTTTAGATGTATTATTATGGCATGATTATATGATTTTTTTTAATGAAAATGCTCCAGACAAGGTATGATACCACTTGATGTAAGGAGCTAAAAAAAGGGGGGAAAATACTACTTCAAGGTAAAAAAATTGTCAATGATAAGTGTTAGATGGGATAGATTTTGAACAAGAAAACAGCAATTCTCTCCTCTTTGTCAGAAACACTGCTCATTGAATGTGAGGACTAAAGGACAAAATAGGAGAAGCAAGAGTTCACTTCCTACTCTCCTATAATTTCTGGTATTATGCCAATATTAATCTTTTTTTATCAATATTATAAACTTAGTAGTTTAGAGGTTTAAATGCAGCCTAAAACTTACAAGTTTCTTGTAACACCTTATATCAAATGGCTTCATGCCTTGTCTGGAGCGATTTCAATTAAAAAAAATGTATAAAATTTTTTTATATTTTAAAACTCATCGTTTTTTTTAGTTTTTTTTTTAAAAGTACAGTCTTTATATATCAATAATATATATATATATATATATATGCATATTTTGTTATAAACAAAGAACAAGAATTGCTTCAAGTATTTTTCTCATGATTTTGTATGCTTGCACAATGCTTGGAACATATATCATATATATCATGCCAAATGGTAGTTTCTCTTCTGAGCACTTTGGATTAATACTTACAGCCATTATCATTATTTCCAAGAAAGTCTCACTTGTGACAGAATATGGCAGATTTTGAGACAACATACGAGGCGATATTCGCCTTTTTTTTTTTATCGAATATGCATAAAAGGTTTACTGACCGAATATAAAGTTGATTAGAAAGTTCTTGCGGAACTTTTAATTTTGATTTCAAATGAAGTATTTTCAGATAAGTTTTCATTATAATACCTTAACTTCATATATCATTTTAAAGAGCTTTTTACTCTATTTAATCGTTTAAATTACAATCGTTTTAAATCAATTATGTCTTCTTTTCAGGATGTTGAATACAAAATGGAAAAAAAGCAAATTCACACAATTTTCTTATTTCAATTCAAGTAAGGCCGAAAAACTGCTGAAACAGCTCCTGATATTAATGACATGTTTGGCTCAGAAACCACTACTAAACACACAACACAATGGTGGTTTAAGAAATTTCATAGCGGCGACAAGAGCATCAAAGACAATGAATATAGTAGTCAGTCATCAGATACTGACAGCGATCAATTGCCTTAGTCGAAGCCAATACATGCACAACTGTTTGAGAACTTGCTTCTGAATTAGACATAATATGACGATTCCAACCACTTGAGAGAGATTAGAAAGAAAAACAAAATACATAAATGGGTGCCTCACGTACTGAATGACAACCAAAAGAAACGCTGTCATGAAGTGTCATCTTCCCTTCTTTTACGCAACAAGAACAACCCGTTTCTTGACCAATGGAAGTGTATTTTTTTACGACAACCAGCGATACTCAACTCAGTGGTTAGACAACAACAAACTTCCACAATATTTCACGAAGCCAGAGTTGCACCAAAAGAAGGTTATGCTGACTGTCTGAGACTGGTCTCATCCATTACAGTTTTTTGAATGCAGGCGAAACCATTACGGCGGAGAAGTACTCTCACCAAATGGATGAAATACATCAGAAACTTCGACAACACCTAAGCATTAGTCAACAGAAAAGGCCCAATTTTTCTCCATGACAATGCCCAACTGCATGTTGCTCAACCAACCCTGCAGAAGTTGAACGAATTGGACCACAAACCTTTGTCTCATCTGCCATACTCACCAGATATCTCACCTACCGACTCCCACTTTTTCAAGCATCTTGACAACTTAATCTAAGTGATATCAAAAAATGCCTTCAGAAACTTCATCGCCACCAGAATGTAAGACTTTTACGTTACTGGCAGAAGTACACTTGTTTTACATTGGAAAAAGTGTTAATTCTGATGGTGCTTAATTTGATCAATAAATCTTTATTTGACCCTAGATGTGTTCATCTGAATTTAAAAGTTAAAAACCGCAAGAACTTTCTTGTCAACCTGATATTTTAATTTATACACTATTAAACCTCTAATGCTTAGAATTGTCATGGTTACTTCACTAGTACATCAATGTTTTAAATGGCAGGAGGAAGAATAAATAATGTAAATAAAGAACAAATGATATGAGAAGTAGTGAAAGGAATGGAATGATGTAAATATTGAAAGAGAGAGGGAGGAAGGGAGAGAAAGAGAAAAGAGGGGTCTATCATGACATGACAATGTATTCCGACTTTGTAAAATCTTTATTTTGTAAAACATGATTATCAACCAATGTTGAAGTTAAGAAATATATTTAACTAGCAAGGATGCCTGGCGTTACCCGGGTGTTTAGGTGGTAAGGAGCCCCCCCCCCCAAATAGCGGGGGTGCCCAGGTATGTGTAGTTGGTGTAGTAAGGAACCCTGGGGGGGGGGGGGTTAAAAAGTGGTAGTAGCAGGACAGGGGGAATCAAAACAACAGTAAGCAGGTATTAAAAAAAAAAAAGTGGTACTAAAGAGGCAGATAGGCTCGAACCCGTGACACGAAGGAGAAAAAAAAAAAAAAACGTCATAGTCGATGTCTCCATGGCACGACCGGAAGTCACAAACATTAAAATTAAGTATAGTCAATCGAAAAGGGAACGATAATTTGCTAAAATGGCAAGGCAAAAATCGAGACCCCTCCTTGTATAAAACGGCCGAGTTTAGGGTGAAGGAATTAATATTTTGGGCCAATTTTTCGATATTTGTTATCCGAAGGTTCGAGATTCAAAACAATACTGGTTTGGTCAGGTTCTGTCATCTTTGTTGAAAGGTTTTGCGAGGCATACAAACACAGACCCATTTTGCCCTTTAAATATATTATATATATATATATATATATATATGACTAGCCTGGGTGCCAGGAGATGTGTGTTAAGCAAAAAAAAAACATATGAAGTGGTAGTAGGCAGGCAGGCTTGAACCCGTACCACAAAGGAGGAAAAGAATAATAAAAAAAAAAAAGAAACGTGATGTTTTTGCCATTGCGTCCATCGCCAAACTAGAAGAGGCAAAGGTTTAAATTAAGACTAGACAATCAAAAAGAGGGGATGACTTTCAAAAATATCGGCAAAAAAGTGATCCCTCCCTGTAAAAAAGTGCCCAGTTAAGGGTGAAGGAATTAATGTTTGTAGCCAATTTTTCGATATTTGTCGTTTGAAGGGCCAAGTTTCAAAACGATACCGATCTCGTGAAAATCTGCCGCCTCTGTCGAAAGTTTTAGGCAGACATACATACATTTAAACAGACAGGTGAGATTTATACTATAGACTAGCCTGGTGCCCGGATGTTGTGAGGTGTGTGTTGAGCAAAAACATAAATAAAAATAAAAAAGCTGTAGTAGGCAAACATGCTCGAACCGATGATGCGAAGGTGGAAAAGAAAGTGGAGTAGTGTGTGTAAGGGTGTTGGTTGAGCAAAAAAAAAAAAAAGAAAAAAAAAAAAAAAGCAGACTCGAGAGAAAAAAAAAAGAGGCGGAAAAAATAAAACAAACGGTCTTTCCGATGTGCCTACCGTGATTGTGACGTCACGGGCGGTCGAAATAATGCCTTTTATGCGACGCCATGGATGCGAGGGTTGAATGACTTGCAAAAAATTTCAGCAAAAAAAAAACAAAACAACCCTCCCTGTTTGAAAACTGGCCAGTTGAGGGTAAAGGAATTAATGTTTTTGGCCAATTTTTTGATATTTGTCATCCGAAGGGTCGAGCTTCAAAATGATACTGAACTCGTGAAAATCTGTCGCCTCTGTCGAAAGTTTTTGGCAGACATGCAAACATACATTTAAATAGGCAGGTGAGATTTATATTATCCATTATTTTATGTGCACATGAGAAAAATCCGACGTTGTTCAGGATTGAATGAGGATTAACAAATGTTTCACCCTTCCATATTTTTATTGTCATTGCAATCAGTGAAATCGACCATCTTTCAATCAAATCGATTGTCTGCTCTAGTTCGGGACCCCCACCTTGCAGTGACTTAGTCCACAATACATTGTAGTCTATATTGCACTGTAGAGAATCTACTGTTGATTTTATAAAATAATTTTATAGGCTGGATCTTTCTGCTTGTGCAGTGACAAAACTTCTCACATGCATTTGTGACGTTAGGTTGTATAAAAGTGTTAACTTTTGTCTATTAACTTCTTTAATTGGATTTTTTCGATTATTGATACCTATTGGAAGCATTTTGATAGAAAAACTACATAAGAACATGCCTAGGCACATCAAGTACCTTTGTTTGAAATTTTAAAAAATTGGGCCAGCATTTCCAAATCAATAGGGAAAAAGCCCTCACTCTCATAGTCATTTTATATAATCATAAAGACAAGAAATACTGGCTCAAAAGGTTGTGGCTGGTCTTGTATAATACAAACATTTAAAATAAAAAAAAACACGCACACACACACTTTTGATAAGATATCATCTGAGAATGATTTAAATGATGCCCAATCACAACATAACAAAATCAAAATGACAAATAAAACATGTTTGCTATAAGAATAAAACCATTGTAAGGATCTGCCATCTATTTTTCATTTATAAATTTAAAGAAAGGTTTACTTCAATAACTATAACTTTAGTTATACCACAAGGAGATTGTATTAGACACACTTGTTTATACAAAATAAAATATTACAAATCTCCAGAATAAAAATAAATATTGCAGTAGTACATTTCTTGTTAGAAAAATGAACTATATTAAAATATAATCATAATGCCATTTTTTGTTTTATCATCATGGCTTCAAAGTTGGCATTTATTGTTGCATCCCAAAATTGTATCTTTTGTGTGAAATTAGCACAAAATTTATTGATTAAGTGAAAACGTTTGATAAATGAGTTCAAGACAAGGCATTTCTTATTGTGAGAGTTCAAGAATAAATATACGGGGGACGTGCAATAAGTAATGCCCCTGACCCACTTTCAGTTATCTGATCTAGTTGAAATTTTGCATGTGCAATGATTTATATCTCTATGGGTTATGCTACAAATTACAGCTCTGAACTAATTGTGGTTTCTGTTTTACAGATGTTTGAACCGAGTCAGATGCGAAATGGAGCCTGTTGAATGTCAAGCACTGATCCGGTTTTTGTATTTGAAAGGACGCACACCACAGGAGACTTTTGATGAAATGAAAGAAACTTATGGTGATAATGCCCCATCGTATGACCTTGTAAAACGCTGGCATTGTGAATTCAAACATGGCCAGAAGTCTGTGGAAACAGCTCCCAGACCTGGTCGCCCTTTCTGCCATTGATGAGGCATCTGTCCGTCAAGTTGAGGCTGCCATTTTGGAAAATCAGCACATTACTATTCGCCAAATAGCCCAAGATGTCAAGATTAGTACAGGGTCTGTGGAAACTATCATTCATGACAATTTGCATATGCATAAGGTGTCTGCCAGATGGATTCCCAGGTTGCTCACACCATTCCAGAAGCGAGAACGTGTCAAGTGCTCGAGGATGAATTTAGAGATGTGCCAAGATGAGTCAAAGTTTTTCAAAAGACTGATTACACAGGATGAAACCTGGGTCCATCACTATGATCCAGAGACCAAAGCCCAGTCAATGCAGTGGAAGCACTTGGACTCACCAGCTCCAAAGAAGGCAAGGGTGTAGCCCTCCACTGGAAGGTCATGCTCAGTCTTCTGGGACCAGGACGGAGTAGTGATGCCAGATTAACTGGCAAAGGGTACCACAATTACAGGAGCCTATTAGGCTTCACTTTTGAGGAAATTAAGGGAAGCTATCAAAATCAAGAGGCGGGGTAAGATCAGCAAAGGTACCCTCCTCATGCAGGACAACGCTCTGGTCCACAACTCGCTTGTCGCCAGATCAGAAGCACGGGCGTGTGGTTATGAAATCCTTCCCCATCCTCCCTACTCTCCTGACTTTGCACCTTCTGACTTTCACCTCTCCCCAGCCATGAAGTTGTTTTTGAAAGGGAAGCGTTTTCCCAGATGATACAGCCTTGATTTCTGAAGTCATGTCGTGGCTGGAGGACCAACCTGGGGTGTTCTACAAAAACGGTCTCCAGAGCTGCATCAAACGATGGGAGAAATGCATAACTCTGGGTGGTTCCTATGTAGAGAAAGACTAATAACTGTGCCAAGTTTCGTTGCTCTACTGCTATGGGAAGTGGGTCAGGAGCATTACTTATTGCACGCCCCTCGTATGCGTCTGATATTGGTCATTATTTTCCAAACAACCAATACTTCTTTATTAGTATCTTTCATAAGGTAGAAGCGATTAAGATACCAGTTTAGACTGACAACCATGATAAAGTCCAGTCGGACCTATAAAACCATTTTTACTAGAAATGTTAGCGACTTTCCGACAGTCCATTTTGTTTCTTTCAGGAAAATTAGTACTAAAAAAAAAAAAAAAAAAACAGAATCAAGCAAATAAAAATATTTTAACTCTTATTCGTACAAACTGTGTTTGCATTAATTTTTAATACAGTATTTCTATGGATAGTAATACAAGTTTTATATACATTAATAAACCTACTTCATTTAACTTCGATATTAAGTACTTGTTAATAAAGGAAAAAAAATCATTAAATCAATTTTAAGTATGTAATATAAAAAATTTACCATTCTTAATTAGCAATTAAAAGAATTATATGTAAAGTAAAATCAGATTTTTCCTTATTTGATCGACTGGAATAGTTTTAACAAGAAAAAAAATACAATTTGTTTGTACCAATATTTGACATATAAGTCTATGTTCTAAACAAACAAACAAAAAATTCAATTGATTCCATCGATTTTAATATTTTATAACTACAAATAAAAGTGCTATATATTACTTAATCTTAAATCATTCATATTTTATGGATTAGAGGTGAAGAGGTCTTGATTCTTTTCTCGGGAGGCTTATATATTCATAAAGAAGGAGACAACTATATTTTATTCAACTGAACTAAAATTTCAGATTAGTTAGATCATTTTCTCAGGGGAATTCTCCTAACCTTGCATAATCTTTTAAATTGACTAAAATATTGGCAGCAGCAGAATTAACTTTATACCTCTCCTCACAAGATCAACCAATCAGCTATCTACTTTTGCTATAGGGTCAGCCGACTCCAAAGTCATTCCACATTAATTATCTTACACCTGAAATTTATCTAAACTTTATTTCAAAAGATATCACTGTCAAGTTGTATGCAATAAAAATTCTTCCATATAACATCTACCCAAGAAAATAAAAATACTTTTTTTTTTCCAAATGATAAGACATTTTACCAAGAAAATGGGTATGTATCTTATCTTTTTGTCTGAATGTAGGTGAATTTTATTTAAATTAACAATTTTGTATCACTGACCTTTGAACCATATGATGCACATCAATTTTAATATAATATTTGTAAATAATAAAACAAACATGTATTACAGTAATAAACAACAAATTTGTACTTGTAAAGGCAGCAAAGATTAATTACACTTCTTCTACTGTTATAGAGAATAAAATTACAGGCATAATGGTGCTCCTGATTTTTAATGAACTCAAGAAAAAAAAATGGATCTTTGCATATCATGTGGTAGACATTCATGGTGCACATACAAATACAATATTATCCTAATTATGTTTTTTAAACATTAATTAAAATAAATCAAAGTCGTTGCTGTATTTAAAAATCAGTAATTACCATTTTTTAATTTGTCTTTATAAAAAATAAATTTTAAAAAAATCCGTAATTAACATTTTTAATTTGTATTTAAAAATCAAAGGCATTACTGTTTGAATTCTATTTAATATTAATTATCAACAACATTATTCTTCCTTTTTAAATGGTACTTTATTATTTTATAATTTAATAAGTATATTCTAAATTAGAAAAAAAGATAGCAAAATATTTTTTCTCTCTCAGTTTATTTTGTTTTAAAATAATTGTTGGTTTCTGATTTCTTCTTTATTGAATTCTTCAGCTTTGCATTTATGATATTTCACCTTTCTTTTACTTTTTAGGTCCATTCTAATCAGAGTAATATTGCATAGAGAAAGTGAAGAAAACGATTTAGTCATGGTTGTAAAATGTCACAAACAATAAAATTCAATCATAAAAAAATGTACAATGGATAAAAAATTAAAACTATTCAAAGATGAAAAAATGATTTAAAAGAAATTATAAACAAAACTAATATGACAAAAATTTGTATATTTTTAATAGGTAAAACAATATATCCATTAAAAAAATACAGCCATTAGAATGTTTAAATCTTTTGACTTACACAATTTAAAAAAGATAAAATATTTTTTTGATTGAAACAGTTGCTGTGGATAAAAACTGATTAAAAAAAAACATTCATCAGCTTAGAACAGATATCATTATTCATATTGCTTAAAGTACAGGTTGTCCAAAAAGTCACTGAAGGATTTTGAACTTATATTTTTTATTTTTGATGATATCTTCTGCAATTTTAACACAATCTGACTAAGACATTGGGAAATTAAAAAAAAAAACAAAAAAAAAAAAAACGCAAAATTCATACAATCTTTTTTTATGAAAAATAATGACTTAAATGTTGTTAATTTTCAGTTTTGCATATTATCTCTCACTATGACAATGTCAAATGGCCACCACATTCTTCAGACGTGACTAGCCCTGACTTTTTCTTATGGGGATATCTTACAGAAAGAGTCTATGTTAACAAGCCCCAAGTCGTGCAAGAATTGAAGTAAAACATCAGGAACGAAATAAGGGAGTTAAATTGCGATCCAGAGATTCTGCAATTTGTCATGAATAATGTTTTGGAAAGAGTACAACTATGCAAAGCTGAAAATGATCAACATTTAAAAGACATTATTTTTCAGAAAGATTCTTTGAATTTTGCATTTTTTTAAAAAATTCCCAATGTCTTAGTCAGATTGTGTTAAAATTACAGAAAGATATCATCAAAAATAAAGAATCTATTAAAGTTTAAAATCCTTCAGTGACTTTTTGGACACTATATATAAGAACATAGTAAGTATAAAGTTCATTATATTTACTTGTTGCTAAAGAAGTATTTTTAATCGGGAGGGGGGGGTGGGTAGTAAAGTAAATAAAATGTATGAAATCGCTACAATAGTGTTAATTTTTTGTCAGAGATGACAAACATTGATTTTCATATTTACACATCAACAAATTTCAAATAGTAAATGTATACTTGTCTTCATATATTAAAAAAAAAAAAAAAAAAAAATCAGGATTTTCCTAATTGTATCAACACACGCTGGATGCCTGGCGTTGTCTGGTTGTACAATACACTTGAACACAATATTTTCATTTATGCAGATTGCATGTGTACGTATTATAGAATCAGTCCTCTATTGAATATTATATATTATAAGGAATAATTTGCCCGGTGGACTAATTTGCAAAAAAAGAAAAAGAAAAAAGAATAATGATAATGTCATTCACCAAATTCCGTCTGTTTTTTTACAATATCATGTCAACTGATATTTAGGCTTGACAATCTTAAAAATTTTCTTATAGATAAAAAAGAAAAATTTTTACAGGAGAATATTTTGTTATACCGGCCAAGGTTACACTGGTGTAACATAAAAAATTCCCCTGTAAAAATTCTTTTTATCTATAAGAGAAAAAAAAAAAGACAATTTTTAAGATCAAACTTTTTCAATTTTCGACACTTATCGGATGAATTTCTGTAGAAAACATATCACAATCACAAATATAAATTACCTTTTTGTGAAATTTGCAAAAGATAAGCTCAGCCATTTTGGAACGTATGAGGAAAGTACTCTCTCTCACACACACACACACAAAGCGATTTTTATATAATAGTAGAGATTAAACTTGTGATCTTTTTTAAAAATTTGAAAATAATTCAAAAACTGTATTTAATAAAATGTGATCTCATTTACAACGTCATTTAGAAATAGAAATATTTGCTTTTCGATAGGATCTATTTTCAGTCACTATTTTTTTTTTTTTTAGATTAAAAAATAAAACATTTAAACTTTCTGATATGTTACCTTTGTAGATAAAATACTCTGGAATATATAACAATTTTAGATAACCGAAAGGGTTTTATTTTAACTCTAAATAACCTATTACAGCTATAAAGTTTTATCTAAAATGATATCAAACTTTTTGTTTTGATTCTGAAAATTTGATTTTTCATCTTTGTTTATACACAAACCATTTGGTGCTTGCTTAAATTAGTGATCTTTCAAACCAACACATTATATACTTACACGTCAGGGTGAAATTAGTACAAATTATGAAAAATAATCCAGTAGACGATGTGCTGGATGTATTTTTAACAAAGAAACATCAGCCAGGATTACATTCTAAAATGGGTTGGTTTGAAAATGTCAGACCACTAATTTGTCAATTTAAGTCCAGGGTTACCTCCCTTGGTTTTCATACGGAATTGGTCACATAACATAACTCTTCCACAATAAAACATACGATAAAACTCGAAATTCTGATAAATTCTATTTTTAATTGTAATTATTTTATTACTGCATCATTTTTTTTTTTTAATTTTTGGAATTTATACTAGTTTCAACATAACCTGTCCGGGCGTAATAATGTACTGAAATGTGTTTGTTTAAAAGATCAATGTAAACAAGCACTATGATCTTTGTAAACAAAATACTCTGGTATATATTATATATATATATATATATATATATATATATATATATATATAGATAGATAGAGAGAGAGAGAGAGAGAGAGAGAGAGAGAGAGAGAATAAAAAACAAAGTTATATTCCAAAATACATGATGTTGACCATCTTATAATTTATTCCTTTAATTCAGTTGACTTATACAATTCTCGACTATCTGTTTCGTAGCACAAAATCAATCACTTAATTATTATATCAATCAGTGAATCTATTATGCCCTTAACTCATCAGAAGAAATAGCAACAATTAATCTATCAAAAGGAATTGAAGTGTGATTTGACATGATTAAAATCTGAAAATTGGAAGAGAGACTGCAAATACCTTTTTATTTTTCCATTACGCCATATTGAATTTATATATATATATAAATATATATATATATATATATATAAAACAATGGTAGATAATTAAAAGAATCTAATTTTAACACTTAATCTATTATTGTTATGAAGTTTTATCTCAAAGGATATAAAACTTTTGTGGTTGGATTTGTTTTGATTCTGAGAAATTGATTTTTTATTTTTCTTTATATACAAATGTCACTAAAATTTTGGAATAACTTATCCAATGCTGCTAGCTTTCAAATTAGACTCCAATAAACCCATAAAATGAAATATAGTAAGTTAATTATTCACATATGTTAGAATAATTGTCTTTTTGGCAATTAAATAAAAAACGTCATAATTTTCTAAAAATGATGATAATGATTAAAAAAAAAAAAAATGTATGATCAGAAAAGATAAAAATTTAAAATACCTATTTAACAGGTTAGAAATAACTTCTGTAGTAGATTTCTAGTTTGACTAGAGACAATATTATTAGATTTTAATATTTTTGCAATCAGTTTCTAAGATGTCAAAAATAAAATTATTACATTTACTGCTGGATAGCACAACAATTTTGACAAGAATTAATATTTCAATATCCTTTAATTTAAAAAAATTAAAAACATATAATTTGTATAAAAAATTTGCAAAGTTCCTCATAATTTCAATGAAAAAAAAATCTCATGCAATACAAAATTAGAAATAAGGTTGAATGTTATAATCAAAGAATCAAATAAAATTTGTTTTGTAAAAGAAATTGTGTACTATGTAGATAGTAAAATATTTACATCAATATTATAGAATGACAAATGATAATGTTTTCTCATTCTATTTTGAAAAAACAACCATATAAATGAGGTAGAACACAGGAATTGATGATTATCAACATTCTCATCTATGTCATGTAATGTTTTTGGTAGATTTAAAAAAAAAACAAAACAAAGAAAAAATAGGAACATTTCCAGGTAATCTAACAATTTATAAATCATTCATTTCTACCTCCGGTTTATGACTAGAAAAGAATATGGTTACCGATGGCATTTAAAAAAAAATTCAATAAAATAAAGAGAAAAATATAAAAATATAAAATTAAAAATATGGTGAGAATGTTTACTTTGCAGACATTGGACGATTGAAAACCCCATTATCTCTTAATTCTTAATTAAATTTTTTCTTTTAATTTTTTTTTTTTTTACTAAAATCATTTTTATTTTTCATGTAAAGTTATTATGGGATGAGGATGCATTTCAGGATCAATGCTCAAATTTGAAAATTCCTACTAAGATTTATGTACAGGGTGAGGAAGAAGAGTGACATTGTGAGTATCAAAAAATTGATGTAGATTTTAAAATGGGTAATCATTCTACAATGAACTTCCTATGTTTCAAGGTTATCCAAAGTTTTTATTTAATATATTTTCGTTAATATGAAAATTTGGCATTTTCATTGATAGTAATATATTGAACTTAAAAAAAAATTTAGAAAAAAAAAGGGTTCTTATATTTAGAATTCGACTTAAAAAAAAATACAAATTTTTATGATGTATGTACCCATCATGGAACAAAAATGTCATTAAAAAAAAAAAAAAAAAATCGCATAAATCAATTAAGTAGTTTTTTGTTTTTTTTTACCAAGAAAATCAAATATTATGCCAAGAGACAGAAGATGGTACATTGTTTTAGAATATGTTAAAATTAAAGGACGACAACTCAATTCAACCACCTAGATTTTGTTTGTATCCAAAATAATTAAAACTTTTTGAATCTCTAAAAATTGTAAATTTTGATTTTCTTAATAAAAAAACAAAAAAATCTACTTAATGTACATAATTTTTGAAATATGACATTTTTGTTCCATGGTGAGTATGTACATTATAAAGATTTTTTCCATATCTTTTTTTATTAATTAAGTCAAATTCCAAAAAAAAAAAAAAAAAAAAGACATCCGAAGACAGGGAAAGAGGGATTCAACTGTCTAAAGTCTGCCATTAACTCAAATTCCAGTTCAGAAAGGGAGCAAAATATCCTTAATCAGTGTTAGTTTCTTGGGAAAAATAAATTTAATGAATTAAAAAAAAAAAAAAAAAAAAAAAAAAAAAAAAATGAAGGACTCATTCATGTTGAAATAAAAAAATCAGCAGTTTTTGACATTTGTCATTTTTTTTTTTAGATTTTCCATTCTGGACAGAATCGTTGGGAGATGGAGAGAAAAATTGATACAGAAGTTCAAATGTTTAAAAAGTTAGAAGCAAACAATGATTGGTGATCGGACTGCATTTGTAGCAGATTTCAATTCTGAGAATTATTCTTTTGGTAGCAAAGGATCCGTTTCATTATCATGTGAACTTTCATTGATCGTATGAGACACTTCACTGTGTGCAGCAGCTTTATTATGCAAGAGCGAGTGTTGTCTTCGACGTTGGGCACGGCTCTGATTCAACACTTTACCCTGAAAAAGAAATCAACAGGTAAGCATGTGATACTACTGACGCTCCCACCTCATTCACAAGGAAACAAGTTTATCAGCAAAACAAAAGTATAGGAAGTTGTTCACCAACATGCACAAAGGTACACAAAAAGTAACTGAATTAGCATTGTCAATCAAGATGTAGCAGTATAGGGACAAAACACTTTACTTCCAAGACGACTGCCTTTGTCTAACTTGCATGTTTAAAAAAAACAAAAACTTTTTTTTTCCAAACTAAACTTTACAAGAAACTCCAAATCCTAATGAAACTACTGCATTCTGTAAGTTAATAACCCAGTCTCTCTGAAAGCTAACAATCTTCTCTACCCCCCCCCCAAAGCTGCCACTAAAACTCCTACATCTTACATGCTTTTGTAGTGGAACCTTTAACTTCCAGCGCTTAAGTTTCACATGCTGACCGCTTAATAGTCATCACTAAACATCTATACATTTCTACCTCTAAGACATGCCTTAGAGCTTCATTCCTATCCATTTAGGTACTTAACAGCCAAAGTCTGTACTCAGATGCAAAGCGATCTACATTACATAACAATGTCTCCTCCTAGATAGTTTTGCAACGATTAATACGAAACTGAACCAATACTCCTTGTTATGCAAAATGGTCCATGACTCTTTAATGAAAGCTGAAATTATCTTCCTTCAATAGTAGAAACACACTTAATATCTACAACTTCTATTTATTCGCATCTACTGAAAACTTGCCCATATATCTATTTACTTAATTATACATACAGAATACGCCAGGACTCAACATTTACCTCCAGTTATACCCATACTGTATTGCACTTACATCTTAACCCTTCTGTCATCTAAAATATACAGAGATTGGGCACAACAATTCTTAGTATCAATTCTTAATACCTACTCATACTGTAGCGTTATCCTACACCTAAGCTAACATATAACGTTATCCTAAACCTAAGCTAACATATAACGTTATCCTACACCTAAGCTAACATATAAATAAAAAAAAAATGTTAAAAATTAAAAAATCTAAGGAAAAGTCTTAAACCACAGTAATCTCCTTTCTAACAAGTCTAGTTGCTTCCACTGCATGAGCTTTACTTATCCCCTTTTTCCAGTAACAATGAGATAGCAATGTCCCTAAATCACTTTGAGGAGTGTAACTATTCAGTAGATATATAACCCCTACAAACTAACCCAGTAATCATGCGGGGTCGCAGAAATACCTGGATTAGGACCCAGGTGCAGAGCAAACCCTATCGGTGCTGATGAACCCAGTAGATCTTCCCAGATAACCTGTCTAAGGGGAGGGAGGCCTCTCCAGTCGGATGACAACCTTCCTAGAGCTGGTGACTCAAACAAATTACCGGTTTGCAAACCTAAACTGCTTAAGGAGTAGATAGGCTCTATCTATCGCCCGGCTTCCATACTCCTTCTTTGCCTATTAGTCAGGCGCAGAGACGTTATCACAGTGATTCGACAGAAACACTCAGTGGTAGATCTTGTTTCTTGTCTAGGGCAATGAACGCTGTTTTTCCCACTCCCGACACATTCCACCCCTCAAAACTGGGCACTTGGGAGTGCCCAGTTTTGTGCCACATATGCCTGTGCAATTAGATTGGGTTGACCTTAGTCTGATGGGTTGAGGGTACCAGATTGACAGTTCCTGGCTGCTGTTTCCGACTGGTAGTACAGCCCCCTAACTCTTTGGTAGCGCTTAGAGCGGCTGCTCCATCAACAGTTGTATAATATCGGGATGTTTGTAGTGCCATGTCGCGCATGGAAAGGGACCCTGCACTCATCTCCGGTGGGCTTTCCGAGGCCACAATCCTAGTTGATGAAAGGTCAGCTGATGGTTTACTTATGTTGCATGTCTGATATTCTGCATAACCTCTTATTCAGCTCCCCCTTACCTAAACTAAAACTCTTTAAAAAAAAAAAAAAAAATTAAAAAATGATGACAGTTCAATCAAAAGTTAAGCTTAAACCAGGCTTAGGGTCAAACAAATCTAACTTGTCTCCTCCCTTGAGGCTTGCATGCATGAACATCCGTGGGCTTAGAACTAAGTTAGCTGATGTTGAAGCATTTTTCCTAACAAATACCCTGGATATCTTAGCAATAAGTGAGACTAACCTACACTACTTCATCCCCTCTAACTACTTTAATATGCCTGGATATTTCCCACTCTGCCGTAAATACTCTTGAGAGACATATGCACGGAGTTAGAGTCTACATTCGTAATACCCTCCCCTTGACTAGAGAAACAAACCTAGAATTGGACGATCAAGCCTTTATGTGCTTTAGACTAAATGTGCAACACAACATTAGCTACTTTTATTTTCTCTACTGCTCTCCTTCAACCCAGGACTGCATCATAATAAAGTCTCTGACAGCATAGACACAGCACTCTCCCTCGACACTAGTGCTCAAGTACATGTGTTTGGAGACTTTAATGTCCACCACAGAAACTGGGTTGGATTCTCTGCTTGCACAGACACAGCGGGCAGCACAACACATAGCTTCTCTATATCTCACTCCCTATCACAAATGGTTACGTTTCCAACCCGTTTCGCAGATCAGCAAGAACACGCATCACTTCTAGATCTGTTTCTGATCACAGTTCCCGATGATTGTATAACGAATGCCAATAGCCCACTTGGAACCGCTGATTATGCAGTGATAATGGTCGAAATTGCCTTAAACTCTAGAGCCAAAACTGAAAAGTCATTGCTCAAAACAATGAGATATTATAAAATGGCTGACTGGGAAGCCATCAAGGATCTTATCAGAGATGCCCCATGGGGAAATATTTTTTCTCTTCCTGCTGAACAGTGTGCAAATGAGACCACTGAATGGTTCAAAACAGTAATTGAAGCACATGTTCCCATGCGGAAATTTTATAGCAAGCCCCATTCTCCCCAATGGTTTACTTCTACTTGCGCAACTGCCATTGCTCAAAGGCAGCATGCGTACCACAGATTTAACTGACATAAGTCCAGTTCAAAAAGACAGAAGTATATAGAAGCTAGAAGTAACTATAAGAAAGAGATAGAGACAGCTAAGAGAGAATTTACTGAAACCACCAAAAAACGCATCGAAGCACAAAACTTAGGAACCCGTGACTTCTGGAAAATCTACAACAGTGTAGTAAATAATGGGTAATCAACAATTCCCACACTAACCAACAATCACAAGGTTGTTTGCTCAGCAACCGAGAAGGCTAATATGCTTGCCAGTCGGTTTGCCTCAAACACCACACTGGACCCTTCCAACCACCCCCTCCCTAACTTTCCTTTGCGGACAGACGCCATGCTAGATGATCTGAAAATCACCCCTGCTCAGGTGCATCCTATCATAAAAAACCTTGACCCTTCAAAAGCATGTGGAACCGATCTCATCCCGACTGTGCTATTAAAAAAGTGCTCCGCCGAAGTAGCTCCAGTTCTCTCCAAACTCTACAACAAATGCCTTAATGAATCCTGCTTTCTGGACTGTTGGAAAACTGCTTCTGTGGTACCAGTTTCAAGAATTTTGATGAAAGAACTGACCCAAAAGATTATTGCCCCATTAGCCTCCTCACACTTTTTGCCAAAATATTTGAGTCCATAATTAACCAAGCTCTAATCCATCACCTTACAGACGCTAAACTTCTGACTGACCAATAATATGGATTTAGGCAAGCCCGTTCCACAGCAGACATCCTAACTGTAATCTCTGAATGTATATACCATTCACTGGAGAAAGCGGGGGAGGGTAGAGTGGTAGCTCTAGATATATCTAAGGCTTTTGACAGGGTATGGCACGAGGGTCTCCTCAGAAAAATTAGATCATACGGTATCACTGGAAGAATACTTAACATAATTAAATCCTTCTTAGACAAGAGAAAAATCCAGGTTGTCCTCGACGGTCATACATCTAAACAATATGATATAAATGCAGGAGTGCCTCAAGGGTCTATCCTTGGACCTCTATTATCCCTAATATTCATAAATGACCTCCTCGACAAAATTGCCTCCGAGATGGGTATATATGCTAGTGACACCACACTCTATAACAGGCATGACAGGAAAACAAATGAACACATATCTAAAGAAATGGTAGAAACACTAGAGAATGACCTCCAATCTGTAGTGGAATGGGGACAAAAATGGATGGTCACATTCAATGCTGCCAAGACTAAACTTATTTCCTTCAATAATTACAAGAAATCTTCTCTACCACTAATAGCAATGGCCAATGACTCTTTATCTGAAAGTACATTTTCAAACTCCTTGGCCTATCGTTCATAGGAAACATGAGTTGGAACAATTACATTGAGAGCGTTGCCAGGACCGTTGTGAAGAAGGTGGGCTCTCTCTACCGTGCTAGAAAACTACTAACACCCAAAAGTATCCTTTACTTCTATAAGGTCACCATTCGCTGATGTATGGAGTATTACTGTCATATTTGGGCTGGTGCATCTACCACTAGTCTCTCGCTCCTAGACAAGGTTCAAAAGAGAGCCGCAAATCTGATAGGTCCTGAACTGTCATCTAAGCTTCAGCCTCTGTCCCATCGACAAAATGTTGCGTCCCTCTGCCTGTTCTACAAGTATTTTAATGGTGAATGCTCTGATAAACTGCAAGCACTTGTTCCCCCACGCCATAAACACCCTTGACAAATCTGACAGGCAGCTAAATACCACCCCCACACAGTAGAGATCCCTAGATGTAAAAGAGCTTTCTACTCCATTAATTTCTTCCCCAGAACCGCTAGACTTTGGAATTCCATTCCAGGTCCCTGCTTTTCCAACTGTACTGACATGCAGAAGTTCAAGTGTAACGTGAACCGACATCTTGCTGCCCAACTCCCTACATAGTATCCCAGTAGCTGTTGCCCCTGATAGTAGCCCCCTACACCAAAGTGGCAATGTGCTTTGTTTGGGGTGAAAATGTAATTTAAAAAAAAAAAGAAAAGAAAAAACTAGACAATAAAAGTCAATACATTTAGAGTTAGTTTACAGGCAGTTTTAGGAGTGTATAGTATTGCAAGAAACACCAGCAGGAGCAAATTCTTGCGGCTCGAAATTTTGAATATACTTCCTTTCTGGCTTGTCCAATCAGAAATCAGCTTTCGGTCACGTGACTAAGTTTATAAAGGTTAAACCACAGTAATTCTCTTTCTCTCTCTCTTCCTGGCACTTGGACTAACAACATCTCCATGTGGCACAGATCAATCCTCAACAACTCCATATGAGATGTCACACACCCCATCCTGACCTTCAGACTCTGAGCTCAACTAAGACGGAATACAAATAATACAGCATGGCAACCGAACTTCAATACGATACATAAATGAACGTTTATCTTCTTACAGCGCTGCCTCAAATCTTTTGTGCCTGTCCATACACATGGACGCATGTTTCTACAACTTGGGCACACGCATACATGAACTTTCTCTTTCAAGAAGTCTTTCTAATCTTTTATCAATGTTTCCACATAGGAACTCTTTCCCTATACAAATCTTCTAACGATGATCAATAAAGATGTTATTTAATGTTAGAATGAAACCCTTTGAATTCATTTCTACAAGTGGCGATGAGTTTTATGATAGTTGAGGATAATTTTCCAGTTGGACACAGTCAACTACAAATTGTGGCTTGGAGCAAATCAACTGATGAAAACAACCTCAACTGAAGATGTAGATCTAAACTTCAGCATTTAGAGGGTCAATGGTGTTATACACACAGCAAGAGGGCAACTGATATTTGCAGAATGTGTTTCTTGTATTTTGTTTTATTTTCATATTTGAATGCAAGAGATGCCAACACAGCCAGAATAGAAAAGCATGAAAACCGTGTTGGTGGTCAGTGTTTGTTGTTGAGTGGATGCACACTGGTAGCACATGCACATTAAATAATATCTGATAGCATTTATTTGTTGTAATCATTTGATTAAAAAAAAAAAATTCTTATCAGGACAAAAGCATAATAAAAAGAAAAAAATTAAAACATTGGAGATATAGGTGAAAAGGACAGTAGAATAATTATCAATGATTGTGCACTGGAAAAAATAGATTCAGAGTGATAAAAAGTTAAGATTTTCAGTACTGTTTCTTCGATTATTGTGTTCTCAACAGTTCTTATTTACTTGTCTCATCATGAAGATAGAAGTTAAACACGGTTGGTTTTTAATGTGGAGAAAATCCAGTTCTTCGAAAAGGAGCACTTTGGTAAGCGCCATGTATTTGCTTAGTTTTTCCCTCTTCTTACCATGGTTCTCAAATTTCTCTCATGGTGAATATAGCATCGGGGGTACTTAACTCAAACATAAAACCAAACTGTATTTCATTTATGTTTATCCGACTTATTATTTGCTTCTCAATTATTCTCTCAATCACTTTACTATAGTCAATAAGTTACTTCTCTATCTATCTGGCTCATTTTTGTATATTTTTTTTAAGTAGTTTTAAATGCTCTTTATTTAATTGCAAATATTCACTTTTTACGAGATGCCGACACAGCCAGAATAAAAAAAGCATGAAAACAGTGTTAGAAGTCAGCATTTGTTGTTGAGTGGATGAACACTGCTGACACATGCACATTAAATAACATCTGATAGCATTTATTTTTGATAGTCAAGATAGCTGCCGAATTTCTTCTTTGTTGTTTCCCATATTAGCCACTATCTTGTTGGCGACCAACTTATAAAAGTAAAAATTTGCAATGAAATAAAGATCATTTAAAACTTAAGATGAGCCAGGTAGGTAAAGAAGTAACTTTTATTGGCTATGATAACATTTATTTATTGTACATTTGATTTTTGACCTTTTTTTTTCGTTTGTTGGTTTCACTGCATAATCCATGAAACCGGAATAGGGAGCAGATTAGTGAACAAATCTTTTCAAGATTATATATGTGCTAATTCTAGGCACTGTATGTACTCTCCGCTTATCTCAGCATTGTTTCCAGTTGTCATGAACCTCCACTTGGCACTGGTATTTAACTATGTCGACTCAGGAGAGGTGTGGTTGGAGATTGCACATTTCTTGTCACAGTAACTCCACGCACAGGCACCCTTACAGTAGATATCCATAATCTGTCAAGACTGAAGGGAGCCATTATATATATATATATATATATATATATAAAATATTTTAAAAATATATTTTTGTTTATAGTAAAAACAAAAGTGTTAGAATTTGACCATCACATTCTATTATTTAGTAACATGAAGCAGTGATCAAATTTTTTGTCTCATTAACTGATCCTCAGTCAATTTCTAACATTAAAAAATTACAGAGAGAATGGATATCTGATCAAAAAAAGATCAGATTTAATAGTAAAGAAAAATCAAATTGAATAAGACAATCAGGATTAACTTTTTTTGTTAAAGCATATCATGACCATCTGCTTCGTTAAATTGAACCTCTCTGACCTAAGTAAGAGTTGGAGTAGAGTGTTGCAAATCACATAACTATTTTGGCAACCAGGATATGGACTGCTCAGGATTCTATCCTTAAACCATTATGAGTTGCTGTCCATAATCATGTGTGGAGGAGGCACCTGCATTCTACAGGCTTCAGGAATAAAATCTTTTATTTCTTCTTTTCTTCAAAATAATGTTTAATTATGTTTCTTTTAACATTGGAAATTGTTTAATTTAAGTTTACAGTAAACAAGAAAACAGAAGCACTTATGTCAAAAATGAAAATAACTACGACTCTTATGTATACAAATAATACAATTATGTTAAAATTGTACTTTGCAGGAGTATAAATAATAAAAAGATAGAATTTTAAAATATCCATTAAAAAATAAAATTTGAATTTTAAATAAATATGTTTATTTAGAAAAAAAAACCCTGCATTTTGATTGGTATCTGAACCATTTTCATATTTCATCAATTATAATGCTTTCAAACAGTGGAGATACTTTTAAAACTATTTCATTATTCATTTAATATTCTCTTTTCTAGATTTAAGAATGATACCTTTAAAACTTTACTATAAAAGTCATTGAGTGATCTCACGAGTATGATATTCATAGCACAGTAAATAATGTAGCCCTTAATATATCCAAGGCCTTTGAAAAAGTCTGGCATGAAAGGCTGCTAATGAAAATTAAATTGTATGGTATAACTGGACGAATACTTAATATAATTAGATTCTTCTTAGACAATAGAACCATCTAGGTTATCATTGACAGACGTTCATCCAAGTAGCGTAACCTTAATGTAGAAGTGCCTCAGGAGTCGATTCTTGAACCACTATTATTCTTGATATTCATTAACAACTTTGATAATATCGAGTCCAAGATAGGTATATTTTCTGATGATACAATGCACTATAACATGCATGAGGGAAGAACAGATATACACAAATCCAAGACAATGGCTAAATCATTAGAAAATGATCTCCAGACCATAGTGGAATGGGTCTGTAAATGGATGGTAACATTTAATGCTAGTAAGACTAAACTACTCTCCTTTAACAATTACAAGAAGCCTCTCCAATAACTGATATCCAGGACAAATAACTCCCTCCCTGAGAATTCTTCTTTCAAACTCCTCGGCTTAACATTCACAGAAAATATGAACTGGAACAAATACATTGAGGACATTGCAAAATCTGCTGCAAGGAAGGTGGGCTCCCATTATCATACTAGAAAACTATTCCCACTTGAGTACTCTGTACATCTACAAGGCCACTGTTCGCCCATGCATGGAGTATTACTGCCATATCTGGGCTGGTGTATCTACCACTAGCTTCTCCCTTTTGGATAGGGTCCAAAGAAAAAAAAGGTCTCCAATCTAATAGGTCCAACTTTGTCAGCTATGCTCCAACCCCTATGCCACGCCACAATGTTGCATCCCTATGCCTGTTTTACAAGTGCTTTAATGAAATATCTTCTGATGAATTCATTGCACTTGTGCCCCCTCGCCATACATATCCCCAACAAACCCATTTAGTAAAAAAAGAAAAAAAAAAAGTATTGAACCACTATATCAGATGTTGTGATTTCGAATCTGATCATCAGCAAAATCTTTTTTTTCTAAAATATAAATTGGTAATTTCATCCCAAGCAATCTCAATTTAAGTTTTGTTTATTATATTTATAAAGAAAAAGATTTAAGATGTCAATGATCAGATTCAAAATTACAACATCTGGATTAGTGGTTCTTTATTCATTCCATTCATCATTGACACACACACACACATACATACATGAACTTTATTTATCCTCTCATAATATTCTTCACTCAACTGAAAATCCACTTTTCTCATTATCCTTTATTTTTGAGTATGTTTCAATCTTAAGTGATGAACTTAAAAAAAAAAAAAAACAATTGTCTAGAAAATTTGAAGTTTTGAACAATTATTTGCTTAAACTATGAAGAAGCTTTAGAATGCAGCAATACATTACAAATAAATGATATAAAATTAAAAACATTTTCCTAAACTAATTGCTTTTATTCTTTTAGAGCATTGTTTACACTTTAAATATTCTTAATGTTTGTAATTTTTCATGGCTCTAGTAGAAAAGAAAAAGATATAAAATAAAAAGAGGCAAGAAACATACCCTTCGTCTGTCAACAATATTCAGTAGGACTGTAGTAACGACACAGGCCAAAATATTTGCCAACAGGAAAATCATTACATATTTCCAATGAAGAAGACTTTCCCTATAAGAGAAAAACAACAAATAGTTTATTCAATGAAACAAAAAGAATAGTTAAAATACACAATATCAGCTTCATTTCAAAATAAATATAATTTTTATCTGTTATAAACTTATCATTTCTCAAGTTTGTAACTGTAAACATTAATGTCAATAATGAACGTTTGATTGTAAACCAGAAACTTTTTTATAAATTCAAAATAAGATCTTTCTCATTTATTCATTAGAAAAACATTAATATTTTAGTAATTTCAATACAAATTTATTTCTCTTTTAGATTGTGTACGTAAAGAAAAGAAATAAATCAATATGCTATTTTACTTGCAATTTAGAAATAGATCACAACTTGTTGAAAATCAAGTCGATTCATATAAAGAAAGGTACATTTGAACACAAATGCTAAATATTTGTCCAGGAAATAAAATATTGCAAAACTGATTTGTTGATCAACCTAATCAAAATAATCATTGAATTAAAAACAAAAAACAACAATAGCAAACAATAGTTAATTTTTTTTTTATTCCTTTATTAAGCCATGCTTACAAAATCGTTAGCAATAGGCAAGCTACTAAGCTAATTAGGGAATGCATTAAACTTAGGAATATCACAATTAGCCAATACAGAACTCTGAAAATGTGACAGTGATACATGTTCATTCACAATTCTGAGCCAATACATTCGACTGCAGAACGCAATGAGAAATGAAACCGCCAGTACATCTGAGCAAACACCAGTGTGATTATGCAGAGGGTCTAATGTGAATGTATATCATCGCATGTTTAATCTATTCAGCCACTATACAGGGTGGTATTTAAGCATTACGGTGGGGCAAGAATCATGAAATAATCTGTAGTCAACAAAAGTAACGGTTACATTCCGACGAGTAGACAGCAGATCTAATTCAAGCTATCATATACTCCAGAGGGAACAGGGTCGTGGCAGGGAATATGTAGTATATATCTGATGTCACGACGCTGTAGATGCTCAATCAGAGAACACCTTGCCAACTCCAGCGAACACTAGAAATCTGTATTCCAAGTGGAGAGGAATCATTGTCTTGTAAAGCCTAGTCAGCAAATACTATTCATGAGGAATTTGGTAGCTCAGGATATGCAACATGTAAAGCTCCTTATTAACCCTATTGGATATAAAAGACAAGTGGCTGTTAAATCAGAGTTCAAAACCAATATACAAATTAGTTAACCTTGCAACTTATCTCGCATATATATATTATTAGTTAGGCAAATTAACAGAAAAAATAAAGTACAGTAGAACCCCGGTATAGTATATAATATACATTTATATAATCAAATAACATTATAAATAACACTGTAAGGTGGGGCAAATACTATAACTAGGGGCCAGAAAAACATTGTATTCCACATCATAACCTGAAAAAAACGTATCCTAGAACCACCGTATCCCAGGGTTCTACTGTACATCAAAAGTTTGCATTGTTATTGTAGTCCCTTAAAGGCAGTTTCTAGCCACAGGTGAGAAATTGACATATGACCTTCAGAAATTAAAACTACTAGATAGATAATCATGACTGAATTTTTAACACAGAAGGGTGGGGGGACTGATGAAACCTAAGTAACCTTTTTTACTTGGCAATCATTTTTACTTTGAAAATATTACTGCTAAGTGATATGTAACACAAGGCAATAACTATCAGAAGAATAATAAAACATCACAAAAGATTTTTTTTAAATGGTTTAACTTACGATTTACGACCTTCAAGAATTTTTCCAACGACAACATTTGATATTCCAATTCCAATCATCTGGATTGAAGTGGTTAATCCCATGGCAGTACCAACAGTTGCTTGCGTCACAACAAGAGGAATTGAGGGCCATAAACTAGCCTATAAAAACATAAATTGAAACAAGAACACAAAAATGTAAAAAGATGATTTATTTTTATTATTATTCTAATACCAGCTGTATTTATAGATTGTCTAGATGAAGATCTCAAGTTGAGGATTTATAAAATAATTCAAATTATAGACATGATTACATTTTTTTTTAAATATAATTTTCAAATATTTGTTTTAATTTTCTCCTCATTTTATTTTGTTTGATTAATAGTAAACTAAAAATAAAAACTAATAATTCAACATGTATTTATAAAAGTTACGTATAAATGAGAACCGCGGATGCATGCAATTCTGTCTGATAATTTTATTAATAGCAAAAATAAAATATGCAAAATAGAAAACATTAAAATTCATTTAAATTAAAATTTTAAAGATTTTTTTCTATTGTTAGGAAAGTATGGAGATAATATAGGGGTACAAAAATATGAAGTTAGAAACAATATTAAAAAAAAATGATAAATATTGTTTAAAAAAAGATGAATGACAAAATACAATTTTTTAGTAGAGAAGAAATATTTTAAGTTACAAAGTTTTCAATTAAATTCCATTCAGGAGGAAGGAAAAACTTGAATCTATTTCCAATACAGATTGTGTACTCACAGCAGCAAAAGAGTAAGTGACACCAAGCCAAATGGTGGAAACAAGTGGATGTACATATGAGAAGGCCAATAAGCCAAACACAGGAATGGTCAAAACTGCACACAATACAGCAAGCACACCACGCTGACCAAATACATCCTGGAAGAAAAAAAAAAAAAATCAGTCAATAAATAAATAGAATAAAATAAATAATGAGCAAGATACATTAAAAAAATTAATTTCTATATAAAGTTAGCTATGTGTATATACTTATAAATTTTTGCAATCATGACAGGAAGACCAGTTTTTATGTTCATGATTAAAAGTGGGAAATGAAGAAAAAAAAAAAAAAAAAAAAAAATTAATGGGGGAGGGCAACTGACAGGTTTCACCCTCACTTTTTGTAAGCTGGATTCAAGGATTTCCTTTTTTTTATTAATAAAATAGAGTGAAATGGGAGACAATACGTTTAAGATAAAATAGGAGACAATATGTTTAAAAAGAAAAAAAAAAAAAAGAAGCAATATAGTGTATTAGAAAAAAAAGAAAAAGAAAAAAAAATGGGATACACTATATGCCTAAAATAACAATATGTATGATATCACCTAGAGACTGATCATGTTCAAACCTAAGAGACATTCCCTCTGCTTGCAGGCGGAAGGCTTCTTCAAGCAGACGTGAATAGTCTCCAAGATCTTCAGGTGATAGGTTTAATGAGCAGGATTCTGAATAATGAATAAGTCAGTGCTAAAGTTCGTAGCATATGGCGGGTTTTTAAGCAAATGTTCAGCTATAGAAGACCCAGATATGTTAATAAGGTAAGTCCCATTCCTGATTTTGCTAGGTATGTGCTGTTGGACTTTACTATCAAATCTTAACGACGTCCAACCTACGTAATCAGCACTGCAACTATATTTAAATTCATAAATTATGATTATTATGGTGAGGTGGGGTAGAACGTCTTTGCCACAGGATACCATTAACAGTTTCGTAAAGAACACAATATGTATATTCGAAGCATAATAGCATCTTTCCACTGTTGAGCTGATTTAGTTGGCAAACTTCTCACTTACTCATCCCAATCACAGTAAACAAATATAAATTGGACATTTAGTCAACGTCGTGATTTTTATTTGGGAAAAATCAGTTATTTTCCTTTTGATGACTGACATAATCATATTGGGGGATACCCATTATTGGATGATGTATCAGTAATAATTTTCAGTTCTTCATCCAATTTTGTTTTAGAACAAATCATAAGGGCTCAATGTGTTAGGGTCCAAATTAAATTACTTTGTTTGGTAGGGCAAAACGAATCCCAGTGTGTATACGATCCTGTATACATGGGTTTACGATATATTGATGTAAGGTAATTTGAGGGAGTTTTTGTTACAAAATAACACAAAAGAAACAAACAAAAAACTTACAATAACTCCCCCAAGGAAAGGTGACAAAATCATGGAAACATCATAAACTGCCCCGGCGATGTATGCTGAATCAGCTGTGCCATATTTGTCCTGGATGAATTTGCTAGAAAAACATAGATAAAATGCATATATAAATTCTGAATCAAAATTTTGTACTTTTTCAAAAATCTCTTTGAAGAAAGCAAGCATATTATATATATATATATGGATATTCAAAATAACAATCGGACACAGAAATGAAAAATAATATCCTTCATAATAACAATATTATTTACCAATAATTGCAGATAAAAAAAAATATTCTAAAACACTCTAGATTCTTGTCCAGAATTCAATCTAATTAAAAAAAAAACAAAAGAAAACTCTTTATGATGTGTGTACCATCACAGAACAAAGGTCATATTCCAAAACTCATGTAAATTGATCAAGTAGTTTCATTTTTAAATAAGAAAATTGAATTTTATGAGTAAGCAAAAAACAAAAATAAAAAACGTCTTGCACTGCCATCTTAAAAAACACGGGCAGATAACTCAACAATAATTCAAACTTGCAAGATCAGCCTTGTAATTTTAATGATTTCGTATTAATCACTTATAATTCATGGATTCAGATTGGTTCAATGAATTAGCTAGTTGTAAAATTGGAAGCAGTCTTTTTGACTTATTATAAAGTAGCATCTGATATGGAAAGTGTTGTAGCAACTTTTTAGAAGGTGGGATTCCTCCAGCATGCTGAAAAATTACTCTCACAAAAGAGTATCCTATATCTTTACAAAGCCACAATTCGCCAATGCATGGAGTATTGTTGCCATTTACAATAGTCTCTCATTCTTAGAAAGGGTAAAAAAAAAAAAAAAAAAAAAAAAAGGTTCTACACTATCAGCCAAGCTCCAATCTGTGTCCCATCAATATAGTGCCACATCCCTGTGCCTGTTTCATAAGTACTTTAATTGAATGTGATTTGATGAACTCCATAGCACTTGTGCCCCCACCCCGTCAATGTATATACTCCTGACTAACTTGATAAGCAGCAAAATCACACCTCTTCACTATTGAGGTCCCTAGATCCCAGAAAGCCTTCTACTCTAATAGTTTCTTCCCTTGGAGTGCTAGACTTTGGAATTGCCTCTCTGTTTCCTGTTTCCTTGTTTGTACCAACCTGCTAAAGTTTAAATGTAATGTGAACAAACATCTTGCTACTGAACTCCCCACAGTCTTGTTATACACAATTCCAAATAGTAGCCCTTTACATTCCAAGTGGCAATATGATTTGTTTGAGGTATAAACAAAAACAACGGATTGCAAATAAAAGCGACACAAACACAGACATGTGCGCACACACACATGCTTTATAAATTTATAAATTTCATATATTCAGGATAGATAAGAGGGAAACAATCGGTATCAGTATATGTTGATCTAATTATACTGTCCAAAATAAATGTAATATAGGATTTTGTTGCAGCAATTTTACTGGATATACAGACCACAATCCATCTCTTTTCATGACCTCTATTTAGCAAGTTCTTTCTTTTTAATGCTTTTATCCTATCAAAAACCAAAATTACATGGGTTCTACAGTTTGCATCACATTTTTATTTTACACATTGATTGCACGTTGCTAAACTGCACAAGAACCAACCAGAAGTATAGACATTAAAAATAATAACTCCATCTAATTCTTGAAGTTTGCCAAAATTTGACGAGAGTATTTTTTACAGTTTTGAATAATTTTAGGCGATCCTTTTATCTACCTTTCAAACTTTATTAATAAAATTGTTAGAACTTCATGTGCATTTTGGCAAACTTCAAGAATTAGATGACGTTATCTCCCCCTCATAATTACTAAGATGGCTTTTCACGATCAGTCTCACAAAAATTTGATTTTCCTCTGTAAAAATTTGATCAAATTAAGCAATTTCTTTTAATAAGAACTTCATTCCATAACAGGCACGTACATCATAAAGATTTTTCTTTATCTTCACTTTTTAAATGTCTTTGCTAAACTGCACAAGCACCTTACTTCTTTAAGTAAAAAAAGATAATGTCCACAGTCAGAACATCTTTTGTACGTTCATTAAAACTTACCAATTAACTGTTTAAACTGTTCTGTATTAGTTTGAATCATTTGGATTCATTGAACTACTGTTCTTATCTGAAATGTCATTTTCACAACGTTTTGGTCAATGTAACCTCTAACAATATCTTGTCGAACTCTGGAATTTTTATGTCAAACTCAGGAATTTGGAGAAAATTTCGAACAGGATCCCTTATTTCACGGGGTAGCATGCTCTTGTTCCGTCAGTCAGGACTGGATAGAGGCCCTAAGTAATTCACCCATACTGAGAATTGAACCTTCAACCTTTAAAAAGGTCACATTTATGATTGTTTTTTCCAAGTGCTCTAACCACTGCGCTACAGGTCCTTGTCTCAAAAATTTAGAAATGTAATATCAAGTTTGAAGATGTCATTGTTAGAAAATATATAGTTGTGCTTATTGTATCTTACCTGGCATCAGCCACAAATGGGAAAACTCCATTGTAGAAAAACATGATTGAAAATGCCACTAACCAATAGGAAAGGGCAAAATGTTTCATATCAGTTACTTTCTGAAATTAAAAAAAAAAAAAAAAAATAATCATTTTTGTTTTCATATAGTTTGTTGCTGTTAATAAAAAAAGAAGCTTATTCCTTGGACAACTATGCAGTTAATATTTGTATTTGATTGTTAAAGTCAATTTTGATACATAAAATAACTAGCAAATCTATATACTAGTGTTTAAACAATTATTCGGAATTGGAAAAATCGGAACTTTTTTGAGGTATCAAATTGGTATTGGGAAAATTTGTGCAGATTTTCCCATACCAAAGCGATTTCTTTAATTATCCTTTTTTTTCTATTTGATTTTGTTTAAAATAAAATCTTCCACTGCTGCTAGTAATAATAAAATAATAAATATTTATTGATTTTGAACTACAAGTGAGGATAAAATATATATCTCCCCTTTTACAAGTGTGTGTTTACCTCTGAGAAAATATATGCACATTTGATATGCGTTTTTACAGTAATCGAAAAAAATAATTTTATAGTTAAATATTTAGAGATTTATAAAAATCAGAATTGGGAATTTAGTATGGAATGGTAATTCTATCGGAATCGGGAAAAATATTGGAATCGTCCCATCACTACTATATACCTTAGTTTTTTTATTCCCCCCACCCCTTGCTGACATTGATATGAAAAGCCTACTTTTTCTATTTAAAAATGATTAAAATGAACTTCTTAATATACTCGGTCATTAATATGAAACCGAATAAATAAAGGTTAACTAATTTGCATAATTTAACTTTATCTAATTAGTTCTTTTTTATGGTTCCTTATTGAATGATTGGTTTCATTTAACTATTACACCCAGTTCTATTTATGCATATTTTCTACATCATATATAATTGTGTAGCATTTAGGATAAAATGGTTCTAGCAAACTCACATATACTTTATATATAAAGAGACCATGCCTCTGCGTGTACGGAAATTCTCTACCAAACTCTTCTCTGAATTTTTGGTCTCCAGACTTTAAACTTGATATATAAAGTATTTGAACCTGTGGAACACTTTTGATTTGTTTTTTAGCTGGTAAAATATCTGCTAAGCGGTCAAAAGAAAAATTATTAAAAAAAAGACATTGACCTTGGCCTGGCATAAGTCGACTATCCCCATTTCTTTCTGCATATGCGCTAATTAACAGTTATAAATTTAACATTTTTTTCTGACGCTTTTGTATGTGCATGGATTTAAGTTATATGTTAACAGACAAGGCTGGAAAGCTGTATACTTTGGTTTTTATTCTAGCTGATGGCAGTCAAGTCATATATTTTTTTTACTTTTGAAATCATTACTATCTATTGGGTACAATCTAACAATCAATAGAGAATTTGTTCTTTAATTAATCAATACGAAATCTGCATGAATTAGAATATATTTCAGCATGTTTTATTACCGAGCAATGCTGGGTGGCCTACTAATATAACTAGAACCCTTCTTTTAGATACACAGCTTTCAGAATAAGTAAAGTAATGGCAATTAGAATTGACAAAATCCAAATGGCTTTTCACTTATTTACACATGGTAACTTCATAGCTATATCATGTTAAAAAATTGGTTCACAAAAGTCAAGAAACATTGAACCTGATCTGTACTTAGATGGGCAAGAGTTTCAAAATTCCAAGTGCCATAAGTTTGGGATTGACTGTAAAATAACTTTCTCTAATACTCTTGAAAAAGGTATATATGCATCCCTTTTTCCCTGGCTATGGGGTAAAAAAAAAAAGGAGGTTGACTAAATTTGAGCCTATGTAGGATAATTAATCCAGGAGAAGGAAAGATTTCCCAGCATTGCCTCTGGTCATCTTGAATTTCTCTTTACTATTGGATTTAAACAATACTGGGTTTAAATGCTGTTGGAGATTGTGCAACTGTTGCTTCACTATAAATTCCTGATTGCACCAGCACCATTGCTTCTCAAAAGACAAAAGAAATCAATAACAAACCATTTAACAGAAATTAGCATATTCATATTTAGTTTACATTGATATTTTTTGTAAAATGTTTTAAAGTTCAAATTACTATAAAGAACATTTGCAGATTATGAATTTTTTTAACACCAACTTGTTCAATTTTTAAGTGGAAGGGTCAGTCTGATATGAACGTTTAATCTTCCTAGTTGATATTTTTGAGGATTTGTTTACTATCTTTTAAAATACCATTTATTTACTTATTTATGTAATTTAATAAATTTATTTACTTATTTATGTCATTTAATAAATTTATTCATTTTGAAAGACAAATCTTTGTATTACTCTTCCAATTGAATAGCAAATAGAGAATTAAGTGTTCTATTATTCTGCAGCGTTTAATTTTGTTGTATAAAATTATTAAGAATATAAGACAATAATTAAAACCATAATTTGAAAATGATACTATTTTGATTAAACACCGAAAAATCTAGTAAGGAATCCATTTTATGTTAAACTTATATAAAAACTGAATCCCCTACTAAAAATTAAACACTTTACTTTTGTTTTTTTTTTCATCTCATCACTAAATAATCAGATACAAAAACTAAGACTTGTGAAATTTTTTTATTTGAATGTTCATATATTTGTAGTTCCTTAAAATTAAAGAAACGTATAAGTGAAACTTATCATTTTTAAACTGTATAGAATAGAGTGATCAAATAAATAACAGTCTTGTCATCATAAATATATTCTCCCTAAAATCACCCAAGTTTGTAGTTTACATATTCATTAACCTTCTTAGTGTGGCTGTCACAAAATTATGACAAGTCTACTACCTCTAATAGCAAACGATACCACATGTAAAACTGGTTTTATTTGCAGTATAAGTTATCACAGCACAGATATACATAATTCAGCAATTGATTAATATATTGATTATAAAAATGACAATTTTCCATGAGTGGGTGGTCACTTGCATAAATTTAAGATGACCATCAACACAATATGCAAATTAATCAAATTTTACAATTTATTTTGATAGTCTTATTTATATGCTACAAACGTCACATACTATGTTTGGGCATAGACTGAAAGGTTAAACTTAGAGAATTTTTTCTTAAAAAAAAAAAAAAAAAAAAATTAGTGTTCAGAAGGTAAGTCTATAGTACATACCAATTTTTTGGCTGCAACATTGAGTGTGCTCTCAACACCAAGTCTTCTAACTCCATATTTATCCATGATGCTAACAACCACAGCAGAAATGAACCCAAAGCCACAGAGAGCTGCTCCTGTTAATAAACATAAAAACCACAAATAGTAAGATGGGAAAAAAAGAAAGGAATTTGGAGACAAGCTTTTTATCAATATCAAGACATTCTGTCAGTTAATATGTCACTTTTATTTGAAATAGCAGAATGAATAAACATATCTTATTTTAGAAGTGTTCAAGAATCGCTATGAGTGTGTCCATTGAGTAGTCAGTCACATTTTTATGTGCATCCATGCATAAAATACTCTTTACATCTGTTTGAATTAGCATTTTCATTGCTTAATACAGATTGAATAGACATACCTGAAGAATCTCTATTTTTGTGAAGAGGAGAAAGAATTATTTATTTCATAGTTTATATTGGTATAAAAATATATGGTACTTGTTTAGAACAATATATGGTATTTGTTTAAAACAAAAATAAAGAAAAAATCTGTATGATGATTTAAATAAAAATATCAAATTTTATTTAAAACAGGGATGACTGTCTCCAGTGATATTTTGAAAAAGAGTCTATAAAAAAAAAAAGAGAGAAAAAAAAAAGGGAGATTATTCAAACTTGGGAGATTTTTCTTGCAATGCCTACAAATTCCTATTAATCGTTTAAAAATTATTTTCTTTATAAAAATAAAACTACTTGATGAATTTATGTGGTCTTTGGAATATAATATTTTCTGTCACTGGTATGTGCATCGTACAGATTTTTCGGTTTTAGTTTTTTAATATAGTGGGAATTCTGAACAAGCACCAAATATGTTATCTCCCTTTGATTTCCTGAAAGTGATTACAAGTATGTGGCTTAGCTTAGCCAATACGATTACCCCCTTTAGAATTAGGCCCAATTTGGTTTGAAGACATAGCAACAAAATCGCATCTGAGACGATTGGTTTCCTTAAATAAACGAATTGGGACCAATTATTAGAGAACACATGATTTAACCATTTAGCTGACACAATAAAAGATGTGTAATTTTGACACACTAATCCTTTTTTTTTTTTTTTTACATGGGTGTCACCACTTATCAAGTCCTAGAGGCCACTCAAGGATAAGGGTTAATAGGTATACATTGGTCATTGTGATTTTAGCATAGTAAACAGTGGGAATTTTGTAACTTGGATTACTTGGGGGGACGATTCAATTAGAACTTGTTCACATTGGACTTTTTCTTTTTTCTTTTTTTTTTCATAGGTATCAACACATTATCAAGGCCAAGAGGCCACTCAAGGATAAGGGTTAAAGAGTGTACAGTAGAAATTGGACAATATAATAATCATTAGTAATGAAAATTTGTTAAATTTGATAACTTATATGGAACAGCTCATCAAGAACTTATTTACGTTAGACTTGAACACAACCATATTGTAGTCAGCCGGAAAGCAGGAAAACGGAAGACAATTCCACAGGCGTGCAGTTCTAATAAAAAAGCTTTGTTCATGGAATCTACGTTTAGGTTTAGGCACAGATAAAGAGTGGGGGGAATTATTGATAGTGTTTACAGCTAGACGAGTGTTTCTTGTGAAAGTTTGGCGAGGGGGGACCATAGATTGAAGCTCAGTCGAACACTTTCCATGAAAATAGAGATACATCAGAGACAAACTCGCAACATCTCTTCTGTGAGATAGAGGTTGCAAGGAAGAGAAAAGGACATCTTCTACGAGGCTACGAAGTCTATTTTGAACTCTATCAAGGCAGAACAAGTCCTTTCTAGCAGCTCCTGCCCAGATGTGGCAACAGTATTCCATCCTTGGACGTACCTGGCTCTTATATAGATAGAGAATTGCATCAGCAGTGAGATATCTACTGGATCGATAGAAAGATCCCACCATTTTTCCAGCGGCCTTGGCAACAGATTTGATGTACGTGTTCCATTTAAGATCAGGAGTAATGGTCAAGCCCAGAAGCTTGTCAAAACTTGAGGCCTCCTGAAGACGAGAGCCATTCATTTCAATTGATGCCAGATGGGGATCAGAATGTTGATGATGTAAAGAGAGAAGCTTGGTTTTAGATGCATTAAAAGTAACCAGCCACTCCTTTCCCCATTGTACTACATGCTCAAGATCAGAGGAGAGAGAATTGGAGAGAACTTGGTCGTTTACTGTCTTAGATGTGCTACCATAAATGGTAGTGTCGTCAGCATAAATGTCTACAAATGATGTAAGGATGTGATTTGGAAGATCATTAATGTAGATCAGGAAAAGAGTTGGGCCCAGGATGGACCCCTGAGGGACACCGGCATTAATACTGTGAGCTTCTGATTTTTGCCCCTCAACTACTACTCTTATGAACCTATCAGAAAGAAATGATTTAATAATTGAGAAGACATTTCCAGCTATACCATAGCTAGAGATCTTATGAAGTAAACCTTTATGCCATACCCTATCAAAGGCCTTAGATATGTCAAGAGCAATTGCCCTAGAAAGGTTGCCTCCGTCGAGAGATTTGCTAATCCTATGAGATATAACTGTAAGCACATCTGCTGTAGATCTAGCAGAACGGAAACCATATTGAGTGTCACTAAGAAGGTTATTTTTGATTGATTGATTGGTTTTACGGCATATCAACCTATGTGGTCATTTAATGTCGGAGTCTTTTTTTTTTTTTTTTTTTTTTTTTTAACTTTTTTTATTGGGAGGGGGGGAATGACTTTTTCAGCCTTTCCTCCCTTTTTTATAAAATTGAACTAAGAAATTAAATGTTGTATTTATACATGGATGTGTATATTTGGGTGACTTTAAATTTCCTTAAATTTTCTTATATAAATTTACTTTCCTTAGGTATGCTAGAATATTTGCTGAGTTGACCTTTTCAAAAAGGTCTTCCATATTGCTTTCTGTATAATATAATTTTCTAGTTGGGGCAAGGTCATCACACCCAACTAGGATATGTTTTACTGTGAGTGTCTCCTGGCATGGGATGCACTCTGGCGCCGATTCTCCATTTAGTATATAAGAATGAGTAAAGTTGGTGTGCCCTATGCGCAGCCGAGTCAGTATCACATCTTCTCGGCGTGATCTCTTGATGTCCGGACATCGTTCCTTAAGTTCAGGTTTGATTGAGTATAATTTGTTGCCCTCTTGCTGACTCCACCGCAGTTGCCATTTTTCCTGTATGTATGCTTTTATCTGGGGTCTAAGATCAGTATGTGGAATCTTAAAATTGTCAGTTGGAAGGTGAGAAGATCTTTTTGCAGCTATATCTGCCCTGTCATTGCCTTTGATCCCCACATGGCTGGGGATCCAGACAAGAATAATGTTTTTAGTAGTTGAAAGGATATTGATTTTTTCTATTAATTTTGTTGTTAGTGGATTTTCTTGTTTTTGATTTTGTATAGATAATAGGACTGATAGAGAATCTGTGAGAATGATGAAGTTTTTGGTGGTTTCCTCTGAAATTATGTTGAGTGCTAGATCGATAGCTATAGTCTCTGCAGTGAATATAGATGCTTCATTTTGAAGATTTCTCTTCATTGTGGTTTTATGGTACGTTGCTGCACATCCAGTGTGATTGTTGCTTTTAGACCCGTCTGTGTAGATAAAGGTGTAGTCTGAATATTGTAATTTTAAATGTTGAAGTTCGTTGTGGTATTCAATAGGGTTTGTGGTAGATTTGGACTTTCTGTTTAGGTTGAGTTTTATTTCAACTTGTTTCATGGTCCATGGGGGTGTTTTAGGCAGTATGAAATTGTGAATGCTGGAGATTGGAATTTTCGATTCTTCAATGCTTTCCTTCATTCGGAGCCCGAACGTTTTGATAGTTTTTCTTCTCATGTTAAAGAGTTCTTCATATTTAGGATAGAAGGTACATTGGTATGCAGGGTTGTTTGGGCAAGACTTCAGTTTCAGTAAATATTGAAGGGCTAACTTTTCTCGCCTTAGATCTAGTGGGGGTTCGTGTGCTTCCGTGTATAGACTGTTCACAGGGGAAGTTCTGTATGCTCCTAGGGCCAATCTTAGGCCAGTATGGTGAATAGGGTCTAGGCTTTTTATATATGATGTTCGGGTTGATCCATATATGAAACAACCATAGTCTAGCTTTGAGCGGACTAGTGCTCTGTAAAGTTTAAGGAGTGTTTCCCTGTCTGCACCCCAATCAGTATGTGCTACCACTCTCAAAAGATTTACAGCTTTGTTACATTTTTTTTTTCAGATAGTTTATGTGTGGGATGAATGTTAACTTTTTGTCAAATAAAATCCCTAAGAATTTGTACTGGTCAGTAACGGGTATGGGCATTCCTTCCATGGTTAGGACAGGATCATTATGCATGTTCTTTAGTTTGCAGAAATGCATGCATTTCGTTTTTCTTTTGGAGAATCTAAATCCATTCTCTTCCGTCCATCTCATTACTTTGTTTAAGCACAATTGAAGCTTCCTTTCTATTATAGATATATATCTAGATCTACAGCATATTAGGAAGTCATCCACATATAGGGAGCAATCTACCCCAGGGTTAAGGTTTTTTACAATGTTGTTAATTCGGATACTGAACAGGGTCACTGACAGTATACTCCCTTGAGGTACTCCATTCTCTTGTTCTTTCAAGTCCGAGAGAGCTGTGCCAACCTTTATTTTGAACCGTCTATTTTTTTAAAAATTTTCAATAAAAATTGGCATTCTGCCTTTTAGTCCAAGCGCCTTCAGATCCCTTGTAACACCGTACTTCCACACAGTATCGTAGGCTTTTTCCATGTCAAAAAACACTGCTGTTAAATGTTCCTTCCTTACAAAGGCTTCTCTGATGAAGGTTTCAAGTCTGACTATGTGGTCTATTGAACTTCGGTTTTTCCTGAATCCTGTTTGAAATTCTGTAATAAGATTCTCTGTTTCCAGGAACCAGATTAGTCTTTTGTTTATAATCCTTTCCATGGTCTTACAAATGCAGCTTGTTAGAGCTATTGGCCTGAAATTCAATGGATCTGAGACGTTACTTGATTGGGATTGGATGTTTGAGTTTTCAGATTTGGGGATTGGTATTATTGTGGCCTCTTTCCAGGTATGGTATTATTTGCTATGTTTGTCAGTGTTTTAATGAAGTAGTTCAAATGGTCATCTTCATCATTCTTTTCGATAATTAATTGGTTTTTGCACTGTTCCTGGAAGTCTTCCCAATCCGCTTTATGTAGGTTCCATTTGGGTGTTTTTTGTTCAGTGCTAGTACTTAGACTTTCCAGGATGATTGGGAAATGATCACTCCCACAGGTGTCATTGTGTACTTTCCAGTCATAGTCCATATATATGGAAGGATCACATAAGGTAAGGTCAATGGCGGTGAAAGTACCTGTTGCTGGGTACATATAGGTGTAGTTTTGATTATTAAGGAGGCATAGATTATTTTTATTTATTATGTTTTCTATTTCTTTTCCTTTTTTATTTGTTTCTTTACTTCCCCATATTACATTGTGACTGTTGAGATCTCCTAGTAGAAAAAAGGGTTTAGGGAGTTGTTTTATTAATTGAGTTATCTCAGTTTCGTTGATTGTATCTTTTGGAGGGATGTATATTGAGCAAAGTGTTATAGTTCTATGTAGAGTCACTGGAACTGCAATTGCTTGCAAGTTTGTGTTTATATTTATTTGTCTTTGAGGGACTTCATTCTTCACAAGTATTGATGTGCCTCCAGAAGCTCTGTCCGTATCTTTATTTATGTAGTTGTAAGATGTGTAGTGTTTTATGTTGATGGTATTATTTTCTTTCAGAAAGGTCTCCTGTAGACAGACAAGTGCTGGGCTCATATTTGTTATTAATAATGTGAGTTCATTTTGGTTTGCTTTTATCCCTCTGATATTCCATTGTAATATTTTGTTCATCATTTGGAATTGTGTTCAACTTCCATCGTCTCCAATCCCTCAAATCTATTTTCTGTTGGAGTCCCTGTTCGAGATATAGATCGGGATCTTTCTTTTCCTGTTTTTGTTTGTTTGTTTTTTTTTGTCTGGAGGGATTTTTGATTCTTTTCTGGCTTGTGATGTGTTTGATGGTTGTTCGGTTGTTTTTGTAGAAATGGTTTGTGGTTTTGTTTCTTTTTGTGGTTCAGTAGTGTCTTTACTTAATATTATCCTTGGATTGGTTGCAGACATTGCACTATTCATTTTCCTCATTTCTTCTAATAGTTCTTTCATTTCCTTTATTAGTTTGCTTAGGACATCAATTTTCTTGTCAGTTGTATCCGTTACATGTATATGACCATTTTGATTGTTGATTGGATTAGTTTTTTTTGTTGCATCTGCATATGTTTTAGTTTCGATGATTTTCCTGGCCTCTGGGTAGGATATATTCTTTATATGTTTTAGTTTGGTCACTTCTTTTTCTCTTTTCCATATTTCGCAATATCTAGAGCCAGCGCCATGGTTTCCCAGGCAGTTGGCACACTTGAAATCTTTTCTGCAGTCAATGTGTGGGCCACTTTCTCCACATCTTCCACACACTGGTAATCGTGTGCACCGATCTTGATGGTGTCCAAACTTCTGGCACTTGAAGCATTGGAGGGGGTTTGGAATATAAATTTCTACATTTATTTTCATATATCCGACTTTCACTTCTTTGGGTATGGTGAGGGAATCGAAAGTTAGTATATATGTATTGGTATCGATTTTCTTATTGTTTTTTTTTTATTTGAACTCTGCGAACATCTAACACATTCTGTTTCTGTAAGTTTGTCCTGATTTCCTCCAAGGGACAAAGTGCAAGTTCGTGGCTTTTCACTACTCCTTTGCAGGTATTTAGGGTTGGATGTCTGTAGCATTTGACTTTGATGTTTTCAAATAATTTTAGTTTCAATATTTCTTTAGTTTGTTCTTCGTTATGGGTTTCTATTAGTAGGCTGCCGTTAAATTGTTTTTTAATAGACTTTGGTTTTAGAGTTTTAAGATTTTTTTCAATTTTAAAAGGTGATAGTTTGCTCAAAGGAGTTTCCTCCATTGATTCTATTACTACGAATGTCGAGTTCCTTGGTTTTATCGTCTCTTCGTCAGAGCTACTGATGTCAGAGACATCAGAGTGGGTTCTCTTTGGGTGGTTGGGTGGTTTTTGGGAGGAATAAGCCATATATTTTGTTTTCTTTTTTCGTCATCTTTGTTCCCCACCCACCCCGGAGTCATATTTGGGAAGAGCCTGGGAGGAAACTCATTCGCCCAGCCTCTACAGGGATACAATGATGATATAACCAACTTTGGTGGTATCATAATGATTATCTGTTCTCTCTTGATATTGCTATGGGATCTGTAGCAATCCTGAGGGGTTTACAGCCTCGTCATCGATATTCACACCTAATCGATTGATCCTCAGCCACCGCTTTCCATCATATATTAGGGAGTAGGGTTATTTGTGGGAGAGGGGGGATGTGTTGTATTAGTAGTGAGTTTTTGGAATGGGCAATATGGTGGGGCTTGGCGTGACTGGCCGATTGGTCAGATCGGGCCTCTCCGACCGCCCGTCTAATCGAAGTAAGGGCCAAAGTAATGTGTTGCGGTGCCTAAACTTCTATGTATCCTAGTTTAGGTTCGCTCAATCACCAGGATCACGTCCAAAGACTTTACGGGTAGCAACCCACGGCTAACTGGTTGCCCCATTGAGGGATTTTTACCCTCTGCAGGGGGGAAGCTGGTTTGTTCTCATGCCCTACCGACAGGGCAAAAAAAATAAATAAATAAATAGATAGATAATTTAATAGAATATATTTGTTTTCTTTTTCTTTCTTTTTTTTTTGTTGTTTCTTTTCCTTTTTAAAATCTGTTTCTATTTAACCCATAGTTGGGACCCTAACAGGTACTACCACTCCGGGTCAGGGTGGACCTGGGAGCAATGGCAATTAAGAGGTGGCTCCACACTCCCCAAGCCCGTAAGCCGGACCTCACCATCGGATGTAGTTTAAGGTCATATCCAGGACCAGGTTATTTTTGTTGAGATGGTTGATTACTTCTGTATTTAACACAGATTTCAACAACTTACTCATGACGCACAGGAGACTTATTGGCCTGTACTGAGAGGGGGATGAGCGATCACCTGAATTCTTAAATACAGGGCATACTGATGAAATTTTCCAGGGAGATGGGAAACTATTCTCCTTAAGACAACATTTAAATAGTTTTGTAAGTATGGGCGCTAGTTCAGGTTGAAGTTTTTTGAGTACTATAATTGGAATACCGTCCGGGCCAGTTGCTTCACTGGAATCAAGGTTTTTGATTAGCTTGGCAACATCACGTACAGATATACGTATATCACATAGTGTGTTTTCAGATACAGGAGGAAATATTGGGGGTTGGCGGCCTTGATCGCAAAAGGTAGAATTAGCTGCAAAGTTCTTGACAAAGAGTTTGGCTTTGTCTGATGCTGACGAGATTACCTCAGGTCCATTGATGATAGTTGGGATTTGCATTTTTAAGATCTTTCATAGTTATAAAAAATGTTTTTAGCATCTTATTCACTTTCTATTTCTTTTCAATAAATAAATGTTTCCAATTTTAAAAATATTATGTTTTTCAATTTTTCATTCATGATACATGTGAAGAAGTTGTTAAATTTCCCTCAATAGAAATATTACTGAAACAATTGACATTCTTCATGTGTAAAGCATTTGAATAAAAATGTTTGCATAGTAAACGAAGGATTCATACTAAGTTTTTTTCTCCTGGTTTTGATAAAATTTATCTCCTTAACACAGCGGATGTGACACAAAGTCCATAAAGTAGAATTTGAAAAGCCAGGAAGAGCACGCTGGCTTGCAAAACATGCCTGAGCAGCCCCATCAACATTCCTTGAGTAGGGGTACCCAAGGCAATTTCCGAACCGTACCGAAGCAGTACTAATCCTAAGCAGGTTGAACCAACTTCTTACAAAGAATGAAGTTTCATTGGAATATGAAATTCACAAGCAGCCCCCAGTCGCATGTATATCCGCATCAGTGATTATGTCAGGTTTTTGTAGCTCTTGCAGGAAAGTGTCAATATCTTCCTACATACAGCGCATGGTATTCCAAAATAGTCACCCATGTGGTACTAATCAATCTCAATGTTGCTCAACTTTGGTGATCTAACGAAAACAGGTGTGTCAACATGACTCAGACAATTAGTAATAAACTAACCCCTTCACATAAAGCCTAGAAGGATGGACCCCTGGAACTGCATAGGATCATACCTCAATAAAGAACAGGCCACTTTAATAATGGCCTAGACCCTTATGGCTTGGGGTGAGAGAGACCTCCCCACCCGGCTCGCTCCAAATTTAAAATGGAAGACTTATCTAATCTGTTGCTAAGTTTGCTGCAAAAACTTTGGGATAATTCGACCATTTTAAAAATGAAATAACTCCTGATGTAATCCTCTACCTGTATAAAAGTTAAGATACATCCCAACACAGAGTACTGCTGTCATATCCGAATAGGTGTTACTTAGAACATTTGTTCTTGCCTCGACGGAGCACAAAATCGACTTTGCAATCTAGTAAGAAATACTCTCTTCTCGTCAGTCTATATAAGTCTATATTTTTTTTTTCAATAGAAGGTGCTCAACTGAGCACCAATTTCTTGTTTTTCCTTAAAAAAAAAAATTCAGTCAGAATGTATCTTATGACCACAACTACAAAATGCTTTCCTTTCTTATTCCATGTGCCTAACATCAAACAGAATTTCCATGAACAGAGTTTCTTTCCAAGAACTTCCCATCTGTGGAACACGTTACCACATGACTTTTACTGCAAACTACAATATGGTCATCTTCAAATCCAACAAATATGTGCCATAAACATCCTCAGAAATAAAATTTTATTTATTTCATACATTATTTTCATCTCTTAGAATATTCTTCATTATTCAATTGACAATCCATTTCATTCTCAATTAGCTAAGTTTAATAAATGGCGATTTATTAATAATAATTAAAAAACACTAAGAAAAACTAATGAAAATTTTGAAGTACAAGATAATTCTTTTTTTTTCTTTTACAAGGCATGAAGCCACTTAATGTAAGGAGCAAAAAAATAAAATAAATAAATAAATAAATAATACTTCAATGTCAAAAGCAAGCCAACAATAAGAGTTATATGGATAGATTCTGACCTTGAAAATAGAAATTCTTTCCCCCTTTTGTCAAAAATATCGCTCATGGAATGTAAGAATTAAAGGACAAAATAAGTGAAGCAAGATTTATGAGGCTGCTGAAAGTAAGCCCGAGGTCCACTTTCTACTTTCCATAAATTAATTTACTTATAATGCCTCTCTGGAAATCTCCTGTTTTAATCAATAATCACATATCAACTAAAAAAAATCTTATGTGTGAATATAAAAATCAAATTTTCCAGATTATTTCAGATAAAACTCAAAAATGTTTGAAATTCAACTAAAGTTATATGCAATAAATATTTTAATTTAAGTCTTAAAATATAAATTTAATGGAAGATTCAATTAAAGACCTGATAAAAACTAGAATACGATTTTCATTTAGCAATATTAACAAATGGTGTGCTTTGATTGGATAATCATATCTGTTGATTATCACATGAAAATCTCTGTAAGCATCTATCACTGAAAGACTTGTTGGGTATTTATACGTAATTGATTGAAAAATTTTTATGTAAAGAACAGTGACTAAAAATTACTGTAATTGTCTGGTTAATTAGAATTTTTCTTTATATATTAGATTATTTACATTATTTAGACTACAATTCTCATCTTGGTTGCTATATTTAGGTTTTGCTCAATGTAACCTTCAACCTTGTTTAGGGGTCATATATTTTCAAACATGAGAACCTAATAGTTGTTAACTGAATCTTTTATTTAATCTCTATAATGCACACCAATCTTCAAGCAAAAAATTCTGAAACGGTTACATTTAAATTTTATTTAAAAAAAAAAAAAAAAAAAAAAAAAAAAAAAAATGAAAACAGAAAAATCAATGTACAAAATACAATTTTGGAAGATAATTTCAATATTTGCAAGAATATTGTGTAAGTTATATTGATCCCGGTAGTTAAAATGAAATTGTTCAAAGTCCCCCAAAGTATGTTCAATATATTTACTCATCTAACAAAGAAAAAAGAAAGATATTTTTATAGGAAATTTATTTCCTAACAAATTTCATTAAAAGTAATTGGCTTCTTCATCATCAACATTAGTGGCCCTGCCATTTAACAATGTTGCCGACAACAGCTCTCCACTACTGGTGGCTGTCTATAGCCCAAAAAAACTGAACTTTTGATATATAATCCCGTCCAATCGATCAAGTTGTCCATCAATGTGCATCTTAGTCTACCTTGCTTTTTCAATCCTGGCATTCTACTAGTCAATACTAGATGTTCTATGCGTCTTTGATGGTGAACATATCTTAAGAAAGTCATTTGACTTTTCATGATAGTTTCCATCAGCAATACTGTAGTGCATCGAAATCTCTGCCATATTTCCTTGCTAGAAATGTGATTTTTCCAAACGACCCCTAACATTTGTCTTACAAACAAAATTTCTACACCATTAATGCGTTTCCGCATTTTATTGCAAATAGTCCAGTTTTTGCAATCACATAACAAGACAGACCAAACATACGCCTTAAGAATGCATTATCTAGTCTTGAGCATAATGATATTGGAGCATAGTACAAAGTTTAGTTTGATAAATGCTTGTTTACTCTGAGCTATACGTAATCTTTTATTACCCCACGATCATCTTGTAGATGTATATCCATGAGCCAAGGTAACTAAATTTATCCACCTGAGTAACAGACAGCTTCAATTGTTAAATCATACATAGGTATGATTTCTTTGCCAGATATCACTATACTAAAAGTCTTCATTCCATTCACATTGAAGCCAAACTTTTCACTCTCATTTATTACTATTTCTAGAAGTTTCTAGAGATCGTTGGACATTGCATGATGAATGGTATCATCCACATAATAAAAATTACTTAGTTGGCATCCACCCACGGATATCTTAGTACAGCTATTGGTTACATTAAAATGATAAAATCAAAACAAAATAAAAATATAAAACCAAAATCATGAATTATGTGATGTTGTTGATAATTCATATGAAACTTTAATTTTAAAAGTTGTACTACTTTACCTGCCCACAAAGTTATTGGAAGACCAAATTTATGCTCGAAACTTTCTGTTAAGAAAAAGTTGAGAACACTGCCAAGACGAGAGAAGGCTAAGGTAGTTCCAAATGCAAGCGCCAATTCTTTGTTGTGAAACCAAAAGGCTGTAATACGATTCTGTACAACTGGAGAGAGAGAGAGAGAGAAAAAAAAAGAAAAGAAAAAATATTTGACATGAATAACCGGAATAACCATTAGGTTTTTGATGGAGAAGTTATGTGGTTGGTTGGTTAGAAAGAAGTCAGGATGAAAAATGTAACTTGGTATAATTAGTTGTTTCTGGTCATATTTTATTGAAATAAAAAACAAGAAAAAGGGTCATCATCTTTTATAAATAAGACCACATCTCTACAACTAGATAGGTATAAACATTCATTCAAGGGAAAAACTGAATAAACAATGAGAATAGTTTGGTAGTCCAGCCTCAAGTGTGCATGCATGAAGCCAAACCACAACTCAATTTAACACATAATACTGTGCATGCATTTCAAAAAAATAAGTTTCTCATGTAATTGTTGCATAATAAGAAAATGATTTTAAAAAATAGAGGATTTTAATGACATTAAAGTGGGCAATTTGATCACTTACTAAAATCTACTAGAAATATATTTTTAAAAAATGCTAAGTTTACATTCCATAGTATAATTAATTTAATATATCTTTTTGGACATCTTTTATTTTAATCAATAATACCATTTTCAACTTAAAATATAGAGGAGATATGGTTTGATAATGTAAAGGTATCTTGGCTACAAGTTGTACAAGTTTGACTTTCAACTTATCATAGTCGCATTAGATGAGGGGTAAAACTGACTCCAGCTAAAAGGATGTTGATTAGTATGTTCATAAGGGTCTCTGTTATGAACTTGTGCTTTTTATCCAGAGTTATAGAAGTGTGTGACAAGCAAATAACTAAAAATACCAAATATGAAACTTACTTGTGAGTGACCCATTTCCAGAACCAAAGATTAAACGTCCCAACAGCATAAGAGGAAGCATGGCAGAAGTATTCTTGAACATAGAGCCAAGAGCAAAAATGCAGGAACCAATCACACACAAAGAGGAAAATAAGAATAGACCAACTGAAAATGGAAAACAATAATGTAAATTAGAAAAATTGCAAGTTTTTGAATTAAAAATTAAAATGAGAAATATCTAAAGATTTCAAGTGATAACAGCACATTTGACTGTAGGAAAATAATCTAACGGCAATAATCAAGAAAATTTAGATCACTTACTGTTGTTTCCAAGTTTGTCAATAAGAAATCCAGCAGCCAGAACAACAAGCGCATTTCTGCAAGAGAAAATATTTTCAGTGGTACAAATTCCACAAATAAAACAATTGCAAAATCCATACTGTAATCTTTAATATAACAAAATACATTGTATCTATATATCTATATGTGTCTGTATGTGTGTGTCTGTGTACATTTCCCTACCAAATAACTGTCAATTTTCGGTCTAGAGACTCAAGATTTGACATAAGGAGTATTGAAATTTGGAAAAATCTTTTTAATCAGTTTTCGGCCAGAAATTTGGCTGTCAAAGGGTTCAACGATTTGACCTTTAAGAACTCTATCAAACTCCGACAATTTTGGGTCTAAACACTTGAAATTTTAAATGTAGGTTACTTGGACATGGATCAAACTTTATAATTTGATTTGAGCCCAAATAATAAATGTTAAAGGGTCAAAATTAGGGTCAAAGTTTTAAAAAATTAACCTCTGCGGTCTCTATCAAATTACTCAGCCAATTTGTGGTCTAACCGTTTGAAATTTTACATAAAGGGTATTCAGAGATAGGGCAAACTTTTTAATAGGTTTGGGTAAAAAAATTTGAGCTGCCAAGGGGTCAAAGTTCAAAAGATTTGACCTTTGCGGTGCCTAGCATACTACTCAGCCAATTTTGGGTCTAAACATTTGAAATTTATACATAACGGCTATTCAGACATGCAGCACCCCAGAAGTGGTGGTTTTCAAATGTACTTCATTGCACTATTAACAAGATTGCCTGCTCTAGTCGGGATCTATTGCAGTGTATTGGGAGGAAACTTTACATGCCTTCCTTCAGTGACTTAGTCCACAATACATTGTAGTCTCCATTGCACTGCAGAGAATCTACTGTTGATTTTATAAAATTATTTTTAAATAATAGCTTGAATTAAAGTTTAAAATGCAAAAGTCAAGTTTCATGGTTCATTTCGAATTTTCCCCTGTCTTATCAAAGAACCTATTGTTGATTTTATATGTGGGGGCCTTTCTGTTTGTGCGGTAATAAAACTTCTGCAATATAATTGTAATGTTAAGCTGTATAAGGTGTTAATTTTAGTCAAAAATCAGATTTCCTTCTTTAATTGGATCTTTTCGATTATCAATATTTATCATAGACATTCAAATATAAACTCTATCTAAGAACAACCCCAGACACAAGTACATTTGTGTGAAATTTCAAAAAATCGGACCAATCGTTTCAGAGTCCATACAGAACAAACAAACACACCCATGTACATGCAGTGCCTTTTAAATATAAGTAGACATATCATGACCATCAACTTTTTAGTCTGTTTTCTCTAAATTACCAAAATATGCAGTCTGCTTTTCTGTAAAGAATACTACAGCTTTATTAATCATTGTCTAAAACTGTTCTAAGCTGGATAAAGTTTCATAAGTGATAATGTTCTGTATTTATATCAATGCGCTTTCTTGTTAACTTGAAATTTTCAAAATATGAAAAATAATTTTATTATGAAAGATGAAATTATTCAACAATTTTAGTTTTATATAAGAATTGGAAATTAGAAATAAAACCATTGAAAAGGAACTAATTTTAAATAACCTTGTTATTTCCCTTGTATCATAAATACAGAAATTGTTATTTTGTAATAATTAATAGACATAAAATTGATAAAAAAAACATTCCCTTATCTCAAATTGAAGGACTTCCAAAATTTAACAACGATATACAGGTTGTTCCACAAAGTTTGGGTACATGGTTAAAATCACAAAAAAATTATATCCAATTTTGATATTGTCCGAAGTCGTTAGTCATTCAGAACAGGATTTGTTCATGCACCCAGACTTTATGGACACTCAGTATATCTGATAAAATTTACATGAAGTATCAATCAGTAGTTATGATGTGAGAAGACAAAGAAACAAATGCTAAGTAAAATGTAACCCTCCTAAAATTTTGAGTTTTCACAAACGTAATTGACTGAACAGAGTTTTTATAATGTGGAATACAATAATACTTACGTCCAAGCATAAATAGCATACAACAAGTTGTAGTCCGTTGCACTCATTCCAAGGCAGTCTTTACAACATGTAGCATTGTCCGTGGCATTAGTACAATTAGATACCTGTGAAAAAGAATGGTAGATAGTAAAATAAATAAATAAATAAATAAAACAGAGATATTAAAAGCTCTGATTGGTTAAATAATATCTCATGTTAGGAGATTGGAGTATTTTGAAAATGGTTAATAGTTAAGTTAAACAGTTGGTCTGTGTCTCTCTGGTCATTTAGATACTGAAAGGATACTCAAGTATCCAAGGAATTCATGAAGCAACGAACAAACCGGCTAATGATGAGAAATTGAATAAATATTTTTACATCGTGGTCATGCATTTCAATTTGTGAAGAGAAGATGGCCTGCCAGAATAAAATGTAAGTATTCAGAAATAGTAAAATAATTAACTTTGTAATGAGAATTTTATTTATGTACTAGATATACCTGGCTTTGCCTGGTAATAAACATAACATTAAATTCCTTAAGTAAAAAATAAATAAATAAATAAATAAAAAAGAAAATGGAAAATAATTGAGACATATGCATAAGAGTATTATGTTTTTTTCTAAACAATTCACTTAAAAGAAGTGAATTGTTTAGAAAAAACATAATACTCTTATGCATATGTCTCAATTATAAAAAAAAAAAAAAAAAAAAAAAAGAAAATACTTGAACGGAGATCAAAGCCAAAACCTAAAGACAATGAGTCAAGTATCATGGCCAGCTTGTCAAGATCTTTAAAAAGTGTTTTCAAACCTACTTAACATAACGAGGCTTTCATGTAAACGATTCACACATGTGTAGTTGTGAAACAGTTGACATACAGATAAAAATCTGATGACGCACATGTACCAATTTTTCAATTTTAATGGATATACTAGAAGATGTACCTGGTGTTGCCTGGTATTAAATGTAACTTTAAATTCTTAAAAAAAAAAAAAATAAATAAATAAATAAATAAAAAAAGAAAAACAGAAAGAAACTGAAACACGTGCATGAGAGTATTATCTTTTTTCTAAACAGTTCACTTTTTGTTAGTAAAAAAAGAAAAGAAAAAATACTCAAGCTGAGATAGAGACCAAAACCTAAAGACAGTAAGTCAAGTATGATAACCATTAGGCCAGCTTGAAACGATCTTTAAAAAAAGTGTTTTCAAATCTACTTATTCTTAACATAATGTGAACGATTTGCACACGTGGAGTTGTGAAACAGTTGACAAACAGATAAAAATCTGATGACCCCCCCCCCTAGCAATTTTTCAATTTTGCCCCCCTAGCAACCGGAAAACAGATTAAAATTTTTTTCCACATGCTTGAATACCCTATATATCAAATTTCAAAGATGTAGATAAAAAATTTGTTGCGTATGTAGGTTTAAAAATGTTCTCACATTCTCACTTTTATAGATATAAAAAAATTGATATTTCCAATATGCATTTTAAGGTTGCATATATGATTTTAAAGCAGAGTTAATCAACATTTGTTTCCTTAATGTTTTTTTTCCTATATATTGCAGTCAGTAGGTAATCACCTAATATTTGTTGCTTTGCTTATGAGGGTTAATTGATGATATCCATCAGATATTGCCTGAGTAGAGACAAAAATCAATTTCTTTTTAAATTTAACTGTTAAATATTCCACTTAATCTCCACCCAAGCAACATAATACTGCTAGTAATAAATTAAAAAAAAAAAAAAAAAAATCAATATGTAATTATCAGTTACTAGCTGAATGCCTGGCGTTGCTCAGTCGTACAATATGCTTAAACATGATATTTTAATTTATGCAGATCGCATATGTATTATTATAGAATCAATCCTCTATTGAATATTATATCTTACAAGTAATAATTTGCCCGGCGGACTGATTCACAAAAAATAAAAAATAATAATGATAATATCGTTCATCAAATTCGATCTGTGTTTGTTTACAATATCATGTCAGCTGATATTTAGGTTTGATGATGAATGCCCTGAAAAAGTCACTTCTGATTCATGTTTAGTTTTAAAATATACAAATGAAGAAATGATTTGCAGCGATTTTAAATGGTACCTCTTCATTTATCGTAAATTGAACTCATTAATATGAAAAAAATTAAAATAAAATGGTGAGGTACACCCAGGCCCGAACAAGGGACCATTCGATCTGTAGCCGAATACACTTTACCACTAAGCTGTATTGCTATATGACCAAAGTTTTTTTTAAGAAAAAATGATTTGCTGAAAATTGAATCTCTCTTGATTTACTGAGAAACTTGGCCGGTGTAATGTAAATTACCCTGTAAAAATTAAGAAAGAAAAAAAAGATTATTTTTAGGATCAGAGTTTTTCAATTTTCGATACTTATTGGACGAATTTCTGTACAAAACAGATCTAAAAAACACTGCTATACATATAAATTACCTTTGTGTAAAATTTGCAAAAAGAGGTTCTGAAATGGCTGAGCCTATAAGAAAGGAACTCTATCGTGCACACACACACTTTTATATATTAGTAGAGATGTTGATGCAAGAAAACAAATACAGGAAGTTGCTTCATAATTTTATTAATATAGCCATTTGCGTTTATGCTTTTTATTTTCATTAAAAGTTCAAGTGGGATAAAAATAAGAGATACCTAAAGATTATAGAGGATATGTCTCTTTATTATTAACTTTCAATATTTGATTCTGGTTTCAGATGTTTTTTTTATGGATCATTGCACCATGTTAAAATATAATTCAAATTCATTATCATAATAGAATTTATCAAATTATCATGTTTTAATGTGAAAGAGCTGTACAACAATTCAGTATGGTAAATCAACTTAAATTAATGGTTTTCCATTTTTAAATGGAATATAATTGTAGATGATTTTTTGTTAAAAATACATCCAACACATATTTTACTGGATCATTTTTCGTAATTTTTAACATTTATACTAATTTTGGCATGACACATAAGTACATAATGTCTTTACTTGAAATGCATTGGTTTAAAGACCATCAATTTATACAGGTACTCACAGTTTTCCTTTTAAATTAAAAAAAGGAGAGAAAGCAAAAAAAAATTGCAAATAAATTTACAACCAAGCAATACCTGGTAGCTACAGCTAATCACAAATGCATAGATTCAGTGAAAATTAAATCACGTTGAATAAAGTTAACTCACCATTTGAAATTCTTCTTGAAGGACACTTGGCATATCAAAACAAAAGTATGAACCAAAAGTGAGCATACAATTAAAGAAGAGCAGAATGAACCTGTAAGCAGCTGAAATCAAACAAAAATAAATATATATTCTTTATATGCAAAGAGAATCAAAAGTGTCATCTTAAAAATACTGTGAACATTTTATTTTATGGTTATAATAAATCGGCTCAGTTTAAAAAAAAAAAATTATCATATGTTAAATATTCGTAAACTAACAGACAAATATCAGAAAATTTGATTGGTTGCCCTGCTGGCTTGGCAGGTTGAAAGCAGACTCAATGCATTGCCACAAATAATAGTGATAGCGAGGCATTCATAAAACCTGCTCTTGTCCTGCCAAGCAAGCAGGATGTCTGATGAAACTTCCTGATATTTTCATATTGGTTTTCAAAAAGGATATTTTATTAATTAACTATGATTGGTTGTTATTTATTGAATAAATTTATGCAAAAAAATTGTTTTCTGTGAATAAATTTTTGTATGTTGAATTACAGTACCAAAAGAAAAAAACAGGTGCAAATACATTGTTTTATAGTGTTTTGTTTTACATTTTAAATTTACTACAGTTCTCATAAAAATAATAAAATTTAAATTATTAAATAATAAAACTATATATTATAAATAAAAAAAAAAACAACAATCCACCCACCTCCCCTATGTGCGCAGATATTTTTTTTTATTATTGTACTAATTATTTTTTGTCAACTATCTAAAGTCTTGTGTGATAATTAAAATAAAAAATTTAAATTTAAAAAATTATTCAACTAAAATAAAACTTTTCAAACTTTGGATCCTTCTAGTTAAAAAAAACAAAAAACAAACAAAAAAAACAATCTATGGTAATAAGTAATAATACTAGGTTTAAGCCTCCCAAAATTTTTACTAGAATTATCTTCATTGACCCATGATATCACGGTTAAAGGTGTTGATTAACAATCAGTTTTAAGTGACACATTTTTAGAAGTTGAAGATTCAATCCTCATAATACCTAAGAATGACACTTCCATCCAATCATGTTTGACAGAATGACAACAATTTACTCTGCTGGATTAAATAAGGAATTCAGTTTGAATTTCTGTGCAGGTTCCTAAGTTCGACAAAGATTCCTACGTTTGAAAAAATGCAGTTGGGAGTTTACATCGATCAGAATGTTACGAATATAACAATCAAGATAAGAATATTAGTTAGAAAAGCAAAAAAAAAAATTTTTTTTTTTTTTTACATTAGATGTTAATAATTTATGCCCACTTAAAACATTTTTTATCTGCATTTATTAAGTATAATTATATCTTTTTAGTGTGGACTCACAGGTTTTAATGCACAGGAAAATGCCTATCCTGTAAATAAGAAATCATTTAGTTTTATATTAGTAAGTTGTTCTGAGAGCATCAATTATGTATTAAACAAGGGTGGAAAAGGAATTTATCAACAATAAAATGTTAGATGATTACCAGTGCCATCATTATGAGAAAATTATTTGAAAACAGCATTTTCTCAGTTCGAATATAAGAAAACATAACAGGAAATGCAAATGAATACCAAAACATAATCAAAATGTAATATATAAACAAATAAATTGTCCAATCAGAAAAATTTCTTTGAAATTGAAGTCATGGTTGAATAGCTTAAATGTCAACAGTGGTTCAAAAGTAACTCAAATACAGGGTGACCCCAAAAAAATGGGCCCCAACTATAATTAGGCCCCGTTTCTTAGTGTTTTGTCCAAATGAAATGAAACTTTAGTCATAACTAGTTTATTATATTCAAAACATCACATCAAAACACTAGGGTCTTTGGCCTTTTTTTCACGGTTGACTGTAAAATGCTCAGAAAAAAAAAACAATTGAATGTCCTGTTTTTTGGGGTCACCCTGTATATTTATTACACAAAGTATTCTCTGAATCTGAAATCCATGCAAATTCTATTGATTATACAACTTAACCCTTAGGTTGGTCTAACAACAATAATGTCGCCTATCACCTTAGCAGTGTAATGACATAAATGTCATTTTACCATGTGCTTCATTCACGTGTACGTAACTAACAACCCCACTGAAAAATGGTACAGTCCTGTGACTTTATTGAGGAGTGAGTGAGCTGACATTGTGAAAGAAAATGGCGGCACCCATGAATTCTGGTGATGAAGTCTGATGCAGTCAGAGAAATCGACGATTATTGTTCAATGAGAAGTGCTAGATATTTGGAATGGCTCTGATGACAATTATGATTCCAGGAGTTGAGGTGATGTTGAAAGAAGTGATTTTGAGTATTCTGAGAATGCAACTGATGATATTTATGAACCTGTTGATTCTGACTCACTGCAATCTAGAAATGATGCTGACACCTCAAATACTGATGTTGGTGATCAGCCAGCTCCAGTGCAAGCACATAGGTCTGCCCTGAATAATGTTCCCAATGATCCCTGGGTGACAATTAGAGATCTGCAGGCTGACAAGCCACCAATCTTACATGATTTCACTGCCCACTGTGGACCAACCTGGACTCCAATACCAACTACTTCCCCAGTGACATATTTTGAGCATTTCTTTAGGCCCATTGGTGATGCCACCGATTTTCTCTGGGACTTCTTGGTAAATGAGACAAATAACTATTTTATTTGGTGTCAAACAAAATCAGGGGTGCTGCAGCAGCAACCAAAATGTAGTCCTGGAGGCCTGTTATCGTTGAGTAAATGCGTGTATTCATTGGTCTGTGTTTGAACATGGGGCTTTTCAAAATGCCCGCAGTGAAATCATATTTCGAGGCCAAGCATTTTTCACAAACTGTTCCTGTGCTTCGAAAAACCATGAAAGAAGCAACATTTAATCTAATTCTTCAATTTTTGCATGCCTGTGACAGCTTCAAAGAGCCACTGCGAACAAACTCTAATTACGATCGGCAATACTGTTCTGCAACGTCCTGGATCATCTGACAACATGGTGACAAAGTGCATACAATCTGTCAAAAATAATATCAATTAATGAATCAATTATTGGTTTCAAGGGCCAACATTCTCTTGTCAACTACATTCATATCAAAAAGTACCATCAGTGGGGATCAAAGGAGTACAATCTTACTGATTCAGAGACTGGCTATGCACACAACACACATCAGGGCTGAAGGTGTCACAGGAGGGGCAACCATTTGATGTTTATGATAAATTTTTGCAAAATCATCATGGTAAACACCACCATTTAGTGGTTGACAACTACTACATAAGCATCCCTTTGCATACAGAAATGCTGGTAAATGAGATTTATGTCAGGGACTGTTCGTGCTGATCACCATGGTTTACTTGGAAACTGAAGGTGAAAAGAAATATTGTCGCAGTGCGCAATGGCCAGGTGTTAAGTGTTTCTTGGATGGACAGAAAGAAAGTTCGTTTGTTCTCAACCCATGCTGTTGCAAAGACCATTGAGAAGATCAAGTATGACAACTTGAAAAAAGAAAAAAAAAAAAAAATTTCTTCTGTGGTAGCCGAGTACAATGCCAGTATGGGTGGTGTTGAGGTTTCTGACCAAATGACTGACACCCATACTGCAGAAAGGAGGTCTGTAAAGTGCTGGAAGAAAGTGTTCTTCCATTTGATGGCCAAAAAATTGACCCATCACAAGGTCTTGATTGGTGTAGTTGAAGGACTAATTGGTGGTTACCAGGAGCCCAGGAAAAAAATGGGTCATCAAGTTTGAGTAATGACCAAGGCAGATTCACAGCATGGCACTTCTGTGAGACTATTTCAGACAAAAAATGAAAAATTTTCGTATGTGTGAAAAAATTGATTGACAAAGCAGAGGCAACTCTAATAAAGATATGCTAAAAAAGAAAATTTACTAAGCAGACCAAGCTTAGAAATTAATAGCATTTGCGAGCCTTTAATTGTAGAAAAACAAAAATGGTATACTCTTAAAATTTTGGTGATGGAAGGGAGATAATTCCCTGTCGATCTTTTTTAGAGTTGCCTCTTGTTTTTCAACCAATTTTTTCACACATACGAAACCATAGCCATAAAGCGGAAACTAACTTCAAAAATACAAAAATATCTACGGAGCCAGTAACTTTTCTCCTTTCTTTTCCAAACAAAATCAACATGCATGAAGACGGTCGAAGGCCAAACCGACCGAAACTGTACACAAATAACACTCAATGAGAACAATGGTCTGATCAGTACAGGTAATATAAACAATCAGCCCTCATTTCAAAAATTTAAAACTCTACATGTCATTGTTGTTTATGAATGTACAGTGAGAATGTAGACCTCCTTCTACCTCAATATTATTGTAAAATAATTAGATTCTTCATAAAATTTTACTCCAGAAAAGTTGTTGGATCTTGGTTATAGGGCTTTCTTTATTTTCCATTATATCGCCAAACATAGAGACAGTCACAGCATTTATATTATAGACTAGCAGGCTGCCCAGCATTGCCCAATTGTAAAATACGCATAAACATATTTTAGTTTATACAGAAACTGAGACATATGCATGCAAGTATGGCTTTTTTAAATACTTCCCTTCTTGTAAGAAAAAAATACTTGAGTTGAGATCGAACCCAAAACCTAAAGATAGTGAGTGAAGTATGTTAATCATTAGACCAACGTGACATGATCTTTAAACCATGTATTTTAAAACTACTTATTCTTAACATCAATAATCTGTAATATGAACCAATCGCACATGTGCATTCATGAAACAGTTAGCAAACAGTTAAAAATCCAACAACTCCCGTGTACCAATTTTTCAATTTTGACCCCCTTAGCATCCCTTTTTTCCCGGATGGAAACTGATTAAAAAAAGTTTTCCACATGTCTGAGCATTATATATATATATATATATATACCAAATTTCAAGTCTGTAGATCAAAAATTTGTTGAGTGTATAGGTTAAGAAGTGTCCTCCATGGCCTCACACACGCACACACATTCTCACTTTTATTGATATGTAGATTTACAGAAATTATAGATAATCAATTTATTGGAATTCTATTGTCATATTCATTTTATGATTAACTCTTACGAGCAACTTTTAGATATATATTTTTTAGCTTGACCAAGACGGTTGAGCATGACATTTCATATATCAATTTCAGTTTTTTTTAATTATTATCCATAAATTGATCCGTCATTATTACTCACATCGACTTGTAACATTATGAATCATTCTAGCTAAGAATAGATTCAATATTCAATGGTGCTGATTGAGAAGAATGAGACAATTCTGCATGATTGTTGTTCATGAGAATTTTATAAGATCATCTTCTCGTTAATACTTATTTATTCAGTGTTGTCCCTGTCTGAATAAATCCGCTGCTGTATAGAATATAGATGCGACTCGCTGCTCTATAGAATACAGATGCTACCCACTGATGTATAGAATACAGATGCTACGCAATATACTTGCAGTAAATATGTTAATAAAAACTTGAATTTAAATCAGTGACATACAGAGGGAAGGGGCCATCCAATCATATTTAAACTATCTCCCTTTCACAGAATATTTTCCAGTATTTGGACTTTTTTTATGAAGAATCAAGTTGACCATGAGCATCAGCAGGCCTTTACACACCATTGATCTAAACTCATTTTTGGAAGTTATCTCTTTAGCAGTAAAGAGAAAAAAGAAAAGTATTTTGGTTTTGGTCATTTTAACACAAGAAGCAAGTAGAAAAAAAAATCTTGAAAATTTATAAACAAATAAAAAATAAAGATAAAACAGTTTACTTTTAGTGCTTACTGTAAGTTGTGTGAATGGTAGAAGTGGATAGTTGGAGCAGAGAATCAGGAGTAAGCAATTGTTTCAAGAGTTAGAGACTGAGTTTTAGATATTATAGATTCTCACTTGTCTATGAGAGGTATTGTCATATGTTGGTCTATCATGCTTTAGCTGGAAATAATATTTCCATCGCTTCAGACACATTTTATGTTAGATTAGTTCAAGTGTCTCTGTAAGAGACTCAATCAGTTTGTAACGTTAAACTTAAAAGAAAAACCATAATTCCATTGACTAATCAGGTTTAACTTTCAAATCCTATTTAGCAGATAAAGACACAGATTGAATACACACACACACACACACACACATTTAGAACTCCTTCTCACCAACTCCACAATTTGTACAAACTCTTTCTTTATTCACAGCACTAACTCTCAACGTCTATGCTCTTTTTCAGCAGTCAAAAACTCGACCCACTGTTCTCTCCAATTCGTTCTTCTCATATGCAAATCAATGCTACATGCATATATCCATCTAAAACTCACGTTTTTCTTTTTCCTTCCCAGATCTCATCACATGATGTCTGAAACAGACGTGCTACCACTTGTGAGTAGTTTATTCTATTACACCATTTTTTTTTTTTTTTTTAAATTTTAGAGCACAGCATCTTAAATACATCCATCCTTTTACACCTCTGAAGTCAGAAGTCAAGATTGGCTAACAGAAAATCTTCACTACTGCCGTACAAAAGACGGATAAAGACAGTGCTAGTGCAATACCGACTTCTGAGCATGCTTGCTGAATTAACCATTTGATTTTACCTTAATAACAATTCATCACCCTCCCCTAAAGCCGCTAATTACTTACCTATAACTACAGCACCAAATTGGTTTAATTGTTGTTTTACAGCATATAAACTTTTTCCAAGTTATTTAATACCAAATCCAGTAATATTGAAAAAAAAAAAAAAAAAAAATTATGCTTCAAGTTCTTTATATTTTCAAATATTATTCTCGAATATGTATTCACAGTGTTTGATTTAGTTGTTTTGTAGAGGAAAGTTGTTGCTTTTGTTTTTAGCTTTGCAGAACATGATTGAAAAAAAAAAAAAAAAAAAAAACTTTCCAAGCTTTGGTTTAGGCTATCGTCTTAAAACATTGAAGAAACAGAAAAATGTGGAGACAGAATATTTTTTTTAGACAAAAAGGAATATTAAAAAAAAAAATGTTTGTTTGGTAATTTTCAAACTGCTATCTTTGCACAGATTATTTAAGACATGCTAAATCTTCACTGTACTTGTTCTGTTATTATTAGTGATGGGACGATTCCAATACTTTTCTTGAATTCTTGTATTAAATTCTCAATTCCGATTCTTTATAAATCTCTAAATATTTAATACTTAATTATGGAGTTATCCCCCCCCCCCGATTACCGTATAAACACATGTTTATGCAGATATTTTCTCAAACATAAAAAACACACTTGTCGGGGATGATATATAGATTTTAGTTTTACTGGTGTAGTTTAAAAATCAATAAACTACCAAGAGTGAAAGATTTTGTTTTAAACAAAATTAAATAAAAATTAAAGGAATCGTTTTTGCCATCGGTAAATAGATACAAATTTTTCCGATCCTAATACTTCTAAAAGTTACGATTTTTCTGATTCCGATTAATCGTCCCAACACGATTATAGTTTTTATCTGTAAAGCCAAGATTTTCAACAATTAGCATTAGCAACTGACATCAAAGGAACTATACAAATATCTTGGCATAGAGGAAAACAATTAAATTCAGCATGCTAAAACCAGAGAAAAAAAAATTGGCAGAGAATATGTATACTATGTAAGAAAAATCTGTAACACACAGCTTACAAACAAAACCAAGTTAACTGTTATTGACCAATTAGCCTTTGAATACATACAACATTGGTATTATTGACCGACAACAAAAGGAACATTAACAGACTAGAAACTAAAACGAGGAAAATGTTAACATCGTACAAAATAAAATAGGGAAACCAGCATTTGCCTAGGTTGTATCTATCCATCAATATTGTTCTACTAATGTGAGCATCGAGCAATATCTGATGAGCTGCCAGAACCCAAAGTTAGTGATATGGGACAAGAAGAAGAAAGAAATCTCTATGAAGAAGGCCAAACATTTTGTGCACGACTGTCTTACACATGCGGCAGAAACATAAAACAAGTCTGTGACAGAAATAACCCAAAAGAGTTGCCAAAAAATACAGAAAGACCTTCCATGGTAAAAACCTGGAAGAATGGACCAACTAACAGTGTACCAAATATTTTCTCGATGAACTGACACATAAATATATAGATAAGGAAGGCTCTGTAGACTGGCTAAAAAGAGGATCACTTCACTATGATCAAGCGAGGCATATTATGGCTGCCTAAGATCAAGGCTTCATGACCAAAGCTTTAAGATGATTGGTCTTAGCAATGACAAAAGCAGATTCTTCCACACAGAAACAGAAACTGTAGGCCACCTGACATCTAGCTGTAAGGTTTTGTAAACCTAAAAAACTACTATAAAACCGGTTACACTTGTCAGATCATATCAATACTCAAGCTTAAGCCCTGTTGGAAATAAGTCATGCACTATCCACTATGATAATGCAATTCATACAGCTACGTACCTTGAAAACAGAGCTATTAAATCTAACATAGTGATATGGGACAAGAAGGAGAAAGAAGCAACCTTAGTAGAAGTTTATGTCCCAAATGGTGATGGGTTAAACAGAGCCGAGAGGGAAAAGATAAAATACCAAGGTCTTATGTATGACATGTAAAAAAAAAAAAAAAATCTGTAGGCCACCTGACATCTAGCTGTAAGGTTTTGCCGTAGTTACAGCTACTATATAATACAACACAATGAAGTGTGTAAACATTCCCACTGGATTATCTGTAAAAAGTTGAACATAGAATGTTGCAGCAAGTCCTGGGAACATATACTAAAAAGATTTTGGAAATAAGTCATACAACATCCACTACGACTATGAAATTTCTACAACTACGGGATTAGAAAATAGAGTTATTAACCCTGACATAGTGATATGGGAAAAGAAGGAGAAAGAAACAACAAGTTAGTGTCCCTAATGGTGATGGGTTAAACAGAGCCGAGAGGGAAAAGATAACAAAATACCAAGGTCTTATGTATGACATGTAAAAAAAAAAAAAAATCTTAGAAAGATCTCCATCATTCGAGTAATTATAGGAGTAACCAGACACGTGAAAAAGAATTTCAAAATCTACCTGGCAAATATATTCAGTGAACAAAATGCAAGAGAGTTACTAACAATTGCACTTAAAAAGGGATGGTAAGAATCTTAAAACAATCTCTCAGTTAGAATGTCTGGCATCCAGTAGGATTCCTCATGCCCAGCAAAAACAAAGATAAGAAAATAACACATCACTCAATAAATTCCAGACCTGACAGATGGCACCACTAATTAAAAAAATCTATATGCATTTTATAAAGTACTAACCTTCAAATAATTTGAAAACTTTGAGCCTAATCGGATTATTAACTTACAAATTACAGTAATTTAAGAGAGGCTACTGTTGAAAATTTTTTAATAATGGAAAAATATGAATTTTGAGTTAGTAAGGTCTTGTTTTCAGATAAGAAAAAATACTGTTCAAAACAAAGCAATGGTTTGATGTGATTCAAAATCTGTTCCATCAGAAAATAATAGTTAAGCGGTGCGCGCGCACACACACACACACACACAAATGATGCTGAATGCTATGGTTTTCCAAATTAAGCATTTGGCGCAGAAAATATTAAAAAATTCAAACTGGTTTTAACTGTTTATAATTTGAACTTACATGAGATAGCCAAAGAGTTAAAGATATCAGAAGACAATGTATTGATCATTTTGCATGAAGATTAATCATTGAGAAAGCTATATTCAAACCGGGTGCTGTGTTTGATCACAATTAATGAAAAGTATGTTCATTGTTCAGAGAATTGTTTGCAACCATTTCAATACAAGAGCTTTGCATCAATAGGTGACAATTAATGAACCCTGGATCCACCACTTCAATCCAAAATCAAATCAGCAATCAGCTGTGAGGATAGCAGGTGAAAACCATCCAAAATAGTCAAAGATGCAAACATCAGCAGGCAAGAGTTTGGCCTCAATATTTTGGAATGGGCAAGATATTTTTTCATCAGTTACTTTGAAAAAGAGAGAATCGTCAATATTGAATATCATATAGCATTATTGGTGCACTTGAAGGAAGAAATCACGAAAAATCAACCACAAATTAAAAAGAAAAAGTGCACTTTTCATCAGTCACAAATCAATCATGATGATAGCAAAACTACATTCATTGTATTTCATATTCTCCAGATTTGCATTTCAGCAACTACTGCTATTTACAAACCCCAAAAGAATGCTCTAGAGAAATAGGTTTGATTTCTCTGAAAAAATTATTGTAAATTGAAGTGTATTTGAAGCCACTGGTCATTATAAAAATAAATTGGACTTTAGATTCAACTATATAGTTTGTTAAAGTCCAACTTATGTTTATTTTTTTCTGCCTTTAATTACTTATGTATAAAATAAGAACATCAGAAATGTATAAAGCATTAACTGTGAATAAAAACAATAATGATCGCTCATTATATTCAGTTTAACATCTGGTTTACATGCTGGCATGTGTTGGACAGCTTTCAGAAATTGACTTCCAAACTAACCTATCTCTGACCAGGTCCTTATCACTCTTTCTCTCAAAATTCATACTTATCGCTTACTTCCAGGTTTTCCTTAATCTTCCATTATCAACTGACCCTACTATCTCAACTGATCTACATCTATTAACTAGAAAACTCTTGCCTATTCTTTCAACACAGCCATATAATCAAAGCCCCCATTCCTGTACATATCTCCCTATACTGTCCAGATTCCTGAGGTCATCAGATTTAAACTTTTAAGATTTACACTACACAGCCATCGTATCATTCTCATATCATTTCTCTTCATGCAATGCATGTCTTCAACCTTCATTGGCCAGATTTCACTTTCATACATCACACTGCATGCACACGCCTAACAGACTCTTCCCTTAGTCAACAGCGGTAATGCTCTGCTGGTTAGTAATGGCAGAAGTTCCTTGTGTAATGTAGTACACGTTTACACACACGTTAACATGTAGACACTCAGAACCCAACTTGTTGTAGCAAAGTATGTCGCAAGGAACAGAAGAAAAGTAATAACTAAACTCACTTTTCCGTGTTGTAACAACAACATTTATTCCCAGATATTTTCTCCCGAATAAAACGTCTGACCTGTCCTCTCCAATATCCCCTATCCGTGCACACGCTCCTTTTCTTTTTTTATTTTTATAGTTTTTTCTTTTTCCTTACCATGACATCACTTTGCACATGGCTCCATCCATAGCCTTGAGGGGCATAGGCCATTCACAACTTTGTAGATGCTTTTGTAGCAAGGACTTCTTTTTTCGGGGTGAGGGTGCTGGCCCCACGCTCAACCTTCCCAGAAGGTACATACAGCGCCTACCCTTCCCAAAATGGTCACCCATCTGGTACTGGCCAGACTCAACGCTGCTTAACTTTGGTGATCTGCGAGAACGAGCGTGTCAATGTGATTGTGCTGTACTTTGCACATGCCTTGGTATTTGCATATATGTGTTTGCGCTCTGTTACACTTGAACTTAGTCCATCCACTCCTAAATCACACTAGCACCTGCTCCTCCCTGTGCTCCAATGGTAAAACTTCTGGTCAACCTCAATAGACTTGTTATCAAAATATACTTTCTTCACATAAAAGTTTTCATCCAACGCCATTGTCTTACACTACTTCCTTCATCATTAAATTATTTGAAATTATTCAAAACAGTACATCATGTGAAAAGATTTTTGATAATTAATTCTTATCCAAATAATCTATTTGTAATATTAAAAATATAAACAAAGTTTCAAATTAAAAACAATGCAAGTAGTATTGTTTGTAAACTTTGTTGTCTTCTACATATCTAAGAGACTGACCTTTGAGTCACTAATAAAATATGTGAAGATAATATAATGCAAAGTCTATGAAAGCCTTGGTCTGTGCTAATTTAGTTTTCACCCAATTTACAACTAATCTAGAACATTAGATCTAAGTAACATTCAAAGCTTTGTTCAGATAATTGAACTCTTTTGTTTTAATTAGTGTTCCAAGGTTTCAGCTGATTCATTTAACTTCTTCAGGCGGAGAAAACCTGATAAATGTGTTTCGAGTGTCTTGTTACCGATTCAAGAAGAATTTTAATCTATAACGACAAAATGGGGTGTTTGTTTACATGTATGTTTCACATCTGCTATAGGTTCAGAAACTACAGGTTAGATTTTTAACATAAATTTGATATGCAGATAAATTATATACAGCCAACCCTGAAGCTCATGAAAGGTGATAGCTTACAATTTTTTGTTAAAGCAGGCTTCTAAAAGATTTTTTGTACAAGTTTCATAAAATAAAAACAGCAGTTATCAAAATGTAGTGGAGGTGGGAGTTATGAAATTTTAATTAAACTACGTTTTATGATGATAATGAGGGGGCTACTGTTGGGGGACATAAGTTGCAAGGATATTATGAAAAGAGATGAGCAGAAAGATGTCTGTTCACATTACACTTGAACTTCTGCATGTCAGTACAGTTGGGAAAGCAAAATCCCGGAAGGGAGTTCTGGGGGAAGAAACTATTGGAGTAGAAGGCTTTCTTACATCTAGGGATCTCTGTGTAGGGGTGGGATTTAGCTGCTTGTCGGATTTGTCAGGGGTGTTTACATCAAGGGGGCACAAGTGCTTGTTGTTCGTCAGAGCATTCACCATTAAAATACTTGTAGAACAGGCAGAAGGATGCAACATTTTGTCGATAGGATAGAGGCTGAAGCTTAGATGATAGTTCAGGACCTATCAGGTTGGTGACTCTTTTGAACCCTATCCAGGAGTGAGAGACTAGTAGCAGATGCACCAGCCCAAATGTGACAGCAATACTCCAGACATGGGCGAATGGTGGCCTTATAGAGGTACAGGATACTTTCAGGCGTAAGTACCTTTCTAGCACGGTAGAGAGAGCCCACCTTCTTCACAGCGACCTTGGCAATGCTCTCAATGTATCTGTTCCAACTCATGTTCCCTGTGAATGTTAGGCCGAAACAAAAGACTACATTTTAATATATATAAGGCACATTGTGTGAAAGTTTGTTCTTTATGGATGCCAAAATAGCCAAGCCAATTTGTTACAAATTTCACACAAATGTACAAAAGTAATCTTGGGATAGATTTTGTATCGGAATGCCGCCGATAAATATCGAAAATATCTGATTCAAGAAAAAACAAAACAGTCTGATTTTGACCAAAGTTAACAGCCTTATATAGCCTAACATCAAAAGTGTATTTCAGAAGTTTTATCTGGCAATAGTTTGTCCACAACAACGAATGTTTCATGTTCGCATGTCATTGAAATCGGTGAAATTGCCTATTTTTCAATCAAATCAATTGATTGCCTGCTTGTTGAGTATCCATCACTGTGCACCTGGAGGAAGTCTCACATGCCTCTCACAGTGATTTAGTTCACAATATATTGTAGCCTACATTGCACTGTAGAGAACCTACAGTTGATTTTATAAAATTATTTTTTATATATAATGGCCTGCATTAAAGTTTAAAATGCAAAAGTCAAGTATCATGCTTTAATTGTGCTCACAACAAACATTCATTTCGAACGTGTCCCTGTTGATTTTATATCAAATATCATGCTTCAATTGTGCTTTAAACAGAAACATTCATTTTGAACGTGCCTCTGTCATATCAAAGCACCTACTGTTTATTTTATATGTCAGGCTTTTTTTTTTTTTTACATAGGCATCACCACATTAATCAAGGCCCAGAGGCCACTCAAGGATAAGGGTTAAAGAGTGTACAGTAGAAATTGGACAATATAGTAATCATTAGTAATGAAAATTTGGTAAATTTGATAACTTATATGGAACGGCTCATCAAGAACTTATTTACTTTAGACTTGAAGACAACCATATTGTAGTCAGCCGGAAAGCAGGAAAACGGAAGACAATTCCACAGGCGTGCAGTTCTAAGAAAGAAGCTTTGTTCATGGAATCTACGTTTAGGTTTAGGCACAGATAAAGAGTGGGGGAAATTATTGATAGTGTTTACAGCTAGACGAGTGTTTCTTGTGAAAGTTTTGCGAGGGGGGACCATAGATTGAAGCTCAGTCGAACACTTTCCATGAAAATAACGATACATCAGAGACAAACTCGCAACATCTCTTCTGTGAGATAGAGGTTGCAAGGAGGAGAAAAGGACATCTCCTACGAGGCTACGAAGTCTATTTTGAACTCTATCAAGGCAGGACAAGTCCTTTCTAGCAGCTCCTGCCCAGATGTGGCAACAGTATTCCATCCTTGGACGTACCTGGCTCTTATATAGATAGCGAATAGCATCAGCAGTGAGATATCTACCGGATCGATAGAAAGATCCCACCATTTTTCCAGCGGCCTTGGCAACAGATTTGATATACGTGTTCCATTTAAGATCAGGAGTAATGGTCAAGCCCAGAAGCTTGTCAAAACTTGAGGCCTCCTGAAGACGAGAGCCATTCATCTCAATTGATGACAAATATGGATTAGAATGTTGATGTAAAGAGAGAATCTTGGTTTTAGATGCATTAAAAGTAACCAGCCACTCCTTTCCCCATTGTACTACGTGCTCAAGATCAGAGGAGAGAGAATTGGAGAGAACTTGGTCGTTTACTGTCTTAGATGTGGACCCATAAATGGTAGTGTCGTCAGCATAAATGTCTACAAATGATGTAAGGATATGATTTGGAAGATCATTAATGTAGATCAGGAAAAGAGTTGGGCCCAGGATGGATCCCTGAGGGACACCGGCATTAATACTGTGAGCTTCTGATTTTTGCCCCTCAACTACTACTCTTATGAACCTATCAGAAAGAAATGATTTAATAATTGAGAAGACTTTTCCAGCTATACCATAGCTAGCGATCTTATGAAGTAAACCTTTATGCCATACCCTATCAAAGGCTTTAGATATGTCAAGAGCAATTGCCCTAGAAAGATTGCCACCGTCGAGAGATTTGCTAATCCTATGCGATATAACTGTAAGGACATCTGCTGTAGATCTAGCAGAACGGAAACCATATTGAGTGTCACTAAGAAGGTTATTTTTGTTGAGATGGTTGATTACTTCTGTATTTAACACAAATTCTAGCAACTTACTCATGACGCACAGGAGACTTATTGGCCTGTACTGAGAGGGGGATGAGCGATCACCTGAATTCTTAAATACAGGGCATACTGATGAGATTTTCCAGGGAGATGGGAAACTATTCTCCTTAAGACAACGTTTAAACAGTTTTGTAAGTATGGGCGCTAGTTCAGGTTGAAGTTTTTTGAGTACTATAATTGGAATACCGTCAGGGCCAGTTGCTTTACTCGAATCAAGGTTTTTGATTAGCTTCGCAACATCACGTACAGATATACGTATATCACATAGCGTGTTTTCTGATACAGGAGGAAATATTGGGGGTTGGCGGTCTTGGTTGCAAAGGGTAGAATTAGCTGCAAAGTTCTTGACAAAGAGTTTGGCTTTGTCTGATGCTGACGAGATTACCTCAGGTCCATTGATAATAGTTGGGATGGAGCACACGCTTCTGTTCAGGATTCTGTTTGCTATTTGCCAAAACTGGTGGGAACCAAGCCGCTGCTCAGCTACTTTGGACTTAACAGATTGAGCATACAACTCTCTTGCGTTCCTTATTACTTTCTTACAATGGTTGCTGGCAGTCCTGAAAACGGCTTTAGTTTCCATACATCTATTACGTTTGAAGCAGTGGAAAAAGTGATTTCTGTGCGCAATGGCAGCAGCACATTCTGGAGAGAACCATGGCTGGCTGTTAGGTTTTTGCTGAAACTTTTTAGAGGGTATGAAATGGTCAATACCTACAATTAACCATTCAGTTAGGTCTAATACTATAGAGGACACATCCTTTTTAAACATGGAATGCAGAGGTAGATCAGATATAAATGTATGGAAGCTATCCCAGTCAGCCTTAGTGTATCGATATACTGTACGATGAAGAGGTACGTCTGGGGACTTATTACATTTCATTTTTATCTTAATTGATACAACAGAGTGGTCGGAAGATCCAAGAAGTGACAGAACAGAAACTGAACATAGTTCAGGGCAAGTTGTGAGAAAAAGGTCTAGTAGGCTCGCATACTGGCCGTCATTGTCGGGCACACGGGTAGGTGACTGAACAATCTGAGTGAGGTCATAGGCAATGGAGAAATCATGACAGAACCTCCCCTCATCATCGGTCTTGTTTGAGTGGGTCAACCATTCGACGTTGTGAACATTGAAGTCTCCACATACGTGAATGTTAGCTGAAGGATAAGTAGAAAGGACTTGGTCAATTTTCTCAGATATGCTTTGAAAGATAGTAACTCCGCTGTTGTGGGGGCGATAGAGAATAAATATAAATGCAGTAGTGTGAGCTAAAGCAACCCGGAAGTACATATAGGGTAAGTTAGGATCTTCCCTGGAGATGTCCCTCCCACATGGAAAGCTATCTTTAATATAGGCACATATTCCATGCCCATGGCGATCTTGGGGGTCAGATTTAGAAGTTAAGTTAGAGTATCCTGTAATTGCAAACTCATCTAGGGAAATAGCCTGTCCAATGCCAGTTTCACTTAAAAATAAAAGGTCTGGTTTAGTCTCCTGTAATTGGGTTTCAACCTCTGGAAGGTTAGAACGAAGACCCCTGATGTTGGAGAAGGAGACATGGTAGTAGGGGTCTACGTTGGAAGTTGTAGAACCGGGTTTAATCGTGTATTTTTTCTTGAAACTTGTCATGATGAAATTTTGGAATTTGTGGACTAGGTCGTCAGATTTACTTAGAGCAGGACAGAGAGGGGAAACTAAGAGAGAAAAAGAAACGAAGAATTTTTTTTTTTTTTTTTCGGCTTGTGTTGTAATAAAACTTCTCAAATCCACTTGTGATGTTGGACTGTGTAAGATGTTAACTTTGGTCAAAATCGCCGGTTCCTTCTTTCATTCGATTATTTCGATTATCGATACTTATCAAAGACATTCCGATACAAAATCCTAAGAACACTGCCAGGCACATAAAGTACCTTCATGTGAAACTTCATAAAAATTTGCCCGGCCGTTTTAGAGTCTATAGGTAATAAACTCACACACACAAAGTTCCTTTTATATAATAGTATAGATAGCTATTTTTTCTTTTATAATTTATAGTTTATTACGAGATAAAAATTTATTTGTTAAAAAAAAAAAAATAAATAAATAAAAATAAAAAATAATGAACAAGAGTAAGACTGAAAATAGTCTTAACAAATATATAGATATGTGTGTGTGTGTCTTTTTGAACAGTCTCAAAGGCAGTATCTCCTTATCAGGCTGATGGTCGCATCTTGCCTAAACTCCGTGATGTAGGCAAAGATTCTGAGGAGAGGGTAATTTTCAGACTATAACCATCTGTCACGTGATGCACGGTAACCTCACATCACCAAAATGTAAACATCATGTGAGACCACAAATAATCCCACCCCCTTTATTTCTCTTGACATTAAGAGAATCATTTTCTCACCAATCTTGTGATATTTTAATGACACTTTTTTTTTTACATGACAGCCATCATATCAATGGACCGTTATTTTTTTTTTAATTTAAAAATAGAGCTTCAGAATGAATTGCTTCTAACTCTAACTACAAGTTGTTAATAACAAATTCAATTGAAATTTTAAGAAACTAAATGCGCGTGTGTGTGTGTGTGGTGGTGGTGGGGGGGGGAGACAAACTTTATTTCTATCTTCCCAGTTTTGTTATTTTTGTGTTGTCTAAATTAGAGTGCCCCATTCGAAGATCTGTATTTTGAAAATAACATTAAATCCACCAGATTACATTTAATCTTGTTCGTAAACAAGTTAGGGTGCTTATCCAGAATTTACCTCTTCCCCTTAAAAAATAAAGAAAACTGTATGATATATGTACTGTACTGTACTCGAGACGGAAAACAAAAACGTACATAGAAAATCCCGTAAATTAACAATTAAGTAGTTTTATTTTTAAATAAGAAAATCAAAATTTGTGCCAAAGCGAACAAGTTCAACAACGTCATCTTGAAAACAGACTGAAAACAAGGAAGAGAACTACAAATAATTCAAACTTGCGAGATTTTAGAAAGCCATTCTTAGCATGAGGACATCGGAAAAATTTTTATTCGCTTAAAAATAAAACTACGTTATCAATTTATGTGAGTTTTGGAATGCGATATTTTCTTTCCTTCGGGGTGCGTAATCACACAGATTTTTCTTTTCTTTTTTTTTAAATATCGAGTGAATTCTGTGCAAGCGCCCAGGTTAATCTTAGCAAAGGCTCTGAAGATTAAAAATTTCATTACTGATTAAATATTTGTTTATTTATTTATTTATAGAACAATGACAATAAGTTTATTTTTCTATAAATAAATTGATAATATTTCGCTTGTAAACAACACAAAGTAAATAACTAAACAGAAGTTTACAAATAAAAACCAACAGATTTTTTACAATGTTGGTATTATTTATTTATTTATTTAGACAAAAGCGAAAACAAACATTAATTCCACCCCCTCTTTCTCATCTATGTTATTTATTTCATCAGCGTCGCCTCACTTGAAAGAATCCCAACTATAAGAAAATGCTTGTTTATATTTATATATATATCTTGCTATTCATAACAATTATTTATTATGAATTAAAAAAAAAACTGCTCCGAATATAAATGTCCGATCGGCAAACGCGAAACGCCAGACAAAAAAAATGTATGACTAATGAAATTAATGTAAACTAAACAGGAATATTATTTGTATCAAATGCAAAAAGTAAGACCCGTTGAATTGTAAGATGTTTTTACTCATAACTCCATTCAATTACAGCATACTCGAAAACCTATAAAAGTCGTCATCGAGTTGGAAAGAAAGTCAAAATTTACCCCCCTCCCCTTTAGACGGGAATAAACACCGGTCACGTAAGAGAATTACAATAAACTCTGTCCAGTGGGGAGGCATAGTAAATAGGTACAATATTTTTCTCTGCGGTGGTTACAAAGTACATGTTCAATCTAGTAGAACGTTATAATTGAAAACTGATCCCTGACCACAAAAGCCATGGATTTTTTTTTTTAATCTGAAAGTTAACTGGTACTTAACGAGAAAAAAAGAAAAGTGTAAATTGTGGAATTTAGAGGTGGGGGTCAATTTCCCAAACGTCCGCCAAAAATTTCTTTATTTACATCATAACAAAGGGTATTTTTATAAGACTCCAAGCTGAATGTTTCCACGGATTGGGGAACCGTTAGGTCTAGGGTACTATTTATTTGCGACTGGTTTCAATGACAAGATGTTTTCCGAACATAAACATAAAACCACGATTAGAGATGGAAGTAACAAGTAAAATTAATACTTGTGCATTTGTTATCGCGCTATTGTTTTAAAAGTTAAATTCAATTTTTACGATATTTTTGTTTATTAAATTATTATTGTTAGATGAAAGTATAGAATAGTTATAAAACACCTCCCCCCATGTTAAAAATGGCTTCCTAAATAATAACGGCATTATTTCAGCGCGGTAGCAAATCAACAAATACCGTCATTGACATGTTTTCCAGTCCAACTGATTCAAGCCAAAACGCAAAAACTCAACATATTTATACGGAAAAAAGTATATTTTTATTTATATGATTGAAAATATTTCAGGAGTTCATACATTCATCATCAGTGAAAAAAATAACATAAATGAGATGGGATTTGAACTCTGTAAAAGTGACACGAGGTCAATTTATAGAGGGGAAATCCGCCCCTCTCCCTTAAAAAAAAACAAAACAAAAAAAGCGAGGACACTCTGACATGAATGCAACATTTGCCGTGATCGGATCTGTCTGCATTCCTTCAAGCAACCGGCAATAAACAGGTTCCACTTCTACAGGAGAAAGTAATTCCTAGGAGGATAGGCTTCCAGATTCCACATAAGGACCTGTGTGTGCAAGAACTCGGTTTGCCGACCTAATCATCCACACTAAGACAAGCTGTCTTTCTCGTAAATTAGTAATTACCGTGTATACTAGTAAAGCCAAACCAGTAAGGGATTTTCACTTTTACATCTTTGAGTTTCTTATGAAATTAAACTTATCATATCTTAAACGATTTAAGCCATTTTGTTCTAATGATAAATAAATGTAGCGTTTGTGTGTAACGAAACAGAAACACTCATTTCGAAATCGTGCTTTGCTTTAATTTCGAACATGACATTTAAAATAAAAGCAATTTGGGATATACTTACGTTCAGTCGGTTCTACGATAGCCATTTTAACTTCAAATCTTCTGTTATATATATATAAAAAAAATAGGTTCCAAAGAAAACAATTCGAGTACCTCTCTTTCTGACACCAACCCTAAGAGTGGCACGGGACGAAAAATCGCATTCTAAATAAACAAAACAGCGCAAGCAACAAAGGGGCATAACTCTGTGATTACTTTCGAGAGAGGTGGTCGTATTTGCTCATCAACCATTAGAATTTCATTTTATAATTGTTTCGAAATATTTTGATGTAATGTTCTCCTATTTGTTTTTTTTTTCTTTCTTTCTTTTTTTAAATATACAACTCATATATGAATCAAGTTTGCAAATATACCAAACTTTTGTTTTTGTAATAATAAAATAAAACTAACAATTTTCTAATAAACAAAAATTCTCCTATGAATGAGAAGAAGAAATTATTGAAAAGATGAGTTTTTCCATGAAATGAAATTTGTCAGACATTGCAAACGACTTGTATTATTCGTATTGTTTAAACTACTGTTCTCATCTCGAATGTTATTCTCACAACGCTTCAGCCGATATAACCTTCGACTTTAGATGCATCTTGTTAAACTTGGGAATCTTTATATCAAATTCAGAAATTTACATGGAATTTCAAACAGAACCTTTTATTTAATCTATGAGGGTAGCTTGCTCTCATTCCTTCAGTCATAACCAGGTTGAAGTCTTTGGTAATTTGTAATTGTATTCTTAGTATTCTGAAGATTGAACCCTTAACTTCCGGAAGAGTGTCACTTAGAACTGATTATTAATTATCACTTGCACCACGGATTAAATAAAGAGTTCTATTTGAAATTTTGTACAGTTTTTTGAGTTTTACAAAAAGATTCTTGAGTTTGTGCGGTTAAACACACTTAAAAATGCATTCATTTCTTGTTTTAAAAAAATAAATAAATAAAAATCCAATTACGCACACAAAAAGAAATGAATAAATTTCAGAGGCACAAAGATTTCACAAAATACGCCCATGCAAATTCTGCAGGAAAGAAAACTTACAATGTGTTTTATTCGACGGACGTAGGCGAAAGCATACCACATGACAAAGACGTACACTTTTTAACCAATCAACGCTCAAAGAAAGACTTAATTTTCAAACCTTTTTTCCAGATTACCTGGGAGCCTCTCAAAAAAATATATAAACAATAAGCAAACTCTTCTCCTTTTTTTCTCTTTTTCCTTTCTCTCCTCAACGTCTCCGTTGCTACTTCCTTTCGCCAACATGACGAAACACATTTATTCACGCATACGCATGCACGCACCAAGAGAATAATGCAGACATTCAGCCACGCACAGAAACATTTACTTTTCACTTCTTTTCTCATTACACACAAAAAAGAACAAGCATGTTTTTCACTAAGAAAAAAACAAATGGCATTCTTTTCTTTTTCCTTTTGATCCAACGAACATTCTAAAAATAACTTTTACATTCATAAAAACTGATTTCCGGACACTAAAAATGATTTTGTTGCTACTTGTTAATTTGTGCAAATAAACAAAGATTATTTCATATATTTGATTTTTTTATTATTATTTATTTATTTGTAGTGGAAAAGGGATCTAGTCAGACCTGATTACCACTACAAGTTCGACAAGGTGCATCGGAAGAAGATCAGAGGTTACATCAGTTGGAACATTATGACAATAACATCCAAGATAAGAACAGTAGTCCAAATAATGCAAACAATACAAATTACAAGTATCTTGCAATAAATAAAATTACATCGATTCTATTAGCATTTTATATTAACTGTATTTCAACTATTTCAACTATGCTGCTAGAATCTTTAAGAATTTTATTTTCTTAAACCATTCGCAGTGTCAGAGTAGGTGGGAAGGTTTACTCTTCTTGCTGATGTCTGTTTCCTTATGAGTCGTCATCATCATCATCATCTTTGCCCACCCTCTCCTATTTGGCATGGAGTAGTCATCATAGTAGTTGGCTGAGAGAGGAGAAAGGAAAGGAATTTGTTGTTTGAGGATAGAATTTCCTTTGTGGCCGTCCCATGCACATTTTAAAATCAGTATCAGAAGACTGTTCTTACTGATAGAACATCTTTTTTTGGAATCCCCATTGATCAGTCTGCTTCATTTTTTAGCATATTTCATTTAATATTTTCTTTCAATTAAAAGAAGGAGAGAATAAGGAAAAAATATTAGGGGGGAAAAAAAAATTCTGATGCATTTTGGGCTAGACTTAGATGAGAAGACACACCTTCCAATGAACAGACAGAAGCATGAGTATTTACAAGATGACCACAGCTTCACTTGGTCCAACAGATATCGTTCTCCCCCGCCCCCCCCCACTTCATATGAAATTTGGGAAAATGATGAGGAAAAAAAATGCGCTGCTGGTTATACTCTGGAACAATAGAGACGGGTGTAAGTGAGTGTGACATGATTAACATGTGGGATATAAGTACAATACTATCTATCTCCCTCACCCACAGCGAGTTTTTGACAGGCACGACAAAAATTTCTGTACAAACTAACTAATATGTTTGGCCGAAATGTCACAACTTTTATTTGAAACAAGGCAAAACTTAGGAATTAATCGGATATGCTGTTGAAATGTTACTTACTAATGAAAAACAAGGGATGAGCAGTGATTTTATATATTTTTATTCAGTTCAAAGCAGGAGACTCTGAAATAGTTCCATGTGTATTATTATGCAAACGTTAGTAACATAGTATATTACATCTTCCCAGTTTAACTGTGCTAATATGAGTGTGTGAATTGATCTATTTAAAAATCGATTGGGGTATATGTAGGGCTGTATAAAGTGATTATATTTTGTTTTATTCATTGGTTAGTATATGGATATTGATTATTTTTTGTGCAGTATCGTCTGGCTTGTATGTCTCTGGTACTGTTACTATTTGCCATAGACAGCAGCTATTATATTTATTCTTTATATGGAGTTCTTGAATCTGGACGACATATTTATGATTTGTTCAGATCTAGAGTAGGTTGTGTTTCTTTGGACCCGCTCTTAATTTGGCATGGTTTTTGTTTCATTGCGAGAGATAGTGATTCATTTCTTGCTGTCATATATATTGGATTCCTCATTATATTGTACTATTCTTTATTTTGTGTCAATGAAGTAAAGTTTCTTCTTCACTATCAGTATTGGTACAGTACGTGGGTGAGTATGGTTATAGTGGACTCCCATTACAATATAGTTCTTTGAGTTAGCATCCATTCAGACAATGTTTCGTTGCAGGATGCTACTATTTGTCCATTTGCTGTCTCATTCGTATGATGGATGTTGGCTGTTGAAGTGAACATGTCCATGTTGGTAAAGAATTATAGTACCGACAGGATAAGATACAAAAATTACATTAAATGCAAAGTTCTTGTCAACAACTATGTAACACTTGTTTCATGCATTACTAAATTTTAAGTTCTTTGAAAATTTAATGCAACTTCATGCAATACATGCAGTTTATAAATTTATTTGGGATAAATAAAAATGCCCATGGAATATTTAACACGCTTTCATTTTATTGTTCTAATTCCCTCTTCCTCGTTCTATTGGCAAATTATTCCATCACAATGGCCTTGTTTTTGACATTTTTGTGAATTAATTGAAATATGGAAATAAACAATGAGGATTTATTAAAAACAACCAAATATTTACAAATCGGAATGTTAAATAGAGGTGCTAAAAGTTTACATAAATAGTTTACATTAATAGCAGCAGATTTGAACTTTAGGTTATCCTTGCCAATGATTACATTTTTTTTTTCGTGTTCTGAGAAGACAACATTAACTTAAGAAAAATATTTAAAGAGAGGTATTAAAGAAGAGACATGTTGAAATCAATGAGTATAAAATAAGTAAATAAAAATAATTGCTAAGTGTCTCGAAAATTTGGCCTTTTGGCAAGGAGCAAAGTGTAATATCTGTTCTTATACTACATTCACCTTTTGTGTCTTTGGTCATTGGAGGAGAAATCCTTCTACACTGGGGCAATTTTTATTTTTGTTCCTATCCAGAGTGCCCCTTTTTGGGGAGATGGATTGTTCCCACATTAAAGACCGACCTTGTGTCTAACTTTGTCCTCGTGGGGAGGCAAATAAATAGGAGCAGTTCAAATACCAAATCATTGTTGATCTTGAATTGTTGGAACTGTGATAAATTATAGCGTTGCTACTGGCTACAGAGAGTGTATTTCAGCGATAGTAACGTCTTTAAAAAGATTCAAGAACAACGGTAAAAATTAATATATGGGTAATTAAATTGATGAATGAAAAAGATGGATAAAATATGAATGTTATGAATGAGTCATTACTTAACAATATCTAACTCAACAATGGGAATTTTGTAATGTAAGCGAGAAAACATGAATTAACAAACAAAATATACTTATATATATTTCAAACATAATATACTTATTATACAGGGTGTTTCAAAAGTCTTGGGAACATTACAAATGCGTATATCTCGTTATGTTCCCAAGACTTTTGAAACACCTTGTATTATCTTATATATAAAATATTATATTATACTTATATATACTTATATTATACTTATATATAACATATTATACTTATATATACTTACTAGCATTTCAGCCTGGCGTTCCCCGAGTGTTTGGAGGAAAAAAAAAAAGGTGGTAGTAGGAAGGCAGGCTCGGACCCGTACCGCGAAGGAGGAAATAAAATGAGAAAAAACATGAAGTCTTTGCTGTTATGACCACCGCTAAACAGGAAGTGACATAAGTTTAAATTAAGGCTAGACAATCGAAAAGAGGGGATGGCTTTCGAAAATATCAGCGAAAAAAGCGACATCCCCCTGTTGAAAAGTGCCTGGTTGAAAGTGAAGAAATTAATGTTTTTAGCCAATTTTTCGGTATTTCTCGTCTGAGGGGTTGAGCTTCAAAACGATACTGATCTTATGAAAATCCGCCACCTCTGCCAAAAGTTTTAGACAGACATGCAAACATACATACATATATTTATATATTGGCAGCTCAAATTTTCGACCCAAACCGACTAAAAAGGTTGCCCTATCTCTGAATACCCTTTATGTAAAATTTCAAATATTTAGACCAGGAATTGTCTGAGTAATTTGGAAGAGACCGCAGAGGTCAATTTTTTAAAAACTTTGACCCCTATTATGACTCCTTAAAATTTATTGTTTTGGGCTCAAATCAAGTTATTAAGTTAAATCTATGTCTAAGGAACCTATATCTAAAATTTCAAGTGCGTAGACCCAAAATTGTCGGAGGAGTTTGGTAGAGTTCTCAAAGGTCAAATCGTTGAACTTTGACCCCTTAATCGCCAAATTTCTGGCCAAAAACCGATCACATCGATTTTCCCAAATCTCAGTACCCTGTATATCAAATTTCGAGTCTGTAGACTACAAATTGACAGAGTTATTGCGTAGGAAAATGTACACACACACACACACACACACACACACATACACAGATGCGTTCACTTTTATAGATATATACATAACATATTACATATAACATAACATATATAACATAACTTATATATAACATAATAGTGTATATAACATATTATACTTATATATAACATATATATAACATATACTTATATATAACATCTTATACTTATATTTATATATACTTATATTATGCTTATATACAACAAACAAAATGTACTTATTATATTATCGGACTATCGTTCTCATCTTGAGTGTTATTTGTGCAACGTTTCAGTCAGATTGGCCGTTGACCGTCCTTAGGTATGTTGGCGGTTGTCTCTTTTCCAAACAATAACCGACATGCCTGAGGACGGTCGAAGGACAATCTGACCAAAACGTTGAACAAAAAACACTCAAGATGAGAACAATAGTTTGATTAATACAAGTAATATAAACAATCAGCCCTCATCTAAAAAATTCAGAACTTTAAAATGTATTTATATCAACAATTTTACATAAATATAAAATATACTATGAAAGAGCAAAGTTTGTTGAGAAGTTTAAAGTTTTTAAATAAGAAATAGACAAAAGTGTCAAAGTTCTGGTGTGTGTGTGTGTGTGTGTGTGTGTGTGTGTGTGTGTGTGTGTGTGTGTGTGTGTGTGTGTGTGTGTGTGTGTGTGTGTGTGTGTGTGTGTGTGTGTCTGTGTGTGTCTGTGTCTGTGTCTGTGTGTGATTTACCTTCTGGGTGACTGAGTTAACTAGAGAAATATCAGCAGGCTTAAAGGAAATTGAGCATGGCGCATCCCCGTCTTCTAGAATGGGCGTTGTTGGTGTTGAGAAGTTAAAGCACATCACATTACAGGTGTCTCCCACCACCTGGAAGAACTCTGCTCTTATTTGACCAAGCCACTGTCTTATAATTTTGGTTAATTTCACACAGGATTGTTACTTTGGAAGTTTGAGACGATTTTTATTTGTTTAGAATATTTTGAGTTGACAAATTTCTGTAAAAACTGACTTGCTTTTGGATGTGATGACGAGAGTAAATATCAACAGAACAGAGAAAGAAAGAAAAAAAAAAGGGTAGCAATTCAAGCAATTTGCTTTTTAACATTTATTCGAATCACATTGTGATGTAAAAATCTGATGCCAGGCTGCTATAATGAAATGAAAAGGAAAGAAGAGGAAAGAATAGACCGAACGAAGAGAAAAAGTAGTTTATATTAGCTTGTTTATCTTGCACATTTCTAATTTACCGCAAAATAATGTGATAAATTTATTTGTTTCAACTTACTACATGCATATATATATATATATACATAGTAAATTCCGAAAATATATATGGCAATTAAGCTACACAGGATATTTCGCATTTCATTCTCATGAGAATTCGTCAGGCTTATGCAAAAAGTTGTGGTTGTAGCGCATTTATATATACGCACATGCTATCGAGTTTTTGTTAGCCAATCAGCTTTTAATTATTAATTAAATTACTACCTAACTCTACCTATGTGTTGAGCAGTGTAAATACTGAAAAATTTACGCATAAAATTGTATCTTTGTATATCAATTTATGTGATTAAATGAAGTAATCATATATATATATATATATATATATATATATATATATATATATATATATATATATATATATATATATAAAATAAAAATTACAATTAAATTTACCAAAATGATCCAAGATGGTAAAACTAAAGTATATTATAAATATTAAAGAATTCATATTTATAAAGTAATCTCAACCAGATGTAAAAGCTTGATAAAACCAAATATAATAAATATAATAAGAGCAAATAGTTAATAAAACATGTTAAAAAAACACTTTGAAAAAGAGTTAAAAACATATTTAATCTGAAAAGGAAACACTTAATAAGTGGATAGACCTTAATCTGCGGAGTTTCGAAGAAATACTTTCCTTCTCATCGGAGGGTAGAAATTAGCAAAATGTGGGATTGGAGTTTGCATACAAAAGTATTTGATGAAACTGCAAGTAAGTCAAAGATCTTACTTGATAACAAGGACTATCCACTTATTAAGTGTTTCCTTTTCAGATTAAATATGTTTTTAACTCTTTTTCAAAGTGTTTTTTAACATGTTTTATTAACTATTTGCTATATAGGATCCTGGGTTTCTGGGTTTGAGCTTCGGTATAGTCAGCCATGTTGATGAGCCATAGATATGACGAAACGTCCATGAATAACTATTTTTCTAATTTATATACTAGAAATCCAAATAAAATAATATGTGTGTGTGTGTGTGTGTGTGTGTGTGTGTGTGTGTGTGTGTGTGTGTGTGTGTGTGTGTGTGTGTGAAATGTCCAAAAATTTGTAGTAACTTTTCAGTCCGAAAGGAAACTACTCTTCCTAACTCCAAATAAAAAGCAACAAATTTAAGTATTGCTAAATAAAACAACAAACGTTACTGATACTAATGATCCCCCCATATATAGCTATTCTTCATAACTGGCACTTGAAAATTGAACATGGTAAAAGATGAGTTTAGCCAAAGTATGCAAATTGGTATTATCTGTTCATCAAAACGTAACTGAATCTCTTCTTTACACTTAGTGTTAAAGAGTGATGACACATGACAGGCATGTGGTTAATATAGAACACTCGACTCTGTTACTACACCAGACCATTATCTTATTTCCCATATAACACATTTTAATTATGATCAAGATTGTTCGCTCTTTTTGACTTCCTGTTTCTACTGTCTATTTGGTTGGATAATTAAACATGGTCGTGGAGAAAATAGCCATTCTTACTGTTGCAATAATTTTTTTTTATATAAATGATAGGGTATGATTAAAGAAAATTGGAAGGTTCTACTTATAGATACTGGCAATAGGAATTGACCAATCAAATGGAACCATGTTCTGCTAGTAATCAATCAGAAACTGCAAAAATTTAAAGTTCAAGACTTATACAGATCAGCTACCCACCAAAAACTTTTTTTCATCTCCAGGACTTCTATAGATTAACTACATATTGGAAACTTTTCTAAAATTAAACATGGCTTTCAATTCAAAACTTACCATGGGGAAGGGATCAGCTTTCACGTGATCTAAAAGGAAGATAATCATTAATTAGAAATTACCATGTCTTGCTTGTGACTATAACACATGCTTTTAAAATTGCTATAACCACTCTGTTTGGTTTATATTAATTTTGGCATATGCCTTTTAGACTAAAGAATACTCAACAGAAGTTCCAAAGATTTGTCTGCATCTATGCAGATGATGTTTTTATAGTCAGTTCCTCTATAGAGGAACATATTCACCACATAAAGCTCATTATCATTTTGAAAGATTTGGGATAGCAGATGATGATCGTGTGATTAATTGTTTGTTAATAAAATCTCATCATCATCATAACCTTGAGCCCCTGGAGGAGCATGGGCCATCCACAACAGCCCACCAGCATTCACGGTGCTGGATGATTCGCTCTAGTTGCCCCCAAGAGTAGCCAGTCTGCTTGGCATCTGCCTCGAGGTCTCTTCTCCAGGTGTTCTTTGGTCAGCCTTTTTTTTTCTCTTCCCCTGAGGTTCCAGGTCAGGGCCTAGCATGTGATGTTTGTTAGTTGTTTCCTCAGGGTGTGCCCAATCCATCACCATCTCATTCTAATCTCTTCTTCTGCTGGTACTTGGTTGGTTCTCCCCCAGAGATCTGTGTTACTGATGGTAATTGGCCAGTGGATCTTAATCATTCTTCGAAGGCATGAGTTGATAAAAGTTTGCACTCTTCTGATGGTGATCTTTGTTGTTCTCTATGTTTCTGCTCCATACAGCAGGACTGATTTGCTGTGTGGAATTGAACAGATGGATTTTGTTGCGAGATTTGAAGAGGTTGGATCACCAGATGTTCTTGAGGACTATGAACGATGTTCTTGCCTTTCTGATGCAGGGCTTAATGTCTGCATCTGTTCCTCTCTGCTGGTTAATCACACTCCCAAAGTATGTGAAGGTCTCGACCTCTTCCAAGTTGTTGTTACCCAACTTCACTTCTTTCCTGGAGGTGTTGATTTTTAGTATCTTGGTCTTGTTGGGGTGGATGTGGTGAGAGGCGTGGGTGGCTAGGCTAGAGGTCTTGTTCTTCATCTGTTTCTGTTTGTGGGAGAACAGAGGTCATCAGCGAAGTCAAGGTCGTCCAACTGAGTCCAGTCATGTATGCCATCTCACTCTCCATCCATCGTCTGTCTCATCATCCAGTCAATGGCGAGAAGAAACAAGAACGGCGACAGAAGGCATCCCTGTTGTACACTGGTCCTTATGTTGAAACAACATGTCAACTGCCCTCCACGTAAGACCTAACAAGCCATTCCCTTATACGATTCCTTGATAATTCTTGTCAGTGTTAATAAAATCTACTGAACCAATATTTCCCAAAATGTACTGGAAAAGTGGCACATAAATCATAGAATAATTTTCTTTTGGATGAGCCTAGAATTTTTTTTACCTTTATATAAAAATCTATTTTAGGCCAAATAAAATTGAATTTTAATTTAATAAGAGAAAAGAGAATATTATAAAAAAAAAGCAACATGCAAAAAAATAAAAATTGTCTTTCCTAATACTTTCTTCAAATGTCTACTTTTTTTCAGTCTCCCTCTTTCTTTTAAAGTCTTTTACAAGACAAAACCTTCAAAAAGACAAGATTTTGTGTTTCTTTTGCCTAAAAACGTTCTATGAAAAAAAAAATGTGTATTTTTTTATTTATAAATTTTCTTTTTCCATGAAAAGAAAATTCTTCTCTTGCTTCAGGTTTGACTCGTAAAAATGAAGACAAGAAATCTCATTCTAACATTTAATAACAGCTTTATTGTATTATCTTCATTAGTAGGCCCTGTAAGAAAAAGGGTTGGTATTCAGAAGAGCTAGTGTGTAGTGACTAGGGCTATGACAACAGCATATTCTTTTCCTTGTTTTGATTCTCAGGTATATATCCATTGATATCTTATATGTTTTTATGTAAAGTGATATGGTTCTCGGTTGATTGTGTCTAACTGTGTCAGATATATACTCGAGAGTAAAAACAATGAAAAGAATATGCTGTTGTCATAGCTCTAGTAATTACATAGATTTGTAGAGGACTAGGATATATAAATCCTAATCCTGTTGCAAAAGAAAATAATGAAGCGAATGGAATGAAGTAAACAATAACTCAATTGCGGAATGGAATAAACATGTCGTTTATTTTCTGTTGAAAATAAAAATGGTTTAGGTGTAACACGTGTTCATTCAGGCGTTGACGACTACATGCATGGAAAAGAAAGGGATGAAGTCGAGAACGAGAAATGGCCGTCTCGCACGTAGAAAGGAAAATAGAAAGGGAGTGTTTGCCTCAGCAAAACCGTGCGTTCATGATAGCAGTCGTCCACGTGGAAAAGTCTTCAAACCAAGAGCTATGGACGCCGAACTTGCCTGGTTGACAAACCCAGGCAAAAGGGAAGAAAGAGGAAGTTGAATAGTGTTGTGGACTTTTATATCGGGGTGAGTGTTCTGACTGCGCATGTCTAGAATTCCTTTCAGGGGAAGTGACGTTTTGCATGTGTGCATACTTGTGCACGTATGTGTGCGTACATGTGTGTACATTAACGTTAGTGTGTGTGTGTGTACACGTGAATGTGAGTATATGACGATGTGTATATGCGTGCGTGTGTGTGCGTATGTGCGTGCATTCATGTGGATGTGTGTATGTGAGGAAAACATGTTTGAACAGATTAAAGATTAAACATGCCTGTTGAAAGGGAGATGAGTTTATGTGTGTGGGTGTGTGTGTTGAAGTTATGGTTCGTAGGCATGATGGATTATTTGTCTTCTGAAATTAGTAGTACAAGCATGCATCACAAAAGATTAGAGACAATGCCGTAGGAAGATAAGAGTTCCTTTATGTACACGATTGAAGTTTGGTTGTGATGGATGCTGGATTATTTGTATGCATTTTAGTCAAACTCCGGGCCCAAATGCCGAGGTAGACTGTGTTGCATCCCAAGAGAGTAGCTGGGGATTGGTCTGTGTCACATGAAGATGCCTTTAGTCCAAGTGCCAGGAAGAAAGAGACAGCAAGAAAGAGTTACTGAGGTTGACCCTTTATGCACTTTGTTATGTGTTCAGCTTGCCAGACAGATGGCATCTGACTGGGCAAGCCAGAAATGAAGTTGACTGCTACAACCAATGAGCAATGCTGTTATAAAATAAAACATTCAAAATTTTAAGCTGCGAGTATGTGCTGCTCTTGTTGCTACAGACATTTTTCTTTAGGACTTTTTTATTCTTATCAATAAATACTTCTAATTTTCTTTAATTCAAAGTAGCAGTCTCTTTTCCATGAAAATTGAATTCTTTTCTTTCCTTCAGAAGGAAAATTTCAACTAAACTGTCAGGGCCAGTCAAAAACATTTTCTTTTCTTTAGGCTGGATCAGTCGAAATTTTTAATGTTTGTAAATAAAAAAAAAAACAACTTGTCAGAATTCGTACTCACCAGCGCCACAATTTATACCAACCCCACCTAATTTAAACTGTAATTCACAGCATTAACTTTCAATGTTTATGCTCTCTCTCTCTCTCTCTCTCTCTCTCTCTCTCTCTCTCTCTCTCTCTCTGTCGGCTGTCAAAAACATGACTCCCTATCTTCTCCAGTTTATCCTTCTTATAGCCTCTATTCTCCTTATATGCAAATTAATGCCACATGCATATAAAGACTCTATCTACAAACTTAAGTTTTTCGTTTCTTCTTTTTTCTTCTCCGGTCCTGTAACTTAACAGGCTAAACAGAGGAGCTGGTGCTTGGGTGAGTAGTGCCTTCTATTACAATCTTAACAGATACCAGAAAAAACACAACCTGTTGTCTGGAAGTTAATTCTGGATCTGATACAAAATGTGGCGTGAAAAAAGGCTGGAAAGTAATTCTACCCACAAACACCCAAGCAGCACTCAGTTACCTTTTCCTCTTTGGTCGACTGTTATAGCAACCCCACATGCCAAAACAGAAGGTGGCGATAACGACGACAACGACGATGTCACAACGGGAGAAAGAACAGTTGTGAGCTGATACACTAGCAAGCAACATTGGCCTCATCACCCCACTCTGACACTGCTCTATTGTATAAGGAAATAAAATCTTGAACAAATAAAATTAAAATATAAAAATTTAAGAAAAATATTTATTTTATTTGCTAATTTTGATAAAAAAGAATGTGTAGCTTTTTATTCCCCACTCGCCAATTATCAACACTTCTCACCTGACTCTTCTCCATTGATCACACAAAGTGGATGTTGTAAGTATTAGGGTGTAATATTTACTGTTATCTCGTTTGAATAAGACACAACACAAATACTAATTTGAAGGATTATTTTATTTTCTGTTAACACTGCGAACATGGTAAGATGACATGAGTATAGCAGTCGTCAAAACACGTGTGTACTGGATGTTGACTCAGTGAACTCTGCCTCGTTCTCGTTTAAAAGGCACTAGCGTGTTCTACTAGGATGGTAGTAGTAGGCTGGTAGGGGAGGAGTCAGTAAGCAGGGTGACAAGGTGTAAGGAGTGAGAATTGTCTTTTACACTGTAAGGAAGAAGAAGGTTTAATATAGTGCTGAAGAGGATGGTAGTAGTGGTTTTGGTTTTGTGACCTAAATCTTTGGTCAGTACAGAGAGGTACCCTGCCAGTAGACGGAGTGCTCATATATATGTATATTTTTATTTTTATTTTTTAATTTTTTTAATTTCTAATTTTTAATAATAAATGTATTCATTGTCTTTTTTCCATGTAACTCTCCTACTTGAAGTTCTTATCTTTATCTTATGTTCCTGCACTTTTTCAGGGAGTAAAATGTTGTTTTTTTTTTATTTTTGTTGGTAGTTGTATTTTGCATACATTTTTGCTTGTTTTCAATGTAAGGTTTCAAACGGTCTATTGAAACTTGTGTATGCGTGTTTGGGTTCGTTTCTATTAGGAAATACTTCGGTGCTCGTTTGAGTACAATGTAAGGACCTGAATAGGGTGCTTCTAATGGTTTTCGAATGCGGTCTATTCTAATCCAAACTTTATCTCAGGTTTGAAGTTGATTTGGTACGTATGCTTTCTTTGTTGATTTTTCTCTGTTTGAAAAGTCTGTCAGATCAAATTTTGCCATTTTGTAGTTCTCTTGTAAAATTTTGTGTAATTGTTTCTGTATTTTCTGTACCAATCATTAGTTGTGGTAATAACATTTGTGTACCTGTGACCGCATAAAATGGGGAAAAATTGGAGCAGTTGAGCATACTTTGAATTCCCAAGAGGACTATTGGTAGAGCTGAAATCCAAGATTCTTTTCGGGCCATTATAGCTGCTTTAATAGTTCTGTGGGCTCTTTCTATAAGTCCGTTGCATTGTGGATGATAAGATGTTGTTTGTAGCCTATAGAATCCAATAATTTTTTCCAATTCAAGGAATAGTTCGCTTTCAAATTGTGTGCTTCTGTCAGTTATGACATGTAGTGGGACACCTAAGCGAGTAATCCACGTGTTAACAAATGCTTCTGCTACAGTTTGTGCTGTAATATCTGCTATGGGTTGTGCTTCTGTCCATCAACTGGTTCGATCTATACATGTCAAAACATACTGATATGGATTTGTATAAGGATTGTTGGCACATTTTGCTGGGGGTAATAGTCCAATTATATCAATGTGTACGGTATGGAATCTTGATGATGGTATTTCCAACGTTTGAATTGGTGATTTAGTATTCTGTATATTTTTGCTTGTTGACAAGATGTGCATGATGCACATAATTCTTTGATTGTTTTATGGCCAGTAAAATCTAGCCTTAATCATTTTGATAGATGATTTTATTCCAGGATGTGATACTGAATGTAAGCTGTCGAAGATAGATTTTCGTAGTGTACATGGTACAAAAGGTCTAGGGTATGACGTTGATGTATCACATAACACAAATTGATCTTTTCCAGATAATGTGAATTTCTTTAAGTCTGGGTAGGACTGTATTTTAGTGTCTGTTTTCTGTGCATCTGCAAGTGCTGGGAGGTCGTACATATCTATTTGTACGGCAAATGTTGGGCGAGATAAACAATCTGCAACTATATTTTGGTCACCCTTCACATGGGCAATATCTGAGATTAATTCTGTGATAATGGCTAGTTGTCTTTGTTGCCTATCTGATTTTGCAGGTTTTAGACTGTTAAATGCACCGCATATTTGTTTATAGTCTGTAAGAAGCAATACTTTGTCACTTTCTATCATGTGGCGAAAGTGTAATACAGCCAAATATGCTGCTAAAAAGTTCACGGTCGAAAATGGAATATCTGTGTTGCTGTGAGTTTTTTCAAGAAAAACCCTATTGGTACTGGGGTTCCATCTATGACTTGATGTAAGGCAGCACCTACTGCATATTTGCTGCTGTCCGTGACCAGTTGATACTGTGTACAAGTTGGTTGAGGGTAGGGTAATTCTGTTAGGTTACCCAGTATTTTTGTCATAGTAGAGAAGGCTTCTTTTTCCGAGGTATTTAAGGTGATTAAATCTTTCAGTGTTAGTCTCATTCTCTCAGATAAGGGTAAGACTAGTTTCGCAAATCCTGGTATTAATTTTCTATAAAATCCTACCATACCAAGAAATTTGTGTAGGCTTTTTGCATCTTTAGGGCATGGAAAAGATTCTATTTCTTAACTTTATTTGCAGTTGGTGTGATTCTTTTTGAGTTGATTCTAAATCCTAGGAACTCAAGATGGATTTGGAAAGTGATATTTTTAGGCTGTTGTTTTCTAAGATTTGAAAAACTGTCGATATCTTTTTTGTGGGATTGTTCGTTGTCACTGAAGATCAATATGTCATCTATATAAATGAAAACGCAGTCGATATCTCGGAAAATTTTGTCCATATATCTTTGAAACGTAGCCGCTGAGTTTTTTAGTCCAAACGGTGTGTATTCGTATTGATAGAGTCTTATCGGAGAGATTACGTCAGTTTTTGGAATATCATCGAGGTGCATCTTAATCTGATGATATGCCGAAATCAAGTCAATTTTCGAAAATCGCTATTTATCAGCGAGTTTAGCCATAAAGGAGTTGTGCAAGCCTTTTCTAGTCTCACACAAAAACACGCGTTCACATCTCAAGCCATTTTTCTTGTCATACACATACACGCACACAAACATACGTTCGCACATACACACACATACATATATTCACGTTCACGTACATACACTCACATTCACGTGCATACACACACACGCTAACGTACATACATGTATGCACACATATGCGCACACGTACACACACATGGGCAACGTCACTTCTCTTTAAAGAAAATCAGCACATGCCCAAAAGACCACCGGAAACAACTACAAAAGCAAGAAACCTGAGCTGTTTCCTTCTTTTCAATTCGGCTCCCGACCTAAGCGGTCGACGGGCCAACCGCTCCCTTTCAGGGTGCGCATGCCTGTGCACATCTCGTCCCCTGCTACTATGTGTGGGGCAAGAGTCAACAGACAGTATGTACACCTTACACACTTTCTCTCTCCATGGCCAGGATTGACTTTCTCACTCTCTCTCTCTCTCTCTCTAAAACAATAGACTTTCCTTCTCACCAGTTAACAGCGAGAGACGCACGCCAAACTAAACACGTGCTGTACCCTTTTCTTTCATTTGTTTCTTCATGAAATAAATTCTAATTCATTTATTTCAATAAACGCATTGTTCATTCCTTTCTCAATTCAATTCATTTTTCCTATTTTGTACGACTGGGGGATATATATAATATATCCGCCAAATATGCTGCTAAAAGTTCACGGTCGAAAATGGAATATCTGTGTTGCTGTGAGTTTTTTCAAGAAAAACCCTATTGGTACTGGGGTTCCATCTATGACTTGATGTAAGGCAGCACCTACTGCATATTTGCTGCTATCCGTGACCAGTTGATACTGGGGGATATATATAATATATCCACCAGTCCACTTCAGAGTTTATATTGGGGATGGGGTATCTGTCATTTTTAGTAATGCTGTTTAAGGTGTGGTAGTCTCCACAGCAGCAGTAACCTCCACTTTGTTGTTTGAGTACCAGATGTAGTGGGCTTGACCACTCAATGTCTGATGGGGTTATTACACCTTCATTTATTAAATGTTTAAATTCCTCTTTCGTCACCGCCAGCCTTTCAGCAGACATTTGTCTGGATTTAGAGAAGACTGGGGAGTGGTTGCCTGTGTCGATTCTGTGATAAACACCACAGTACTCACTGTTTTTGTTGGTGTGCGGAGAGATAATTTCTGGGTGTTTATCCAGGCTTTTTCTAATGAATACAGGCAGTTCTATTTCATTTATGACCACATTTACTGGTGCTGCAGCATTTAATAGTAACTTTTTTTTGGTGTTAGTAACTGGGTCGTAAATTGTTCTATTTTTGCAGTCTATTGTAAGGCCAAATTTATTTAAGAAATCAAGTCCGAGGAGGGGATTGGTGAAATTTGCGATAACAAATGTCCAGGAAAATGACATTCTAAAACTTGGTATCCCAATTTCAAGGTTAGCTTGGCCATGGCATTCTATTTTTTCACCGTTGGCAGTGGTTAGTGATACTGGTGTTGGGTGTAATGTGACACCATTTATCATGGCTGCTGGTATTATCGAGATACTTGTGACCGTATCTACAATAAATTTCAATGTTTTTGTCCCTAGCCTTGCTTTGACTTGTAGTAGTGGCGAACTCAAGGGGACGGATATGGCTCGTGCTACTAGTTTTCTGAGTCACTTGGTGTTGGTGTGAGTGGGCGTGAGCTTGGTAGTATTTTTATGTTTCGCTTCCCTGGCCATTTGCACCAGGGTTTGCAGGTTTTGGCTTGCTCCGCGAAATAAATATGTGCTCTGCATATCTTTGTTTTTTGTTCAGGAAAAAATGGTTTAATACCTATCGGTATCTGAACGTTGCTCTTGTTTTTGTCAGTATGCTGAGCGGTAAACGCTGTTGCATTTATATTATTCAACAAGGGCATTAGTTCGTCCGCTAGTTTTCCTAGTTGAGATGCGTTTAGCTCTTTCTGTGAGGCAATGACCGGGGAAACTGTTGCGGGTAAGGCTTGTAAAAATTTATGAAGAAGAATCTCTTCGCCAATACCTATCCTTTTTGCAATAGACAGCATCTCTTGAAGATATGCGGAAGGACGGCCAATTATAGTGTTAGTTGACATTAGTTTGTCGAGCAATTCCAGCTTGGTCCTTTCGTGGGACTCAATCAAGGAGCATTTTAGTTCCTCATATTTCCTGCCTTCTAAAATATTTATCAGCATTTTAGCTACCACCTCTGCAGGCAGGGATGATATGACAGCGTAAAATTTGGTTGTTGATGCTGTTATATTGCGCAGGTGGAATTGGGCTTTCAGAATGGAAAACCAGCCATTTACTGCCGTTTCCATAAACTCAGGGTTTTTTAGGTTTATTTGTTGCACACTGGATTCTTCTATTTTCTTTCTTTCTTTTCTTTTTTTTTTTAAAGTATATATATATGTGTATCTTTTCTTTTTCTTTTTTGTGTGTGTAGGCAAAGAAGGAGGGGGGAAAATATAGTATTGTTGTACTTACGTCGAAGGTTCTGTTCGAAACGTTTGCGACGTGAAATTGAGTAGTCACTTGTATTTTCCTGAAGATTCCAAAGTGTGTTTCATTTCTTTTCGGTCCAAGTCCAGTTTATGTTGTTCATTTCTTAGTGCAAAGTTCTTTTGACAAGGATTATTTTATTTTCTGTTAACATTGCGAACATGGTAAAATGACATGAGTTCAGCAGTCATCAAAAAATGTGTGTACTGGACGTCGACTCAGTGACTCTGTCTCGTTCTCGTTGAAAAGGCACCAGCGTGCTTTACTTGGATGGTAGCAGCAGGCTGGTAGGGGAGGAGTCAGTAAGCAGGGTGACTAGGTGTAAGGAATGGTTAAGGAGTGAGAATTGTCTTTTACACTGTAAGGAAGAGGAAAGTTTAATATAGTGCTGAAGAGGATGGTAGTAGTGGTTTTGGTTTTTGACCTAAATCTTTGGTCAGTACAAGGGTCTTATTGTTAATTGAATTACCCTAGAATAGAAAATACTTAACAAGCATTAATAACATTCAATGATGGACTAGACTAAGCCCAAGTACATAAATACATATTTATTACAATATCGGCAAACGTGAATGGAAACAGCAACATTACAATACAGAAAAATACAATAAAGTGGTACTCATTTTCGTGGTGGCTCTACCGTGAGTGGTAGATAATATCGTTTATTCTGATTCAAATAGGCATTGTTCCCATAAGGGGTAAAAACATCCATTCCCTTCTAGTGCTAGGACTCTCTCTGTCCCTCAAAGAAAGTAACCCTCCGGTCTACTTCATAGGTGGGGTTGTTTGCCTTTATTCCCCTACATGGATACTGCTGAGTAAATTTCAGGCCAGATTGCAAGTAATAACTAAAATATATATATATATATATATATATATATATATATATATATATATATATATATATATATATATATATATATCATTAACTTTTTAGGGGTACAAGACTTTATTATAGCTGTTAAAAAGGAAGACTGAGTTTTTTTGTATCCAGGGTAAAAAGAAAGATGGAGGGAAAACATTTAATTGAGGCTGAAAAAAAAAATTAAATAAATAAGGGGGTAAAGTCAGTCGTCCAGGTTTCACTCTCACTTTTTAAAGCCGAATCGAGGGATTTTTGGTTTTTTTTTTTTTTTGTATAGGAAAACGAATTCAAATGGGGGGGGGGACGACTAAAATAAAACCAAACTATCGGAAAGAAAACAATTGGGGCAATAACTATAATTATACAATACAATACAATTATACAATATATATATATATGTTGCAGTTTCCACCAAAAGAAACCGCTCATCAAAAAAGACCCCCATTCAAAACGTAAAAATCACAGCCCTTTTGACAAGTACTTCGATGTGAATAATTATCTCATGGAACCCTGAATAGCACAATTCCTGCTAGAATAATATTCACTACTTTCCCAGCTTCAATTTGATATGACACATGGCTGTAAACCTCAAACAGATGACTCCCCACAGCACTTTAAAGACACAAAAGCAAACACAAATCATGAATGAAAAACGATGACCAGCGCTGCAAAGCTTTGGTGTCTACAACTACATACACCAGACGAGTATAAATACAGTGGTTTATTCAACAAGCAGTTAGTTGCAGCTAGATTGCCACACGGTGAGGTTGGGCTGTCAGCAGTCCAACCCAACTCAGCAGCAGCAGTCACGTCCACACAGAACTGTTTCGACTACCCCCACCCTCGACATCAGCCGAATCCAGTAGCTGCAGCAGTGACCACTCGCCGTCGATGCACCCAAGACCCAGCAGTCCAGTTTCTCAAGCAAGCCAGCATGCATTCTCTCATAGCCACTAGTGACGACCTCATAACCTGCCAGTTCAAACATTAGCTGGATTCCAAACCTCACCCTGAGACCTACCACCATTCATTTTATTAACAAAAATAAACCTGAACGGATTTATATTCGTTCATGACGGTACCCTCTGTGTTTGTCATCTCTTCTTTGCCATTGTTGTTTTTCGTCTTTTTCTTGCCTGTGTCATCTTTTAGTTGAAGGGTCGATTGTCACCGATATTTGGCCCAGCAGATATATATGTATATGTAATACAATACAATTATACAATATATATGGCATATTTCATTAATATATATGTATATATAAATTTCATATATATATATATATATATATATATATATATATATATATATATATATATGGCATATTTCATAAATATATATTTCATATATATATATATATTTGTAGTCATCCACATACCGCCCTGTTTCATTCTATCACAACTCATCAGTGCCGCTAGAGTAGCACCTCTCTCAAGCCGAGGATTGAACCTAGAACCATCGCGTTGGCAGTTGGCAGTTGGCTGTTCTACTGATCGACCCACGTCTCGCCAAATGTCTATTTAAACAAACATTTGTTCACTACTTTTACAGTGCTCTAGCCGCTTGTTTATAAACAAACAAACAGTGAACGTCGCATTTCTCAGCCAATTAAGTATACATACATACATATATATATATATATATATATATATATATATATATATATATATATATATATATATATATATATATATATATATATATAGGGGAGTTGAAGAAAGAGAATAAAATCAATTCTTTAAAAGGAGACTTATCGGGATAATATGGTATAAACTGTTCCTTTTTACCCAAACCCTTAATTGATGTATACCCTTATTAAATAAATGAATAAATCTATATATTACTGTATAGTTTTTATATCTTCATTTTCTCTCTTTACTGACTTCTATATATGTGTGTGTGTGTGGGGGGGGGATATTCCTTAAGAAAACATATAAAGAAATCAACTCATACCATAACACGAAGTCAGTTCATAATTCTTGCAGCCCAAGGGAGATAATATTTAACTCTTTTATTCTTGATTGCTTCCCTTTAGCCCCTCACTCATCCCCTCTCTTTCTTTCATTTTGGTTTTGATAATTTAATTTTCTTCTTTTTTCTTCCCCATTTTTTTTTTTTTTTTTTTTGCCAATTCTTATAAGTCGGTCTTTACATTTTTCCATATCTCTATCTAATTACATTGATTGGAAAGTCAGGGTTAGGAGAGAAAAAAAATTTCTTTCTGCTTTCAAAGAAAAAAAAATGCATTTTACCTTGATTATTATTATTTTTTTTTAATTTAATCCTTTATTATCGAACAAAAAATAGAACTGTAGCATCAGAACAGATACTACACTTTGATCTTGAAAACGACATCTCTTTTAAGTTATTCTTTATATAATGTTGACAAGATCTCGACACAGCGGCCACCTTAGTAAGTTACTAATAGTAACCAAACCAAACAGTAGATATCTACAAATCCCTAATCTTGTGTTTGTTGCGCAACAAGACGAGGATTAACATTAGCTTCCTTAAAAAAAAAAAAAACCCTCTTCTCTAATATTTTTAAAAATCAGTTTTATTCATATTTTCGCTTCACCAAAAAACAGCAAGAGGCCATAAACATGTTAAAGTTACAGGCTAAGAAGAAACTCCATTGCGTGGATTATTATGCAAGGGAAATGACTCGAGATGGAATAAAATGATCGTTATTTTCGTCTGAGTTATTTTTGCATCTTTCAATTTTTTTTTTTTTTTTTTTTTTTTTTTATCAAACTACAGGGTGAAAATAACACCACAACTTTATATTTTGAAACTTTTATTGAAAAAATCAATTCAGGTAACTTTATTATGTAGTAGAGCTGACAACCTCCTTCAGCCTTAATCACCGCCTCTTAATACAGGTCCGGTGTGTCAGAAATTTCGTGAAAATAGTGAATAATTCCACCCCATCTTTCCAAGCTTATAACTCCTCGAAAAATGCAATTCAAGCCCTAATTTTTTTTTTTTTCAATTAAAGGAGCAAGGACCAAGGTTTCATTAAAAAAAAAAAAAAAACAAACAAAAAAACAACGTGTTTTTTTTAAAAAAGGTTTTAAACTTCGGACTTTACAGGTAAATTTCTAAAAAACAATACTTTTTTTTTTGTTTTAAATTTGAATATATTATTTATTGACCTTTTCTCTTCAATTTGTGATATATAAGACTTTGGTACATAAATTAATTATTTACTTTTTAATAGACATTTCAAAATGGGAGGCGTGAATTATTCGACCCCCTGTCTTTCCAAGCTTATAACTCCTCGAAAAATGTAATTCAAGCCCTAGTTTTTTTCCAATTAAAGGAGCAAGGACCAAGGTTTCATTAAAAAAAAAAAAAAAAAAAAAAACATGTTTTTTTTTTAAAAGGTTTTAAACTTCGGACTTTACAGGTAAATTTCTAAAAAAACAATACTTTTTTTTTGTTTTAAATTAGAATATATTATTTATTGATCTTTTATCTTCAATTTGTGATATATAAAACTTTGGCACATAAATTATTTACTTTTTAATAGACATTTCAAAATAGTGGGGGGCGTGAATTAAAAAAAAAACGTTTGTCTAAAATATTATATTCGATTTATTGGAAAGAACATAAAATTTCACATTGACCCTGAAAATATCGTAAAAATAGAATCAATAGAAAAATTTTGATAGATTTTTAAAGTTTAAAAATTGAAAAATATTGAGTTCGGAAAATTCATTACTGTTTTTAAAAAAAAAAAAAAATATTTCTATTATTTTTAAAACAACTTTAATAGTTTATTTTGGAAGTATAATCACTAAAGAAAATAAACAACCCACTTTTAACAGAGAAATTACGAGATTTTTATATTTTATTCGCAGTTTCGTGTTAGAGGTGTCAAAAATTCCTACAAAAATTCTGATACACCTACAGTGGGAGCATGCCTTTATCACAAGCGTCAGCGGAAGCTTGGCGAATACTCAGTCAATGGCGGCGATCAGGCTAACTTTGGTGTTGTGGGAGATCATGTTGGTGATGTTCTCGATGTATGACCAAACAAAGTAATCCAGCAGGTTCAGGTCGTGGAGGAGGGGGGCAGTGAGAGAAGGGTACAAAGTTTTAGCACTCGTTCTGAAGCCAAGCTTGGGTCTCTTTGGACTTGTGGGATGGAACCAAGTCCTGTTGCCACACCCAGGGTCTGCCAGCGACTACTTGATTTCACCAGGAGATCATCACACTCTTCAGCACATCCAAGTACACTTTGGTGTTGACTTTCAAGCTGACTTTAAAAATGTGAGGTGGCATGATGTGGCCCTCACTTGAAACCACATCAAAGCCCATATCCACGACCGGAAACTTTGTTTTCTTCACCCTGGGCACACCTTCAAGCATTGAACCATCCAGATTTGCATTTTGAGGGTGCTGGCAATCGTCCAGTTGTCATGACTTGGATCGGTAGAGAGCATGAGTTGTTTCACAGCACATTTCCGATCTTGCTTGTTGAACATTGAGTCACTTTCAGACATGATAGAAGGCCTCTATCACTCTTAGGATTTGTACACAACTGGCAAACTAGTAGATGGTCTGCAACAAAAAAAGAAAACCGGTTTTCATCAGATAGAAATGAAATCATGTCTTTTCTAGGGCAACAATTTTATTGTTTCACCCTGTAGAGGTTTTTCTGATAGTGATTTTTGTTATGCTCATTAAGGAATGGATGCAGAGTTTTATTTGTTGTATTTTTAAATGTAACAATATATATATATATATATATATATATATATATATATATATATATATATATACATATATATATATATATATATATATATATATATATATATATATACACAGGGTGTCCCAATAAAATGTATACACTCTTTAAATGACCATAAAACCAACATTTATTATAAGAAAAAAAGTTTCATACATCAAAATACAGTGAACAAATATAGAAACCAGATAATTATCGAAAGTGTTCAAATTATTGGCCATTGTGGTCCATGAACAGCTGACATTGCTCACTGATTGAATTGAAAACGTTCCTAATCAGTTCAGTTGGTATAGCAACACATCTTCTTTTAATGGTTGCTTTCAACTCATTCATTGTAGTTCGTTTAGTGGTGTGAACCCTGTGTTTAACATGCTCCCTGCCCCCAAAGGAAGAGAAAAATCCATGAGGGGTCAAATCCAGTGAGCGTGGATAGTACAGAGCTCAATACTTTCTCTTCATCCTAACTATCTGCATTGTATGTGACTATCAAGATATGCTCTTACATCATGATGATAGTGGGAAAGTGCTCCGTACTGCTGGAAGTGCCATTCTTTATTCCTAAACATCTCTTGGGAACGTGGCATAGCGTATTCATGTAGCAAGTGGAGATAATTTAAATTTACAAAATTCCCACTAATTATGTTTATGACGCTATAATTACATTGACTAATGTATATCCATTAACCCTTATCCTCGAATAGCCTCCGGGCCTCGATGAATGGTAATTCCTGTGTAAAAAATAAAAATAAGGAGTGAATAGTTGCCTTTCAAAACAATTTTTTTAAAAATAATATCCATAGTCAATTTAAAAAATCAAATTCTGATTTCAACTTCTGCAAAATTTAGGAATTAACTGAAAATAATCTTCTGACTAAAAAAAAAAATTACTTCATTATGAGACAACACAAAAAATAACTATGGCTGTCACTCCTGCAAAAGTTGCTGTCTTCTGATTCTGAGGTAGGCAATTGGCTGAATAAAATTTGATTCGTGAATACAAAGTCAATTTCTTTTCAAATTTAATCAGACTCAGAACTTCTGCAAAAATTGTTGATTCCTAACTCATGACTCTGCCCCCCCCCCACACACACACATTTTGATTATAATAGATTTTGGTGCTTCTACATTATTGGGATGAAATTTTGTAGTCGATAAATGGAGTTTTCAGATAAAAAAACAATGGTTTCAACTGATTTTTTGTCAATCCTAATAAATTACAATGGCAGCTTCAAAATTATGCAGTTGAAATTACCTGAATATTACTGAATTAGTAAAAAAAAACAACTTTAATCGTATTAGCAGGCGAAAAATTGCTGCCATCTTTGTTTAATTCAAATGGAAAATTACCTCCCTGTTGAACTTTCCTGTGTTTTATGATTGTTTCCATCAAATTCTATTTTTTATTTTCTTTAATAAAAATTTTTCTACCTTATCAGTTTTCGTAATTTTTTGATATAATCATCTTAAAAATACAAGGAATACATAGACACCATTGTTTTTATGCGAAATTCAGTTTTACGATTTCTGACAATCTCGTCCCAATTCTGTAGAAGCGCCTAGACTTTTTTACTTTCTATTTTTATCTTATTTTAGTTAATTTTTTTAAATGATTTTTTTTTCTGCTAAAAAGGAACTTTAATGAAAGTATGCACTTTACTGAGCTATATTTCACATTTATTATTCTCAAGATGTCTTCTTTTTTTTTTTTTTGAATAAAATAGAAATTTCAAGTTACAATACTTACTCAATACCTTAAGTTAAATACACCAGAATTCCATTTAATTCAAAATAACAAATAATAGCAGTGTGATAATATTGTTGAATAGAAAAGGGATCGATATTAAACTTGCAATTTTAATTAGCATAAAGCTAAATTAAGTAGGAGCAAAAGGAGCAAAAGGAATTATTGTTTCTCACCATGTGAAAATAGTAATTTCGGTTGACAGGCGAGCTAGCTGGCTTTGTAACTGGTGCAGATCACCTGGAGTCAGTAGACAGTTACGATGGTCACATCCCAGACTTTGAAGAAAAGGAAATGGTACTTGTACAGTTTAGTCAAGACATTAAAAAATGAAAATATCGAAAAAAGTTTAAATCATATGCATCCGTTATGGGACGAAGTTCTCTGAAAAAAAATTTCACTTAATTTCATCAAGTAGTCTTTTTTTTTTACAGCGAAAAAACAATTTGTTATGATATCGAGCAAAATGTTCGATTTTTAGGAAGAAAAGCTAGTATTTATAGATGGAGGAGGGGTGTCAGCGCTTTAACTGGAGTTATCTCCCTTTGTCATTTCTAAAATGTTTTTTTTTTATCCAAGATGGCCGCCTTCAACACACTCTCATAAAAAAAGTGTTTTTCCGCTGTAAAAAAAAAACTACTTGATGAAATTAAGTGAAATTTTTTTCAGAGAACTTTGTTCTATAACGGATACATACAATTTAAACTTTTTTCGATATTTTCAATTTTTAATGTCTTGACTAAACTGTACAAGTACCAAGGAAATAAATTCTTCATTCCAGTCAAGGTAATGGTAAGAGTTAAAAAATCCATTGACCATGCTAAAGTCAGAAAAGGAATCTCTCATATTATAAAATAAAAATGAAATAATTTCCATTTCACTGAGAGAGAGAGAGAGAGAGAGGGGCTTATTGGAGAGCTAGGCTTAATTCCCTTGTAAAGATAATTAAAGTGAAGTAGTCTGTAGACATTATCGTGCAAGACGATATTAGGGGAGTGTAAAACAAATTCTTGATGAGCCGCCCCCTTACGTAATCCAATTTACCAAATTTTCACTCCTAATGATTACTACGATATTGTCCCATTGACTACTGTACACTCATTGACCCTTATCCTCGAGTGGCCTTCGGGCCTTGATAAGTGGTGATTCATACGTGAAAAAAAAAAAGATAAAATATTCAAGGCACTGACAACATATGTGCCGAAGTAACATAGCATGGATGCGCAGATGTAAATGCATGCAAAGTGGGGAAAAGGGACTATAAAAAAAAAAAGAGAATGATCACAAGAGAGATGAGATAACGCCTGAGATCTTATGAGAGATGTGGATAATGTTCGAGATCATGTGTGAGACGTGAAGGACGCTTGAGAAGACAATCATATGAGGGACATCACAGCGGTAAAGAGAGAATGATGAAATAAATGTCGTTGCTACAAAGAACTAGCGAGTTGGAGTTATTTCCTAATTTTTGTTTTGATCTCTTTTGCGACTGTGTGTTGGTTCCCGAACAACAGTACACTGATATCCTATGTCACACCTGATATGACCAAATAGGATTTCCTTCGGTAGTAGGAATATAGGTTAGAAATAAACTAATTAGAGTATTAACCATTCCCTAGTATTCCAAAAGAGGATTACAGCAACCCTTTTTTGTTTTTTTTTTTAGCGGGGAGGTGTCAAAATTGAATAGCAAGCAAGTCAAAGTATTAAAAGTCGTTTTAAGCCCCACCCCAACCTCAAACGAGCACGAGGAAAGACCATTTCATCAATTCTATTTTTAGATCATTGTGTGTGAAAGAAATATTTTGTGAGATCTATTTTTGTTAGACAGTGTATAAGAAGTTTTGTATGGGAGTTGAAGGGCATCGCTGTTTGTCGGGGTCTCCTCTCCTGACCATTTTGTTTACCCTATAAAGCCAGCTAGTTGAAGGCTGCTCTAGCAAATGGTCAGTTGGATTTAATACAAAAGAAAAATAGGAAAGCCCATACACAAAAATAAAAAAAAAGATAATGTCTTTATTTGCTGAAGACAACACCCAGATGTTCCACTACAGATTGGGGGTAATTCTCTAAGGTTTTAACCATTGCCTTAGATATGTGTACATTTGTTTTCCTCTCATGTCTATTTTACAGCATGGTGTCATTAGTATATATGTCCATCTTTGAAACAATTTTATCAGACATTGTTGTTTATGAATATCAGGAATAATAAAGGCCCAAGGACCAGCGCCTGAAGCACACCAACATTTATACATGTAGTCGAAAAAATTTTGTAATGAAAAATGAGTGTCTACTTTTTGCAAACCAATAATGATTCATAAATAATGGGCTTGAAAGCGGAAATAATTCACTAATTATTCTCAATCAACCATACAATCAGGATGCAAGATATAATTTAGTTGAATTTGAGTGATTATTATTTATTTTCCAAATCTAGTGTAGTATGTATGAATTGGTATGATGTTAGAAATGAAATAATGAGTGGTGGCGTTAAAATAATTATACCTGTTAAGGAAGGCACACGGTGATGTGAGGGGAATGAGAGAACTTAATGGAAAGAGAGTGAAAATGTTTGCTACCTTTTTTCTGTGAATACATATTTGAGAGAAGCATTTTATTTGGAGTAAATGTAATAATTTTTAAATGTAGGTGTAATGTATGCAAAGTTTCACAAAATATGCTTTAGGAAGTGCTGTAAATGATAAGTTTTGAAACAAAAATTGAAATCATTTTATTCATATATATATATATATATATATATATATATATATATATATATATATATATATATATATATATATATATACATATAGTAAGTTATAAAATGTATATATAACTTACTAACTAGCTTTACCTACGTATTGAGAACTTTTGAAGTAAATACTTAAAGTTTACACATAAATCTATACTTTCGTATATTAATTTTATGTGAGTAAATTAAGTAGTTATATATATATATATATATATATATATATATATATATATATAATGGACTCTACCATCGATTTTAACATATGAGCTTCCGCCACAATAACTAAGTTGCTCGGAAATCCACACAGATGATTTGTTTATAGTGGTGAAGACTTTGTGTAGAACCAACCACACTTTTTGGTATTACTGTTAATCTCTGTCAGTGCAGATGACTATATATATATATATATATATATATATATATATATATATATATATATATATATATATATATATATATATATATAAAATTTTTGTTAAATATCATTTACGTGTACCTATATCCATATAAATAAAAATGTAAAATGTGTGTTTCTTCATGATCGATAATCTAAATAACCACTGGATTGATTGCTTCAACATTTTGGTATAGTATTTTCATTGTACCCCTGCATGTTTTTATATATCTCTTTTTGATTATAACATTATACTTAATTTTTATTTAATAAATTAGATTTTTTTATTTACCAGTGATTTACCAGTCACGTGACATCACTAAAAGGAACTTTCGGTCTCGTTTTTTGTAAAGAGAATGTGTTTACAATATGGGTAAATTATTTAGAGTGAAATGAGTTTAGGAATTTATATCCAGACCTAAATATTATTTTTACTTAAAAAATAACATCAATACACTAAGTTATAACAAGTTTCATCATCATCTATTTCTACTTACATTATATTAGAAACTATGTGACCCCTAAAAATCTTTAAATATTTCATTTTTGGCATTTAAATAAAAAATTTGCAGAATCTGATAGTTGAGTGGCAACCTGCTGAAAATATTGAAAAAAAAAAAAAAAAAAAAAACCCCGAAAAGAACCTCTCCCAAACATACTGGCAAATATTTGGTTTTGTGTTTCCCTGGAGTGTTTCCAATAAGGGGGATCGATTTACTAGGACTTTGTATTAGAAACTGAGCACCCATTAAAAATCTTTAATTATTGAATTTTTTGCATTTTGGTTAAATTTGTTAACTTGCAATCGCTGATAAACCACTCAAAATATTGAAAAAAAGACGAAATTAAAAAGAATGGTACTCTAACAGAATTTGACCCAAATCCACGGGATTTTCCATCAATTATGGTTAGGGCTCGACCAGCAATCACTGGATTAAGCCGAGCATTGTTCAAATGTTGAAACACTAAATCGACATTTTTGTTATTATTTTTTTTTTTTTGCATCTGTTGACAAAAAATAATTTGTACATTCTCTTGATAAAAACTTTTCTGTACTTTCACCTAACAATTTACAGTTTTCATAAAAAGCATTCATCTTTTCTTGTAAAAAAATTCTGTTTGCCAAAAAAAAAAACAAAAAAAAACATGTTTACTGCCAATTTTCTTTAAAAAAAAAAATATACGTTTTCTTGAAAAAACTTTCACCTAAAAATTTACAGTAAAAAAAATTCATTTTTTCTTGGAAAAAAAAAAACACAACTTTTGTTGATAAAAAAATTGCAAAAACAATAATAAAAGTAAATAAACAATACAAAATGCAACTTTTCTTGAGGAAATTTTACAGTAGGTTTTTGTTATTTTTTTTTTTTTCTTTTTAGCTCAAACCATAATTGACAAAAAATCCTGAGGATCCGGTTCAAATTCTGTAAGAGTACTATAAAATATATACAAGGTTTTCATTGTACACATCACCCGATAAAAAAGGGTGCTTCTTCATTATTGTAGTGATATCGGTCAGCCGAACAGTTGATATTTACTTTAAAAAAGCATAATAACTACCTACATTATTTGTCAATTGCAACAATAAGCAATGTTATTTGCCTAATTGTCATGTCACAATTATTTTGGTCCTCCATGATTACAAGAAAAAATTTCACTACAATAACGAAGAAAGCACCAAAATGTTTATCAATATTCTCATTAATTATATTTGAAAGCAATATATTTTCTTTGAATAAAAAACCAATAGTTTACCAAACTATTTCCTTCTTTTCTTTTTTTTCCAACTTATCCTACAACGTTTTTACATTCTTTTCTTCTTTCTTTCTTCTTTTTGAATTATCATCAATCTCCCACTATCTTTGTTTGTTTATTCTTTAAACAGTTTTCGTTTCAATTTTTCTATCAATTTATTTTTGATGAAACACTACACTTTCATACAAAAAGAAAATCGGCTAAATTTTTCACTTTACAAGATTTTCCAGTGTTTGCTCTCATACACATATATAGTAAAATTAAACCCTCATGTTTCCTCTCTGCCAACCTCAGGAAGAAAGTCAGTGAACGTGCATTGAATGATTTCAATGGATATACCATTTTAATTTAAGATATTGCACTTCACAAGTCGTGTGGCATTGTGTGACTTACATCTACACTCTGATTGCTTCTCACATGGACAAGTATATGTTGCGTGTTCTACAATCTGAAAATCAGACAATCTCTACATCTGCACAGAAAAAGGGACACCTCAAAATATTGCGTATCCACAATAAAAATAAGGTTCCCTCTTTTAGTCTGCTTTTTGAATTCTTTTGAGTGTTACAGTAATATTATGAGATTTATGCATTATACTTTACTTTGATTTATAACTTGAAAATTTATATTTATAGATAATAAAAGTAAGAATAAAATAGTAATATGGAGTTCAAGGATGAGAACAGTAGTTTCTTGGTGTTACTCAATTTTTCTTGGGCAATGCTGAGACACAGATCCTGCTAGTATTTTACTGAGACTATAATAATTTTATAATAACTTCAAATATTAATATCTATTACTGAGTGTCCCAATAGTACCAGAAGTAAAAGAAAAAATTGTTGCTATAAATTGTTCTTTGATAATTGAAGCACCACAAATATTGAAAACATAAACATAAAAACATACATTTTATCTTTTTTGTTTTTTGTGTTACATTTAAACAAACTGAGCCACAGCAACGCGTGGCCGGGTATATATATATAATTTTATTAATATATGAGCAGAACGATAGAAGTAGATAAAAATTAAATGTTTGCTTGCATCTGTTCTTAATGTAATGTCTTCTTTTAGGATAAAATTTTCACTATTGATTTCTTTGTCATAATTACTTTTGATGCATCAAAAACTTTTTTTGTTTCTCTGACCAGATAAACTGAACATTCTTTTTTTTTAAATTTTACTAACGGTTCAGTCAAGTCCGTATATTTTGTTAAACATTGCCTGCATTTACCGATGTATCGTCTAAATTTACCAATCCTCAAAAAAATTCAAGTTTTCTTTTTATTTGTAGATATAAATAGTTTTAGTATAGGGCCTGTTATATATTTTCTTTTGAAATAGATTAACCTCAAAATTATATTTTATTACTATTTTTTTTACGCATTTCTTTTAATTTATATATTTATTCAAGCGTTTCTTAATTTATCCACGATGATGTCAGTTTTCTTTTTTAATTCATTTTAATTAGTCGCTCCTATATCGTCTTGGTAACTGACCATATTTTTCATATCTTCTCCTAAAACCATGTTTGATGGCCCTTTCAAATATAATGCTTGCTGTTCTTATTCAATATTGCACCTTTTCCCATTTTAGTAACGTCGTTAGTGTATTTACTGCTGTTACTCTTCCAATTATTATCTATTTGTATTTGGTGATATGCTGTTTTCAAATCTTTTTTTGTCAAATTGTTCATTCCTATATAATGCAACTTTAGCATTAGATATAAGATATGAATTCGAGCAAAATGTGTGATTTACGCCTATTTTATAATCTCAACGTATACATATGACTCCATCTGACTTTCTCAAATCTACAATGGGTGATGACCACTTGCTACTCTTAGGTGGAACATGTTCAAGAAAGTTCATTTTGTAGAATGTGGATATTTTTTGACTGGTTCATCACTTCTTGTTTCATTGGCATGAACACCATTATTTCTGCCACAACCAACTTTTTCTTGGGTCTCATATTTCTTCTTATGATCTGACTTATTTTTCTAAAGTCAAGTTTTTTTTTTGTTTTTTTTTTTGCATAGGAGTCACCACTTATCAAGGTCCGGAGGCCATTCGAGGATAAAGGTTATTGAGTGTGTACAGTCAATGGGATAAGTAATCGTTAGTAATGGAAATTTGGTAAATTGGATTACTTAAGGGGGTGGTTCATCAAGAATTTGTTTTTGTTAGACTTGAAGAAAACCAAGTTATAGTCAGCTGAGAAACAGGAAAACGGAAGACAGTTCCACAGTCAAGCACTTCTAAGAAAGAAGCTTTGTTCATGGAATCTATGTTTAGGTTTAGGCACAGATAAAGAATGGGGAAAATTATTGACAGTGGTTTCAGCTAGATGAGTTTTTTTCGTGAAAAATAGGCAAGGGGGGACCAGAGATTGGAGATCAGACAAGCACTTGCCATGGAAATAACGATAAAACAAAGATAGGCTCACAACGTCTCTTCTGCAGGGAAGAGAAAAGGGCCTCCCCCACTAAGTTACAAAGTCTATTTTGTACTCTGTCAAGGCAGGATAAGCTATTTCTAGCAGCTCCTGTCCAGATGTGGCAACAGTACTCCATCCTTGGACGTACTTGACTTTTATATAGATAGAGAATTGCATCAGCAGTGAGATATCTACTGGAGTGGTAGAAAGATCCCACCATTTTTCCAGCGATCTTGGCAACAGATTTGATGTACTTGTTCCATTTCAGATCAGGAATAAAGGTCAAGCTCAGAAGCTTGTCAAAACATGGAGCCTCCCCAAGACGAATGTCACCCATTTCAATTAATGCCAGATGGGCAGCAGAGCGCTGATGATGTAAAGATAGAAGCTTGGTTTTAGATGCATTAAAAGTAACCAGTTACCTCTTCCCCCATTGTACCACACGCTCAAGATCAGAGGAGAGAGAATTAGAGAGAACTTGGTCATTTACGGCCTTTGATATGTTACCATAGATGGTAGTGTCGATAGTATAAATGTCAACGAATGATCTAAGTATGTGTTTTGGGAGATCATTGATGTAGATCAGGAAGAATTTGGGCCCAGAATGGACCTTTGAAAGACTCCAGCATTAATACTGTGAGCTTCTGATTTCTGCCTATCAGCCACTACACTTATGAGCGAGAAATGATTTAATAATTGAGAAGACATTTCCAGCTATACCGTAGCTGAAAATCTTGTGAAGTAGGCCTGTATGCCATACCCTATAAAAGGCCTTTGATATGTCAAGAGCAATTGCCCAAGAAAGGAAGCGTTTGTCGAGAGATTCACTAATCTTATGAGACGTCTTTCAGGTTTGTGTGATATGCCATGGTGAATACTTTCATTATGTCCTCACATCAAGCTGTAGCCAAAAATAAATCCGTTATTTCATTTTCTCCTTTCGTTTCCTTGTTGTCTTCTTACTTTTTAGTTCTTGCACTGACAGCAAAACATTGCAAACATGTATCGACTAAGTTGGAATTTCTGACAGACAATTGAAATCTTAATGGCTAGTCAAGTTTTTTCTAACTTTTCTTAGAGCAGGGCTCTATGGGCTCTATCTTTAGTTGACATTTGACAACTAAATATTTTTGTTCACTAGCCGCCAAATAGAAAAGTTACAAGCCAAATCTACATGATTTTTGGAATGTGACATTTTCATTCCACGACGAGTACTTACATCATAAAGATTTTTCTGTATTTTTTTTTTTATATATATAAGTGTTATTCTAAATATGCACTGAATTTTATGTTGAGACTTGAAGGTATAAACATTCGGATTTCTTCAGTTGTTTTTTTTAACAGCCTTTGTTAAAAATAGTATATTGTTCTATCAAACTTTTATTGTTTAAATAATTTGACTTTTCTCGCTTTTTTAAAAAGTAAAGGTTGAAAAGACATTTTTCCACTGATTAATTGGCTTTAGAACATTGTCGGTGAAAAAAAAAACATAATCGTCAAAAGATAAGCTTTTTATTATTTATAGTCACCATTTTGGAAAAATCACTTTCAAATCTGACTATTTTACTCACAACGTAAAGCCCTGTCTTAGAAAAGAGAGTTGGTTGGTTGGTTGTTTTTGTTTTACAGCATATCAACCTTTTTCGGGTTATTTAATGCCGAATCTAGTTATTTTGAGGAACGATTTTTAATGGAGTATATTTGTTTTTTTAAGTCGGATTCTATTTAACCCATAGTTGGGACCCTAACAGGTACTACCACTCCGGGTCAGAGTGGACATGGGAGCAATGGCAATTAAAGGGTGGCTCCACACTCCCCAAGGCCCGCAAGGTGGGGCCTCACCATCGGATATAGTTTTAGGTCATATCCAGGACCAGAAAAGAGAGAGAGAGAGAGAGAGAGAGAGAGAGAGAGAGAGAGAGAGAGAGAGAGCATTATATAAGCTATTTGTTACTCTTATGCTAATTAGACATACTACATAATGAGAATCACTACAAAATACTTTTTGTATTTGCCATGTGTGAAGAGCATGGACTTTCACTATTGTAACGCAGGGGTCAGCAACTCATTCGACTCTGTGGGCCAAATCGTATTATAATGACAGGTTGCAGGCCGGACGAAGGTCATTAATAAAAACTTAAGGAAAATTACATATGCGGACTCCTGTCAACCTAAACATTTAAAACCATAATTAAAATAAACATTGAGTTATCAGAAAAAACAAAAGCAAATCTAAAATCAAAATTTAGTTTTTCTCAAGGAACATTAATATACTTCAAAGTGAAAAAAAAAATCAAACGAAGTGAAATAGATGAAATTATAGCGTGTATGTTTGAAACTGTTCTCGAAAATTGTACTGCAAACAACACACACACACACACACACACACACACACACACACACACACACACACACACACACACACACACAAACGAAACACATATGCCCATACATACGAGTACAAGTAGTTACAAACATATACACTCATGTATATACACGTGTGATATCATTAACGCATTCATGAGGAATGTATGTAAAATGCAGGAATGTTTAACTGCCTTTAGAGTTCTGCTAGTTCCATGTCATTTCCTCCTTGGCCTCTTTCACTTTATCATCCCTTTTGTTGGGGAGTTGCATAAATCCCCCAAAACAAATAAATAAAAAGAAATACACTAACAAATAATGTAAAATAAACTTTTGTTTATTTTCGTTAAAAGAAAAGAAATGACTTTTTTTTGTGTGTGTGTGTGCAAAGGTGTCAGTCTGTATGAAAGAAGGAAGAGAGGAAGAAGGTGAAGACTTGAGAGCGTGAGAGAAAGAGTCCGACTATGTGTTGTGGCGAAGTGAGAGAAAAAGAGAGTCAAGCAATGTTCTTTGACGTGCGAGAAAAGCTGTCATTTCAGCTACTGAATTCCCTCGGAATTCGACTTGTCTTTCTGCTGGTGTCTGATGTCCCTCTCTGATGAGGGAAATTCGTTTTGCCTTTTATAATTCTTTAGAGGCTCCCAGAGGCTTGCAAAAAATAAGATTTTTTTTTTTTTAATCGAGCCCTGATTGGTCAAAAATTCATAATTTTGACAAAAAAAAAAAGTGCTTTTAACTACATCGGTCATTTCTCAAGCATCCTGCTGTTTGACCCAAGAAGTTTGGTGTTGGTGAATGCTGTAATTCCTGCGCAAATGAATTTATAAATTTTAATGTGTGTGTGTGTCTTAGAAAAATAAAATAAGGAACAGCACATTTTCGCTTCTATTATCTTTTAATGTTAAAGCGCCCTCTCAAATAATAAAATCCTATCTAATTTCCACCATTACTGATCATCACTGTGATGTCTCGCCAGCCATCTGACTCTTATTAACTCTTCTCCTGGCATGGTCTTTGGGCTTTGATAAGTGATGATCTCCTAATAAAAACAAAACACGTACAATAAGTTTCTTTGTTTGTAATATTTTAGTATATTGTTATGAGGAAGTAGAGAAGAAAGTCACTAGTTTGTATAAGTTACTCTCCTTCTTACTCTATTTGTTTAGCCTACTCTTTCCTTTTCATATCTCCCTTTCTGTATCAAGGTCAAGTCAATAGCTGATTGCTATATCCACGTTAAAAATAAAAATAAAAAATTAATTTCACATAAAGATGTTAACTCAACATTTATTTGAAACGGATCTCTTAATTAGCCTGTGTGAAATATCAGGTTGACAAGAAAGTTCTTGCAGTTTTTAACTTTTGAATTCAGATGAACACATCTCGGCTCAAACAAAGATATATTGATTGAAATAAGCGCCATCAGAATCAACACCCTTTTCCCAACACAAAACAAGTGTATTTATGCCAGTAACGTAAAAATCTTGTGTTCTGATAAAATCTCTGATGGTGTTTTTCATATCGCTTAGGTTTTTGAAGCATTTCTCATGCAGAAGGTTGTCGAGATGCTTGAAAAAGTGGTAGTCGATAGGTGAGAGGTCTGGAGAGTATGACGGATGAGGCAGAGTTTCGTAACCCAATTCATTCAACTTCTGTAGGATCGGTTTAGCAACATGCGGTTGGGCATTGTTATGGAGAATTGGGCTTTTTCTGTTGACTAATGCTGGGTGTTGTTGTTGAAGTTTCTAATGCATTTCATCCATTTGTTGACAGTACTTCACTGCCGTAATGGTTTTGCCTGCATTCAAAAAACTGTACTGGATGAGACTGGTCGCAGACCACCAAACAGTCAACATGACCTTTTTTTGATGCAACTATGACTTCGGGAAGTGTCGTGGAGCTTCTTCAGCATTTAACCATTGAGTTGAGCATTGTTGGTTGTCATAAAAAAAACTACTTTTCGTCACAAGTCACAACCCGGTCAAGAAAAGGGGTTGTTCTTGTCGTGTAAAAGAAGGGAAGATGACACTTCATAACAGCGTTTCTTTTGGTTGTTATTCAATTTGTGAGGCACATATTTATCAAGTCTTTTTGTCTTTCCAATCTCTCTCAAGTGGTTGGAAATCATCATATGCATTACATCTAATTCAGAAGCAAGTTCTCAAACAGTTGTGCATGGATTGGCTTTGACTAAGACTCTTAATTGATCATTGTCAACATCCGATGGACGACCGCTACGCTCATCATCTTCAATACTCTTGTCGCTACCACAAAATTTCTTAAACCACCATTGTGCTGTGCATTCAGTAGTGGTTGATATTGCGAGCTATTTCAGCAACTTTTTCGCCTAGCTTGAATTCAAATAAGAAAACTTTGTGAATTTGCTTTTTATCTATCTTATATTTTTTTTCCTATGTTATATTTAATGTTCTGAAAAAAATACATAATTGTTTTAAAACGATTGTAATTTAAACGGCTAGATAGAGCGAAAAACGCTCTTTAAAATGATATATAAAGTAAAGGTATTATAACGAAAACTTATTTGAAAATACATCATTTAGAATCAAAATTAAAAATTCCGCAAGAACTTTCTTCTCAACTGAATACCAATCCCAACTAAAAGCCAATCGAGCCAATAACAATACAGTCTGCGAACAAAACATTATGCTCAGTCCCAGAGAGAAAGTAAATGAATGACAACTCAACTCACATACACAGTCACATGTGTCCTAAAATGGAGTACTGTCACATCTGAGCAAGAGCTGCTTGGAGCACCCTATCCTGTCCTGACAGAGCTGCTTGGAACACCCTATCCTGTCCTCACAAAGCTGCTTGGAGCATCCTATCCTGACAGAGCTGCTAGGAGCACCCTATCCTGGACTGACAGTGTTCAAAATCTAGTAGTGGTGAGCAGACTTACTATTGAAACCAGTTTCTTTTTCTGGTCAAATGTTTTTCAAGAAAATCTCTTTCATTGTCTCTCTCTCTTTCTCTCAACTGATATACAAGGTACCTTCAATAAGTTCCCAGACTTTTTTCGTATGGGCACTTTTAGTGATAGTACACACATGAAACTCTAATCCCCTTCAAAGTAATCTCCTCTGGCTGCAATGCACTTGTATTGTTCAAACAACTTCAGAAAGGCCCCATGGAAGTCCTTTTGTGTGAGCATGTCAATGACTCTTGGCACAGTCTCTTTCATCTCCTCAATTGTATCATAACGACAACTTCTAAGGTTTTCGTTGAGCTTAGGAATAACCAAAAATTACAGAGAGCAAAGTCTGGACTATAGGGAGGATGAACAACTGTCTTGACGCCCATCTTGGTCAAAAAGTCTGTGACAAGGATGGAGTTGTGGATTGGTGCATTTGCGCAAATCTTTTGCATCTTCAATTTCTCACAAATAATTGTGTACATTTCCCACACTGACATCAAACTGTGCACTTATTGTCTCTATAGATACACAACAGTCCTTATCCATGAAATTGTTTATTTGGCCAATCAACTCTGATGTTCTGACTTCCTTACTCGTCCCACACCTCTCATCATCCCTCATAGACTCCCTGCTTTCCTTTAATCTCTTTTGCTACTCAAAAACTGATGCTGACAAATACGTACATCATAAAGATTTTTCTGTTTTTTTTTTTTTTAAATAAGTGTAATTCTAAATATGTACCGAATCTTATGTTGACATTTGAAGGTATAAACATTCAAATTTCTTAAGATTTTTTTTAAAGGTATAAATATTCAAATTTCTGAAGATGTTTTTTTTTTTAGCCTACAAAAACAAAAAAGAGTATATCGTTCGATTAAAACTTTTATTGTTTAAATAATTTAACTTTGCTCGTTTTATTAAAAAAAAATAAAGGTTGAAAAGACATTTTTCACCTAATAATGAGTTTGGGAAGATTATTGGCAAAGAAAACACAGTCGCCAAAAATTAAGTGTTTTATTATTTCTTGTTGCCATTTGAAAAATATCACTCACAAATGCAACTGTATCACTCTCAATGTAAAGCCCTTTTAATACCTTTATCCGCTGTGCCATATGTCTATTTGCTAAGACATTGTAAGAAGAACACCCAAGATGCGAATAGTAGGTGTTAAATAAAAATCAGTTTTGAGTAACACCCTTCTAAGAGTTGAAGGTTCAAACCTCAGTACAGGTGATAATAATTAAAGCATAAAATAAAATTATTTAAAACTTCTATTCAGCTATTCATGGCTGACGGAGTGGGAACAATCTACCCTAATGGATTAAATAAAGGGTTTGAAGTTTTGAATGCATTCCTGGTTTTGACATGAAAACCACCTTCAAATGCTTCATTATGTCAGTTAAAATGTGAAAATATCATCCAAGATGAGAATTGTCATCATTGGTTTAATGTCCATTTTACATGCTGGCATGTATTGGACAGCTTTAAAAAATTGACTTCCAGACTAATTTCTGGCTAGATCTTTATTTATCCCTTTTTCTCTCAAGTCAATTTTCATCACTTTTTGCATATTATTTTTTTTTTGGCCTTTTATTGTGAACTGACCCTGCTACCTCAAATGTTCTACATTTACTAATTCAAAAACTCTCATCCATTCTTCCAATGTGACCATACCAACAAAGTCTCTTGCTTTGCACACATCTCCTTATACTGTCTAGGTTTAATCTTCCTCTGAGGATATCAGAACTAAGCCTGCCTTTAACACTTGCATTACACATCCATCATATCATTCTTGTATCATTTTTCTCCATGCAACACATTTCCTCAACTCTCCCAACCATATATCATCGCACTACATACATAATAAACTCTTCACTTGGTCGACAATGGTAATGCTCTGCTGGTTAGTAATGGCAAAAATTCTCTAAACGTTCTCAATCCTAATTCTTGCAATCACACTAGCACCTGCTCCACCCTGTGCTCCAATTGTATCACAAAAGTAACAAAACTTTTCGACAACCTCAATAACTTCACCATGCAGAGATACCTTCTCCACATCTGAGTCCTCATCCATCTCCATTGTCTTATATTGTGGCATACTGGTTTATATAACACTAGCCTGGGTGCCTGGCGTTGCCCGGGTGATTAGAGGTGTGTGTTGAGCAAAAAAAAAAAAAAAAAAAAATGATAGTAGGCAGGCAGGCTCGAACCCGTAATATGAAGGAGGATAAGGACATTATAAAAAAACGTGACGTTTTTGCCATTGCGTCCACCACAAAACCAGAAGTGGCTAAGGTTTAAATTAAGACTCGTCAATCAAAAAGAGGGGATGACTTTCGAAAATATCGGTGAAAAAAGCGACCCTTCCTTGTAGAAAACTGCGAAATTAAGGGTGAAGGAATTAATGTTTTGGGCCATTTTTTATATTTGTCATCCGAAGGGTTGAGCTTCAAAACGATACCAATCTCATCAAAAACCGTCGCCTCTATCGAAGGTTTTAGGTGGATATACATACATACATTTAAACAGACAGGTGAGATCTATATTATAGATGGGAGGGGGATGTAAATCATGTATATATAAAATATTATGCATAACATAAAATATATATAAAATATTATATAAAATATTATGCATAACAAAAAATATATATAAAATATTATATAAAATATTATGCATAACAAAAAATATATATAAAATATTATATAAAATATTATGCATAACATAAAATATATATAAAATATTATATAAAATATTATGCATAACAAAAAATATATATAAAATATTATATAAAATATTATGCATAACAAAAAATATATATAAAATATTATATAAAATATTATGCATAACAAAAAATATATATAAAATATTATATAAAATATTATGCATAACATAAAATATATATAAAATATTATATAAAATATTATGCATAACAAAAAATATATATAAAATATTATATAAAATATTATGCATAACAAAAAATATATATAAAATATTATATAAAATATTATGCATAACATAAAATATATATAAAATATTATATAAAATATTATGCATAACATAAAATATATATAAAATATTATATAAAATATTATGTATAACAAAAAATATATATAAAATATTATATAAAATATTATGCATAACATAAAATATATATAAAATATTATATAAAATATTATGCATAACATAAAATATATATAAAATATTATATAAAATATTATGCATAACAAAAAATATATATAAAATATTATATAAAATATTATGCATAACATAAAATATATATAAAATATTATATAAAATATTCTGCATAACATAAAATATATATAAAATATTATATAAAATATTATGCATAACATAAAATATATATAAAATATATATAAAATATTATGCATAACAAAAAATATATATAAAATATTATATAAAATATTATGCATAACAAAAAATATATATAAAATATTATATAAAATATTATGCATAACATAAAATATATATAAAATATATATAAAATATTATGCATAACAAAAACGTTCAGGTGTATATAACGTCTCGTTTGTGTCTCTTTGTGTGTTTTTTACATATACACGAACATCATCTTCTGTCATCGTGTCACTTTTTCTTCCTAATAATGCCGGACAAAGTTAGTGATTTTATAATTTTTTATTCTTCATTCCTTTTATTCTTCAATTATTCTGTCGGGGCTGCAATTTTACCATTGTCTAACTCTTTACTGTATCGAATATTTTTTTTCTCTTGTGTCATTTCTACACTTACCCAGGTCCCCCTCCCCCAATACTATTGTTAAAATTTATTATTGGAATTTACTGACGTCAATTTGTGGCTTGTGATTCACCTGCTAAATTTTTCCTCAAAATAAACGCATTCTCCAATTTTGAATTCATTGTCTTCCTATATTCCTTTTGCAAAAAAAAAAAAAAAATAAAACAAACAAAAAAAAAAAAACTGCCGACACCATTCTATTTTTAGGTGTACTTTTAAAATACTCATGCTAATAAATGCCCTGCCTAGCGTCGAATGTTAGCAAAAGGGGTAGACAATTTCCATTCAAATTAATTTGGGAATGACTCTAGGAAATTTAGCTGAGTTGTTCAAGAATTACAGAAGTAAACCTAATAACTGAATTCTGGTAAGCAATATTAAAAAATTATTTTAAAATGTGTTTTTCCATCGGTTATGTATTAATTTATTTACCTAGTTGTTTTTCTTTCTGCACTTGCTCCAATAACCGCCCCCCCCTACTATTGTCAAAATTTATTATTGGAATTTATTGTTGTCAATTTGTGGTATAATAAATAAAATAAACGTATTCTCCAATTTTTAATTCAATATCTTTCTTCATTTCTTTTGCAAAAAACAAAAACAAAAAGAAACTGCCGATGCCATTCCATTTTTAACTATACTTTTCAAATAGTCATACTAATGAATGCGCCATCTGGCATCGAATGTTAGCAAAAGGGAATGACGCAAGGAAATTTAGTCGAGTTGCTCAAGAATTACACACGTTAAATTTGCCAACTGAATTTCTTTCTGTATTCCAGTTAGTGAGAGGGGAACCTATTGCATTACTTTCGCCTAAACAGGTCAATTGAACTTATATTAAGTAGAATACTTAATATTATTATCAGTTTTTTTTTTGGGGGGGGGTAATGGAGAGTAGACAATGCATTAAAAATGTGTTGTCGACAGCTCTCGTAACCCTTACTTTCCCTACTTTGTCTCTCAGTCCTCTTGTAGAAAGTGATTTTTCTGACAAAGGATGAAGAAAAAGCTGTATTCTAGGTTGGCAGTATTTTTGCATGAACAGTCGCCTGAGATGACGAAAATTTTCTGTTTCTATTTCTACCCTTGTAAGGGTGCTGAAGGCAAACGTTTTTCTAGGCTGATGTTATCTGCCTGATAGTCAGGGACCCAAACTTTGGACTAACCACTAAGGAGGCCGTCCTATCAGCAGGTGCAAAGTACTGGAGCTGCTGTATTGCCATTTGGTGAATGGATTCTGGATCATGCAGTAGCTTCTAGTGGGACTTCTCGATGCCATATTAGCGGGTAATTCTTACAGCTTTACCTCATCATAGTCTACAAAAAAAAAAAAAATTTCTTCACTTGTTTTTCTTCCTTACTTTCCCTCTCTGCCTTGCTCTAACAAAATCTGTCGACCTATTCCACAAATCCTAAAACTGCATCATGAAAAGTCTCCAGAAAGAATACAAGATTAAAACCAGAACTCCAACTTTCAACATAAACCCCCACTACCATATCTCTTTCTCCCACATCAGGGTTCTACGCTCCAACCTTACAGAGGTTGAAATCCAATTACAGGAGACCAAACCAAACCAAACCTATTTTTCCTAAGCGAAACTGGCATTGGACCGACTATTTCTCTAGATGAGTTTGTGATTAAAAGATATTCTAATTTAACATCCAAATCTGACCTCCAAGATCGACATAGGCATGGAATATGTGCCTACATTAGAGATGGCTTTCTATGTGGTAGGGACATCTTCAGAGAAGACCCTAAATTGCCCTGTATGTACTTTAGGATTGCACTTGCTCACACCACTGCATTTATATTTTCCCTCAATCGCCTCTGTAACAACGGAGTTACTATTTTTAAGAGCATATCTGAAAAAATTGACCACATCCTGTCTGCTCATCCTTCATCTGTCTGTGGAGACTTCAATGTTCACAATTTGGAATAGTTAGCCCACTCAAACAAGACAGATGATGAGGGGAGGTTCTGTCACGATTTCTCCATTGCTCATGACCTAACTTAGATTGTTCACGAACCCATCCATGTGCCTGACATTGATGGTCAGTATGCAAGTCTCCAAGACCTTTTTCTCACAATTTGCCCTGAACTATGTTCATCTTCCATTCTGCCCCCACTGGGATCTTCCGACCACTCGCTTGTCTCCGTTAAGATAAAAACAAAATGTAATAAGTACTCCAATATACTTCTCAATCGTACAATATATCTATGGCTGACTGGGATTAGCTTTCATACATTTATATCAGATTTACCTCTACATTCCATGTTTAAAAAGAACATGTCCTCCATAGTATCAGACCTGACAGAATGGCTGATTGTAGGTATAGACCGTTTCATACCCTCCAGAAAACCCAGCAAAAACCTAACAGCCAACCAGATGGATACAATGGAAATAGTAATTTTTGTGCCATTGCGGACAAAAATCACTATTTCCATTGTTTCCAATCTAATAGATGTACTAAGACACCTTCAGGACTGCCACCAACCACTATAAAAGAGTAATAAAGAACATGAGCGAGTTGTGTGATCAGTCTGCCAAGTCCAAAGCAGCTTGGTTCCCATTAGTTTTGGCAAATAACGAACAGTGTTCTGAATAGAAGTGTGTGCTCTTTTCCAACCATCATAAATGGACGTAAGGTAATCTCGTCAGTATCGGACAAAGCCAAACTTTTTGCCAAAATCTTTGCAGCTAATTCTACTCTATGCGATCAGGGCTGCCAAACCCCATATTTCCTGAAATTGTCTGAAAACATACTATGCGACATATAAATATCTGTACGTGATGTTGCCAAGCTAATCAAAAACCTTAATTCTATTAAAGCAACTGGCCCTGATGGCATTCCTATTATACTGCTCAAAAAGCTTCAACTCAAACTAGCTCCCATACTTACAAAGCTGTTTAAGCATTGTCTTAAGGAGAATTGCTTCCCAACACCCTGGAAAACTTCATCAGTATGTTCCATATTTAAAAGTTCAGGTGATCGCTCATCTCCCTCTCAATACAGATCAATCAGTCTCTTGTGCATCATGAGTAAGTTGCTGGAATCTGTGTTAAATAGAGAAGTAGTCAACCACCTCAGCAAAAATAACCTCCTCAGTGACATACAATATGGTTTCCATTCTGCTAGATCTACAGCAGATGTGCTAACAGTTATATCTGATAAGATTAGTGAATCTCTCAATGGAGGCTTCCTTTCTAGGAATATTGTCCTTGACATATTAAAAGCCTTTGATAGGGTATAGCACAAAGGTGTACTTCACAAAATCTCCAGCTACAGTTTAGCTAAAAATGTCTTTTCAATTATTAAATCATTTCTGTCTGATAGATTCATAAAAGTAGTGGTTGATGGGCAGAAATCAGAAGCTCACAGTATTAATGCTGGAGTCCATCAAGGGTCCATCCTGGGCCCAACTCTCTTCCTGATCTACATAAATGATCTCTCAAATCACATCCTAAGATCATTTGTAGACATTTATGCTGACAACACTACCATCTATGGCAACACTTCAAAGGCCGTAAATGACCAAGTTCTTTCTGATTCTCTCTCCTCTGATTTTGATCACAAGGTTCAATGGGGAAAGACATGGCTGGTTACTTTTAATGCATCTAAAACCAAGCTTCTATCTTTACATCATCAATGCTCTGATCCCCGTCTGACATCAATCAAAATAAATGGCTCTTGTCTTGGGGAGGCTCCATGTTTTGACAAGCTTCTATGTCTGGCCTTTACTCTTGATTTGAGATGGAACACATACATCAAATCCGTTGCCAAGTCTGCTGGAAAAATGGTGGGATCGTTCTACTGTTCCAGTAGATTTCTCACTGCTGATGCAATTCTTTACTTGTATAAGAACCAAGTACATCCAAGGATGAAGTACTGTTGCCTCAACTGGCAGGAGCTGCTAGAAGCAGCTTATTCTGTCTTGACAAAAATAAAAGTTCAAAATAGGCTTTTTAGCCTAGTTGGGGATACCCTTTTCTCTTCCCTGCAACCTCTTTCCCACAGAAGAGACGTTGCGAGCCTGTCTCTGCTTTATCGTTATTTTCATGGCAAGTGCTCGTTTGAGCTCCAATCTCACCAAACATTTGCGAGAAACACTCGTCTATCTGAAAACACTATCAATAATTTCACCCACTCTTTATCTGTGCCTAGACCTAAACGTAGATTCCATGAACAAAACTTCTTTCTTAGAACTGCATATCTGTTGAACTTTGTTCCATTTTTCTGCTTTCAAACTGACTATAATATGGTTGTCTTCAAGTTCAACGTGAACAAATTCTTGATGAGCCATCTCCTTAAGTAATTCAATTTACCAAATTTCGACTTGTCACGATTACTACATGTTCCTTTTGACCACTGTATAATGATTAACCGTTATCCTTGAGTGACCTTCCGGCCTTGATAAATGGTCACTCTTTTGTAAAAAAAAAAAGGTGATGTCCTTTTCTCCTCTCTAGAGCCTCTTTCTCACAGAAGTGACGTTGCGATTTTGTCTTTGCTTTATATTTTCATGGCAAGTGTTTGTCTGAGCTTCAATTTATGGTCCCCCAACCCCTGCAAAACTGTCACAATGAGCACACGTCTAGCTACAATCACTATCAACAATTTTACTCCAATCTCTATTTGTGCCTAAATCTAAACGCAATTCAATGACAAAAGCTTCTGTGGAACTCTGTTCTGCTGGCCTGCTTCCCAGTTAAGTACAACATGGTCGCCTTCAAGTCCAATGTAAACATGTTCCTGTTGAGCCGCCTCCTTAAATAATCAAATTCTACACAATTTCCACAATTAAGAATCACTGTATTGTTGTCTCAATGACCATTTTACACTCATTAACTCTTATCCTTCTTAAGTGGTGACTCCCTTCTAAGAAGAAAAAAAGAAGTTCACACACTGACAAAAGCTGCATATGCACAATGTCGCCTGAATTCACACCGATAGAAAAAAAACATACACACACTTCCAACATTTGTGCCTTCTTCCACATTGCAAACATTCTACAAACACAAGATTTTAAGACTTTTCTAACGGACAATTTAATCACTCAAACTATCTTTTACACCACTCTAAATTTGTAAATATATTTTGTTTTTGTTATGACGTGGGTAAATGGAATCCTTCATAACAGTAAAAAACCGTTATAAAAGAACGTTATAAAATTACAAAAAATTTGAAGTAAAAACATTGTATTAGTTTATTTATCTGCTTCCATCTAAAGTAAGGTTAGATATGAGGTCAGTTTATAATGGGGAATTCAGCCCCCACTCTGGAGGGTTGCAAAAGTTGCCTAAATTAAACTGGTTGGTAGGGGCCCTTCGGATTATAGCAACCGCTATGCCTGGCTGGAACAAATGCCCAGCAGGAACATTTCATAGTGATCACCGCTTTGATACACCTACGCGTATGAAGAATGCGTAGGTACATGGCGTCATGATGCGACCATCACACACATAAAACAAAAGGAACTATGTTACGCTCCCTTGCGTATAAATACAGTAAACAAGCTGGAACATTCAAGAAGGCCTATATATAGACTTGCATGCCAAAAATCAAATCAGTTTTCTCTTTGATTTCTCAAGTGTTAACATGTGTTCAAGTAAACTCCATCCCAGGAAATCTACAAAAACCTGTCATGATATTAATTTATTTATTGTGGACTATTATTCTCATCTTTATTAGTTGTTTTTTCACAACGTTTCAGCCAACTATTCCTCTGGCCTTCGTCAGGTGGTAACCGCGACGGATAGGAACTTCAAATCTCCTGACTGCATTCTAAGCACTGCCATCTGTAGTTGTTGTCGTCTCACCACGTTTTGCCCAAGTAAGCCTCTGACCGGCTTTGGGTAGAATTGAAACTGCTATCTTCAGACAATGCTCATCTGGAACCGTAGAGATTCAATGTTTCTATTAACTGTGCCACAGGCCCTGAAGGACGATCAAGGTTGGATTTTTTGATCTTATAAATCCACATTTATTTATTATCTGATCTTCCATGGTCCGAATGGTACATATTATTTTTTAATTGGAATTCATTATTGAGATGGGTATTATTCATATTATATAGACGAGTATAATTTATATCAATTAATATAAATAATACTCATCTCAATAATGAATTCCAATTAAAAAATAATATATATACCTGTCATGATTTTGCACATGATAAGCATGAACCTTATTACCCTCATTGAAACTTACCACATTGAGCAAAGACTTAAATTTTCCTTTAAACAATCTTATTTCCAACTACTGTTCTTATGATATGCACACACACACACACACACACACACACACACACACACACACACACACACTCATATTCATTTATGAACTGTTCTTCTCAAAAATGGTCACATGGACCTTAAGCCCACATATGGTACACTTATACAAAAATCAGTAATTTCAAGCCTCGTGCTATTCTCACAAAATCCTCACTTGATTTATCCTTCATTATGAACATTCCCCATAAGAAAACACGATTCAAACATGATTTGAACTAATATTCCTAACACGTAAATAAATGTTATTTATTTCATGTCAACACAGTGATTTTGTGTTCTTTGTCGGGAGATGTATCGTAGCCCTGTCGTTGACTCAGTAAACGACGCGGGCTACTCAAACAGAATAATAGCATGCAGTCCCAACTGTAAAACCCAGTTTCGCGCACAGCTGTGTAAAGATCATTTCAGCTACGCTCACATTTCCTTTCTACACCCACGCAAATTCTATGGGCATATAAACTAAACTATGCCTTTCCATGCGGACGTCTTCCAAAGCACCTTACGTCACAAAGATGTTGTTTTTTTTTCATCCAATCGGATTACGAAGAAAACAAAGTTAAAAAATATTTTTTTCAGACAGCGTTCATGGATAGGCCACTCAAGGATAAGGGTTAAAGAGTGTACAGTAGTCAAAAGGACAATATAGTAATCGATAGTAATGGAAGTTCGGTAAACTTGTTAACTTAAGTGGAACGGCTCATCAGAAACTTGTTCACGTTGGACTTGAAGACAACCATATTATAGACGGCTGGAAAGCAGGAAAACGGAAGACAATTCCACAGGCGTGCAGTTCTAAGAAAGAAGCTTTGATCATGGAATCTATGTTTAGGTTTAGGCACAGATAAAGAGTGGGGGGGGAATTATTGATAGTGTTTTTAGCTAGACGAGTGTTTCTTGTGAAAGTTTGGCGAGGGAGGGACCATAGATTGAAGCTCAGTCGAACACTTTCCATGAAAATAATGATAAAGCAAAGACAAACTTGCAACATCTCTTCTGTGAGATAGAGATTGCAGCGAAGAGAAAAGGACATCTCCCACCAGGCCACGAAGTCTATTTTGAACCCTATCAAGGCAGGACAATTCTTTTTTAGCAGCTGCTGCCCATATGTGACAACAGTATTCCATCCTTGGACGTATCTGGCTCTTATATAGATAAAGAATTGCATCAGCAGTGAGATATCTACTGGATCGATAGAAGTATCTGACCATTTTTCCAGCGGCCTTGGCAACAGATTTGATGTACGTATTCCGTTTAAGATCAGGAGTAAAGGTCAAGCCCAGAAGCCTGTCAAAACTTAAGGCCTCCCCAAGACTAGAGCCATTCATTTTAATTGATGCCAGATGGGGATCAGAACATTGATGATGTAAAGATAGAAGCTTGGTTTTAGATGCATTAAAAGTAACCAGCCACTCCTTTCCCCATTGTAATTTTGTACCAAAAACCAATCAGTCGACTCCAGCCAGCATGCTGTAAACATAGTACCTATTTACAATGCCTCCCCACGGGACAGAGTTAGACACCAGGGTCGTTTTTTAACGTGGAGAAAAGGTACGAAAATAAAAATTGTCTCCTCCATTGAAAGAGAACGAGAAATGGAAGTGCCGCGTCTAAAGAACAGATACTACACTTTGATCTTGGCCAAAATTACTGAGTCAACGGTGAGGCTACGATAGATGTTATTTTCTGGATTTCATTTTTATTTCTTTATGTAAGGATGTGGATTGGTGAAACCTTTCTATTAATCGGCAATCTCATTAAGTTTACTTTTAATGGTCCCGCGGATACACTCTTACTTTCGACTTCAATAAAATTGCGACACACGCAAACTCGGTCCTATAAATTGATAAATCCCAATTATAAATTGGTGACTACCCGACCTACATCCTATTGGGTGACCAGTAATAAACAAGTACATCTTCTCAGAAGAGGAAGGAATGCTTGGGAGTGAACAAAATCAACCTCGACTGTTATATAAGGCCGAAGGCATGTGCCAGGTGTCATTGTGTCTGTGAGTATAAGAGACCTTCCAATAATATCCACAATTGAAATCATGAATTTTACCTGCACCCAAATAGATATTTAATTTTGATAGTCAATAAAAAATAGTAAATTTGTAGATTTAGATAAAATGATTCTATTTTTTGTGGGCGATTACTAGTAACCACCCTGAAAATCTAGGAGAAAGAATTTTTTTTTTAGAATTAAGTTTGTATATAATTTAATGTAAAACGATCGCCCATTTCTAAGTTATTCTAACTTTTGCAGGGCAATTAACCAAATTTTTTATCACTAACCTTAAGTCCGGGTAGCAAAGTCGTAAACCCACACGTAATTGCTTAGATAACCCCTCCCCTCAAAACAAAGGATTTATCTTCGATATCAAAAAAGGTTAACTGCTCTAAAAACACTAGCATGGGCCAGAAATAGGGTGTTATTTTATGTTAAATTTATATGACAAACTGATTCCCTTTAAAATATTATTGTTTAGTCTTAGTTTTTTTTTTTTTTTACTGTGTGCACACGAAATCGGCAAAAAAAAAAAAGAATCTCATCTTTTTTTATGGTGGCAGGAGAATAATTTAATGAATAGTGTAAATACCTAATAATATCTTATGTAAACTATTATAATAGGACCCTAGGTTTCGAAATTGTATCGTTTTATGGCCCTTGGCAGGATATGTATTTATGTGAATTGCCCTTGTGTAACCTTATTTCCACTTCCGGTGATCTATGCGCTACGCATGCGCACAAATTGTATTCCTGCTACAGGACGACGACGTCTGTCACTGATTCTCTTATCTGATGGTGGCTCCTGCCGAAATTATACTTTTTTATTTTCTTCGAGATCTAAAACAGCCTTATTTGATACAACATAACATAAATATTGTCGGGGGTTTGGTGGGTACAACAGGAAGGAATATTTACCAAAAGTAACGTCTTTTTTTTTTCTTTCGTCTCCTTGCAAAAAAAAAAAAAAAAAGTTAAAAAAAATAATAATAATGAACAGCGTGTCGAAGAAAGAGGCGGCCAGTCCTCAGGATTCTTCTCTGGTCGACCCTCAAGCCGAAGTACGCAAACTACAAGATCTTGTGAAGAAGCTCGAACTCCAGAACGAGCTTTTAAGGGGCAAACAGAAACTCAACAATGGAGATGTGGACAGTAAGATCACGCACAATGGATCGCCGAGCATCAACAACCATCAAAACCAGAATAACAGCTGCAATCATAACAATAATAATGTCCACCAAGTGTCGGATGACGATGTTGATATATTGGATGTAAATAGTCTTTCGTCTTCAAAGGATGACGAGTATTCATGGTAAGTGAGCAAAAATACAAAAAAAAAAAAAAAAGTTTTGGTATTTTTGGAAATAATAATTCATAATTTGTATTATTCCAAAATTCTGAAATATGCACCTGAAGAATGTCGGAGGTTACATCGGCCGAAGCGTTGTGGAAATAAGTAATTTGAATAATCCAAATTATTTTAAACATTTCTTCATGGATCTTGTATTTATTTCAATCCTTGAAAAATCTGAGGTGGTTTGGTTATCTAGATTACGGACCGTGTTTTTTTGTTTAGATATGATATTAAAGTTAATTTTTTACAGTATATTTTGTTTATTAAATTGTTAGATGAAAGTACAGAGTAATTCAAACCAATACCCCCCCCACCTCCGAATTTTTTACGAATGGGTTTCTAAATAATAACGTTATTTCAGCACGGTCCGTATTCTGCAATAAGTATCAAATCCGATTATTTTTTTTTCATGCGTCATTCTTTTTATTTTTTTTTTATATTACAGGGTAGAAAAATAAAACATTATACTTAGTTTAATTTTGTGAAGTTGAATTATTCTGTTTTGATCGCAGCCACTCAAAAAAAAAAGTTCAACAAATGTGTTTATTAAAACTAGGTACGTGCAAAATGAATGGCCGATCCCCCAAAATGTATAAACATTTTGAACCCTCCCTTCACTTAAAAATTCACCAAAATTCAGGAAATCAACCAATTTTAATGAAAAATTTCAGTACTTATTAATTAACGATCACAGAATATAATGAACCTAATATTTTTTTTTTAAATAATCTTTATAAAAACAAAAAAAATACCTTTTACTAAAGTTGTAGTTTTAAATACTAAACGCATAAATTTATTTAATCTGAATTTATAATTTTTTTTATATTCGTTCATTTTTCTTTCAACATTATAAAAAATAATCTTTTACGAAGTGACGCCTTCTAATCGCCATATATTTCTATTAATCTAAAAAAAAAGTTTTGTTTAGAAATGTTTTTGTTTTAATTTAGTGTAAAATTTGAATAACAATCGTAACATTTGGTTCTTAAAGAAAGATTGTTTTGAAATGATTTATAAATTTGTATTGATACTTTTGAAGTTTACGGACCGTGTTGAACTAATAACCTTATGATGTAGCTAGCTATTCTTCACATGTGGAGGATGGCTTTTTAAACATTATTCTGTATCAACTTAACAATTTAATAAACAAAAGATGTAAAATTTTAATTTAAACTTGAAAATCCTATCCAAACATCGCACGGCCGTAAACTGCACTTTGTATTATTTTGGCCTTACTATTGTCATCTTGGTTCTTATATTCGCAATGTTTCTGCCGATCGTTTTCACTGAAAACTTTTCAGAAGCATTTTTTTCGAACTTATGAACCTTCTCTAATCAAACTCGTGGACAGAATTTCGATGAACTGTTTTATCTAATGTACGTGGTAGATTGTTCTAATCCCTTCAGTCAGACAGGGTAGTGTTCATTTTTGTTATTGTCGCCTGTAGTAAGAATTTATGGCCTAATGTTTAAAAGCGTTGGTTTAAAATTTAAACCAACGCTTTTAAACATTAGGCCATATGTCCAGGTAGCCAAGTTCGGAAAGATGCACATGAAGAAGGTCGGAGGTTATGTTGGCTGAAACGTTTTGAAAATGATGAGAATACTAGTTCGAATAATCTTAATTAGTTTTATTTTCATCTTCTAATTTTCATAGTGGCATTAAAAAAAACCTTGTTTCGCTATCACTTTTAAGTAAACGTTTGTTTTACTTTTTGCATTTTTTTAGTTCGTAAAACTTAATTTAATTAACAATTGCCCCATTTAGAGTTTAAATTATACCTTTTTTTTTGGGGGGGGGTGCATTTTATTTTCGCTTATGTCATTTTCCGTCAGCAAATTCTTTTTTTTTCTGCACAAACACAGACACACCCACAAAAATAATTTTAATTTTTTGATTCACAGAGAAAAATATTTCTCTAATTTTCTGATTTTTTTCTTTATTTTTAAAAATGCATTTTTTTTTTTTTTTTTTTTAGCTATATCTGATAATCAAATCCATTAAAATGTTTATTCATTTATAGATGTTAAAAAAAATAACTTAATGACTTCAAAATTAATTGCAGTAATGAATGAACTGTTTTTTCTTTTCGTTTATGTCCACTTTGTATTTTTAGTGCTATTAACTAGTATAATTTTTAGGTGCTTCTTAGAAGCACTGCTTCTATAGAATTTGAACTGAACCAAACTTAGGTACATACACACATATCTCGATTCAAATTCTTAAAGTATTTTTGTTGTTGAAAACTACAAAATAGGCTGATACTTTTCCAGTATTAAAATATTTCTCCATTAATGTTGGCTTTCGGGCTACGATCAAAGTGTACTGTAGTGTTCTGTCGGAGGAGGAGAAATCCTGTTTGACTAAGGAAATTTAGATTTGTTTTATTTTTATTTTGTTTCATCCAAGATACAATGTTTTGGAGAGTGGGGGTGAGTGCTGCTGACTGCTGACCCCACGAGGTCGTGATATCCCACACTAAAAAGCAAAACAAAACGACCACGTGTGTCTAACTTTATTCTCGTGGGGGAGGAAAGTAAATAGGGACTGTAAAAATTAAAATAAATAAATTGTGAAACGGAATTTTTTTTTTATTTTTAGGCTTTTAAACTTTAAACCTGGGCGTGTATGCATAAACATAAATAAACTGATGAAGAAAACATTAGATTTTAAATAAATGAGCAATCAGTTTATTTAATGTTATTTTTGTGATATCAAATTTCCCATCTCCCTATTTTCGTTTACAAAGTCCATCATTTTTATGCTTATTGGAATTTGGCCGGTAACATACTTTTCTAGTGAAATAAGGGTAAAAAATGCGCTGGTTGTTGACCACCCTTAAGAAGGTGGGCATTTGTTGTTAAACGTATTCTGCTTTTGGGTTAATTATTTAGAAACCTATTATTTAACATGGGGAGGAAAGGATGTTTTGTAACTATTCTGTACCTTAATCTAACAATTTAATCCCAAATTCTTAAAGGTAAGTCTTTTTCGGTGGTCAACCAGCGAACTTTCACCGAAATAAGTAAATAAAAAAATAATGATGACATTCGCACTTGACGGATTTTATTACTTGCATTTCGAAAATAAATATTAAGTATTTATTGGGGTGAGATTTTCCATTTGTAAGGTTTTCACACAAAAAGCATAATAATTGAATTATGATTGATGAATATAAAAATAAAAAAATAAGTTTTTAGTAATAATTTTATGAAAATTGAAATCTAGGCTTTAAAATTTTTTAGATGAGGAATGTACATTTGATTTTTCGGGCTACTATTCTCGCCGTGATTTTTTTTTCTATTTACAACGTTGCTGCTGATCTGTTTCAAGTGCATCTTTTAGAAATTGGGAACCTTTATGAAATTTCAAACTGAATCTTTTATTTAATATACGGGAATAGATTGTTCTTATTCCATCAGCCGTGACGTGATCTTATTCTTAGCTATGATCGCATCTAGAAGAATTGAAGGATCAACTTCCAGAAGAGATTGTCACTTAGAACCGATTCTTAACGAACACTATTAACTGTTTACGCCATGGGTCCAGGTTCTCAAGTTCGACAAGATGAGCCATCAATCTGCAGAAAACTGTCACTTATTATTTCTTAGCACTTGTCCGGTTTTTGAATTTTAAGAAGGTTGAAGGTTACATCGGCTGAAACGTTGTGAATATAACAACCAATATGAGGATAGTAGTCCGAAAAATGCAAATGTAATATATTACGCACATATTTCTTTTACGTCTTAATGCTTTAATATCTGTTTGTTGAATCTATCAAAATAGTTCATACAGAGCATTATTTCGTGGTCTGTCAATCAACCATTACAAATGAACTCGAACACACTCCTTCCCATCCCTCTCAACATTATCAGTATATTTTAAACACATCAACTACTGCTGGCTGGTTTCAGCATCTTGGGAATCCAACATTTCTTTCAATTTTTTTCGTTTTACATAGTTTATGATAAATACCGGCACGGAGATTCGGGACCGTCTTGTCCCAGCATAATACTTTTTTACGTATTCTGCATAAGTATCTTTATTTTTATTCAATAAAAATAATACATTTGAACGAAAACCATGATAATTTTATAGGATCTTTCCCGTCTACAAAGGAGTGTTGTTTTTCGATTGCTCTGAGAACGATCTTGACATTGAAAAATGAGAATCCTAACCCTAAGTTCAGTTTAGAGACTGGAGAGTGGAGTTGCTAAAAAATACCAAATTATCCCTAGTTTGTAGGAACAATTTTCCTGTGTTCTTTTTCTTTTTAAATATTTGTTGATTGAATTCAAACAGTTTACTTTTTACGCAAACATAATTTCCTTTCAAAAACCTAACATTTGTGTTTTATGTTTGGAATGTAAATGTCCGAAATGAAATGACACATTAAGTGACAATTTTTCGTGTCGTCGGCATTTAGCAGTTTACCTAGTGTCATCATTTTATTAAAAATGTCAATTTAATATTCGCTTTTAAAAGCTTCTCGATTTGATTTTTTTTGCTCTCATTAATTAGAAATTATCTTCCAGATTGTAGCAAAATATTGTTGCTATTTCTTGCAAATAAGTAACTGAATTTTGTATGCGTATCGAGGAGACTCCTCTCCTCTACTACTAAATAAGTGCACACTGCACATGCACAGTGTAATAGAATTATGAGGAGCATGTTTTTAGAACTGCACGCACATGTAGGAGGGAGAGAGGAAGCTGACGTTTTGAGGATATTTTTGATACGGTCGTTAGTCACGTCCTTTCATTTATGGTTTGTACGCAATGGAGACAATATCATTTTAGTAAATAAAGAAAGAAAATTTAATAATGATTATTAAAAAAAAGGTAATTATGCACTTATGTTATCGTGCTGAAATAATAACGTTATTAGAAAGCCATTCTTAACATTGGGAGGGGAGGGCGTTTCGTAATTATCCTAACAATTTAATAATAAAAAAAACGTCGTAAAATTTGAATTTAACTTGAAAATGTTATTAAAAAAAAAAATAGCGCGATAACATAAGTGCATAAGCACACACACACACACACACACACACAACAAAAACAAAAACAAAAAAAAAAACAATAAACAACAACCCCATAATATCGACAACGAAGGACAGAGAGGCGGTGGAGGACTAGGAGATCGTTATGTTCAAATCTGTCGTTGTAAAGATTACTACTTGGTTAAATTGTTGCTATTGTAGACATTAACCATTTCATACTGAAGAAGCGATTTCTGATTTGCCATATTTATTTCTTTATTTCTAACAATCCGATAGTCGTTCATTTCTCTCACATGATGACAGACAGAACTGCCTCATACAAGACGTCTGTTCGTCCCACGAGGAAAAATGTAAATGCTGTTCGGTTGCATTTAGTTTTAACAACGTATATACTTGTTAATTTAGCTGTCTTTAATTCCATATTTGAAAAAAAAAAAAAAAATATTTAAATCTTTGCATTTTTTCAAGTTGTGACGGATAATAATATTCAATAAACATGAAATTTGTGTGTGTGTGTGTGTGTGTGTGTGTGTGTGTGTGTGTGTGTAAGAGAACATGTGAATTCGTCTTTCTTCTAGTCATACATTCCCCGATCTCGTGTCTTCCATGACATAACTCTTGCTACCCCCCTACTTCGTGTTCAATTTTTCCCTTCTCATTTTTTTTAATATGCATCTTTTAGTACACAAATCACCTTTATGTCCCTTAAAAGGTTCATTAATTTGTACATTTGACTGCTAATATTTCAATTTTTTTTTTCTACTTAACTGATAATGTTTCCCCCCTTACCCACGTTTTGTCCCATTCATTTAGTAATCGTTTGAAGGCACCTTAAACTAGGAAGCCTTATTGTCTGACTTGGTTTGGAAATAATAAGTATTAGTTATGAATCCAAAATAAACACCAGCTGATGTATTTAATTATTGTTTTAAAACTTCTTTCACCACCCCCTCCATACGCTTCCTCATATCTTTATTAATAAAATTACCAGACATGTGTTTCTCGCCTAACTTTAATACATACAGATTGAATATTTATTGAAATAAAAAAGGAAAAAAAAAAAAAAATACACACATATCACACACACACACACACATCTCACACACACACACACACACATATATATATATATATATATATATATATATATATAGAGAGAGAGAGAGAGAAAAGGAACAAACCAAGTTATGTGTTTATCAACGCAACGTTTTGTTTTTATTTCAAGACTTCCTCTGTATGAATCGCAATAAAGCTGAAACGTTGATATGAACACATAACTTTGTTCCTTTTTTTTTTTTGTCTCTTCGGAATACTATTACTCTCATGACACACACACACACACACACACGACAGTATTTAAAATTATTTTCTCAAACCCCTTCGGCCCTTCACCCAGCAATATGTCTCCATCTGAGCAACGCCGGGTAGAGAATTTTAGTAGAAAATAATAGCAAAACTGCTGCTATTAATAAATTAAAATAATTTGAAAGTCTACCAATATTTTCTTTATTATAGCTTTCTAGTAACATAAAATCACTTTAGTGGAAGAATCCTTATTCGAAAATTTGTCCCAAATATTTTTATTTCTAATTTATCTGTTAGTTTCACTTAATTGATACATAGCAGATGTAAAAATGTTTGCTTAAATAAATAACTGTTCAGCGTGGATTATGTAATATTTCTCCTCTCCAAAATTATTACAAAATATTGATTAAAACAAGCCAAAACAAGTTCTTATAGTTTTAATTCTAGTCTAAGATATTTGTTTGCAAATGAAAGGGTACCTCCCCTCCAAATCTTTAAATAATCTGTCCTAACAGAATGCATGGAATTTGAACGTGTCTAGCAGTTGTAGCAGAATGATTTCCTAGAGTTCATTCATCATTTCACTTCATTCAAATTTCATTCATTCATGCCGACCGAGCTTTTCTCATGCATGAAATGATAAACGCCTATCCATCCTAACCTCACAGTTCAAAATTTAGCTAAAAAATTTGTAAAAAAAAGAAAAAAAAAAAAAAAGTGCTCGGGAGAAAGAGAGGGGGTATTCCTTGTTTTATTTGATGACTTCAGCGGCTGGGAAAGTAGACATTTATGTGGTGCCAGAATGTTAAATATTACTTGTCATTACGTTTAGTGTTTGTCATTATACAGTCTTCTGCATTTTTCATATAATGTGAATATCCTTTTTAACATTCTGATTTTATGAAATGATTACTACATTGTTTTCATAATCATGATACTATCTACAAGAAATCTTTTTATATTAAACATATTAACGTGTAAACCATTTATTTCTTTTTCTGTATGCATGAGTATACTTTACATGCATCTTTTAGAGTTTAAGAATGATGCATGTAATTACATGCACACTAACCAGGGTTGCGAAGTCGGAAAGTATGAGATCTGACTCCGACTCTGACTCCTAGGATTCCAAAAATTCTGGCTCTAAATTCTAGAATTCTAAAATCTCCGACTCTTTATTGATGTATCCTGATTCTCAGGAGATTAAAAAGTTTAGCTACAACTTATAGCATTCTTACTGGTACGATCAACAACTTCTAAAACTTTCAACTCTAATTCCACAACTAACAATAAAAGTCAGATAACTGACATAAACTTGACTCGGTTTGAAATTTTTCTAAAAGCTGAAATATTTTAATCATATCTTATTTCATTCCATTATTAGATACTTGACATTTCGTATGAGACAAAGAAACCTTGATTGCAGAAAAAAATCATTATATATAGTAAATTATTATTTATACAAACATTTTTGGCTACATATATGCATACATATTTTAACCGAGACTTTGTTCAAAGTCCAGTTTTCTCAGGCCACAGTAAATATACTAAAAAGACAGATGGATTTAATTCTCATAGAAAGTTTTGGCTAGAGAGGGCGGGGATGAAGTTAAAAACATGTAAAGGAAGCATGGCGTACTGGAAGATATTCAACTTATCTATATGTAAACAATACACACACACACACACACACACACACACACACACACATATATAAGGCTTCTCTCAGTCTTGACAGACTATGGATACCCACTGTAAAGGTGCCTGCATGTAAAATTTTTTTTTTTATGGTAAGAGTTGCGCAATCTCTAACCACACCTCTCCTGAATCTGCATTGTTGAATACCAGTGGCAAGTGGAGGTTCAGGACGATTGGAAACAATGCCGATATATATATATATATATATATATATATATATATATATATATAAATAACACACACGCACAGAGAAGTGTTCAACCATCAAAGTTGTGTTAAACGTATATATAATAAATAAATAAGTTCAGAATAGTAAGTTAGCCTATGCAGCCCTCTACCTCTAGGCTATATCTGCATGTTTACTTATGTATTAACAGACCCGTACAGACATCCGCACATGCATCTATAAAAAATAGTCAACACATACACATCGTCATTTTACTTATATACTAACAAACACATTAGCATACATTAGTACATTGGATTAACATACATATGATGCACACAGAAATATGTAGACATACATATACTTGCATGTACACACAACACCTGCACATATATGTATCTATATTAATAAACTTAAGTTGAAAAATAAACTTTTTCACTGGTAAGATAAACCTATCTAGATAAAAAAAAAAAGCTGTATTCCGTTAAGAGGTACAAGCAATATAAAAATTAAAGTTACACAGGAACTTTATTACATTATAATTATATTAATAAGTCTCTTATTTCTCTTTCTATAACCCTTATTGACTTGATAATGTAATAAAGTTCCTATCTAACTTTTTATCTTCTTATATATATATATATACACACACAAAACAAAAAAATAAATTTTTCAAAATTGGAATAAAAGCAAATTAAGAGCAGATCTTGACCAAATAAATACCTCGCTATCCTGTTGAATATGGCTATATCAATGGCAATAAAATAGCTTTGATTTTACTGCAGTTTCATGGTATCATCAATTGTCAGACGTGCATCCTATACTCTGGAGAAAGTTTCATTGTTCATTATATCAACCAGTAAAGAACTTTTAACAACTTGAAGATTTTGTTTTAATCAGTTTTTCCAATGATTAAATATTTTGAAGAAAAGAAACTTTTCAAATTCATGCATTTGGAAATATTTTTTCATTTATTTTTATCCATAACTTTCAGCTTACATATATGACAATTGGGAAATCGAAATATACCAATTACAACCTGCTGTTTTTATAACATAATGTTTAAATAATGAAGACTCATTATGTGTGTACATTTATATAAATTCAGTAATTTATGAGAACAGCTATAGCTATTATTATTATTAACTCCAATGAATGCATTTTTTATTATTTTAAATCTTTAGTTATGAAGGCTGAAAACTCGAGTAGTTCTCCACACGAACAAGCTTTAATGTGAAGCACTTGTAAAGTTTACAAGCTAAAATATCAGAATGAAAGCATAAAGTAATTTTCTCTGCTTTAATCGATTTTATATTCCTTTTTAAATGTCCTGTTTTCAGATGGTTTTGTCAATTTTGTTAATTGTATAATTTTAACGTATTTCTAATTGGAAAATTCAAGTTTGTGATTATTTTGCTAGTGCTAAATTTTGTTAAGCACTTGTAATTCAAGCATTTCCAATAACAACTTCTAATGCTAATAGTGTGATAAATCTAAGGATCTTTTAAATTAAATGTCAGCGTTTGCTGTAGCCTTTCCTATTTCGTCTTTTTTGAAAATGGCTTCTTTTTTTTTTTTTTTTTTTTCAGATTAGAAATTAGCATTTCATAAGAAGCTTTTCCAGTTCTTGTTTATTATGTGTTTATGTTTATAAAATAGTTCAAGGAATTTCATGAAATGTTGAAATTTTGGTTTCTATTTCATTCAGTCTAATAATATTAATATGCGATTGTTAAAACTTTCAAGTGTTCTTCATACTTGGATATTTAAAATCTTTGTCTTTGAATTTTTGTTTAAGCATTTAGAGAAAATCTACTTTGGTTACCTTTTATACTTATCTCATAAAATAGACAATCCAGATAGATTTATTGGTTATTGTGTTTCAATCAAGAAAAATCTTTTTTTATTAGTTAAAATATTGTCCAGAAATAAATTCAATGATATGAATTTATTTTGGTGCTTCTACAGAGGAGTTACTGGGCTATTTTTTAATAATAATATTTTCAAGTTAAATTCAAGTTTTACGACATCTTTTCTTTTATTAAATTGTTGGGTGAAAGTACAGAATAGTTACAAAATACCTTCCCCTCTTCACGTTAAGAATGGGTGTCCAAATAATAGCATTATTATTTCAGGATGGTAACTTCTCAGCATAAGTACCTTTTTATTTTATATATATTTGAAATATTGATTGGTATAAATATAGTTTGTGGCCCTTTTGGCTGTGTGTAAAGTGTAGTATCTGTTTTGATACTACACTTCTTCATTTCTGTCCTTGATTAGTGGAGGAGAAATTCTTCTAGTTTGAGACGATTTAAGTTTTTCCCCAATACAGAGTGCCCCTTTTTGTGGAGCTGAATTTTCCTCCACATTAAAAACTGATATTGTCTAACTCTGCTCTTGTGGGAAGGCAAGTAAATAATGACATGCATCTCAACAATCAATTCAGCAAATCAAATGTCACATTCCATCCCAAGTGTATTGGCAATGTCGTTTTTATTCTCAACGACATATTTCATTCAAAGTTTGGTCAGCATTTTTTGATAATCTTGTTTGTGTCAATCTCTACACGAATGACTCCTTTAAAATTATGCTTTGTTACATTTTTGTGTAAAAGTTTTAGAATTGATCGATCGTTCTTGTCTGCAATCTTACATGCAAATGAAGAATAGTCATCTAAGAATTTAATAGAGATTACTGAATTTTGCTGACAAATTAATGAATTTTGCTGACAAATTAATGAATTTTGCTGACAAATTAATGAATTTTGCTGAGATGTGCAGACAATAAATTGTAAACATAAACATTTGAAGAACCTCATCTTTTCAACAGTTTACTATCTAATATTTCTGATTATACTCATTTTCAAATAAAGAATATCCTTCACCTTCTGTTTCAACAACATTGCTTCCTACTATTCTTCTAATACTTTACCAATTTATTGGCCTCCTTCCTTCATTTTGCAGCCTTCCTACTCTCCCCAAAATAAAAAAAAAATAAAACAATTAAAATCATTCTGGGCAATCAAGTAAAAATTACACAAATTATTTGTACCCCCCCCCCAAAAAAAAACAAACAAAAAACTTGGAAGAATGCTCTAGAAAGTAAAGGTCTGAGAATGAATTTTACCAATACCAGAATGATAGTCAGCGGCTGGAGTGTTGGGAAGCCCCCCCCCCCTCCATCCCCCCCAAAAAAGAAAAAAGTGGTACTTGTAAGCATTGGATACACAAGAAATGCAGTGGGATAACTGATAGGTTGAGAGAGGATAACCACATGAAGGAGTGTAAGACAATGGAGATGGAGGAGAACCTCATCTCCATCAGCTGTAAGTAGAATAAACTGGAGTTTCTTTAGCAACCAGTCTCCAGAGGAAAGGGCTTTTTTTTTATTTCAAAAAGAAAAGCCAAGTGAGTTTAGGTTTAAGAAATTCACCTTATAAGCCTCCTTGCTACTAAAATTCAAATTGTATGAGTGTGGCCCTATACACCCTTTGTCAAAATAGTGTATTTGAAGAAGACAGTATGCAACACATGAAAAGTAATATATTAAATATAGTATTAGACTAATTATTAACTATAATTTGTTTTTGATTTAATGATTTCAGATAATTGTCTTTTAATTACACTTGCCAAAAAGGTGGGTTTTAGTGTATCTTTCGCAGTCTTCTGTTGGAGCTTTCACTACCAACAATTGGATCCTTCCTTTTCTCCAATTAAAATGAATCATTCTCTCCTTTGAAGAAATCCTGTTTTGATAAGCTTCTAGGATCGACTTTTACTCCAGATCATTATCATCATAATATCGTATGCCAATACTGGCTCCATTGTTGGACATCAAGGTTACAGTTCATCAAATCTTGGTCAGTTCAATTTCGTTCATCACTGCAGTCTCTGGGGATGTGTTCCATTGTCTGTCTGGGATTTCCACAAGGGCAGTTGCTTGTTTTTGCTGGTTCCCACCTGTGGAAGTTGTTGGCTGTCCTTTGCTTTTACTCATTATTGACTTGGCCTTTGCTTATACTCTATTCAGGGTCACTCAGTCCTTTTTTTTTAGAGATCTGTTCCTTGTGAATGTTCTCTGAGTTCTTGGATAGTTTCATTCAAATAATCATTCCAATCATTCCATCTGCCAGTCTAGTAGTTCTGTGACCATGCACGGTCACAGCTCGCTTTGGTCGTGAAACTGCTTCTTTTTATTTCAATTTGCCTCTTGGTTGTCCATGGCCAGATAAGGGGTGTTGGCTTCCTGTTTGTGTTTTTGGATATCTTATTAGCAGCTTTCGGATATGAGGTGCCATGCGAGCCAATTTGTACACTGCTGGCAGTGGAGTTGGTTTTAGTATCCCACTGGTTCTGCGGCATGCATTATTTAGTTTTACATTAATTAATTTGGCATAGCATGATCCATCCTAAGCTGCATTAAAAGAAAAAAAGAAATGGGAATCTTGAAGCTCTCTATCATTCCCACTATTCTAGGAGCAACTGGACTCATGAAAAAGAATTTAAAAAACTACCTGGAAAATATACCCCGTGAACCAAGTGCAAACAATTGCACTTAAAGGGATGGGCAGAATCTTAGAAAGATCTCTTGGTTGGAATATCTGAGTTAGCAAGTGAACGTTTGGCATCCGGTAGAATGCTCCATCCCTGGCTTTAACAGACTGGCGGTAGAATAAGAAAGTGTTAATGCTGTGCACGTATCTAAAATGGTAATTTTTTTTCTAATTTATTGTTAAGTTTGCTGAAGAACCGTTCGAATCAGAAAGTGCATGACTTTACCTGTATGAATCTGATGTGTCCTAAAATGGAACAGTGCTGCCACATCGGGAGATACCATTTTTCTGGCCTTGATAGAATCCACAATCTAGTTAGGATTATCTCTTTTGTTCTTTACAGCCTTTTTCTTTCAGACATGATGTGTCTAGTCTTTCTCTACTGTTATTTCCATGGAAAGGTCTTCATGCTAAATTTAGAATTCTGTCTAATAGTTTGGGAGCCTATAAGTGTCTACTATTATTATTAGTAGTAGTAGCAAGCAAAATTTTAGTCATACCATCACACACCTGTTATTCTTAGGTTTGTTTCATGCCAAATTTGGGAGAATTCTGTTCAATAAATTTAATTGGAACCCATAGTTTTTTATAATGATGGAAGCAGTATAATTTTGAACCTCTTTTTGACAATTTTGCCAGCGATGTTTCATTCCAAATTTAGTATTTTTGACCAGTAGCTTTTAGCCCATAAGTGTTTATTAGTAGTACTAATAAGTAATTATAAGAATTTTTAATCCTGATTAATACACCTGGCACACCAAAGATACTTAGGCCCAATTTTGGTACAATTTTGACCAATAGTTTTGGGACCTATAAGTGACTAACAGACAAAAACTTAGTTTTAATATAGATATATAACATACTTATGCATCAGGTTTGTGTAATTTCTGTTGTAGATTTTAGATCAGCTTGCATGCTTCTTGTCAGTAGTTCTACAATTGATATAAAAATTATACATATCTATCAATTTCTGTGTGTGTGTGTGTGTGTGTGTGTGTTATTGAACAGCTGTTACTTCACAACCTGGTTGTATTAGTTTTGTTGTTTTTTCCTTCACAAATTCTTTTGTTAAATCAAATATAAAATAAGCAACATGCACTTATATAATATTCAGTTTTTGCTAAATTTTTTAAAAGTTTAGAAGATTTTTATATTTTTAAGATACTTATTCCTTTTGTTAAGATTTAAAAACTGTATACTTTTTTTATTTTATTATATTTATTACTATTTATTTTTAATATAAAACGAAAACCTGTACAAGTCTTGATCATACTTTTCTGCTTGAGAATCTAACAACAGTATATCTTTGAAAGGAACTTTCTTCATTAATCTTTTAAGCATATTCATAGAATCTAGACTTTTATATATTACAGGTGTGTTGCTCTTGTTCATCTATTCATCTTGGTCATTTATCATTCTCACGATGAGGGAGTCATTGTCATTGAGAAAATCTCTGAAAAAAAAATGTCTAAGTCCTGTCTGTTTATCCTTCTGCTAGTATTTGTATTTCTAATGACTTTAATGTTCACAGTGGTAAACGATTAGTCTTCTCTAACAAGACTGATGATGAAGGAAGATTTTGCAATGTTTTTTTTTTTTCTCTTGCATATGAGCTGACAGATTGCTGAAAAATGCACTCACATACCTGACGGGTATTTTGCAAACCTTCTGGATTTTTTTCTGACAACTTGCAATAAGCAGTGCACATTTGTTATAGCTGAAATCTTTCTATCACTTGCTTGTCTTCATTAAGACCAAATCTAAGTTCAGTAAGATCTACAATGTCTTTTCATCACAGTGTATCGATACTCAAGGGATGATTGGGATAGCTTTAAAGCTTTTATATCTGAAATTCCTCTGCACATCATTTTGCAAGAAAGAATCTGTGCTGTGTCATCAATATATCCAATTCATTAATCACTGGTATAAAAAAAGTTTATAGCCGTTAAAATATTCCAACAGAAATTAAACATCAAATCATGTTTTATTCTCAATTGTGCTGCTGCCATTGCTCACAGAAACTACTATTTCAATTGCTATCAATGGAATAGAAAACGTGAAATCAAAGAAACCAATTCCAGTCAAAATAAATGGTACTCTCATTAAGAAGTCCGTTTTGCATAAGCTCCTAAGACCGACTTTTGCTCCAGATTTTAAATGTGAAGGCATATATCCAATCTGTTGCTAAAGTTGCTGGAAAATGGTTGTAACTCCAGAATATACCCAACTACTGATGCAATTCTTTACCTAGGATTAATATATTAAAATATGTCCTAAAATGGAGCACTGCAATCACATCTGAGTAGCAATCTTTCTTACCTTGACCGAGTACAAAATCGACTTTGCAATCTAGTGGGTGGAGGAAGATCTCTTCTGTATTTTACATTCCTCTTTTCATAGAAGCGACATTGCTAGTCTTTATCGTTGTTTTCATGGAAGATGATCTCCAATCTCTGGTTCCTCCTTGTAAGATATTTACAGCAAGAATATGTCTTGCTGTTACAGCTGAAAAGAATTTTTCTTTCTTCTTCTGTATGCCTAGAGTAGGGCAGTATTTCAATGAACAAAGTTTCTTTCCAAGAATTTTCTTGTCTGTGGACACGTTACCACAGGACTGCTTCTCTGCAGGCTACAACATTAGCGTCTTCAAATATTTGTTCTAAAATGTTCCCATACATAATCAAACTTTGTTCATTCTATTATTTTCAATCCTCTCATAGTATTCTTCACATTTAAACCAATAATCCATCCATCTCATTTACATTTATCTTTGAGTGGTTTTGACCGTGATAAGTGATGACTCCTTTGTAAAAAAAACAAAAAAAAAAACTAATGAGTTTATGTACGTGTTCATTTTATTTCTGATGGCGATATGGCAGGGTTGTAAAATTTGTTGAAATTCCTTTTCTGTGGAAATATAGGTTGCAGTAGATTACTGTTTATATTTTAAGTGTTTTTAAAAGTATCTCCTCCCTCCAAAAAAATCTATATATATAAAAGCGAAAATGTATGTATGTATGTATGTATATATGTAGGTATGTTTTTGTGTATGTTTGGATGTCTGCTAAAAACTTTCGACAGACGCAACGAAAATTCACAAACTCGGTATCACATCGAAGCTCCATCCTTTACTAAAAAAATATCGAAAAATTGGCCAAAAACGTTATCTTTTTCACCCCGAAATCGAAAATTTTCGACAGGGTGGGGGGGCGATGGTCAACAAAAACGGTCCGCTCGTGACAATGACCGATTCTACGCATGCGTCAGATGACGTCGTGACCTGATTTACTTTAAATAGTTGAAAATCCGAACAAACTTTATGTACGTCGCTTTAGCTCAGTTGATTAAGGCCTTGGTTCATTATCTAGACGTTTTGGGTTCGAATCGTGGTGTGAGATGTTTTTTTTTTTTCGTTGTTTTTTAAATTTTGATATCGAAACGGGCTTATTTAAGCCATTTTTCACGTGTTCGTTTTTCTGTTTTCATTGTTCATTTGCCTTATGTTAGTTTTTTTGTGTTTTTTTTTCCCGCTTAGTGTTAACGTTGTTTTCTTTTTTTACTTCGCTTATAACAAACAAACCTAAGTCGTCGTCGTAACGCTCAACGACTTCCGGCCGCGCACCTGTCAATTTGGTTCTTAAATAAATTCAAACATCTTTCACTAACTCATTCTGGCTGGCCGATTTTATTTTCAAACTTTGCCTCAGGGCTTCGGGTTCGACCCCCCCCCCCCATCCCCGGGTTCTGTTTTATTTAACACCACACACACCTCCAAACACCTGGGCATCGCCGGGTACTCCCCGCTAGTAAAGAATAAAACAAATATATATAATGAGAAATTAATAATAGTAATAGTGAAAATGTAAACAAAATCGTTGTTAAATTGATTAAAACAGTATAATTTTGGCAATTACCAGCCAGTAAATAAGTAAAAGATAAAATGGAGGTTTGTCCCCCCTCCCCCAAAAGGCACTTCAATTATCAAGGAACAATTTATAGCAATAATCTTTCTTTTGTTTTTGGTACTATTGGGACACTCAGCAATAGGTATTAATATTTGTAGTTTTAAAATTATCAGTCTGAGTAAACTACTAGCAGGATCTGTATCTCAGCATTGCCCAGGAATATTAAGTAACACCAAGAAACTACTGCTCTCATCCCTGAACTCCATATTACTATTTTATTCCTACTTTAACTATCTATGAATATAAATTTTCAAGTTATAAATCAAAGTAAAGTATAATGCATAAATCTTGTATTACTGTAAAACCCAAAAGAATTTAAAAAGCAGACTAAAAGAGGAAACCGAATAAATATATTGTGTATGTTTTCGTCACCAAAAAATTATATTTAAAATCCTGGTAAAAGAATGATGAACAATGCAACACACAAAATTTATTAATGCGAGGGAATTTTATAAACATTCACTGTCCCAAATGAAAAAGAAATTATTAAAAATTATTTTTGTTGTGTGTTTGTAATTTATAGAACAAAAATAATAAATGAAAAATGCAACGTGATATGATTATAACTAATGTAATTTTGTATTCAATTGCTTAAGTAAAGTTTGTTGGTTAAATGGAATTTTTGTAAAATATCTGTATGTTACTTGGTAAAATACAGGAATAACTTTGAATTTAAACATTGTTCACTCCATTCAATTGAAAGCAGAAAGGATTTAATGAACTTAGTTTTTAGCTCCTTTCATAGTTCCAAATTCTACAATTAAATCTAGACAATAAGTCTGAATACAATATATGGCGATGCATATGCATAAAATAAGTAGTTGCAATATTTTGTTGTTATTTTGATCATATATAAAAAGCTTAAATTTTTCCTTTACTATATATAAAGTTAATTCATGTTAAAAGTATAATTACTAAATATCACCTGTTTTAATAAGTTAAATTTGAACTGTCCTAAACTGTCATCTAAGATTCAACCTCTGTCTCATTGACGAAATATTGCATCCCTTTGCCTGTTTTACAAGTATTTTAATGGTGGATGCTCTGGCAAACTACAACCCGATTGGCATAAATACCCCTGACAAACCCAACACGCAGTAAAGTCCCACCCCTGCACAGTAGAGATTTCTAGATGTAAAAAAGCCTTCTACTCTAATAGCTTGTTCCCCAGAAGTGCTAAACTTTGGAATTCCCGTCTGGGTTCCTGCTTCCCCAAATGTACTGACATGCAGAAGTTTAAGTGTAATGTGAACAGAAATCTTGCTGCTCAACTCCCTACATAGTATCCCTGCAACTTATGTTCCTGATAGTAGCCTCCTACATCAAAGTGGCAATGTGTCTTGTTTGCGGTGAAAATGTGATAAAAAAATAAAAATAATAAAGTTAAATGAATTTTCTGTAAATATTTTGAAGAAATTATAACTTAAGCCATAGGTGTTAAATTGTAAGTCATATGTTGGTTGTTTTTGTTTTACGGCATATCAACCTTTTTCAGGGCATTTAATGCCAAATCTAGTTATTTTGAGGAACGATTTTTAATGGAGTATATATTTTTTTCTTTTTTTAAGTCAGATTCTATTTAACCCATAGTTGGGACCCTAACAGGTACTACCACTCCGGGTCAGAGTGAACCTGGGAGGAATGGCAATTAAAGGATGGCTCCACACTCCCTAAGGCCCGCAAGGTGGGGCCTCACCATCGGATATAGTTTTAGGTCATATCCAGGACCTAAGTCATATGTGAAAATGTGATAGATTATTACTATGATAATATCCTTATCCTTAGCAAGCGGTGAAACAAAACTTGTGTATCATACTAAATAAATGATCATGGTGTAATGAGTGATGGATGTAGTACATGTGAACGAGAGGATAAAAACTCTACCACATTTCTGTTAGCAAGACAAAAAAACAATACAGATCAAATAATGAAATCTATTAATGAGATTGAAAGTGAAATTTATTTTTTGATAACTTCGGCCAACTTATTGGAAAAATGAATAAAATAAAGCAAATAATTAATGAAGTTAATTAATGGGATCGAAAATGAAATTTCTTTTTCATGACACAGACCAATTCATTGGACAAACAAATAATGAAACATTGTTTTCATGTAGCTTTTGTTTATAAAGCTATACCAGTCAGTTAAATAGGGGAAAAATATTTCTCTACTTTAGATATATATGTGTAGCAAAAATGTGTGTGTAAAGGCATTGGTTTACAGTGTTTAGTCTCCTGGTAAAAACCAATGACATGTGTATAATCAGCAGGTTATTAGAGATTTTTTAATCTGAGTTTGCATATATTTTCATGTTTTGGAAAGGCATGAAATACCCTGCCCCTAAAAGAAAACCCCTCAAATTTACATAAAATTTAAACTGTAGTTATTAACTAAAAGTACTGGAGATATTTTTTTTTATGAAATTTGGAACATGAAAGACTTAATATGAAGTGTAATGAGTTGTTTTGTTTATTTTAGAAAACAGCAAAGGGGACAGAACTCATCCTTTGAAAATAAATGTACACTTAAGTTACTCTTTAGTCCTAACTATACTTAGCCAACCCAACTCGAGAAAATGTGGAGAAACATTGCTAGTATACACCCACCTATATACAAGCAGAAATTACCAGGTGTCAAATATGTTGGACATAAATAAAGGCAGGCAATACTGTAGTAAGTAAATAAATAACAGGAGTGACATGTTAATTAAATATAGAATGCTAAATTTTATATCAACACACACAGAAAACTTTTTTTTGTAAATCAACAACTGTAACACCAATTAATTTTTGAACGGTGGAATTTAAATTAAAAATAGTTACATTTTTATGTATTTCCATTTTTTTTTTTTTTTAATTTAGATTAGAGTAAAAAATTATAACTACGTTTTATTTGATAAAATAAAAAGGTAATGTTAAAGTAGGAGTACATCAAGATTCTGTACTAACTCTGTTGCTTTTCATTTGTGTTTTTTACAAGAGTTTTGTATAAATTGTCCTGAAGAGAGGCTGTATGCTTTTGTACTCGTCTTTGAAACAATGGAGGACCTATTAAGTATATGGCGTGGAGGAATGCAATGACATCACAAAGATATAATTTCCTGTTTATAGAACTTTAAAAAATAATTGTTAATCCAAAATTATTTTGCTAGAGTTCATTTTGACTTGTGCACATCATGGTTATCAAACTGAAATCACCTTAAGTTGACCAATAACATTAATGTTTTATTTTAGTTGAAACATTTCTTTTAGTGTTGAGAACCAGATGTGAAGTGCAACCTTCTTGTCTCTTTTGCTTTGTTGTAGGCTCTTATATAACACTAGCCTGGATACCTGGCATTGCCCGGGCATTTGGAGGTACGTGTCAAGTAAAAAAAAAAAAAAAAGTGGTACTAGGCAGGCAGGCTGAAACCCGTACCACGAAGGAGGAAAAGAATGTGACCCCCCCTCCCATAAAAAGTGACATCTTTGCTGTTGTGCCCATCGCCAAACCGGAAATGATGAAGGTTTAAATTAAGGCTAGTCAATCGAAAAGAGGGGATGACTTTCGAAAATATCAGCGAAAAAAGTGATCTCTTTCTGTAGAAAAGTGCCCAGCTGAGGATGAAGGAATAAATGTTTTTAGCTAATTTTTCGATATTTTTCGTCTGAAGGGTCGAGCTTCAAAACTATACCGATCTTGTGAAAATCCGTTGCCTCTGTCGAAAGTTTGAGACATACATACATACATACATACATTTAAACAGACAGGTGAGATTGATATTATAGATCATATAATCCGTTACTCTTAAGATACAGATATTTCTAATGTGTAATATAAGCTTTTATCTTAAAGATAAATAATGAGCATTTATATATAATTCAAATAAAAGAACTTTTGAAATGTTGATTTTTATGTTTAATACTATCATATAACGAAAGCATAAGTACAAATAAAACAAATAGGTGAGCATATACTTGTATATCATTCGCAGGATACAATGTTGTTTATTTATTGTAGTTATTATTACTGATTATTAATATGATTAACAGTATTAGCATTTACAGAGTGAGCCAAAAGTAGGTGGACAGTAAAACCCCCCCACCTATTTAGAGATTACGTATACGTACAACTATATGTAATAAGACAATTATATTAATTATGTTATATTAATGAAAATTAAATGTTATTTATCATTTAATTAATTGGAATGCTTATTGAGATGAGTATTATTTATTCATTTGTTTATTGCAGACTATTATCCTCATCTTTTTAGTTGTTGTTCATGATGTTTCGGCCAACTATTCCTCTGGCCTTCGTCAGGTGGTTACCGCGACAGGATAGGAACTTTGAATCTCCTAACTACATCTTCAGCAATTACTGACAACAGCTGGGGAAGGCAATAATTGCTGAGGATGCAGTTAGGAGATTCGGAGTTCCTATCCCGTTGTGATAACCACCTGATGAAGGCCAGAGGAATAGTTTGGCTGAAACGTTGTGAAAGAACAACTAAAAAGAGGGGGATAATAGTCCACAATGAATAAATGTTATTTATCAGCGCAAGTGCTCAAACTGTTTTTCTTCTTGATTTACACAACTTTGAATTTTACTTCTTATGCTTCGACTTTAGGTTGGTTGGTTGTTTTTGTTTTACGGCATATCAACCCTTTTCAGGTTATTTAATGCTGAATCCAAAGATTTTGAAGAAACATTTTTTTGATAGAATATATTTGTTGTTTTCAAGTCGGTTTCTATTTAACCAATATTCGATACTAACTATTATTACGATACTATCCCATTGATTACTGTACACACAATAACCCTTATCCCCGAGTGGCTTCTGGGCCTTGATAAGTGGTGACCTCCATGTGAAAAAAAAACAAAAAAAAAACAAAAAAAAAACATAGTTGGGACCCTAACAGGTACTACCACTCTGGGTCAGAGTGAACCTGGGAGCAATGGCAATTAAAGGGTGGCTCCACACTCCCCAAAGCTCGCAAGCTGGGGCCTCACCACTGGATATAGTTTAAGGTCATATCCAGGACCATCGACTTTTGGCTCGTCTTGTATATGTATAAATACATATAAATATATATAAGTCACTGAGTGTGTGAGTTCCTTCCACATAAATTCTAAAACGGCTGAGCCTATCTTTTGCAAATTTCACACACAGGTAATTTATATTTCTGGCAGTGTTCTTAGATATGCTTTGGGGGATATTTTACATTACACCGGTGTAATGTAAAATATTCCCCTGTAAAAATTCTTCTTTTTTATCTATAAGATAAGAAAGACTCTTAAGATTGGATTTTTTGGATTTTTCGATACTTATTGGATGACTTTCTGTACAAAGCATATCTAACAACAGTGCCAAAAATATGAATTACCTTTGTGTGAAATTTTTACAGGGAAATATTTTACATTACACCGGTGTAACCTTTACACCGGTGTAATGTAATGGCCGGTTTAATGTAAAATATTCCTCTGTAAAAATTCTTCTTTTTCATCTATAAGAGAAGAAAGACTATTTTTAAGATCGTCAAGCCTAAATATCAGCTGACATGATATTGTAAACAAACATAGAAGGAATTTGAATAGCATTATCATTATTTATTTATTTAAAAAAATTTTTTTTTTTTTTTCAAATTAGTCTACCGGGCAAATTATTCCTCGTAATATTAAATAGAGGATAGATTCTATAATAATACACACGCAGTCTGCATAAATTAAAATATTATGTTTTAAGCGTATTGTATGACTGAGCAATGCTGGGCGTCCAGCTAGTATGTATGTATGTATATATATATATATAAGTTATGAGGGAAAATGATCTACTAATTTTGGAAATAAATGGACTTAAAGTCAATAAACAGAGACAGTTACATCTAAACATTGTGGGAGTGATTTGTGACAGTTATGTCCTCAGAATCATGACATGTACTTGTGTAACATACTTTTGTTTATACACTTATTGATTATAATATGCTGCTTGTCTCGATTATTATGCAAGGACACATAAGTACTCTTTCATGGCTGACAGAATGAGAACATGTGGCTCTCGTGATGAGGGGTTGCATTTAAAGTTCCCTACAGATTCCTGAGTTCTACAGGATGAAGTTGCTGAGGGTTGGAGGTTCTATCGGATGAAGCATTCTGAAAATGACACTAAAGATGAGAGCAATAATCCGAAGAATCCAATTAATATGAATAATCAATCCTTATCTAAAAAATTCAGAAAAAAAAAGAAATTCCACATGCAAGCACTAAATCATCAACATCTCTTTTTGACAGCCCATAGAAAATTCCTTGGACAACGCTTCTAAGACACAAATAAAAATTACTAGATTTTGTACCAAACTTTGATGTACTCGCACTTTTACATCAAAGCTGTCACTAAAGGTGCTGTTAATTCTAACATGACTTTGAGCGTTTCTGTACATTGTTTAAACAACTTATACCAACCACTTATATGCTCCTAATTTACACAAAGCCTACCAGACAACTTCTGACACACGTTTTCTCCAGATCGACAAAAGCAAAATACATGTCCTGCTTACTGAGATACTTTTGTATTTATCTCAGGATAAGTATAACACCAGTGGTATTTTATCCACGCATAAAACCAAATTGCATTTCATTTATGCTTTTCTGACTTATTTACTTAATATTTCTATCCAATCATGGCTTATTACATGGGAGCAATCTCTGTCTGTGGATTAACAAAAGCATTCGGTTGAAAATTCAGTACAGATTCACGAGTGTATTCATTTTTTGCAGACTGTTGTCCTCATCTTCATAGTTGTTGTTTCACTATGTTTCGGTTAACTCATCCCCTGGCCTTCTTCAGTGGTTAACCATGGCAGGATAGGAATGCTGCGTCTTGTAATTGTACCCAGTAATTACTGCCTTCCATAGTTGTTGTCTCACCACGTTTTGGCCAACTAATCATCTGAACCTGCTTTAATAGTGAAACAACAACAACTATGAAGATGAGGATAACAGTCTGCAAAAAATGAATGCACAAATTATGAAGCCTCATCTTAAAGGATTAAAAAAAAAACAAAGTTCGTAAAGATGTATCTGAAAAAAGTTGGACGTCACATTTTTTAAAAAATAACAACCAATATGAGAATAGTAATCCAGATAATCCAAATCAATCCTCATTTAAAAAATTCTGAAGTCTTTCAACATTTGTTTTTTTTGTTGTTTTTTTTTGACTAAAATGAATGTACACAATAACAATATGATTTGTTCATTTTAAGAATCTGCTACAGAGAAAGACCTGAGTGTTTAAGTGTTATTATGTGTGAAGTGAAAGTTTAACACTTGTTAGAAGCTAGTCGAGCTTCTTCCTGTAATATTTTCTATGATAAAATCGTCTCATATATATATATATATATTTGGTAAAACTGGTAATTAGTAAAAACTTGAAGAGAGTGCTCAATACTATTGCAGAGCAAATATGTGTTTTATTTTTTTATTACCGTTTCATCTGTTTAGCTACATATGTTTCAGATGTTGGACCATGTTTACGATCCAACAGCCTCGTCAGGCCTCGCAGAAGTGGTTGTTAGTTATTGGAAAAAAGTGTTTTTAAGAAAAAAAAGAAAGAAACAAAAGGGGAGAGGCGGGTGTTGACAATATTTCAGTTTTGAAGGTTAAAGATACATTCGATTGTATTATGTGTGTGGGGGTAGCAGATTCAGGTACGCGTGGGTGGAGATATATGGATATATCGAGGTGGAGAGAGGATGATAAAGAGAAAAGTGAGGGGGGGTAAGGTGAGGAGGGGGAGAAGTTTCAATATTTTGGTTTTAAATTTTAACTGGCTTTTGGTTTTTCAGCAAGGTATATTAAATAGATGGGAGAGGGAGAGAGAGAGGGAGACTTTTTTTTTTCTTAAAAACACTTTTTTCCAATAACTAACAACCACGTCTGACGAGGCTGTTGGATCGTAAACATGGTCCAACATCTGAAACATATGTAGCCAAACAGATAAAACGGTAATAAAAAATAAAACATATATATGAGGGATTTATATGTGGATCTTTTATCATAGCTTCTTTTTTTTATGCTGAAAGAAATACAGAGATGTTTGAGTTTTCTTAAAGATTTTATTTTAGAGAAATTTGACTCGAGAGAGAGACTGAGACTAATATTCTCTTAGGTAATTATCTAATCATTTAGTAAACTTCTTAACTGAAATTGTGACATGGACAGAGATATCCAGGGTAACATTTTGCAATTAGGGATTATTAAAGTTTCTTACGGTATTACTGACATTGTGTCATAAAGACCCCTGCACCATGCCTCTCGCTGTGATGCAGGGGTCTTTATCCGCGAGGCTATCTCCCCACGTCCTCTACCCGGCTGGAAAAAACGTGTCGGTGGCCAGCTAAGAACGTGGCTCGGGACTATCAAAGCTGACGATGAGCTTATTTCGGGCCCGCTCATCTATGGCCTGTCTTGTTGGAGACGTGACTGGCTATTGCTCACTCGGGATCTTGCCTCCGATCGTCGGGCTTGGGCCGCAGCGGTACGAGATGTGCATCTTCATGAAGCCGACTCAACTCCTCCAGGGTGAATGTCGTTTCAAGTACAAAAATTAATTGATGTTATAGTTGTTAATTTACAAAAACATTAAAAAAAAAGTTTTCTCTGTGTGTTGATATAAAATTTAGCATTCTATATTTAATTAACATGTCACTCCTGTTATTTATTTACTTACTACAGTATTGCCTGCTTTTATTTATGTCCAACATATTTGACACCTGGTAATTTCTGCTTGTATATAGGTGGGTGTATACTAGCAATGTTTCTCCGCATTTTCTCGAGTTGGGTTGGCTAAGTATAGTTAGGACTAAAGAATAACTTAAGTGTACATTTATTTTCAAAGGATGAGTTCTGTCCCCTTTGCTCTTTTCTAAAATAAACAAAACAACTCATTACGCTTCATATTCTTTCATATTTCAAATTTCACAGGAATATCTCCAGTACTTTTAGTTAATACCTATGGTTAAAATTTTATGTAAATTTGAAGGTTTTTTTTTTTTTTTTTGTTTTTTTTCTTTAGGGGCTGGGGGTATTTTATGCCCCTCCAAAACATGAATATATATGCAAACTCAGATTAAAACCTCTCCAATCCCCTGCTAATTATAAGTATGCCATTGGTTTTTACCAGGAGACTAATCACTGTAAACTAATGCCTTTACACACACACATTTTTGCTACACACATACAGTAGAGAAATATTTTCCCCTATTTAACTGACTGGTATAGCTTTATAAAAAGCTACATAAAAACATTGTTTCATTATTCGTTTTTCCAATGAATTTTTTTTTTTTTTTTTTTTTTACATGGTCTTTGTCATGAAAAAAGAAATTTCACAAAAATGTCTCCAGTAATTTTAGTTACCTATGATTCAAATTTTATGCAGTTATTCTTTTGCTTGTTTGGCAGATTTTCCAGTATGACTACATCTCCCTGAAACGACTCGGCTCCTGTCTTTCAATTGTAGGCCTGTCCCTTTTCTTCCTAAGATTCTTATGGATGGCTCTGCTCTTGATGAGAAATTGATACTAAAACTTCTTGGCCTCTCTTTCTCATCGTTCATATATTAGATCCATTGCTCTTTTTGCTTCTTGTAAAATCGTTTTTTTTTTTTTTTTTTTTTTTTGTTTTTTTATACAAGGGTGTCACCACTTATCAAGGCCCAGAGGCCACTCAAGGATAAGGGTTAATAGGTATACATTAGTCATTGTGATTTTAGCATAGTAAACAGTGGGAATTTTGAAACTTGGATTACTTAGGGGGACGATTCAATTAGAACTTGTTCACATTGGACTTTTTCTTTTTTTTTTTTTTTCATAGGTATCAACTCATTATCAAGGTCAAAGAGGCAACTCAAGGATAAGGGTTAAAGAGTGTACAGTAGAAATTGGACAATATAATAATCATTAGTAATGAAAATTTGTTAAATTTGATAACTTATATGGAACGGCTCATCAAGAACTTATTTACGTTAGACTTGAAGACAACCATATTGTAGTCAGCCGGAAAGCAGGAAAACGGAAGACAATTCCACAGGCGTGCAGTTCTAATAAAAAAGCTTTGTTCATGGAATCTACGTTTAGATTTAGGCACAGATAAAGAGTGGGGGGAATTATTGATAGTGTTTACAGCTAGACGAGTGTTTCTTGTGAAAGTTTTGCGTAGATTGAAGCTCAGTCGAACACTTTCCATGAAAATAACGATACATCAGAGACAAACTCGCAACATCTCTTCTGTGAGATAGAGGTTGCAAGGAAGAGAAAAGGACATCTCCTACGAGGCTACGAAGTCTATTTTGAACTCTATCAAGGCAGGACAAGTCCTTTCTAGCAGCTCCTGCCCAGATGTGGCAACAGTATTCCATCCTTGGACGTACCTGGCTCTTATATAGATAGAGAATTGCATCAGCAGTGAGATATCTACTGGATCGATAGAAAGATCCCACCATTTTTCCAGCGGCCTTGGCAACAGATTTGATGTACGTGTTCCATTTAAGATCAGGAGTAATGGTCAATCCCAGAAGCTTGTCAAAACTTGAGGCCTCCTGAAGACGAGAGCCATTCATTTCAATTGATGCCAGATGTGGATCAGAATGTTGATGATGTAAAGAGAGAAGCTTGGTTTTAGATGCATTAAAAGTAACCAGCCACTCCTTTCCCCATTGTACTACATGCTCAGAGGAGAGAGAATTGGAGAGAACTTGGTCGTTTACTGTCTTAGATGTACTACCATAAATGGTAGTGTCGTCAGCATAAATGTCTACAAATGATGTAAGGATGTGATTTGGAAGATCATTAATGTAGATCAGGAAAAGAGTTGGGCCCAGGATGGACCCCTGTTCTAAACACTTTCTTACTCCTAAGGCTATTCTTTATCTCTTCAACTCTATTATCAAACCATATGTGGAGTATTGTCATATTTGGGCTGGTGAATCTCGGGCCCAGTTGAGAGTCCTTGAGAAACGTGTCTGTGACTTGTTTGGCTCCACTTTTTCTTTTTCACTGCAGCCTCTCTTTCACAGACGTTATGTTGCTAATGGCATGTTTTCTACAGAATTATCTGATCTATTCCCTGCTTCCTTTGTTCCAGCTCATTTGATTTGTTGGTCTAGTGATCTCCATCAATTTTCTGTTTTGATATCTCATTGTAATACAGCTTCCTATTCCACCAGGTTCTTTCCAAGAACTGCATGGTTGTGGAACTTACTACCTGCTCACTGTTTTCCTCCTACCTACAGCCTCGATCTTTTCAAAACTAAGGTCAGTAGGCATCTCCTGTCTTTGCAGTAATCCTCTTTCATTATTGTTAACTCCTTACATCAAGTGGCTTCATGCCTTGTTTGGAGCAATTTTCATAAAGAAATCACATTCTTTTGAAAGGCTAGTAGAGGACATCATAAAAGAAAATAAGATTATTTTTCAAGTGTCTTCTAATATTAATTTGGTATTTACCTACATAATGATGTAACTAAAAAATTTTCATTGAGCTGCTTTGGTGGTGGTGGTGGTGGTGGAGGGAAAGAATAATTTTAATGTTAATGGTTCTGTTTTTTTTGTTTTTTTTATTTGGAAAGAATCCTTTTGAAAAATATTTTGAATTTATTATAAAAAAAATGTATATTTTGAAAATAGACAGAAACAATTGTCTGAATGAAAATGTTTATTTATTTTAAACAAATTCAGAACATTTATTAAATTATTATATCTTATTATACTAGCAGGGCTACTCGGTGTTGCCCGGGGCCAAAGTGTAACCTTTTCTATTAAAACTTCTATCTCTCTCACTCTTTCTACCTTTCTCTCCACAATCCTCTCTTTCTCCTCTACCCAGCCCATTTCTCTCTAGCTGGACATACACACATACAACTTTTTTTCTTTACAAGAAGGTTACCACATATCAAGGTCCACAGGCCACTCAAGGATAAAGGTTAATGTGTATATTGTAGTCATTAGGACAGTAGCATAGTAGTCATTTATGGTGGTATAATTAGATTATTTTTGAGGATGGTTTAATGAGAACTTGTTTACATTGAACTTGATGATTGTAGTCAGCTGGAAAGCAAACCAGGGAAACAGTTCCACAGGCAAGCAGTTCTAGGAAAGAAGCTTTGTTGAAGGAATCCATGTTTAGTTTTAGGCACCGCTAGAGAGTGGGTGGAATTTATTGATAGTGTTTTTTGTGAAAGATTGGCCAAGGGAAGAACCATAGATTGGAGATCTGTCAAATACTTGCCATGAAAATTTCAATAAAGCAGAGACAGGCTTGCAATGTCTCTTTTGTAAGAAAGAGGTTGCAGAGGACAGAAAAGGACATCACCTACTAGATTACAAAGTCTGCATTGAACTTTGTCAAGGCAGAATAGGGCTTGACCCAGATATGGCAACAGTACTCATCCCAGGATATACTTGGTTCTTATACAGGTAGAGAATTGCATCGGCAGTGAGATATCTACTGGAGCGGTAGAATGATCCAACCGTTTTTCCTCGTGATAGCAGGGCCAGATGTAGGTCAGAGCGTTGATGATTGGAAGAGAGAAGTCTGGTTTTAGATGCATTAAAATTAACTAGCCATTTTTTTCCCATAGCACCGTGGCTCTCCTTTATATAAAAGATTCCTTGGGTGAATGAGTCGGCATTTTCTTAATAACTTAATACATAATGACTCAAAAGAAACAAAAAACAACCCTCCTTGATGAAACTTGGCCCAGTTGAATATTTTTTTCTAAATTTTAGATATTACTCATCCTTAGCAAACTGCTCAAGAATAAACCAGCTTTGTGGATGCTTGCTTTGTAGGTTTTTTTCAACTTTTAGCCAGACATACAAACACATGGACAACTGTCCTTTATATAATAGCAGAAAATAATGAAAAAAAAAATGAATTATTCTAAGATTAAAGAAATCTTTTTTTCAAAAGGAAAAAGACAAAAAAAAAAACATGGTAAATATCATTAGAAAAGTCGTTTGTATTGCAAACAAGTAAAGCCACAAAAAACAGATGGCTGTATTCTCACCTGATAATTACAAGTATACGTAAGCCAACCTAATGCTGAACTAATCTGTGTTATATAGAAAACAGTATCAATTAATAAAGTTTTGTGCTTTTGTTAAATACTCAGATTGTCAGCAACATACACAACGCTGGTTTATAAAAAGTATAATGTTATTGCGTCTTACAAAATAAAAGTTTGGATAAAGATAAGGAAGAAGTAGATTCAGAGACTGACAAGCTATATTAGTTTGTGTTCTGAATTGTTAATTCACCTGCTATTTTTATAAACAAGGCGCACCCACAATTTGTATGATGTTTTGTATGTCTCCTGGTGCTTTTATTTATCCAAATTTGTTAAGATATGTCTCTTATTATTATTATATCAATTATAATTAGAATCAGCTATTTTCTAACCACTTCAAAGTTTTAAAAAAAAGAACAACAAACATTTGGATCAGCCAAATCTGATGAGACCATTCATTATTTTACACTTGTTAGATTGATTAAGAGATAAATCTTTCAAAGAAGACCAACAATTTAAAGAACAGATCAGAAATAGAAACTAGTTTCAGGAAGGTGATAACTTAGGCATAGATTTTCCAGTTGTATACTAGCATGGTTCCCTGGCATTACCCGGTTCATAGAAAAAAAAAAACCCGGAAGAGTTAAAAAAAAAAAAAGAAAAAAAGTGGTATGTTATATTTATATGGGTAAAATAAAACATTTATTCAAGTATGTGAAAAAAAAAAACCCGGAAGAGTTAAAAAAAAAAAAAGAAAAAAAGTGGTATGTTATATTTATATGGGTAAAATAAAACATTTATTCAAGTATGTGAAAAAAAAAAAAAGTTTGAATTCAGTTTGTTTTACAGAAACTTTCATCAAACCAACATTTGATCTTGTGTCTAATTTCCTAAAGAAGAAGAGGAGGGGGGGGTAATGAAATGAAATTCAGGATTTCTATACCCATTAAATTTAACATGGAAATAAAAATATTCTGTATTTACATATAGAATGTTATGTTATAATATTTTTATGGAAGTGTTACATGCATTTTTTTTTTTTTAAAGGATATTTGCTTCATTAGTCTTATTTCTATAATTTGATTATTCCCCATCTTTGCAACCTAATATATAAAAGGTTATATGTCTGTCTCCATATTTTTAAACACTATCTCCTCTGAAACTAAAAGTTGCAGACAGCGCTAGGAGCCTGGAATGATTGGACTTTTTACGAACTGTTCTTTTATGGGTCTTTAGCCAGTTAAAATAGATTTTAAGGGGTCAAAAATGGGTCAAAAATTGTCAGCAACATACACAACGCCCACATGCTAGTACAAACTATAAACCTTCATCTTAATTTTTAATTTTTAATCAGTTCATATGCGTGTCACGTTGGTATAGTGGTAATGTCACCAGCTTTGAATGCTACAGATTCGGTTTTGATAATCTAATTTTTATGGCACTGAAATATTTTTTTTTTTTTTTAACTTTTGAAATCACAATTCTATAATAATATATACGAAATCCGGACAAATTAAAATATATTTAAGCGTATTTTACGCCCGTGCAAAGCTCCCCCCCCCGCCCACATGCTAGTACAAACTATAAATAAACAACTTTAGTTTCTGTGACCTTAAACTGTTGGTTTATTTTGTGTTTTTTTTGTTTTTTGTTATCTAGGTAAGTAGATACTTTATGTGTAGGTGTGTATTCATTCATTAAAAGCTGATTGCTCGTAACAAGATCTTCTACAAGCTGTTTAAAAACCTTGGAAATTTAACATGCGCACTTCAACCCACTCTGATTTACATGAGGTGGTGAGATTTTTATTGGTGCATTTATAGAAAAAAAAAACCCCTAGTTTATAGATTGGTTGATTAAGAAGGGTTTACCTTGTTACTTTAGAAGAGCAATGAGAAACACATTGTGTTGAATTGTATGCTGTTGTGATAAACTGACTTGATTTTGGATGGATTTCTAACACCTGGTTGTTGGTTTTCTTACTAGTTTGCTTGCACAAGCACGATGTTTGAGCATACTTTTACAGCTCCAAAGGATGGGCTCCCAATTTATGCCACAATTCTCAGATCACAGGGGCCCCCAGTTTCTGGGACAATGTGTAATGCAGTAATTGAAGATAAAAAAATGAATGTGAATATAGATTGAGGGATATGTAATCAGAATGGAAAGGTTAAGGTTATGAATGCAGGGTTGTTTTTTTTTTGTTTTTTTTTGAAGTAATAGAAGTCTGTCAGATGCAAGAAGCAAGGGTCGAACTGTAATTAATTATATGTAAAAAGAATGTACATTGTTAAAATGTAAAAAGTATAAAACACTAAATGAAATGCATGAAAGGTAATAAGTCCGAATTTTCTATATTTATATATATAAAAACGATATATATATATATATATATATATATATATATATATATATATATATATAGTCATCGACACACATATATATATAAAAACGATATATATATATATATATATAGTCATCGACACACATATATATATATATATATATATTAAATTTATTTATACAAACATTAATGGCTACATATGTGCATACATGTTTCTGTAATCACCTGCGTTGGGGGATTGCATCTTCAGGCCAAGAATTACCGTCGAGAACTGATATTTCAAACAAAAACATTTTCTTATTTCCTTAACAAAGTTAGAATGTAACCTGAGTGGGAGTTATAAGCGGGGGGGGGGGTGTTGGACAAGTGAGGTCTTTGAAGATAATAAACATCTTTTTTATTTCCCTTTCTTTTTATCTATCCCATCTTTTGGTTTTTATGGCATAAGGTACTTGAGAATTTAGTATTTCTGTCTTGCAGTCCGTAAATTAAAAACACTTCTTATGGTCACTGAGTACTGACCGGTGTCTTTTAATCTACACCCATCCAACCACATACATGTATACACACACACACACACACACACAGACACACACACACACACAGACAGGGACATACACACACACACACACACGATATTCAAATCAACACATATATATATATACATATATACATATACATGCACATACATACATATATATATATAGATATACACATATACATACACATACATTTACACATACACACATAACATATACATATATACATATACACACACACGTACACACATCTATATATAATATTGCACATACATATATACACGCATATACACATATACATACACACATACATATACACACATGCGCATACGCGCACCAGCATACACACAATACATACACACATTCAGACCATCCGCAGGCGCAGACAACATCCCCATCCCTTCGTGTCTCCAAATCTCCACAGTCGTATACGAGACACATACACATATAGATACACACACAGACCCACGCATACACCCACATATACACACATATATATATATATATATATATATATAGTCATCGACACACACACACACATATATATATATATATAAAATGAATGAATGACAAAAGTCTATATTCCAAAGTTCATGATGTTGACCATCTTACAATTTATTCCTTTAATTTCAGTTGACATTTACAATTCTTGACAGTGTCTGTTTCGTAGCACAAAATCAATCACTTAATTATTATACCAATCAGTGAATCTATTTTGCCCTTAACTCATCAGAAGAAACAGCAACAAACAATCAATCAAAAGGAAACAAAGTGCATTTTGACATGATTAAAAATCTGAAAATTGGAAGAGAAGCTGTAAATACCTTGTATGTTTACATTATGCCATTGTCAACTGAATTAAAGGAATAAATTATAAGACAGCCAACATCATGAACTTTGGACTATAGACTTTTGTCATTCATTCATTATACTACTATGTAATTACATTGCGCTTATTAAATAAGGATTGGTATATATTATAAAGAAATACAGTATATGTCCACATAAATAAATAAATAAATATATTTATATATATATATATATATATATATATATATATATAATCTGTGGAAATGATTTTTTCACTTTTTATATATACAAATCCTTAATTGAAAAAGCTCAATGTGATTACAGAGTTTATAATAATTAAATGACAAAGTCTATATTCCAAATTTCATGATGTTGACCATCTTACAATTTATTCCTTTAATTCCGTTGACACTTACAATTCTTGATAATAACTATTTTGTAGCGCAAAAGCATTCATTTAATTATTATATACATCAAAGAATCTATTTTGCCCTTAACTCATCAGAAGAAATAGCAGCTATCACTCCACCAAAAGAAAATAAAATGCATTTAGGCATAAATACAAAATCTGAAAAGTTCAAAATGGCATAATGTAAGCTAAAAATAAGGTAATTTCAACTTCTCTTCCAATTTTCAGATTCTGTATTTATGCCCAAATCCATTTTATTTTCTTTTAGTTTTTTTCTTCTTAATGAGTTCAATTTACGATAAAAGTACCATTTAAAATCGCTGCAAATCATTTCTTCATTTGCATATTTTAAAACTAAACATCAATCAGAAGTGACTTTTCCAGGGCATTCAGCTAAATAAACTAAAGACAATATTTTTCTTACAGATTCTGAAATGCGCATTAGACTGTAAGGAAAAAATTATAGGCATTTGTCAAAATATATAAAAATTATGATTGTGAATTGATCCTTTCCTTTAGTCATTGATATGCAACCAACCAGTATGTGTGTGTGTGTGTGTATATATATATATATATATATATATATATATATATGATTGTAGAGCTGGATTAATTCTGACGATATGAAATAGAATGGAGGTGGAAGAACCTGAATACTCAACATTTCACACGACGTTTAATTGAGTCGGCTATAATCTCCAATTCCAGCAATATAATTAAACAAAGAAAGGGTTTTTTCCACATTGCTCCCTATCTGTCGAAAATAATTATTAAAGAGAACAATTTAGACACAGGTTAAATTTGAAATATATATATTAAAAAAAATCCATTCGTAATTTCACTTCATTTATTATTTTTATTTTACTTATTTACTGTATTTTATTTTATCACTGTCTATTTTTGGACGCCATTTTATCGCTTTCTATTCGTATTTTTAGACACCATCCCAATTCAATTGTCGTCTCTAATTTTTAAAAACTCCCTTCATAATCTCGTTTCATTTCATTTACTTAATCTATCACGGTTATATTTCCAGACGCAATCTTTTAAATCTCTACGATATTTTAGCCCAATTAATTTTCTCATCTCCGTTTATCAATTTATTTACTTTATTACTTTTAATTTTTAGATGTAATCCACTATGCTAGTTTACTCTAATTTATTTTCTCTAATCATAAAATGTAGCTATGTATATAGACATCTAATTTATATAAGGAAAACACGCTGCTCTTCCCCATCATTATATATAGCCCCAAATCCTTTGACTCTCTTGTCAGTGACCATCCCCTCTTGAAAAAGCCCGTATAAATCGGGCGAAACGTTGAGTATTCAGATCCTTCCACCTCCATTCTGTTTCATATATATATATATATATATATATATATATATATATATATATATATAGGTTGTATAAGACGACTGATAAATCATGAAACCATGTTTGTTTAGCCTAGGTTAGAAATTGCAACACCCGGTATCTTTTGAAATATTGGTTTTTAAAGATGATTTTTTAACTTGAAGGGTCGTCTTACATGCTGAAATATATGGTAATTAAAATGTGAAGAGGGTATTAGACAATAATACATTTAGGTTTGATCAAATAAAACAAATAAAACCTAAAAAAAAAAAAAAAAAAAATATGGAAACGCGAAAAGAAAGCATATTTACTGGTATGAACAAGATGGCTAAATTTTCTGCAATCAGGAGCTGAGATATTTTCATGTTTTCTCTTTGGATGTCATGTGTAAAAGCTGATTTTTGTAGTTATCTTATTTCTTTTCTTTGGGAAAGGTTATGGGGCAAAAAATCCAAATATGTAAGTCTTAAAGACAGGTTTCGATCTAATGACCTCGGAGAAAGATTAAATATCTGGACAGTTGAACAGGAGACTTTGATGGTATGGCCACGTTGAAAGAATCAATGAGTTATTGGGTTAGTAGGAGACAGTTTGAGATAAGGTTCATTTCACAGAGGAAGACCAAGGAAAACATAAAAGAAAGTGATCAAAATGAGAGATAAATAATATCCTTACCAGAGATGGATTAGTTTGGAAGCTAATCTCAAAAAGCTGTCCAACACATGCCATCATATAAAACTGACATTACAGAACATGATGATGGTATATTTTTAAGTTGGAGTAGTGAAAAGGGAAAAAAACTGATTAAACAGGAGGGGAGGAGTAGGGGGATTCCATTTTTATAGATTTGACCACTGGGCAGCTCTTAGATCGAATTTGATCCTTCCAGAAAATTCTAAGATTATATTTTAGTAAGTGAACCAGACATTCCGACATTTTCAGAAATTTTGTTCTTTGGGTCAAACTTTTCAAATTGCCTAAGTCAGAACCGGTACACACAATAAAGTTCCTGGTGACAGACAACATTTAATTTGAAGAATTAATCTTGTATTTTCTTACATTGTGTCATACACATCATTATGTCTATCTGGTCTATGTGTTGTGTTTAGCAAGATCCCAAGCAATGTTGAGAAAAGGTGGGACAGCCGAAAACGTATGTTGGGCAGACAACATGAAAAACCTGTTTGAAAAATAACTGCAATCAGAATTCAAGCGAAATGTTTGACTTCTCTTTCTTGATATTAAATTTTCTTGTCAGCCACGTGTGCAATACAAACAAAATAAGTTAGTTTTTTTAGCATCTGTTGCTTGATCGACTAAAAACATATGTGCACAAAAGAAAAAAACTATTTAAAATTATTGTTTTTTGCAGATGTGTTTTTCAGATGGTCCCGTTGAAAAAATATGGATGACAGTTTTGTGGTTAGTAAAATGTTGAACAGTTGAAGTAGCAAGAAAACATGGGATGAAGTGATTAGGATGGATTCAGGAGAAAGAAGGATAAATAATGTCCTGGCCAGAGTAGCTTAGTTTGGTAGTTAATTTCTAAAAGCTGTCAAACACATGCCAGCATGTAAAATGGATGTTAAACTGGATGATGATGATGATTACTCAAACAAATGCAGGTCTTCTATTTAATAAGTTCCTTGTTTAAATTTGCTCAATTAAACTGACTCACTTTGCTACCAAACTATGCTTTCCAGGAAACTACATGCATATTATTCAAATCCGATTGTTCTTGTCGTAATCTTTCTCAAATTTACTCATTATGAGAAAGCACTCTTTGTTGTCTTAACAGAGTATGAAATCAGATTCGCAATCTAGTCGTGGATGATATCTCCTCCACAGTCATTTTTACAGATGAAACGCTGCTAGACCCTCTCTACTATATCGTTGCTTCCATAGAAGATGTCTGACTGAGCTCCAATCTTTGGTTCCTCCTTGTAAGACATTCATAACAAGTACTCATCTTTAATCACAACAGAAAAAAAGAGTTTCCTTTCTCCCTCTCTGTGCCTAACATTAGGTGGAATTTTCATGGACAGAACTTTGTTGTAAGAAGTTTCTGTCTATGGAGCACATTACTCCAGAACTGCTTCTCTGCTGATTACAACTGGGTCGTCTTCAAATCCAATGTCAACAGATTTTTGTTATAAACTGCTCCATAAGTAATCAAACACAGTTCATACTATTATATTAATACTCCCATTTTCAGCCGGCAATCATTCCGTCTCTTTAACTCTTATCCTCGAGTGACTCTTGGCTTTGATCCTTATATATATATATATATATATATATATAAAAAGCAATTAATGTCAGTACTTTGATGTGTACAACACGAGTATAATACATAAACAGTCATTTAATCATTTAATTTGATGAAAACTTTGATTACTTGTGAGTCTTTAGCAATAATCCATGTTTGATGCTCTCCAAATCTTTGAAAGAAAATGTTTATGGACATCATAACACTAGCCATATGCATGTATATGTAACAACAGTGTAGTATCTGTTCTGATGCTGCACTTCACCTTGGTCAGTGGAGGAGAAATCCTCCATGACTGAGACAATTTTTATTTTTGTTCCTATCCAGAGTGCCTCTTTTTGGGTAGCTGGATTTTTTTCCCCCCACATTAAAAACCGACCTTGTGTCTAACTCTGCCCTCGTAGAGAGGCAAGTAAATAGGAACAACATATATATATGAAATTACATTATAGAATGTTTCTGAATTTTTGAGATGAGGATTGATTATTTGTATTTAGATTCTTCAGAATGCTGTTCTCATCTTGAGTGTTATTTTCATGTTTCAGTTGACAAGATACATCTGAAAAAGGTTGTAGGTTATATTGTCTGAAATGTGAAAATAACGCTCAAGATGAGAGTAGTAGTCCAAAGAATCCAAATAATATGAATCCATTATAGAAATATAAGCATTAAACTGACACTTGAATCACCGGGATAGTTTTGAGTTGAAATTTTTAAATAATCCCCCATCCTTTCTTAGATATTCAAAACTCACTATAACTCCAGTCAGTCTCAGAAGACAAAGGATATGGGCATCTGTGCATGTAATTGTGAGGCAAGGGTTGTGCAATCTCCAACCATACCTCTCCTGAATTGGCACTGTTTGAGTCCAGTGGCACGGAGAAGTCTAGGATGACTGGGAATAATGCTGAGATAAGCGGAGAACACATACAGCACCTGGAAGTCCTAAATTGTCACCCATTTAGTACTGACCAGGTTCAACGTTGCCTAACTTTGGTGATCCAGCAGGAACCGGTGTGTGAATGTGATTATGTCATATATGTTTAAAACTACATCAAAGAATATAGAAATGTTTTAATAGTTGACGATGTCTGAAGTGTATAGAAAAAAAAAGAAAGAGAAAAGTAGCGTTTTAGATATGAAGTAAAGTGTTGGCGATTGTGAGATATTCATGAAACGTCTAACCTCAGCATGAGACATGAAAATGAAAAATGGCAATGAATATAATAATACATCTCAACAACTTTGTGATTTTATTTTAATAGAAAAAATCATAATAGTTTACTTTTCTCAAATGAAGAAATGACTCGCTTATGGTGACCAATTGTAGTAGTGAAAGATATTTTCTAAAATTGAAGAGACTTGAGAGTGATCAGAAAAATCACCATGGGACAAGACGGAATAAATTAACATTTCTTGTGAATTTTGATGTGAGATTGATGTTCCTAATATCATGGACAAGTTTTCCCATGTTAAATCTGCAAATTATAGTACTCCTATATTATACAAACGAAAAAATATCTAATTTCAAGTGAAACAAATGGTGCCTACATAATTGTCAGGTCTTAAATAGTATCATATCCAAAAATTATGACAAACGATAAGGTAGAAATATAATTATTAATGAAAAAAGAAATTTGTGACAAGAAGCTAAATCACCATATTATGCTTACTAAAAAGAGATAAGTTGAAAAGGGAGATAATTAAGTTATGTTGCTTACATCACATGATAAATATAATTCGAAATTTTGGACAAAATTTATTCCCCTTATAAACTTTATCGAAAACAGGTTTTCATTAATAATTATTTTTCTACCGTATCCTTTTTCGTAATTTTTGGATATGTTACTATTTGAGACCTGACAAGTACATAGGTACCATTTGTCTCACTTGAAATTCAATGTTTTTTTTTTTTTGTTTGTATAATATAGAAGCATTGAAATTACTATACTGAATCGACACTCATCTTAGATGGATGAGCTTCCTCCAGACGAATATCAAATTCACAAACAATTCCCAGTCACTTGTATATTCCTGTCAGGATAGATGACGACGTTAAGGGTTTGCAGTTCTTGATGGTCACCCATCTAGTATCAACCAGACTCAACGTTGCTTAACTTTGGAGACTTAACGCGAACCAGTGTGCAATGTGATTATGCTGTATATCTTGTTTTACAACATATCAATCTAGAAATCGTCTTTTATAAATATACTAGGCGGGCGCACCTGGCATTGTCTAAGTGTGGGAGGTGAAGAGAGGTGTTAAAAAAAAAAAGTGGTAAAGTTGTGGGGTTCCCTGGTGTTGCCTGGGTCGAGTAAGGAGGTGGGGGGGGGGTTTAATAAAAAGAATGAATTGGTAGTAGTGAGTGGTGGGGGAGGAGGCGGAAAAACAGTAGGCAGTTTAGGTGGAGAGAGAAAAAAAAAAGAAGTGGTAGTAGGCAGGCAGGCTCGAACCTGTAACACGAATGAGGAAAAAAAAAGTGACGTGTTTGCCGATGTCTCCATCGTCCGACCAAAAGTTCGGAACGTTGAAATTTATCCGGTACAATGACTTGCAAAAATGGCGATGCAAAAAACTGACCCCTCTTTGTACAAAACTGCCCAGTTTAGAGTGAAGAAGTGAAGAAATTAATGTTTTTGGCCAATTTTTCGATATTTGTTGTTCGAAGGGTAGAGCTTTAAAACGACACCGATCTCGTGAAAATCTGTCGCCTCTGTCGAAAGTTTTTGCGAGACATAAAAACGCACACACCCACACCCACCCACAACCACACACACCCACACACACATTTTGCCCTTTATATATATATAGATGTACTATTTAAATAAATGTAACTTTTAAAAAGAAGTTCGTTTTCATTTTTTTAAGACTAAACTTGTCTTTTTTTTTTTTTTTTTAAGGCCTCATACTGGAATAGGTTATATGCCTCACATTAGTCAAATCTGGGATTGCATGTTAGTCTAATAGTAGAAAGTACTCCTTTATATCATAACATCTCTAAACTTTGCATTTTAATATAATAATATGCTTCTCCCATCAAGAATAATAAATCTTTTATTACACTCATTCATACCAAACAAAGAATTACAACCAAGATGTAAAACATGCCAAACGCCTATCACAGTTAAGCACATCCTTATGGAATGCGAAACACTAAAGAACCTCAGAAAGTCTCTCTTCAACATTAATAATATGAAAAATCTATTTGAATACACTAATATAGAGAATATCTTTAAATTCCTGTGAAGAGCTAAAAATGTATCAGAAGATCTGAATCAAGAAAAGTAAAAATAAAGAATCCAAATTAAAGACCTAACTGACCTTAAATAACCCATAGCGGCTGATAGATAAAAAAAAAATTATTTTATTAGATGACCTTCACATGGATTTATTTGAACTGGATCATTTAATGTAGAGAAAAAAATAACTCCTTCCACCAAACAAGTGAAAATGGTACAAGTTCAGACTCCTGGGTTTTAAATATTTTTTTTTTAGTTCAGTATAGTCTATTATTTTACTCATAGCTGAGAGAAGAAAAGTTGAATTCATGTCCACCTTAACAATATTATTGCAAGTGAGTCTACAGACGAGCACCAAGACAGCTTGCACACAGACGTGTCAAGTCTACAAGGCCACCATTTACCCATGCATGGAGTATTGTTGTCACATCTGGGCTGGTGCATCTACCACTAGTCTTTTCCTCTTGGATAGGGTCCAAAAAAGTCTTCAATCTAATAGGTCCCACTTTGTCAACTAAATTCCAACCTCTGTCGCATTGATGCAATGTTGCATCTTTGTGCCTATTTTACAAATATCTTAATGGAATGTGCTCTGATAAACTTGTTGCATTTGTACCCCCACGATGTACATATGCCCAACAAACCTGCTTACCAACAAAATCACACCCCTTCACTGTTGAGGTCCGTAAATATTAGAAAACTTTTTACTCTAATAGTGTCTTCCCTCAAACAACTGGACTTTGGAATTCCCTTCCTGCTACTTACTTCCCTGACTGTGCTGATATGCAAAAGTCTAAATGTAGCGTAAACCAACATCTTGTTAATCTTTCCTAGGCATGGTCCTAAATAGTAGCCCCTTACGTTCAGGTGGCGATATGCCTTGTTAGGGTGAACATAAGTAAAATATATACATACACACTTTTAACCATTTTTTATTCCCATTTCGGATTATTTTTATTAATTATAATTTAAATTTCATGACCTGATAGCATTTCTTGAAAATTACCCGAAACAATCATGATTTTATTTGTAGTTATTGTATATAGTTTCATTATATTTAAAAAAAATAGTTCTATACATTTTTTAATGTTTCAAATTTTTTTTATTTTTGAAAACCATTTGATATGAGGCTTCATAATTTGTGCATTCATTATTTTTGCGGACTGTTATCCTCATCTTCGTAGTTGTTGTTTTATCATGTTTCGGCCAACTCTCATCTTTTGTTGGATGGCTAAAACTTGGTGAGACAACAACTATGAAAGGCAGTAGTTACAAGACTCAGCATTACTATCCTGTCACAGTTCATCATCTGAAGAAGGCCAGGGATGAGTTGGCAGAAACATGGTGAAACAACAATTATGAAGATGAGGTTAACGGTTTGCAAAAAGAATTAATGCAACTTTTTTTTAATGTTTTTCTTTGTTGCTTTTATTGTTATTTTGTATCTATATCTACATTACCTATTTCACTTTTTCACCCTTGTTCAGATGCACTTGTACATCTTCTCTAAAAACCAGCCTCAGTTCCTCGTTTTCATCCATGCAGCTTCTTCTTCATCTTCATGCTCTATTTGCAGTAATAGCCATTAACTTTTTATTGCTTTCTCTTTCACACACACTCACATTCACTCTCATTTCCATACATACACGCATTAATCTTTCCAGGAGAAATACCTTAAATGTCACTGTTCAACAACATCTATTATCTTTACATATAAAATAACCAAGGTAATGTCTAATTTTTGTGATAGAATTGACTAATAATTTTGAAAATGTTAAAAAGACAAACAAACAAAAAAAAACAAGAAAAACTGACTGCTTATATATTGCCTAATGTAAATTGACATAATTTAATACTGTGTAAACTCAAATAATCATAAACAATTATTCTAAATTTGATTTAAAAGAAACTAGTGTTTTAAGATTTTCCTATTTTAGAATATGGATGAATGATGCCATTTTGATGACAAGAGAAGATAACTCTTCATAAATATAATACTAATTCAGTGAATATATTTTATTATATAAAAGTCACTTTGTGTGTGTGTGTGTGTCTGTGTGTGTGAGAGAGTTCTTTCCTCATAGGTTCCCAAATGGCTGAGCTTATCTTTTGCAAATTTCACACAAAGGTAATTTATGTCTGATAGTTTTAAGTATGTTTTGAGCAGAAATTCATCCGATAAGTATCGAAAATCGAAAAAAATCTGATCCTAAAAATAGTTTTTTCTTATAGATAAAAAAGAATAATTTTTACAGAGGAATTTTTATATGTCACACCGGTAAGGGAGAGAATGCAACTTAGCAATGATTTTATCTTTAGAAAAAGAATTATTGGCATCTGGAGATATAGCTCAGTTCTAGAGCATTCGGCTACAGATCGAATGATCCCATGTTCAAGCCAAGGTGTACCTCACCATTTTATTTTATTTTTTTTATTATTAATGAGCTCAATTTCCGATAAAAGAAGAGGTACCATTTAAAATCGCCAAAAATCATTTCTTTGTTTGCATATTTTAAAACTAAACATTAATCAGAAGTAACTTTTCCAGAGAATTTACCATCAAACCCAAATATCAGCTGACATGATATTGTAAACAAACACAGACGGAGTTCGATGAACGATATTATTATTATTATTATTTTTTTTTTTTTTGCGAATTAGTCCACAGGGTAAATTATTCCTCGTAATATATAATAATTATTAGAGGATTGATTCTACAATAGTACATACGCAATTGGCATAAATTAAAATATCATGTTTAAGTTTGTTTTATGACCTGGCAATGCCAGGTATTCAGCTAGTATATATATAGAGGGAGAGAGGCTTAGATTAGTCGGTGAATACTTGAAAGACTTGTTTTAAGACTTTTGGAAAATAGCAACCACTGTATACATAACAATATCCTTGTGTATACAGTCATCGTACATGTGGTGGTGACATTAAAAGTATTTCAATTTAAACATAAAAAATTTTCTAAAATGATAAAAAAAAATTATCTTAGTTAGAAGGGGTTTTGGGACTTGGAATTCATACCCACCCCCTCTCTGCCATTTAGGACTACCCGTATTTTGATAGTAATGTGAGAAAGCAGACGGATAAAGATTATGAATTGGTCTGTGCTATTTTTGAAGTTTTGAATATTAAAATCTGAAAGGAATAAAAGGAGTAAGGTACTTGCGACCCTTGCTCCTGAAACTAGGTCATTTAGTAGCATGAACCTTTTTAAGGGATTCATTTTGAAATAAAGAGTGGGAAAAAAACCTTAGTCTTTTTTTTTTATTTCCATATCTTTTGAAGCTCTGACTTACCCAACCAGTACAAATTGCTCCTATTTATGAATATAACTGAAAGAATCAAATATAATGTTTAAAAACAGAGGGAGGAGCTTCTTATTAAATGGATTCTAAAACTTTCTTGGTTTATTCTGCAATGGCAAATATTAGTTTAAAAATATATAACCAAAGAAAATTTTGTACCAAACTAGCACGCTACCTAGTGTTGCCCAGCCATAAAATATGCTCAGATATATTTTAATTTATGCAGATTTTCTATTTATTATTAATATTATATTGTACCTAATATATAGTAATACCCCTCCCTGTGTGACCCGGTTGTAAAATAATTTATGTAGATTTCATATTCATTATTATTAAAGACCCAATACTCTATTGATTATTATATTGTACCCATTAGCTATTTTAAATTTAAAGATTATAGGTGTTGAGAAGCGACATGAAAGATATTTCTTCTGGAAAAATTAATGCGTGTATGTATGAGAACGAGAGATTGAAATATAATAGCAATTTCGAAAGTAAAAAAAAGAAAGAATATGACTTGGGTGGAATCGAAATAAAAATATATAGCTATCCACCCTTATTCGTTACTCTCTGAGCCTCATCTATGCACATATAAAACGTAAAAAAAAATAACGTTGCTTAACCTATAGATGTATATTTGCATATGTATAGAAGAGCACTTTGAGTCAAGTTATGGTTGCCAAGTTTCATTTTTTTTTTTTTTTTGACCCCTTAACAGTTATTTTTATTGACTAAAAACCAAATCGAATTTATATATAAATAATATACATGTATGTTTATTTATATATAAATCGATACTACCATCAATAAAATCAAACGTACAATTCTTCTCTTTCAGCCCCCCCCCCTCTTTGGACCCCAACAAAATAAGGGGGGGGGGGAAATGATAAAATAACAAAGTTTCCTTTGATAAAGATAAATGCCATCAAAAGCCCCAGGAAAAAAAAAAATGATTTTTTATTTAATAAAAGATTATACATCATTGTTTAGTTTCGTAAAACTTTTCATATTTCAAGCCCAATGTAAACAAGTTCTTGTTGAGCTGTCCCTTTAAATAATCCAAATCTACCCAATCCACACCATTAATGATTACTACACTACCACTTTACGTTCATTAACCCTTATTCTCGAGTAGCCTTCGGGCCTTGATAAGTGGCGACTTCTTTGTAATAAAAAAAATTATAAAACAATGGACATAGGAATAAAAAAAAGCAAAACAAAACTAAAAACAAAAACTTCCAGGCAACGTCAGATAGGTACAGCTAATATGTATACATCTTGTCTGAAATTTTGTACAAAATATTTCTGATAGTGAAGAAAGAAACTGAATATTTTGTTATGAATTTCCATTAGGATAAAGCAAAGCAATTATTAACTAGAGGGACCTTTGGAAATTCTACAGGGGACTCATTCATATGTAATATATTGATGTTGGCATTCTGTAGATGTTCAGTGTAAATGGAGATGCTATGATATTATTGTACCTATTTACAATGCCTCCCCATGGGACAGAGTTAGACACTAGGGTCGTTTTTTTATGTGGAGAAAGGGTACGAAAATAAAAATTGTCTCAGTCGTGAAGGATTTCTCCTCCACTGAAAGAGAACGAGAAATGGAAGTGCCGCATCTGAAGAACAGATACTACACTTTGATCTTGGCCAAAAGGCCAAATTGTACCTATTTACAATGCCTCCCCACGGGACAGAGTTAGACACCAGGGTCGTTTTTTAACGTGGAGAAAAGGTACAAAAATAAAAATTGTCTCAGTCGTGAAGGACTTCTCCTCCACCGAAAGAGAACAAGAAATGGAAGTGCAGCATCTGAAGAACAGATACTACACTTTGATCTTGGCCAAAATTGTAGCTCTTTTGTTAAAACTGCATAAGTATTTATCTAAGCTAGCAGGGATGCCCGGCATAAAGTATGCTTAAATATGAGATATTAATTATTGCAAATTTTGTATATATTATTATAGAGTTAATGTTCTATCGATTTTTATATATTATAAAGTTGCGATTTCAAAAATAAAAAAAATATATGCATATGACTTTGGTGCATCTGTTTAATGTGGCATAATCATGTTGACACACCGGTTCTCATCAGATCACTAAAGTTAAGCAACGTTGAGCCTAGTTAGTACCAAACGGATGACCATTTAGGAAATCTTGGCGCTGTATGTGCTCTCCGCTTATCTCGGCATTTGTTTCCAGTCGTCCTGTACATACACTTCACTTACCACTGGCATTTAACAATGTTGATTCAGGAGAGGTGTGGTTGGCGATTGCACACCTCTTGCCACAAAAATTTCATGCGCAGGCACTCCTTCGTGGGTATCCATAGTCTTTCAAAGACTGAAGACTTTTATCAGTTTGAATCGAAACCAAAACTTATGGAATATATATATATATATATATATATATATATATATATATATATATATATATATTTAATAATTATTTTTTACTATAATAATTAAATACCTACAGACACTAGTGTTTCATCCTTTCGGGAATCTTCAGTGCAGGGTGTCACGATTACTACCAGTCGAACAATTCGAACCTTGTATCACGAGACATCTCTGGCTCGATTAGCGGAGACCTAATCAATTCGGCTACCATTAACCGCTTGAAATAACGTTGAATTTTAAACATCTTAATTTTAAATGTTCATTTACATCAGTCAGACAGTGATCTAATCGTTATACGATGATCTACGCATAAGAGCTAAATTGACCGACTTTTAATTCAACTGAAAGTGCTCAACAATAAGAAACGAATTTCTTAAAGGGGCTGTCATAATTATTTTTTACTATAATAATTAAATGCCTACAGACACTAGTGTTTCATCCTTTCGGGAATCTTCAGTGCAGGGTGTCACGATTACTACCAGTCGAACAATTCGAACCCCGTATCACGAGACATCTCTGGCTCGATTAGCGGAGACCTAATCAATTCAGCTACCATTAACCACTTGAAATAACGTTGAATTTTATATGTAAAACTTGAGTTCCTTCAGCTATAATCGAAACCAAAACTTATGACGAATTCTTGATAAAATTATTTATAAAAAAAATAGATTACTGGAGTGCCATCAGCTATAATTGGAGCCGAAACCAAAACTTATGAAGGATTCTTGGTAAAATTATTTATTATAAGAAATGGAAGTCTATAACAATTAAATGACAGTCACTCGGATGTAAGCATGACACACAAAATAAATAACACACACGCTATCTTATTAATATACAGATAATGCTGTAATATGTAAGTTTTAGATACTTTATAAACATCCAAAATGGAGAAAATATTGTTTTCAATATCAGAGAGGAAATTATTGATCAAATGAGTACATAGTCGTTTGTGTTTTATTGTTTAAACTTGTTGAAGATTTTGAATTTACTAGAAACACTAATTTGCAATAAGGAAGAATGTTTTAAAGAAGTTGAATATGGAATACTGAAGCACGTTCTGGGAACGTTCACCAGAAAGAACCGTTGGAAATAAGACATACACCATCTACTATGATTATGCAACTCCTACAGCTATGTACCTTGAATACGGATCTATTGACCTGGCATAGTGATATGGAACAAAGAGAAAGAAACAACCTTAGTAGAAGTTAGTGTCCCCAATGATGCTGGTTTAAACAGAGCTGAGAGGGGAAAAGATAACAGAATACCAAGGTCTTATATACAACATAAGAAAGAAAAAAAGAAATGGAATCCATAATTCCAGTAATTATTGAAGCAACCAGACTCATGAAAAAGAATTTCAAAAACTTTCTTGCAAATATGCCTAGTGAACCAAGTGCAAAAGAGATTCAAACAATTACACTTAAAGAGACAGAATCTTAAAAAGATCTCTCGGTTGGAGTGTATGAGATAGCAGGTGAATGTCTGGCATCTGGTAGGATGCCCTATTCCCAGCTAGAACAAAATAAGAAAATTGAAAAAAAAAAAAAGAAAAAAGTGAGGCCGTTTTAAATATTTAAGTACCTTTATAGGATTTACGCTTCCTAACTCTGCAGTTAATCTTTGTAGGTGAATGATAGTCTTATATAAACCCATCAGGGCCTACACAACTTACTTTTACCCCTACCCCTTCATCGTACGGAGACCACCCAAGACTGACCCTCCTCTCCTTTCTAGTACCTAGTGGAACATTCACCCTCGGCTGGTAGAGTAAGTTTTCTCTAATATTAAAATTCACAAGGGTCCACAATTGCATGTATATTTCATTCAAAGGAGTTGAAAATGTTTTTTTTTTTCTTTTTTTTCAACATGTTCATAGGAAGTGATGGTTTCAACAACAATGCTCTAGAGAACATCTTAGATTTCTTGTCCCCTTAATAATGTCAGGAAAACAAGCAAAACCTTTTAAGTTGTGTTAATCTGGACCAAAGCATAAATCTCATCAAACTTTAACTTTTTTTGTAAAAATTTCTTATATTAAATTGAAAGTTTTGTATTCCTAATATAATTTATTGAAATTTAAAAAAAAAAAATCAGTAAAATTGGACGATTTTTATTCATTTTCTAAAATTATTTTTAGTGATTTAAAAAAAAATTTTTGTTAATTTATTTTTTTTTTTTTACAAAAAAATATAGCGTTTACAAGTAGTATCCTTTTCCACTCCCTTAGTATTTGCAGTGGGCGTTTGTTTTTATTTTAACCAAGACTTGTTTGAATTAACTATTTGCAATAAAGAGGATATTTTACATCTTTTCAGTTTAGTTTTCTTGTAGGATGGGCTTGTTAGTTTGGCAAAGGTAAACTTTGTGGGTGGATAATAATCTGATATAAAAGTTTTCTACACATAAGAAATGATAGATGGAGTCCCTAGTTCTGGATTAGTAATCTTGATGTTGGTGTTTCTTAAATGGAAACACCCGGTTTTCTTATCTTGGTGTGGGGGCTTTCAAATATTTCCACCATGATCAATTTCTTACAATATGGAAGGCTTTTTATAATAAGACCCGACCATGGAAGATCAGATAATAAATAAATGCGGATTTATAAGACCAAAAAAATCCAACCTTGATCGCCCTTAGGGGCCCGTGGTGCAGTGGATAGAGACGTTGAATCTCTACGGTTCCAGGTGAGAATTGTCTGAGGATAGTGATTTTAATCGCCAAAACGTGGTGAAATGTCAACAACTATGGATGGCAGTAATTGCTGAGAATGCAGTTAGGAGATTCAGAATTCCTATCCCGTCGTGGTTACCCATCTGACGAAGGCCAGAGGAATAGTAGGCCGAAACGTTGTGAAACAACAACTAATAAAGGTGAGGATAATAGTCCGCAATGAATAAATTATGTTAAGTCTTGTAGATCATTCTATGTCAGATTATTATAAAAATATAAGCATAAACTTGTGAATAAAGTTCAAGGGTGGAGTAACAGATTGAAAATGTAGAAATGCAAGGGCTCTTCTACTTCATTCCCAATCAGTTGATGGGATTTGACTTCCAAAGTAGAACGATTTATCAGCAAAAGAGATTTGTGTATTCGTAAAGGAATATCTTGCCTTTATGAAATAAAACCATTTGAACAGTAATTAGTGGGGTTGTTTTCTGAGTTAAGAAATTCTGTACACATTCTTTAGAAACAGAAAGAATAATGAAGCAAGCAAGCATATCATTTCCTTCTTCAACATAATTGTTGAGTCCATGATAATCATTCAACTTCTAGGATACAAAGAGAAACAAATGATCAACTTCCATTTAATTTTTATTTCTTACTTTTAACTCGCATTCACTGCAAACAAGGCATATTGCCACTTGGACGTAAGGAGCTACTATTTGGAACCATGCCTAGGAAAGATTAACAAGATGTTGGTTTACATTACATTTAAACTTATGCATATCAGCACAGTCAGGGAAACAGGTAGCAGGAAGGGAATTCCACCAAAGTCTAGCTATTTGACGGAAGAAACTATTAGAGTAGAAAGCTTTCTGGCGGTTAGGGACCTCAACAGTGAAGGGGTGAGATTTTGTTGCTAAGCGGGTTTGTCGGGCATATGTACGTTGTGGGGGCACAAATGCAACGAGTTTATCAGAGCACATTCCTTTAAATTTTTGTAAAACAGGCACAGAGATGCAACATTGCATTGATGGGACAGGGATCGGAGCTTAGTTGACAAAGTGGGACCTATTAGATTGAAGACTTTTTGGGACCCTATCCAAGAAGGACAGACTAGTGGGAGATGCTCCAGCTCAAATGTGGTAAAAATACTCCATGCATTTAGTAAATGCAAACAATATATTAGAGGAAGTGGATTTAGAGAACTTGAGAAGTGGGGGAAAAAAACCTTCTGAAAGCTGAAGTGATGAAGCAGGATTAACAATAACAATATTTGTGTTATTAGAGAGAAGATATTATACATGTGTGTTGTCATTATCTTCATCGTCATATTTGATTTAACGTCCATTTTTACATGCTGACATGCATCGGAGAGCTTTAAGAAATTGACTTCTGAAGTAACATATCTCTAGCCAAGTCTTTATTTATCCTTCTTTTCCCTCAGGTTCATTTGTGTATTGAACCTCGTACATCTACTAAATCAAGGACTTATTCTTCCAACATGACCATAACAGTGAAGTCTACTCTTCATTAAGAAACACACGTTATCATGCCAACTTTTTGTGGTTTATCTATTTTTCTACACCATCTACAATTTCTTCTAAACATACCAAATCAGTACGCAGTTTATGCTTTTGTGTATGTTTTCCACTTTAATTACAGATTTGAGATTAGATATGTGGCCATTTTAGATGCATTTTTCGAAAAGTTTGTTTTTCTTGGTTCAATAGTTCAAAGTTTCGAATTAAACATGCTTTTTTTTGGCAACAAAAACAAAAAAAAAACAGAAAACACAGTTTTACTTTAGTCCTCATTCATTTCATCTTTTTAAAATTAGTTCATACATCTGGTTCATTCTACATTTAATGTTTCATCTCTAGTATATGATGAAAAAGAGTATATAAATAAATTGGATCTTTCGAGGTTCAGAAATCCTTGCAGCCAGTCAAGTGTGTCCTGGCCCTAGCTCTATCAATCCAGTGGATAGTAGAGGGCACACTGTTTAAAAAAAATGCGGCAGGTTGTTTGATCCCATACACCACACATACATTCAAGGTCATTGATATATCCCAGTAAGTACATGTCAGAGTGTAAGCAAGTCTTTTCGCTTCTGAGTCATACCCAGTCAGAGTAAGAAAAGTCAAAACCAGATTGGTGGGATTGATCAGGTGACTGGATGTATTGGTGTACAATGCAGCCTTGCTAAGACTGGTGACTCTGCACGCTACAATATTTCTTTATGATGTATTAATAAAAATGTGTGGTTTATGTCTAATCATTCAATGTTAGAAAAATATAATTTAAGGGAAAATCCAAAATGTCAGATTTGAATTCCTGAAAGTCTTCACGTTAAAAATTTTACCATTTTCTGTATTTTACCAAAATATAAATCTTTTAATCCAAATTCTTTGATGTTTGAAGCAGCTGTAATTTTAGCTAATATTTCTTTATGTACTTTTAGTCTGATAAAGCTTTGACAATATATAAAATATCCATATGTAAAAGATGATGCTTCATTTTAGTATATTATCTCTTCCACTAAGTTTCACCTTTTGGTGGGTCAGCTATGCATCCTTTTGTCAAGTCTGCTCAACCAAATAGTTATTACATCTGTTCATTTTCTTTTTCTTTATTTATTTCTTTAAAATTTTTGTTCATCCTAAACATGGAGGCATATTGCCACTGAAGCATAAAGGGCTACTATGATAGGAACAAGATTTAGGAAGAAATAACCTAGGTGGAGATGAGGGCAGCAAAATGTACATTCACGTTACATTTAAATTTCTGCATGTTGGTACTGTTGGGAAAACGAAGGAAGGAGGGAATTTCTGTTGTAATACTTACTTGGTAGAGTACCACTATTTTATACACAAGTTGGAAATGCTGTTATCAAAATAAACCATAATCATACATCTTGGTGTTGTTTTTGAATTTTTTTACCAAGGCTTGAGTTTAGTCTGACCTACTCTTACTCAAAGCTTGTCGGGGGTGGTGTGGGGTGGGACTTATGGATTAGTCTTCCCCAATGAAAATGATGTAATAGCTCTGAGCTCTAATATGGCACGCCTAACCCACAGTGTGCCAGTAACCACTGCAGTTATATGGTAGTAATTGAGCCTGGCCAGTACCAGATGGGTGACCATTTTTGTCTATCGCGCATGTGTATATAGTGTGATGTATGAAACTGAAACCTGGCCGGTGAGTGTTAAGGACATGTGTTGCATGAAGAAAAATATGAGAATGATACAGTGGTTGTGTAGTGTGATTCTTAAAAAGACAGACTTAGATCTGATTACCTCAGAGGAAGATTAAATCTAAATAGTAAAGGGAGATGTGTGTAGAATAGGAGGAAACTTCAGATGTATATTTGATTAATTGGAATTCTTATAGAGATGAGTAATTTCTATTATTTATTCATTTATTGCAGACTATCATCCTCATCTTCTAGATGTTGTTTCACAACGTTTCTGCCAACTATTCCTTCGGGGCCCGTGGCGCAGTGGATATAGATGTTGAATCTCTACGGTTCCAGGTGAACATTGTCTGAAGATAGCAGTTTCAATCCTAACCATGTTGGCTAAAAACGTGGTGAGACTACAAACAACTATGGAAGGCAGTAATTGCTGAGGATGCAGTTAGGAGGTTCGGAGTACCTATCCTGTTACGGTTAGCCACCTGACGAAGGCCAGAGGAATAGTTGACCAAAACGTGAAACAACAATTAGAAGATGAGGATAATTGTCTGATAAATAATTCAGATGTATAGTTGAAAGAATTGATGAGAGTTCATGGGTTAGTAGATGTAGAACAGTTAAGGTAGCAGGTCAGTTCATAGGAGAAAGCCAAAGAAAACATGGGAGGAAGTGATAAGGATTGAATTGAGAGAAAAAGATAAAACCATGGGCAGAGATAGGTTAGTTCAGAAATCAAGTTCTAGAAGCCGCCCAACACATGCCAGCATGTAAAATCGATTTTAAACTGAATATAATAATGATGATAATAATTTGTATTACATACTAACACAATTATACAATTCAGTTGATTTGTGTTTACTTTTTATGAAAGTAGTAAACCGCCTTTTTTGTTACAAAATCTTAATACATTTTATACTTATTAAAATAAATAGTGAATGGATGTTTTTAATAAATCATTTGATAATAAAGTTTTTTCTTGTGGAGTACATACTCTATTGATGAGCTTTTTTCTTTTTTTTAATTTAGTTTTTTTTTTTTTTTTAAATTTATTTATTTATTTTTTTTTTTATATCTCTTTTTCATCCCAAACAAGGCATATTATCACATAGAACATAAGGGGGCTACTATTTGAGATAGTGTTTAACAGGTGATTGTGGAGAGTTGAGCAACGAGATGTCTGCTCTGAGAGTTAGTATAGTCAGAGAAGTAGAAAACAGGGAAGGAATTCCAAAGTCTAGCATTCCAGGGGAAGCTAAATAAAGTAGATTTAAATGTCTTCATTAAAAGAAAAAAAAAAACGTCTTTGTGTACTTTATTGATAATGCATATCATCACGAATGTTACTGAAATAACATTTTCTTTCTATAAGCCAGGCACATAAAAAAATATACTGATTTATTATTATTATTATTATTATTATTATTATTATTATTTATTAAGCATTTTTAAAAAAAATTTCAATTGAAAGTTTCACATGAAAATGGAGATATTAATTGATGTTTACTGTCTGTAATTCCCTCCTCCCTATATCCGTTTGTTGATATTCTAGTCATCCGTTTCCTATAATTTGAGCTGACATGCTTTTGATCTGGAGTTTTTTTTTTTTTTTTAATTTTTTTTTTTATTTCGTAATTCTTAAAATCTCAATGAATCAGAAATTCTTCTACAACAACGGTGGTGTCTTTGATTTATGATTCCATTACTAATGGAAAGATTACCTTCCTCTCACCTCCAAAACTCTACTTGATATTTTGTATAATAAAAATTTGTTTATTATCATGAATGATGCTATCAGTTGGCTATTATTATTGGAATCAGAAGTCGGATGTTTTTCTGTTGACTCCTCCACCTCTGGAAGTTTATGAGGATGACAATATATTCAGAAACTGTATGAAAATAAATGACAAACAGTATTAGAAGAGTGCTTTCAATTTCATATTAAAGTGTTGTTTATAATAAATTTTGAAAAATGCAAACTTCCATATTATTTCTTTAATCTTATTATATATATATATATATATATTTATGGCAATCTAATACACAACTTACAACTGAAACGAGAAAAAATGCTCAGCAGATTGAGAAAATCAACATAAAAATAAAGAAAGAAAAATTTGTCATATTTAATCAAATGTGCATTGATAACGACTTGCTGCCTATATATATATATATATATATATATATATATATATATATATATATATATATATAAAGGTTGGTGCAAAAATAATGTATTTTGACATGAAGTTGAACTTCTTGAAACATTCTTTTTGCACCAACCTAATGTCTGTCTGTCTATCTATCTATCTATCTATCTCTCAGGTTAATATTTTCCAGAGGTGAAACGGTGAAAAAAACCCCAATGAATTAGGTTCATACAAGAGTGCTCAAGATTGAAGTAGGGCAAGATATACTTTTTATTTGTTTTACATAAGCAGTTATATGTCGCTTAACATTTATGAGTATGTTTCAGTTGGTTATATAAGTTTTCATGGCGATTGGAGTAGACTAATTTGGAATTATCAGTTGGACTTTATACCTTCCAACTCCACAGTCTTGGTTCATAACACTAGACTTCCTCCTCCTCTCTATTTGAGTTAAAGAAAGTAAAAATAAAATCTCACTGATCGTGTACTTTAGTACTTTACTTAATAGTAAATTAAAATGTGTTTTTTTTTTTCAAATTTGTCTGAAGTTTTGCCATTCCATTTTAATATTTGAAATAAATCCTATTCCAAATCGATGTATGGTTCGATACTGCTTGGTAGTGGTATTTCATATTGGTTTCTACTTGGACAGCTGTTTTGCATTAGTGATAAGTATTTTGTTCAGGTTATATTTTGTTTTTGTCTTTAACTTGAGAGCATTACCAAGGCTGCTGTGAAGAAGGTCGACTCTTTCTACCATGCTAGAAAGTTACTTACACCAGAAAGTATCCTGTACCTCTACAAGGCCACCATTCACTCATGTATTGTTGTCACATTTGAGCTAGTGCATCTGCTTCTAGTCTCTCACTCCTGGACAGGGTTCAAAAGAATCACCAACTTGAACTGTCACCTAAGCTTCAGCCTCTGTATCATTGACGAATTGTTGTATCCCTCTGCCTGTTCTACAAGCCTTTTAATGGCATATGCTCTGACGAACTACAGCCCCTTGTGCTCCCTCACGTAAATACTCTAGATAAACCCAACAAGCAGCAAAGTCCCACCCCTACACAGTAGAGATCTTTAGATGTAAGAAAGCTTTCTACTCTAATAGTTTCTTCCCCAGAACTGCTAGACTTTGGAATTCCCTTGCAGGATACTGCTTTCCCAACTGTACTGACATACAGAAGTTCAAGTGTAATGTAAATAAACATCTTGGTGCTCAACTCCCCACATAGTATCCCTGCAACTTATGTCCCAGATAGTAGCCCACTACATCAAAGTGGCACTGTGCCTTGTTTGGGGTGAATTTTTTTTTTTTTTTTACATAGGGGGCACCACTTATCAAGGCCCAGAGGCCACTCAAGGATAAGGGTTATTGAATGTTATTGAATGTGCAGTAGTCAATGGGATAATATAGAAATCGTTAGTAGTGGAAATTTGGTAAGTTGGATTACATAAGGGGACGGTTCATCAAAAATTTGTTTACGTTGGACTTGAAGACAACCAAATTGGAAAACAGGCAAACAGAAGAGAATTCCGCAGGCATGCAGTTCTAAAAAAGAAGCTTTGTTCATGGAATCTACGTTTTGGTTTAGACATAGATAAAGAGTTGGGAAAATTATTGACAGTGGGTTCAGCTGGATGAGTGTTTTTTGTGAAAGTTTGGCGAGGGGGACCATAGATTGGATCTCAGATGGGCACTTACCATGGAAATAACGATAAAGCAGAGACATGCTCGCAACGTCTCTTCTGTGGGAAAGGGTGCAGTAAAAAAAGAAAAGGGCATCCCCCACTAAGCTACAAGGTTTACTTTGAACTCTCTCAAGGCAGGATAAGCTGCTTTTAGCAACTCCTGCCCGGATGTGGCAACAGTACTCCATCCTTGGACGCACTTGGCTTTTATATAGATAGAGAATCATGCATCAGCAGTGAGATATCTACTGAAGTGGAAAAAAACTAGAGTAACAATGTTACTTTTTCATATTCCACTTACGTTGCATTTCAACTTTCAGTGTGTTGTTATACGCTGGCAACTTTTCAACTGTTTGGATAGTTACATTCTTTTTTGATGGATAATATCTCGTTGATTTGTACATATTTCCTTGATAGTGCTGAGATTTTCTACAATGTTCTTATTATGCTTTGTATTTTTTCAGCCTGTAGAACAGGATCCGTTTCCCTTTATTAATAAAACGGTCAGATGTGTTTGTATTTCTCACCTATACATGAATTATTTTTGGTTACTATTAATCAAATATGTAACAGAATCCAAAAATAAAACAAGAGAAAACTAAAGCAAATTAAAAAGAAAAAACATCATTAAAAAAATATAACTATTAACAATTTCCCTCACTCTCTATCTATCCCTAAATCTGAACATGGATTACATGAAATTAGCTTATTTGTTAGAACTTCCCACCTGCGGAACTCTGTTCCGCTGGCTTGTTTTCCGACTGATTACAATATGGTTGTCTTCAAGTCCAACGTAAACAAGTTCTTGCTGAGCCGTCCCCTTAAACAATCAAATTATGCCAAATTCCCACTACTAATGATTACTACGCTGTTTTCAAGATGACTACTGTACACCCATTAACCCTTATCCTCGAGTGGATATCGGGCCTTGATAAGTGATGACTTCCTTGTACAAATAAATAAATAAAATTGTGTACATGATAATATTTCGAATAACTGTTTTTCCAAGCCCTTCACCCTCCAATATATGTGACCCGATAATCACCTTCATTATTATGCTATAATAAAACAACACAAGATGAGTACTGGATGTAAATCCTTTAAGCTATGTGTGTGTGTCTGTCTGTGTGATACCGTCGTGTAGCATAGAAAAATTAACTCCAAACATTGTCTATTGCTAGCTGTCTTGGTTGCATCAGTTCCTAGCAATTTTCTTCTCAGCTCAATCTAATCTTGCCTAGCTTCAACTTCAATCTCTCCGGGAGCCTCTGAGTTGCCAAGTGTCCCAAACTCAAGACTGTCTGCAGACTGTTGTAAAACTCACTAGCATTCATCTGACTCTGTGGGCCTTTAAAGCTTAAAAATGTCAAATTTGGAAAAAATTGAAAAAAAAAATTGTTGCAAAAGAAAATATGCATTCTTACATGGCAAATTCCCAATAAGCGTTTTTGGTCTATTTTTTTTTTTTTTTTTTTTTGAATTAAATCTACATATGGTACTTTCTTGCTTGATTGCCTTATTTTGTGTCTTGGGTAAGTGAAATTTGAAATATGACTTTCTGATGGCCTTAAAATTTTTATCATAAATTTAGGCCCATTTTTCACTACTTTTTCATACTAATGGTGCTCTAGTTCAAAAAATGTAAGTTAGAAATAGGTAAACCCTACATGATTTTGAAAGTTAAACTTATTGGCTACAGACCTAACTATTTGCTTAGGTTTGTGCTTATGAAGGGTGACTGAAAATAATTTAGACTTCATGTGAGAAAAACTTCTTCATAGGGACTTGAATAGTGTCATATGTCTCCACACAGGAAATATAGAGTAAATGTAACTAGTTAATTTATAATGTGGGTATCTTTTTTTTTTTTTTTTTTTTTTTTTATGTATTGATTTACATTGACAGGTTCTTGTATTTTGATAATTTCTCACCTAGTAACCTTCATAGCAGAGATGTATTTAAAATTTTATTTATGCATTTAAAATTTTATAGTATGGTTGTGCTTAATGTTGGGACAATAAATCAAAATCAGAAATTGAAAAATATGAGCTTTTGGGGATATTGGAATTGAATCAGAAAAATTTGTGCATATTTTTCGATACCAAAAATTCTATTGTTTGTTTTTTATTGTTTTTGTTTTAAAACTTATTTTTCTCTTGCTGGTACTAATGATAGCAGTTATTGATTTTAAGCTACTAATTCAACTAAAATCTATAGGTAATCGCCTTTCCACAAGTGTATTTGTTACATTTGCAAAAATATATATACATATTACATTGATTTCTTTTTTTCTCTACATATTTTATTGTTTTACATTGATAGATGTTTATACATTAATAAAATTCCTCCAAAGCAGAGGTGTGTTAAAAATTTTACATATTTAAAATTTGATAGTATGATTGTGCTCAGTGTTCGGCCGATTAATCGGAATTAGCAATTGAAAAAATTAAAACTTTTAGAGGAATTGGAAAAATTTGTGTCCAATTTTTATGCTCAAACAATTCTATTATTTTAGTGTCTTTGTTTTAATTTGAATTTTTTCTAGCTGATGCTAATGATAAAATGATAAATATTTATTGATTTTAAACTACAAATTAAGCTAAAATCAAAGATCATCTCCCCCTCCACAAGTGTAATTTTTAAGTTTGCAAAAATATATGTACATATTACATTGGTTTTTTTATGTAATCCGAAAATAAAATAATAAAAACAACTCTATAACTAAATATTTAGAGGTTTTAAAAGAATTTGAATTGGTAATTGTATCAGAATGAGGAAAAATATAGGCATTGTCCCGCCACTAGTTGTGCTGACTGATGACCGTTATTCATTGGCTTTTAACATGCTTATTTAGTGACATAATGTTTTTTTTTTATTCCTCTGCTTGAGTGGTATTTATGCCATTAAAAAATATTTTAATGATTTGTATCATAGTTCTTAGCACATTTTTTAATTTAGTTATATTATTAACCTATCATGGTTGTGGATGTATGCTCATATCAGTTATAAACATCTAAGATTATTATTTAGGCCATTCTCTAATTGATAACGAATTGATAACGAATGTAAAAAAAAAAAAGATCATGATTTTTAGTTTATAGAAATAAATTTATATTTTACAGTGCGTTTGCATAGGATTTTGTGCAAAGCTTTTGAACGGCTTAACTGTAAAACTCCTATTCATCAACTGCTTAGAAGTTTCCTTTCCCTTTTATCTTCTAGAAGAAGATGTGGATGATATTAACATGCCAAATGTAAAATTCCATCCGTCAGTTTTCTTCTATTTATTCCTGTAATGTTTATTGGCGTGTTCTTTTTGACATTTGATGTCAGCGTTTGATGTCAGCTTTGAAATTTAGATTTCAGATTGCAGTATTTGACTGAAGTTTTCCCTCTCCCTTCACATTGATTTTCCAGATGTTAAGGAAAATATATATATATATATTTTTTTTTTTTGAATGAATGAATGTTAAATTACAAAATTAAAAAAATGCTTGATTATAATTTTTAAAACTCTACTACATTAATTTGAATAATAATAATAATAATAATAATAATAATAATAAAATTCAGAGCAAAACCAATTTCGTGGACTTGAGAATAAAGATTACTATTGATTTTAATATAATTTATTTGGTGTATCTGATTTTGATTGAAAACTAAAGTCTAATTGTCATTCAGGAAAAGATCAAGACTTTTATTTCAACTAATTATAATGATCGTAAAACCAATTTTTTAGTATTTATGTGCTAGCATGTATTAATTATTACCAGTAGGAAAAATGCATAGAATGAAAAAAAATTTAAACTCAGCTATTTAATTTCATGATACTCATAAGAAATGTATTGCTTTGAAAACAATTTTCAGTTTAGAGCAAAATATTTAATGTACAGTTTAATAGATTTAACAATAACATGAATTTGTATTAAAATAGATACAGATTGAAGATTCACTTAAAGGTTATACATAAATAACCTGTATAATAATGGAAATATATATTTTTGTACGTATATTTTATTACATATTTATTAAAAACAAAAATACATCACAAATTTGAATTTGTATTTGATGAAAAAAAAAAAAATGATTCTTTCCCAACAGGAAACCTTAGAGGAAATTGATTGTTTCAAATATCTGGGTTCAATGTTTATTGCCATGGGCATGGTGGCATCGATATCTTAATCAGCAATGCTCCACATGCTTCCAATTTCCTACAACTTTGTCTGTGGATTTGTCCGCAAATCACAATAGGCACAAAAGTCTGGATTTATTAGGCGCTTGTTTGGATGACCCTTCTCTACAGCTGACAAAAGGTTGGTAGTGTTTGATCTTTACTGCAGGTCCACTGGCACTATTTTATTTCCAATACCCAAATCAGGATACAACGCAGATTCATCCCCCCTTAACCAGTTCTTTTAAAGAGTAGATTTTGTTGGTTTGGCCATGTTGTGTGCTGCAACCCAAAAGTTCATCATGAAGCAGTAACTCTAGAACCACTCCAAGATCGGTGAAGCTTGGGAAACCAGCTAAAGATGTAGTTATTCACTAGCAAAGCTGACGTCAAATCTAGCTCTGATGTACAAGTCTGTGGTGTTCGTCATTGGTACCAGGGTTCACTAGCCATCAGTATCTTGGCTGCTGTAAATCATTCTGTGTAGTCTGCATTCGTCCAGGATGCTGTGTATTCTATGGAAGGAGCCAGCTCAACCCATCCTGAGTGAATGTCATCTCAAGTCAAGTCATATCCACTTTATAGAAATTTTTTTTATGAGAAAATTCACTTTTTGTGGGCAGAGGGTGGATTTTAATTGAACTAGTTAAACTAATCAATTGATGGAAATTGCCTCTGCAATATCCTATGTTGCCAGCAGGATAACCATATCCTGATTGCTGTTTTCCTCCAACACCTAAACTTGAAATCTCTGCCATCCATCTTCTTGAAATGATCTTTTCAATGATTCGAGCATGTGACTTGTCACTCAAAGTGGAAATTATGCGATGTAATCCTCCCCTTCTTTTATTGCCTAGGTGGAGCAAAAATAATGGTGGGCAGCTGAGAATATGGCTGACAATCACCAGGAAGGATGTGGCCAAGCTCTGAATAAGTTGCTGGGCTTTCATGATTGAATTGTGATTTTATTAACCCTGTCTTGTGACCTTACTCAGAATCGTTGTGTATGAACCAACATGGTTTAGAATGTGATGCAGGTCGGTGAAGAAGCCAGTTCAACCTGACTAGGATGAATGCTTTTGCAAACAACAAAAAAAAAACTAGTTAAAATGGTAATTTTCTATTAGCATATTTTTAGCAGCTTTTGGTAAATAAATCCTAAATTTATCACATAGCATCTAAGAATCGATAACAGACTTTTGGAAAATACTAGTTTTGGATTCTGCGATCACTGTACTTTAAATTATGTGTATCAAGTTCTTTTGGGTTGTAATGGACAAATACAGATTTAATATGTAAATTGATGTCCAAAATAATTCTACTTTTTATATGCTTTGTTCATGATAAATTCTTTTTAAAAGGTTCACTATAATTTGGCTTGCAAATATGATTGAGACTATTGAAGATAAGTAGATTGATTTATTTTTTTAATGTGCATCTTGTTTCTTTTATGATAGACTAGCCTAGGTGCCTAGCATTGCCTGGTGTTTGGAGGTGGGTTTTGAGCAAAAAAAAAAAAAAAAGTGGTAGTAAGCTCTAGCAGGCAGGCTGGGACCTGTACCGCGGAGGAGGAAAAGAATGTGAAAAAAAATAAGTGTGACGTCTTTGTTATTGTGTCCATCACCAAACCGGAAGTGGTAAAGGTTTAAATTAAGTCTAGTCAATCGAAAAGAGGGGATAATTTTCGAAAATATCAGTGAAAAAAGCAACCTTGTAGAAAAGTGCCCAGTTGAGGGTGATGGAACTAATGTTTTTAGCCAATTTTTTTAATATTTATCGTCCGAAGAGTCATGCTTCAAAACAATACTGATCTCTTGAAAATCTGTTGCCGCTGTCGAAAGTTTTAGGCAGACATACAAACATACATAGATACATACATTTAAACAGACAGGTGAGATTTATATAATAGATATCAACTTCTAATTTCATCTTTTTACTGATTTTATTATTTTCAAGGAATTGTTAATCATGTAAATGAATGAATGCAAAGTTGTGCCTATTTTTTGCACTAACAGTAAAATCAAAATGTAGCGTGGCCATGACTCTTTAACTGTGTCGCTACAGTTAAAATCTCTCTTGGCCTCTCACACTGTCTGGTACAGTCACAAAAGAACAAACAAACAAAAATAAATAAATCTGACTCTACACATTTTTAAAGTGCAAATGAAATGCATTTCTTCGTGGTTCTTCCAAAACAACGCATTTCATTATTTTTTCAAAGTCTCTTCATACACACATCTGCTTTTCTTTAAAGTCTCTGTTGCCGCCACCCCATGCCAGTGCCAACCAGCGCTTTCTCTCCCTCGACTTTCATACATCCATTTTGCCTGGTGTGTACTTTGCTTCTCTCCAACCACGTTGAGTATTTTTCTCTCCTTTTCTTGTGACATAAACTCACGAGCACTTGCTAATTTGCATACATGCTTTAACGGCTGCTGCTGTTGCTAATATTTCTGGTGACCAACTATCCTTCGGCTTCTGATATTTTCACATGTACTCATATGCACTCTTAAAAATGCCTTATTTCAAGTTAATTCCACTTTACGCAAGATACATTGTTTTTAATCTATATATCTATAAAAGTGAAATTGTTTGTGTGCGTGTACATTTCCCTACCAAATAACTCTGTCAATTTTCAGTCTTCAGACTCGAGATTTGACATAAGGGATATTGAGATTTGGGAAAATCTTTTTAGTCAGTTTTCGGCTACAAATTTGTCTGTCAAGGGGTCAAAATTCAACGATCTGTCCTTTGAAAACTCTACCAAATTCCTTCGTCAATTTTGGGTCTAAACACTTGAAATTTTAGATGTAGGTTCCTTGAACATCAATCAAACTTTTTAACTTGATTTAAGCCCAAAACAATAAATATTAAGAGGTCAAAATTGGGATCAAAGTTTTAAAAAATTTGACCTCGCAGCCAATTTTTGGTCTAAACATTTGAAATTTTACATAAAGTGCATCAGACATAGGGCAAGCTTTTTAATCGGTTTTTGCCCGAAAATTTGGCTACCAAGGGATCAAAGTTCAAAAGATTTAACCTTTGCAGTCTCTAGCAAACTATTCAGCCAATTTTGGGCTACACATTTGAAATTTTACATATTCAGACATGTAGCAAGCTTTTAAATCAGTTTTTGGGTGAAAATTTAGCTGCCAAGAGGTCAAAGTTGAAAGAGTTGACCTTTGCAGACTTTACCAAACGCCTCCGCCAATTTTGTGTCTAAGCACTTGAAATTTTAGATGTTGGTTACCTGGACATGAGTCAAACTTTTTGATATATATATATATATACACACACACACACCCACACATATGCACATAAAGCTATGAACAATACATAGGGCCCGAGCAAAGCTAAGCTGAACTGCTTGTATATTATATACACATATGCGATATCAGTCATTAGATTAAGTTTAATTTTATTAAATAACTGTTATTTGCTAATTTTTAAAATTCAATTATTGTTTAAATTTTAATACAAGAAATAGTTCTGTTTCACAATATTGTTTTATTTCCTGGATCAATATTTAGCATTTGTTTTCAAATGTTTCATTCGTCAGGTGAATCTATATGATTTTCAACAAGTTGCAAAACGTCAAGTTCTTTCATTTTTTTTTTTTTTTCATTTAAAGAATAAATAAATTTGTATAGAAATTACCTAAGTGTTAAGGTTGATGCCTCTATGTGAATAAATAAGAAACATCTTGTTTCACGTTATGATTTCAAATTTTGGTTTCAATTATTTCAAATTGTGCAAAACAATAGTAAGCTGGCAAAGCTAGTTATCAATAAAAGCAATAATAAGCTTCAGTGAGGTCAAACTGATAATATTGACATTTTTATCATGTCCACACTAAATAAGGATGAAAATGGCAAATATAATTATCTTAAAGTGATAAATATAATCACTTATTTTAGTTGAAATTCAGAAAAAAAGGTATTAATGAGTCAGAACTGGCATTTTATTTTATTTTTTGATAACACATTTTTTTTTAAATAATTGGGAGAGTGCATTATGATAGGAGGTTTTTATTAATTTTTTTAATGGATTTTAAGGTCAAACAAGTTTTAACATGACTAATTCTTTAAAAACAAATTGAACCGTGTTGTCATTTGCTTTTTATCTTTCTTGATTGACTAGATTTTTTTGTCTCCAGCATAATTTTAACATTTTTTCTTGTCTTTTTTCGTTATCAAATTAAGTTGTTCAGATTGTACAGATTTCATTACAAATAACTTCTTCATTTTTATAAAGTGATGACAGAATTTTATGTCATTTTTTTTTTTTCTTATTGTAATCTAAAGTTTTTATTTCAATCAGACTTGATAAACCCTTTATGAAAATCTTAAATGAAAAAAAAAAGAAAATATTATTTGGGTATATTTTTCTTTATAGAAATGCTTGCCTTTTTTAATGTGTATTTTACTTTATAATTCAATTCATCTTTGTGGTTTTTATATCAGCGATAATTTTAAATTGAAAGGCAATTTTCTTTTTATAAATTTGTATGTCCCACTAGATATCAACTTGAATGATATAAGATGTCACGTTGCATTAAAAATATCAGTTCATCAATCAATTACTACAAAACAGCATTCTAATATTTGTAGTAAATATGTTTACAGTTTATTTTAAACTGCTTTATTGCATTCATTTAATTTACAACTAATTTAACGAACTAGTTCAAAATACAACAATTGTAATTTTTCTTATTTGGTCGTATCTTTTTTTTTTTTTTGTGTGTGTGTAATTACCAAGTGACAAAAATAAGAAATATGTGTACACACGTGTGCATAATAAATAATTAATTAAATAATTACAATTACATCTCAAGGAAACGCGTAATAATAAAATTTATAAAATATAACAATAATTAAATAATAACAAACATAAATGCCGATCCACATTTTAATGATAATTAAAGTCTCTACAAGTTTACTCTACTGCCGTCTTATTACTTCTGGCTCAACCAAGTGGTTATACACATTTAAAGTTTTTTTCTTTCTGAGGATGAGGTATACCTTGAAAATTCCAAGAATATAACACCATGATACCATTCTGCTTCAACACCTTATATTGGTATTACATTTCTGAATTTTTGACATGAGGATTGATTGTTCATATTATTTGGATTCTTCAGACTACTGTTCTCATCTTAAGTGTCATTTTCACAATGTTTCAGTCGATATAACCTTGTGTCCTTGTAAGGACCTGTGACACAGTGGTTAGACTACTTGGAAAAATTCTGTTGTAAAGTGATGTTCTTCTGAAGTTTGAAGGTTCAGTTCTTAATGTGGGTGACCAAAAATACAATTGCGAATTACTGGAGACCCCTATCCAGTCATGGCTGACAGAGCAAGGGCATACTATCCATGTGGAGTAAATAAAGGGTTCTGTTTGAGATTTCCTTGCATATTCTCAAGTTTGACAGAAAGATTCCAGGGTTTAACAAGATACACCTGAAGAAGGTTGGAGGTTACATCAATCGAAACGTTGTGAAAATGACACTTAAGATGAGAACAGTAGTCTGATGAATCCAAATAATGTTTCGTACGTAACAGACTTTTCTACAAAACTGCATTGGCATAGCCTTCAGACACAACTCCTTACAAAATGATTACTGTTTATAGTTATTTTTTTTTTTTGTAATGAAGTCTTTTTTTTTTTTGTTTTCTTTAAATACCATCATAACTCCTGTTGTGTAATGTATATTTCTACACAAGTTTCATATTTTCGGTTGCATTGAATTATTTTTGTGGTTTCACCCTTTGTACTTATTACTTAAGAATCTTGGTATTATAAACTCCTTGTTGGACGTTAAATATAACACTTAATATTCTGTTTAGTAAAGCTCTGTGAATAGGTATAAGAGATGCTGTTTTTTTTTTCTAATTATGATTATTATTTAGCTAAGGCTAGTACTTCAGCTAATCAAGTTTTGTTTTTCTTGGTAATACATTTTGGCAATTATTTTTTTGTATGTATGTATGATAGTATGCATAAATATTAAATAACTGCAGAAAGGATGAAAGTTTGGCATTGATTTATGATATCTCTGATATTTTTTTTTTTTTTTTACATGGTAGTCACCACTTATCAAGGCCTGGAAGCCACTCAAGGATAAGGGTTATTGCGTGTACAGTAATCAGTGGGATAGTATCATAGCAATTGTTAGTAATGGAAATTTGATAAAGTGTCTAACTTAAGGAGGCAGTTCATCAGGAATTTTTTTATGTTGGACTTGAACACATCCAAGTTGTAGTCAGGTGGGAAACAGGCAAACGGAAGAGAGTTCCACAGGCGTGCACTTCTAAGAAAGAAGATTTGTTCATGGAATCTACGTTTTGGTTTTGGCACAGATAAAGAGTGAGGAAAATTTTTGACAGTGGTTTCAGCTAGACGGATGTTTATCGTGAAAGATTGGTGAGGGGGTACCAGAGATTGGAGCTCAGACGAGCACTTGACATGGAAATAACAATAAAACAAAGACCAGCTCACAACGTCTTTTCTGTGGGAGAGAGGTTGCAGGGAAGAGAAAAGGGCATCCCCCACTAAGCCATTATTAAAAAGTAGTAGTAGTAGTACTACTACTATTGCATGTTTATTGTCACTTGTTCCTCGAGTTCGAGGGTTGGACGTTTGGGTCGTCGACTTGGTCGAATGGTTTTTCTCCATTTGATTCGATCCATTACCAATGCTTCTGTGATTCTATGATGTTTCAGGTCCTGTTTGATGTTATCTAGACAAGTAAACCTCAATAAACCATCCGGCTGTTCCCATGGGTAGCAGTAGTTCCTGTAGCATCCAATGAAAGCATGTAGCGGTTGAGAGAACAGTGCTCCAGTTAGTGGAAAACTATGGCATGATTGTGTCTCAACAAAAAAATACCCATGAAGTTGGATGGTCCAATCGTAAAACTTTGCTCCAGTTCAAGTGTCATATATCTCTACTATTATATAAAATAAAAGTTTATCTGAGTTCGTTCTCTATAGACTAGAAAACGGCGGGGCCAATTTTTATGAAATTTCACACAAATGTACCTTATGTGTCTGGGAGTGATCTTATATATGTTTTGTACCAAAATGTCTTTGATAAGTATCGATAATCGAAATAATCCGATGAAAGAAAAAACAGTGATTTTGATCAAAGTTAACACCTTACACAGCCTAATATCACGTGCATTTGAGAAGTTTTATTACCACACTAGCTGAGAGGCCTGATATATAAAATCAACTAAAAGTTCTTTGATATAACAGGGGCACATTTTAAATGTTTCCGTTTAGAGCACAATTGAACCATGATACTTGACTTCTGTATTTTAAACTTTAATTCAACCATTATATATGTTCTCTACAGTGCAATATTTACTAGAATGTATTGTGGACTAAGAAGGCATATGAAGCTTCCTCCTGGTGCACCAAATTAAGTCCACAACTAAAGCATGCAAATCAATCGATATGATTGAAAAATGGGCGATTTTACCGATTTCGATGACAATAAAAATATGGGAGTGTGAAACATTCATTGATATCATTCAATCCCGAGCAACATTGGGTCTCCCTGCTAGTATGTATATATTTTAATAATCAGAGATTATTGATGAGACGACAACAACTATGGAAGACAGTAATTGCAGTGAATGCAGTCAGAAGATTTAGAGTATCCGTCGCGGTTACCACCTGACGAAGGCCAGAGGAATAGTTGGCCGAAACGTCGTGAAACAACTATGGAAAAGATGGGGATAATAGTCCGCAATAAATAAAAATTACTAAATAATACTCATCTCAATGAATTCCAATTAAATAATATATACCATTCAGTACAGACCCGACCATGGAAGATCAGATAATAAACATGAATTTATACTACCAAAAAATTCAACCTCGATCGCCCTTCGGGGCCCGTGGTGCAGTTGATAGAGACGTTGAATCTCTACGGTTCTAGGTGAGAATTGTCTGAAGATAACGGTTTCAATCCTACCCAAAGCCAGCCAGAGGCTTACTTGGCCTAAGCGTGGTGACGACTACGGAAAGCAGTAATTGTAGTGAATGCAGTCAGGAGATTCAGAGTTCCTATCCGTCGCGGTTACCACCTGACAAAGGCCAGAGGAATAGTTGGCTGAAACGTTGTAAAACAACTAAGAAATTTGAGGATAATAGTCTGCAATAAATAAAATTGATTCTTTTCTTATTTTGTCAAAATAATGATCTGTTTGATGTGTATCATCATTTATCCATTGATGTATTTGACTTAGTTTTTGGGTTATTTAATGTTGGATTCAGTCATTTTGGTAAAAGTTTTATGCTTCAAGTTCTTTATATCTTCAAATATTTATGGTGTTTGGTTTGGTTGTTTTGTAGAAGAAAATTGTTTTTTTTTTTTGTTTTTTTTTTTTTTTGCTTTTCAGAACACGATTGAGTTTTGCAAAAGGAAAAGAAAAAAAACAATAACATCAATGTTTACATTTTAGGTTAAGAAGTCAGTAGCTTCACACAACACTTGATGGATTTGAGACATGCCATTTTAATTTATAATAATAATTGAGATGTTTGTTTTGGATTTTAATATATTCATAACAATGTAAAGAAATATTGTACTATTTGTTTAAGAAATACATTTGTATATAAAAAAAAAAGTAATTTTTAGTTTTGTAAAGTCTCAACAATCAAAATATTCTCACCTTTTTCACTCAAAGAACCAAATGATTTTTTAAAATAGTATTGGTAACTTTACATTATTTCCTTTTAAGATTTGAGCATTTAATCTGTCTACTGTTGAAATCTTCTAGTGTTATTGGATTAGCTGGATCAGACGTGCTATGCACTGATTTTCATTTCAAAATGAATTTTTCTCTTAGGATTTTTGGTGGGGAAATATTAAAGCAACAGAATTATCAGAAAAATTTAAGATTAGATATTTACCTTACATAAACTAAAAAAATATGAATGGTTTTCTGGAGTAAGAATAAGTTTTTAGTGAAGATATTTTTAATATCTGAAACCACAAAACAGTTTAAGCAGTTCAGTAGAAATTCAATTAGGAGTGTTAAATAGATTTCTAAACTTAGATTTTAATGAAAAAGTGAGACACAATTCTCTTGCAAAATTCTGTTTTTAAGTTCAGCAATTTTTTATTCAAATTATCTTTACAAAAAAATTACTTGAACCTTCTAAAACTGATTCTTAGCTAGTTTTGATTCGTAACATATAGAGAAAAAGAAACATTTTAAAACTACTTGAATCCATAACTATAAAACTTACATCTGTATTTCATAAAAGAGTATTTGCTATGAAAACTACAGTAGTTTCATACTGTCCCTATATATCCACAGAAGTGTATGATTATGATAAGATTCTCTGTTTTTATGACAATAGTTTTTATTCAGAGATATGGGAGATTTGTCTTTTGATTTAATAATCTACTGCTTTCATAAGAAGGAAACACTACAAACTTGTGTAACACTGAGACAATGGTGTAGACATTACCTTGAAATTGATTTATTTTTAAGTGCTATTAGGTTCATGAAAATGTTTTGTTTTATGTAAAAATCAAAACTGATCTATTAACTTCTGTTCTCTCGTTTTCAATTTCATACAGCTCAATATATTTTTTTAATAGAAATCGCTTCAGACAAGGCATGAAGCTACTTGATGTAAGGAGCTTAAAAATACTACGTCAAAGTAAAAAACTAGCCAACGATAAGTGTTAGATCGATAGATTCCAACCTAGAAAACAGCAATTCTTCCCCCTTTGGTAGAAACACCACTTATAGAATGTGAGGACTAAAGGATAAAATAAGGGAAGCGAGATTTACAACAAAGTAAAGTTTTATTTTAATCAAACTCTTTTAGGCTTCAATTTTCATTGCAACAAACTATAATTTAAAATGTTCAAAATATATTCTAAAGTATATTTCTATTCCGGTATTTAAAAAGGAAATGTGTATGCATTGCATTTATATAGTTTGATATGTAATTTAGGTGGTTTTTTTTTTTTTTTTTTTCCTTTTTTTTTCTTTTTTTGCTCATGATTAAAATATGTTGCTATCAAGATACATCTCATGGATTTTTGCTATTTGACTCACAATTTAAAATCAAAGTTTATTAAATACTTAAAACTTTATTACAATATATCAACACACACTCATTATGAGAAAATGGTAGGAAAAAATCGCTTAGATTAAAAAACAAAACAAAAAAAACATATCTGATTCATAAGTTAAAACATATTTTTATAACGTTTAAAAGTCTAACTTTATAACTTTTTTTTCTTATTTCACAAAAGGAGGTTTATCTACTCATATCAGAAACAATGTTAAACTTTTGTATTATTTTGAACTGATTGTAAAATGGGTTTACCTCCCTAGTATTTATTTGGGCAGTAAATGTGTTAAATGCTTTTAGATTTAAAACTGACTGAGGTTTTTAGTGTTGAAATCCAATCTGATCATTTGCTTGCCTGGAATCTGAGTAAGATTTGACCCTACACCGTTTTCTTTCTAGTGAAAATAGAACTGTAGCCAGGTTTAAACCTAGCTAACCATTGAGGTCTGACCTGGAAAGGATATCTGGACCAACCATTTATGGAATCCATTGCTGAAAATCACCAAAGAATGATCTGCTCGGGTTAAAAATGGAGTTATTTATGGTGCGGTTGTGCAATTGGAATGAGCAGGCTCATGGTGATAGCTGTATCAATTATCATAAAGTTTCATGTCTTACTTCCTTTATTTATTTTGTAACTATTTTAAAAGAAGTTACATTAAAGCAAAAGCATTTTAATAATACATATTGTACTATTAAAAATTTCTAATTATCTTAAATATTATTACATATTATAATATTCTGATCCATGCTTTATATTTAAAAAAAATATTCTCTTGTGTGTTCTATAATTCCTGTGACCTTATGGCCAGTAAAAAAACAAAATAAAAACAAAACAAAACCAATTAAAAAAAAAAGCTAAAATGAAAACTAGTTTATATACTTATGATAGTGCATTAAAATCTTATGATAAAGCATTAAATTTTGTTATTAAAATCTGTACATATAAAAATGTAATTCTTGGTTCATTCGTTATTAATAGTCTAAATAACCACTAGACGGATGGCTTCCACATTTTAGTATAATATGTTTACTGTACCCATGCTTGTTTTTATATATCTCTTTTTAATTATAACATTATACTTAATTTTTCTTTAATAAATAGGTGGTTTTCTTTGTACCGATGGGCCATTTTTTTTATTTGGGGACATATCACCGCCTGCCGTCACGTGACATCACTAAAAGGATCTTTTGGTCTCACCACTATAGGCCGTGGTGGTCTCGCTTAATGTAAACAGAATGTGTTTATTTTTGCTTTTTATATATAAATAAAGCACCGTAATTTGTAATAATAAAAAAAGAAAATTGTTTTGCAGGAACATTACGAAAATAGCCCCTAAAGTCCATATTAATGAATTCGATATAACTCGAAGCAAAATGAATTTCTCGCACTACTGATACTATTTTTAGTACAAACAAGGTGTTTTCTTTTTTTTTATTTAATTCAATATCTTAGAACTTTACTAATTATCTTTAAAATAGACCCAGAAAACTAATATTTATCTCTAAAAGGATTTTTACAATGAATTTATTTAACTTCAAAATTTAGCTGAATTGGTAAGCTCACCATGAAAACATTTTTCATAACTTTTTTTTTTTTTCACGTGTACAAATATTGTTTTCCTTTGGGAAATGAAGTTTCGTCCTTAATCTTTCAAATACAATCAAAAAGTTGTTGGAAACCTACAAAAAAATTCATTTATTTTTGCCCGTACCTAAACAATGGATATTAGCAGCAAATGAACAATTGTGGATCATCTTTTTACTATTCAGAAAATTAAAGATTCAATTAGATTCCTATTTCAGTCACCTAAATTATTTAGTGTGAAATGAGTTTAGGAATTTATATCCAAACCTAAATATTATTTTTACTTAAATAAAAATAACATTAATACACTAAGTTAGGTAAAATTTGAATAGAATGATCTGCTTTACGGGTGTTGTAAAAATGGAACGGAAATTTAAATTTTGTTCCCTTTTAAATTCAGTACATTTTTACATTACGTCCAACTCATCGTTCACATTCGACATGTCAACTTTTATAGGTTTTCAGGTATGCTGACAAGGTTAGAGGTGTCTATTCCGAAAGCCATTCTTAACATGGGGAGGTTTGGGGGTGTCTATTCTGAGAATCGTTCTTAACATGGGTAGATTGGAGTGTTTATTTGTTGTAAACGTACCCGACAACCTATAAATGTCAACATTTCCAATGTGGACGGTAAGTTGGACTTATGTAAAAAATAATAAAAAAGATATACCAAACTGACTTTTTTCGCTTAAAAATGGAATTTTCCCTTTCGTTAATAACTTTTTTTTTTTAAATCTTTTGTATATATATCTTATATATAAAGTACAATTGTTGAATGTTATTCTTTTGATTATATTCATTTGGGGGGGGGACAATTTAATTAAAAAAAAAAACAAGATTAAAACTGAGCGAAATTTAAGTTTCCGTTCCATTTTTACAACAACCATATCAATAAGGGGGATTGATTTACTAGGATTTGTATTAGAAACTGAGCACTTATTAAAATTATTTAATTGTTGAATTTTTTGCATTTTGGTTAAATTTGTTAGTTTGCAATCGCTGATAGCCCACTCAAAAACTTGAACACAAGACGAAATTAAAAAGAATGGTACTCATGCAGAATTTGACCCCCCCCCCCCGATTCCAATTATGGTTAGTGTTCGACCAGCAATCACCGGATTCAACCAAGCGTTGTTCAAATATTGAAACACTAAATCAACATTTTATTTATTTTTTTGCATAATTAATTAATTAATGATGGGAGTATTTTTTCTGTTTATTTTCTTAACATCTGTTGACCAAAAAATAATTCGTACATTCTCTTGAAAAAAAAAAAAAAAAAATCAAACTTTTCTCTACTTTCACCTAACTATTTACAGTGTTCATATAAAGCATTCATGTTTTCTTTTTATAATAAAATTCCGTTTTCAAAAAGAAACGTTTACTGCCAAATTTCATTAAAAAAAAAAAAAGGTGCAAATTTTCCTGAAAAAAAAAAACCCTTTCCCTCTATGGTAAAAAATGAATCTTTTTTTGAGGAAAAAAAAAACATTTATTGATAAAAAAAAAATTGCAAAAAATAATAAAAGTAAATAAACAATACAAAATGCAATTTTTCTTGAGGAATGTGTTTCATTTTAACAAACTGAGCCACAGCAACGCGTGGCCGGGTACAGCTAGTGTTTAAATAAGATTCCTTGCTTTTAGAGCCAAACTTAGTCTTGGAAATTTCCAAGTAATCTTTAGCATTATAAATTATAACTGTTTTTACATGTTAATGTTTGAATGATGATGAATATTATGAAAGTATACAACATAATCATGTTGACACACCGGTTCCCGTTAGATCACTAAAGTGAAGCAACATTGGAATTGGTCAGTATTAAAATGGGTGACCATTTGAGAATTCCAGGTGCTGTATGTACTCTCTGCTTATCTTGGCATTGTTTTCAGTTGTCCTGGACTCTTTGCCACTGTTCTGATTCAGGAGAGGTGTGTTTGGTGATTGCACAACTCTTGCTTCATAAGTACACGTGCAGCTACCCTTACAGGCGGTATCCATTGTTTTTTGAGACTGAACAGAGGCTTCCTTCCATTCTGAAAGTATTAAAAATCATGAATGTAATAAATAGAATTTCATAACTGATGAGGATGGTTTATAACTAGTGTGTATTGCTATTGTGTTTGAAGGTGATCATGTTGTAGCTCCCAGGAAAGTAATCTTGTGGCAACATGACTCTCGCATAAAGGAAATTCTTTACTATATTGGGATACTTTTTAAATAAATTAATTTTCAAGTATTATATCTTAATACTATTTTTTGTCTTAATGTTTGAATCAAACTTTTTTTGTAATTGAAAAATGACAGTAAAATGATAAAATTAAAAAAGAAAAATAATACTTTAAGAGATTTTTACGACATGTAAGTTTTTATTAAAAGTTAAAAAGTAATATTTATATGCATTGCTGCTGTTTGGTTTGTAATCATATTTACTTCAAAATATTATTAAAACTGATTATACGAAATACCTTAAATAAGTTTCCAGACTTTTTTTTTGTATGGGCACTTTTATTGATAGTATACATATGAAACTCTCGTCCCCTTCGAAGTAATCTCCTCCAGCTGCAATGCACTTGTACCATTCCAACAACTTCTGGAAGGCCCTATGGAAGTCCTCTTGTGTAAGTGCGTCAATGACTCGCGTCACGGCCTCTTTCATTTCCTCAATTGTCTTATAACGACAGGCTCTAAGGTTTTCCTTGGGCTTAGGGAATAACCAAAAGTCACAAGGAGCAAGGTCTGAACTACAGGGAGGATGAGGAACTGTCTTGATGCCCATCTTAGTCAAATAATGTGACAAGGATGGAATTGGAGCACCCTTGAGACAAACTTCATGCAAATTTTCTGTATCTTCAGTTCCTCGCAAATAATTGTGTGCACAGTTCCCACACTGACATCAAACTGTGCACTTATTGTCTCTATAGTCCTTATCGATGAAATTCTTTATTTGGCCAATCAGCTCTGGTGTTCTGACTTTCTTACTCCTCCCACATCTCTCATCATCCTTCACAGACTCCCTGCCTTCCTTGAATCTCTTATACCACTCAAAAACTGATACTTGATTCATGTAAGATCGTCCAAAAGCAGTCTGAAACATTCCATACGTTTCTATAGCATTTTTTCCAAGTTTAAAACAATTTTATTGCATACTGTTTTTTAAAATGTCCTCATGTCCAGATTGCATTTTTGAAATTCACCAGCTGTGACAATCATGCTTTAGTAGGGTGTATTCCAATTCTTGTTGTAGCTGTTCATTTAAACCTGAAATCATAAAAATTGGCCAGTCATTTCATAAAATGTATAGCAATAACATACTGAATTTTCAAGACTTTATAACAATTTTAAATGCCTGTACAAAAAAGTCTGGAAACTTATTGAAGGCACCTCATACTTGTCAAAAATCGGCACTTTATGTGGAAGGCTGATTTTTCTCTGTTGCCTGCCCACTTTTGAGGTAAAAAGTTGTACTCATATTCGTAAAAATTGACATGAGTTGGAGTCTTTTATTTATTTTTTTCATCCAGCTCACTGTCTCTGATATTATACAAAATAACACCAAAAAAGAATTATAAAATTACTTACACCAAAAAGCATCTTATATCTTTACAAAGCCACAATTCCCTCATTTGAGAAACTCAGCAAAAGCAGATACCTCAGCTAGTGGTTATGTAAGCAGTAAAAATGATCAGCAGAAAAGAAAAGAAACTTCTATTCTAAAATTATTTGATAAAACGACTTGTGTGTTAATTGTTTAATCTTGTTTGTAAACAGTATGATAATCCTTATTAATTCATTTACCTTGATTTTATTTGAAACAGTCTTCCAATATATAAATACAATTTATGATGTCAATGATGTAAAGCATATAGAGACTCTACTGTAGTTGATAGTTTGTATTATTTTAAGTTTCATTTTGATAACAGACGATATCTTTTGATTATCATCAGGCAGAAGAAAATTAAATTGCCCTCCCCCTTCAACCTTTTTATGTTTGTTTACTCCTTCGACTAACATTCACATTTGTCCACAATGTGGAATGGCTGACCCACTCAAAGAAGACAGATGATGAGGGGAGGTTCTGTCATGATTTTGCCATTGCCTGTGACCTCATCCAGATTGTTCACGAACCCACCCATGTGCCCGATACTACCGGTCAGTATGCAAGCCTTCTAGACCTTTTTCTCACAACTTCCTCTGAGCTATGTTCATGTTCCGGTCTATCTCCTCTGGGATCTTCCGACCACTCGGTTGTATCAGTTAGGATAAAAATGAAATGTAATAAGTCTTCAGACATACCTCTCCACCGTACTGTATATCGATACTCTATGGCTTCCGTACATTTATATCGTATACCTCTGTATTCCATGTTTAAAAAGGATGTATCCTCTATAGTATCAGACCTGACCGAATGGTTAATTGTAGACATAGACCGATTCATACCATCCAAAAAATTTCAACAAAAACCTAACAGTCAGCCATGGTTCTCCTCAGAATGTGCTGCTGTCATCGCGCACAGAAATCACTTTTTCCATAGCTACCAACATAATAGATGTACTGAGACTAAAGCTGCTTTCAGGACTGCCAGCAACCACTGTAAAAAAGTAATAAAAAATGCAAGAGAGCTATATGCTCAGTCCGTTAAATCCAAAGTAGCTGAGCAGCGGCTTGGTTCCCACCAGTTTTGGCAAATAGCAAACAGGATCCTGAACAGAAGCATGTCCTCTATCCCAACCATCATCAATGGACCTGAGGTCATCTTGTCAGCATCAGACAAGGCCAAATTATTTGCCAAGAACTTTGCAGCTAATTCTACCCTATGCGACGAAGGCCGTCAACTCCCCATATTTCCTCCTATAACAGACAACACGCTATGCAACATACAGATATCTGTGCGTGAGGTCGCCAAGCTAATCAAGAACCTTGATTCCAGTAAAGCAACTGGCCCTGACTGCATTCCAATTATAGTGTTGAAAAAGTTTCAACCAGAACTTGCCCCCTATTTACAAAACTGTTTAAGTGTTGCCTTAAGGAGAAGTGCTTCCCAACACCCTGGAAAACCTCATCAGTATGCCCTGTATTTAAGAATTCAGGTGATAAGTCATCTCCCTCTCAGTACAGACCAATAAGTCTCCTGTGTGTCATGAGTAAGTTGCTGGAATCCATATTAAATAAAGAAGTAGTCAACCACCTCAGCAGAAATAACCTTCTTAGTGACATGCAATATGGTTTCCGTTCTACCAGATCTACAGCAGATGTGCTAACGGTTATATCTCATAGGATTAGTGAATCTCTTGACAAAGGCTTCCTCTCTAGGGCAATTAGTCTTGACATATCAAAGGCCTTCGATAAGGTATGGCATAAAGGCCTACTTCACAAGATTTCCAGCTATGGTATAACTGGAAATGTTTTCTCAATTATTAAATCATTTCTCTCTGATAGGCTCATAAGAGTAGTGGTTGATGGGCAGAAATCAGAGGCCCACAGTATTAATGCTGGAGTTCCTCAAGGATCCATTCTGGGCTCAACTCTCTTCCTGATCTACATCAATGATTTCCCAAAACACATACTTAAATCATTCGTTGCCATCTATGCTGATGACACGACCATCTATGGCAGCACATCAAAGGCGTTAAATGACCAAATTCTCTCCGATTCTCTCTCCTCTGATCTTGAGCGTGTGGTACAATGGGGGAAGAGGTGGCTGTTTACTTTTAATGCATCTAAAACCAAGCTCCTATCTTTACATCATCAATGCTCTGATCCCCATCTAGCATCAATTGAAATGGATGGCTCTCGTCTAGGGGAGGCTCCATGTTTTGATAAGCTTCTGGGATTGACCTTTGCTCCTGACCTGAAATAGAACATTTACATCAAGTCTGTTGCCAAGGTCGCTTGAAAAGTGGTAGGATCCTTCTACCGCTCCAGAAGATATATCACTGCTGTTGATGCAATTCTTTATCTATATAAAAGCCAAGTACGTTCAAGGATGGAGTACTGCTGCCACATCTGGGTAGGAGCTACTAAAAACAGCCTATCCTGCCTTGACAGAGTACAAAATAGACTTCGTGGCTTAGTGGGAGATGCCCTTTTCTCTTCCCTGCAACCTCTCTCCTACAGAAGAGATGCTGCGAGCCTGTCTTCGTTTTATCATTACTTCCATGGCAAGTGCTCGTCTGAACTCCAATCTCTGGTCCCCCCTTGCCAATCTTTCACGAAAAACACCCATCTAGCTGGAACCACTTTAAATAATTTTCCCCATTCTTTATCTGTGCCTAAATCAAAATGTAGATTGCATGAACAAAGCTTCTTTCTTAGAAGTGCACGCCTGTGGAACTCTCTTCCGTTTGCCTGTTTCCCACCTGACTACAACTTGGATGTCTTCAAATTCAACATAAACAAATTCCTGATAAACCGCCCCCTTAAGTAAGACACTTTATCAGATCTCCATTACTAACGATTACTATGATATTATCCCATTGATTACCATACATGTAATAACCCTTAACCCCGAGTGGCTTCCGGGCCTTGATAAATGGCGACTTCCATGTAAATAAAAAAAGGACCAAAAACAGAATTAATAGACAAAAACGTCTATTTTATTTAATGAAATATATATATATATATATATACACAACACTGATGACATATCCTTCAATACAGTTTTTGTGTTAGTAATTTAGTAAGATTTTAGTATGTTTTTCCAAGTTTGGTTATGAGCTATTTTTCCAGTTTTTGCTGTTCACTTTCAAATTTGAGTGCTCTTCTTCAGACTTTTTCTGTTTCTTACCTATAAACAGTATCCTTTCTTTCTCTGTTGGAGAATCTATTTTGTATAATGCTGCATTTCAGAATGCTTACATTAATTCTACATTACAGCAATCCTCATCCAAATAAACAGTTAACATTACTGTCAATTTATAGACACTCCCTTACCAACATTTTTAAACATTTTTTTTTTTTTTTTTTTGCATTCAAAGTTTATTCTAAATTTAACAACTCCTTCCCCTGTCTATTGAGTGTGTATGCACATTTTTTGTTGTCTGTTGCTGCATCTATGCTGTGTGGGTTTCACGAGTGTGACAAACTGCTTGGCAAGTAGTTGGAAAGAATCTCATTTTGATAAAAAAAGAAAGGAAGAAATAATTGATTCACTGACTTCTTGCAAGAAAAAAAAGAAAATATCAATAAAAAAGTGAGAATAGAATTATTTGCATGTTTTAAACAGTTGTCTTCATCTTAGTTATGTTCAATTATTTTGGTTGTTGTAATATTTTGTTTTTTTCTCAAGTGTCTTGTCATAATCAACTATGAAAAAGGACACTTGAAGAAGGTTGGCGAGTACAAACAGTAGTAGTACTAGTATATCAGGTGTCTCAAACAGGATTGCAAAATCTGAAAGTATAAGGTCAGACTCATAGAATTCACAAATTCTAATCCTAACTCCTGCAATTGCAGACTTTCTAACACTTGACTCCTAGAATTGCAGACTTTGTAACTCTTGACTGCTAGAATTGCAGACTTTGTAACTCTTGAATGCTAGAATTGCAGACTTTGTAACTCTTGACTGCTAGAATTGCAGACTTTGTAACTCTTGACTGCTAGAATTGCAGACTTTGTAACTCTTGACTGCTAGAATTGCAGACTTTGTAACTCTTGACTGCTAGAATTGCAGACTTTGTAACTCTTGACTGCTAGAATTGCAGACTTTGTAACTCTTGAATGCTAGAATTGCAGACTAACGTTTCTGAATTTTTGAGATGAGGATTGATTATTTGTTTTAGGACTACTGTTCTTATCTGGAGTGTTATTTTCACAATGTTTCAGTTGATGTAACCCTTAACCGCTCTCACGTCTATCTTGTTGAACTCGAGAATCTGTCTCTTGAACTAGGGAATCTGCACAGAATTTCGAATGGTACCTTTCATTATCTACAGCGGTAGCATGTTCTTGTTCTGTCAGCCATTACTTGTTTTAAAGTCTTCCAATATTTAAACTTAATTTTTGGGAGATTTACAAGTCTGACTCTTAGCATTCTTAGAAGTCTGACTCCTTGCAAAACCTTTTACTCTGCAACCTTCATCTAATAGGTTTTCCATGCCAAATTTGATACAATTCTCTTAAGTGGTTTGGGAATCTATAAGTTGATCAACAGCTTGACATAGATAAAAAAAATTCAGTTATAATATCAATTTGTTTCAAATTATTGTCCATTTTTTTTTTTTTCTGTTTTTTTTTTAATAATTTTCCCAATATGGAAAACTTACATTAATTCAATGCAGACATTGTTTTTGCGTGACTCATATATCATTCACTTCAGTGTCTTACTTGCTTAGATTTATAAATGATTGGCTGTCATGGATGCAGTTCTCATTTCAGGCTAAATTAGACTTTGTTTCCAATGTTGATTAGTATCAACATAATTCCCTCTTAAGATTGCCAATCAGGATGCAATATTGCATATAGATGCAATTTCGCTTGTGGCTTGGATTTAGATTATCACTTAGGTTAACATTTGCCATTGTCGGACACTAGTTGACTAAGGCCACTTTCTATAGATTGAAATGAGTAAAACTAGTTAAAAAAAAAAAATTCTGTAGAATCCCAATCCTTTGACATCAATTGATTTAATTGTAATGTCTATATAGTTAAAAACATAAAAAGCAAACAAAAATATTCAAAGTATGTATAAAAAATCAAATTTAAATAAAAGGAATTTGTGTTATATGATTTTTTTAATGAAATAAATATCAAGCTCAATTTATTTACTTGAATAAAATGTTACAAAATTTCCATTCAACTTAGGCATTACACTCTGCTTGATTTTAGAGGATTGGAGACAGGGTCAAGTGTCATTCTTTTTGACAACAAAAACTTTTTTTCTTATTCTTAGCTAGATTCTTTCACTAAAATACTGCATTCACTAAATGACTTTAAACCTACTTAAAAGATCCCCAATGGTGTCGATGAAATGTTATTTACGAATTAATACATATGCGTCCAGCTCAATGTCATTTTGAATCCTTGAGATTACTGTTTATTATAAAGTTAAAAAGAATTCGGGGTGGGTCGGATTTTAATTGAGTCCCATTTCAAGTCTTATTTTATTATAATCAGTCAATTTCTTATGTAACACATAATTTATAGTATTAAAGGAAATAAAAATGCTTATTATTGAAATCCTCAAATATAAGTGACAAACTACAATTTGAATAACCTCACATTACCAAGAATCAAAGTTAGTGAACTGCACATCCCAAAACTGTAGAATGGCTGTATTCTTTAATGCAGTTGTTAACAACAACATAAGGTCACTTTATACTCATAGCATGAGTTTTAAAGTACAATTCAGAAAATGATGCTGCAACTAAAAATTAATAACAAAGTTTATTTACAATGTTTCTCTTCATATTTTTGTTTTCAGTCAACATTGATGTTTGCATTTTTATGTTTCGACCAATCACCTTCTTCTGATGTATTATTTCTTTACATTAACGTTTTTTCCTGTATTTAAATATTGTTAGTACCAGGTCTTTACTGTATGACCATATGTTACATGCGTAACATAAAAGAATAAAAGAAATTCTGGATTAGACACAAAATAATGACAAACAACTAACACAGGATTAAAATTAAAAAAATAATTATAGAAATACAAGTAAAACCAGTTAAAATATGTATGCGTATAGTCACGGATATATGTTGTAATGAAAGTACCTGACTTTGTCTTTAAACTGAAGTCACTATCATATATAAAAAGAACTTTGTCTGTGTGTGTGTGTGTGTGTGTATGTGAGTTCCCTATGTACGCGAAAATGTATGGGAAGATTTTTCTGAAATTCTATACAAAGGTGCTTTGTGTCTGGCAGTGTTCTTAGTTAGGTTTTATACTGGAATATCTTTGAAAAGTATTGATAGTCAATAATCGAAATAATCCGATGAAAGAAGGAATAGGCGATTTTGACCAGAGTTAACACCTCACACAGCCTAACATCACAAGTGCATTTGAGAAGTTTTATTGCCACACAAGCCGAAAGGCCCGACATATAAAATCAACAGTAGGCTGTTTGTTATGATAGGGGTGCGTTTGAAATTAATGTTCCTGTTTAAAGCACAGTTGAAGCATGCTACTTGACTTTTTAATTGTAAACTTAAATTCAAGCCATTATCACTGCACAACCAGAAGAGCAGGCATATAAAATCAACAGTAGGTTCTTTGATATACCAGGGGCACTTCGAAATGAATGTTTCTGTTTAGAGCACAATTGAAGCATGCTACTTGACTTTTGCATTTTAAACTTTAATTTCAGCCATTATATATAAAAAATAATTTTATAAAATCAACAGTTCTCTACAATGCAATGTAGACTACAATGTATTGTGAACTAAGTCACTGCGGGGAGGTATATAAAGCTTTGTCGCAGTGTACCACGATGGGTCCCCAACTAGAGTAGGTAATCAATCAATTTGATTAAAAAATGGATGATTTCATTGATTTCAATGACGATTCCCGGGCAACGGCGGGTCTCCCTGCTAGTAAAAAAATAAAAGAACAATTAGCTGCTAATGCTTCTTTCGTATTTTCCTTTTCTTTTTTTAATTTAAATATTTGTTTTATTTTCTCTCCTTTTTTTCTTTCAATCATATTTTTTTCTTTTTATTTGTTTTATCCTTTTTATTTGTTTTATAAGTCTTTTTTTCTTGTTTTTCCTCTTGTTTCTTTTCTTGGACATTGAATGTTCTGTTTTTATAGTTTGGGGAGATAGTCTTCTATGAGGATTGTTTTATTGGTCTGTTGCTGACATAGCTCTAACAAGTTGAATTAAAAATATTTTTATGTATGGATCATTTTCGATGCCATATTCAAATAAAAAAAAAAATACTGTGTTGGTATTTTCTTCTGTTTAAAGCTGAAGGTGTTTGTTTCCATCATTTCTTGAATCAGGATTAAATTTTGAGTTGAAATGATGAAATAACAAGCATTCTCCCAACACGATTTCAATATGAGGTTACCGAATTCTCTGGCAGATAATTTTGTTTAAGGTGATGATATCTTGCAAGATTATTTTCAACTGATGAGAAAACTCTCAGTAATTTCCAGAAATATTTTAATCATGTGACTAATTATCGAATGGTTGTCTCATGTAGTTTTCCCTTATATGGTATACTTCTATTAATTTGCTCCTCATTCCGATGTCTCTCTCATAAACCTAGCGCCATATTCTATTAACTGTTATCATTGAACCTTGTAGAAAATGATGACAGAAGACCAATAAAGGAAAGAGTGTACACTGCGTTTTTCTTTTTTTTCTCCATTTGATTTTATTTTGTTTTACTTGGAAATGGTACATCCTACTGGATGCCAGACATTCACCTTTTATTTCAGACATTCCAACTAAGATTTTAAAAAAATTCTAGCCATCTCTTTAAGTGCAATTGTTTGTATCTCTCTTGAACTTGGTTTACTTGGTATATTTTTCAGATAGTTTTTGAAATTCCTCTTCATGAGTTCGGTTGCTCTTGGAATGATGGAGATCTTCCTAAGATTCCAATTTCTTTTCATGCTGTACACAAGATCTTGGTATTTTATTATCTTTTCCCTTTCAGCTCTGTTTAATCCAGTATCATTGGGACACTAATTTCTACTAAGGTTGCTTGTGTGTGTAAAAATGAGAGAAAATTGATTTTTTATTTATTTTTTTTATTTTTTTAGAAATAACTTTGTTTAAATCATTTAAGCTAGGATTGAGTAAATGCGTCAATATCATAAATGTAACATCTGTATTCTTTTTGAATCAGAGCTGCATTAAATTCTTATTCTGGGAGGACATGTAGCAATTTACTCAATCAAATCAAATCAAATAACCATCACCAATATCAATATTTTTTGGCTGGACTCTTTCTATCTTTTGTCCTTAAAATCCTAATTTTTTATTTTTATTTTATAAATACACAATTAGTGTGCACAATTTCTGCATGATTTTATCTTAAGTGCACATTCAGATTATCATTTGTCCTGAATTTCAATTTAAGAACATGAGTTTCTAAAAGCACCCCCCCCTTCTAAATACCATTCAATATGCATTTGATCATGTTGGCTCCTAAATATCTAGTGATTAAAAAAAAAACAAAAAAAATCTATGACTCTGAATTGTGTTGGAGTGTAGAGTTTAAAAAAATCAATTGCTTGAGGTGTCAGTCAATGAAAATTGACAAGAACCCCCCCCCCCCAAAAAAAAAAAAATATCAAAATGTGTTATTAAATGGTGGTCATCTTTTGTATTTTTGGAAAAATTGAAATCAAAATTATATATTTTTTTTTATGGAAATCGCTTGAGACAAGGCAAAAAGCCACTTGATGTAAGGAGCTAACAAGAACAAAAACTGATTATTTAGTCTTGAAAAGATCAAGGCTGTAGGTAGAAGGAAAACAGTGAGCAGGAAGAGAGTTCCACAACCTTGCAGCCCTTGGAAAAAAGCTACTGGTATAAGAAGCAGTATTACGATGAGGTATTAAAACAGCGAATTGATGGAGACTTCTAGATCAATGAGTCAAACGAGCTGAAACAAAGGAAGCAGGGAATATATCAGACAATTCTGAGAAGCACACGCCATTATAGTATCTGTTGAAAAGAATGCTATAAATGCTATAAAATAATATTTGACTTATTTTGACTTATGTGCATCCTCCATGGAGCTTCGCTATGATTTATGCAACATCAATATCATTACATTACATGATTTATGCAACATCAATATCATTACATTATGTAAAAGAACATGATGCAATACCTAAATAAGAATAATAAAAAACCTTATTCTGAGTGATCTTAAACTTTTTCAAATGATTGTATATTTGAAAGGTTAAGAAAATGTCACTTCATACCATCCTATTGACTTTCATAATGACCTTTTTGCTTGAAGCCGATGGACATTTTACTGATATGGTTAAATACATGACTGAAAGATAAAATTCAAACTATTTGATGGTTACATATTTGTAATAACTTGGAAATGTTCTGGAATTTGCAAAGTAAATTTCTTATAAATTAGACATCATAATTATGATGTACTAGTTCTATCTACCCGGCGTTACCCAGGATTCAACGAAGTCATTTTAGTTAATTTTTTATTTATTTGCACATTTTTAAACATTTTAAAGAGTCGTTCAGTTTTGATTTATATTTTTAGATTTTAAAATGTTTCATATATTACAGGTCGTCTGGGCCAAACTAAATAATTTAAAAAATAAATTTTAGTGAAATATGTTATTATGTTGTCAATAACATGATATAACAATAACGCATGAAAATTGGCTAGTCATAAACAAAGTTTGATTCGTCAGCTTGAATGCTATCTAGGTCTGACTTTAAAAATCCAACAAGATAGCTTTATATCTTAGAACAATTTGTATGCTTTCACCCTGGTGAATGTATTATGATATTTAAGGCAGATTCGTGATTGGAGATGAAAACAAAAAAGATAATTTTAATAAAATATCAAATGAGTAATAATAATTTAAAGAAGCGAATGGTTAAAATAACAGTTCACCTTTTGTTAGATCATATTTTTTATTTATTTTTTTTAATTTTCTTTTGAAGATTGTAATGCTGGATATGGGGCAGCCAAACCAGCTGCCAACATTGCCCTGCTTTTTATTGAAACCAGCCGAGAGCTCTTTTTAATATCCTCGTTGTTCCCTTAAGTGCGATTGTTTGGATCTCTTCTGCACTTGGTTCACGAGGAATATTAGTTAGGTAGGACTTCAGGTTCTTCTTCATAAGCCCTGTGGCACCTATAATAACTGGTATGATAGCTATCTCCCTAAGATTCCAGTTTCATTTCATATCATACATGAAACCTTGATATTTGGTCTGTTTCTCCCTTTCAGCTCTGTTCAGACCTCCATCATTAGGGACACTCACTTCAACCAAGGTTGCAACTCTGACTTATTCCATATAACTATGTCAGGTTTGACAGCAGCATTTTTAGTGTGGTATATTTCATACTGGCACAAATGTTATAACTGTCGGTGGCAACTTCTACGGCCAACTATTAGAATGTTCAAATACTGCTTTGAAGTAAAAAAAAAAATCTCTTCTGATCAATTGGAAAGGTGTGGTTTCTTATGATAAGGCCATATGATCCCATGTGGTAAAGATTACACTCGTTGAAATATTACTTGAGAGAAAAAAGAAAATCCATCTTTTTTTATTTTCCAAATCTTGCTCCATCTGATAAGCACTCATTCTTAAATTAGAAAAACTATCACGATAAACCATTTATTAGTGTTGTGATGATTAATTGGAATCAGGAATTGGAAAAATCTTAACTTTTTGAGGTATTAGGGGGAAAAAAAAAATTTGTGTTGCTCTGCTAATGCCAAAAATGATTCTTTTGATTTTTTTTTTTTTTGTTTTTGTTTAAAAAAACAAAATTTTCCATTGCTGATACTAATCATAAATATGTATCAATAAATAAAACTAAAATCTATCGATCAACCCAAAAGGTGTATTTGTGCATTTTCAAAAAATATATTCATAAGTTACATGCATTTTTATGGTAATGCAAAATTCATAAAAACTTGATCGCTAAATATTTTCAGCTTTCAATAGAATCAGAATATGTAATTTTCAGCAGAATTGAGAAAAAATATTGGAATCGTCTCACTACTACTATTTTTCTAATATGTGTATTTTTTCCTCTAAATAAAACATTAACCTCAAAATATATTATAAAGCTTTTAAATTGTTTGAAATTATTGACGATAAAACTTGTGTTGATAAATGCATTTTCAAATTTTTTATTAATTTTTTCTAACTCTTAATTTTTTGTGTTTATGATTGGCTTAATGAATACCATTCTGGACTATTGAATTTGCTGTACAGAGTTGCAATTTTATTGAATATTATATTCAGTTAGGCACAAGTACTATTAGGAAACCTATAGACCCACAATTAGCAACAAAGGTTTCAGCATCAGACTCTTAGGATATGCAAAATTCTGACACCAATCCTAAGATTTCAAAATATCTAACTCTGAGTTTTTATTTTTTATTCTGTTTATTTTTTCATTCTATTTTCACCCCAAAACAAGGCACAGTGCCACTTTGATGTAGGGGGCTACTATCGGGGGCATAAGTGCTACTTTAATGGAGGGGGCTACTATCTGGGACATAAATTGTAGGAATACTATGTAGGGAGTTGAGCAGCAAGATGTCTGTTTACATTACATTTGAACTTCTGTATGTCAGTACAGTTAGGAAGCAAAATCCCGAAAGGGAATTCCAAAGTCTAGCAGTTCTGGGAGAAGAAACTATTAGAGTAGAAGGCTTTCTTACATCTAGAGATCTCTACTGTGTAGGGGTGGGATTTTGCTGCTTGTCAGGTTTGTCTGGGGTATTTACGTCAAGGGGATATGAAGGCTTGTAGTTTTTCAGAGCATCCACCATTAAAATACTTGTAAAGCAGGCAGAGGAATGTAACATTTCTTCGATGGGGCAGAGGCTGAAGCTTAGATGAAAGATTGGATTCTCTACTTACAGACGCAGCTGTAGAGTATGAAGAGTAGTTTTAAAGCCTTTTAATATAGTTAATTCTTTGCAGATTAAAAAGTTTGACTCCAATTCTCTCAGACTCTGCAAAACTTATAAAACTACCAAAATTAAAATAGTGACTTGATTTGTTTAGTAGAAATATAATTTAATTTCACGGTCACCGATAGAAAAGATTCACTTATTTCTTTTATTTTTCCCATTGAATTCAAATGACATGTTAATAAGTACAATGTTCATTATCATTCATCATATTCGGTTTAATGTCCACTTTACATGCTAGCATGTGTTGGATGCCATTTAGAAGTTGACTGCCAAGCTATCCTATTTCCGCCCAGGTCTTTATTTATCCCTCTTTCTCTCAAGAACATCTTTATCACTCCCTTACATGTTTTCCTTTGTCTTCTCCAAAGGAAATAACTCTGCTACTTACAATTACCCTACATCTACTAACCCAGGAAGTCTCATCCATTTTTTTTCAACATGATCATACTATCAAAGCCTTCTGTTCTGCACACATCTCCCTATACTGTCCAGATTTAATCTTCCTTCCTCTTCATCATCAGATTGAGCCTCTAAAAGTTGTTACACATCCATCATTTTCATATGGTTTCTATCTATGCAATCCATGTCTGTAATCATTACTGGCCAGGTTTCATTTCTATACCTCATCACACTGTGTACACATGCCTCTTCCTTTGGTTAACTGTGCTAATGCTCTGCTGGTTAGTAGTGGCAAAAATTCCCTGAACTTATTCTACACACTAGCACTTGCTCCACTTTGTGCTTTAAAGGCAACAAAATTTTTGAATAACCTCAACGACTTTGCCATCTAAACATATTTTCTCAATATCTGAGTTTTCATTCGTTCTTTTAAACTTCTTGCATACAAACTATACGTTCCCTCTCAAACTACCTATAATTTACACTGCACTTCTTGTGCATCCAATGCTTACAAGTACCTCAGAAAATACAGTTGCACCTGACTCTTATCACAAACTGAGCATGGAAATTTTCTTTTTTTCTGGAAGATTTCCAACACTACAATCACTGATCATCACTTTTGCCGTGGTGGCTTTCACTCCCAAGCTTTCCATAGCATCCCTCTAAGTTTTGAGCTTGGCAAATAAACCTTCTATTGTTTCACAAGTTAATCAAGTCGTCAGCATACAGCATCTCTTTTAGATGACCTATACAAAACTCCTTGAACAATGCCTCCAAGGTACAGATGAAAAGCAACAAACTCCATACAGAGTTCTGAATGCATTAAAGCTTTCACTAAATGTGTTGTTAATTTTAACAAGACTTTAAACATTTCTGTATATTGCTTAAACAGCCTTCACTAATGACTCATTTGCTCCTAGTTTATGCAATGCCTACCAGACGACATTTTTTTGGCACTGATTCAAAATCTGTCTTCAGATCTGCAGCAGCAGCAGCAGCCCTGCTAGTTTACTAGTTTAACAGTGTCGACAGCCACAACTCTCCAAATTGTAGAACCATGGTGATCTCGGGAAGACAAGTAAAGATGGTAGTTTTCCGTTGCTTTCTGTCTTGATTCAGGGCTGCATCTTCCCCAGTGAGTGGAACGTGCCCCTAGATACCAACCTGGAAATTTCTTCGACTTGGCGTGATACATACAGTACCTAGCCTTCCCAAATGGTCATCTATTTGGGACTAGCCAGACTCATTGTTGCTTAACTTCAGATCTACAAAAGACAAATACAGGCTCTTCTTTTTAGTAAGGAACTTTTGCATTTGTCTTAGGATAAATAGAGCACCAGTGTTCAGTAAAATAATTCCTGCAATACCAATGAACTAAGAATATGCTATATTTGAATTATAATCTACAAAGGAGTTTAAAATAACATTTGGTGTGGTGCGACTTGGTGCGATTCTCTTGGAAATAATGATGCAAATCTGATTGCTGCATCCTTTTTACATGTTCTTGCAAATAATTGGCAATATCTATGCATGTCTAAAGAATTGGAATGTGATGCCAGTCTGGTTTCTGTCAGATGTGAATGTTACCACTGTTATCTTTGTGTAAAATAAAGAACTATCAGCTGGCAAGACTGGCATGCTAAAAGAAAAATTACATAGCCGGATATATAGATAAGTAGAAGAACCCTATTCACATTAGTAAATTTCTATTTAATCTATCTGGTTGATTTTTTTTTTCTCCTGTGGATTTATTTTGTGTACTGAAATTTACCTTAAATGTTTCTGGATAATATATTGGTAAAAGAGAGCAAGTTTTGCAACTAAAATTGTTTACCATAAATTAGAAGACAAAAAGTGAAGTTTATTGCATAAGAACATAAGAGTATGTTTTTACAAGTTTTTACTCAGTTCAAAAAAAAAAAAAAAAAAGAAAAAAACCAAAAAAACCCCTCTTATTTGAAAGGGTCCAAAAAAGGGTCTTCAATCTAATTAGATCCTGCACTATCAACAAAGGTCCAACTCCTATCCCATCACCACGATGTTGCATCTCTGTGCCTGTTTCGCAAATACTTTAATAAGATATGCTCTGATGAAATTGTTGCATTTGTACCATCTTGACATATATATCCCCAACACACCCATTAAGCAACAAAATCCCACCCTTTTACTGTAGAGGTACTTAGAGTAGAAGGCTTTCTGGCATCTAATAGCTTCTTTCCTTAGATTGCTACACTTTGGAATTCCTTATCCTGCTCTCTATTTCCCTGACTGTACTGACACACAGAAGTTTGAACGTAATGCAAACTGATATCTCACTCATAGTCTCCTGTAAACATGGTCTCAAATAGTAACTCTTTACGTTCAAAGTGGAAATATGTTTTGTTTGGGGTGAACAAGAGTAAAAAAAAATTGTTATTGAATTGATGCAGGAAGTGGTACGCTCTATATGGCCAAACCATCTGAGACGTCAGGCATACCAAATCCAAACTAATACCAAGCTTCTGATAGAGAATGACTGAAAGAATTCTTTAGTTTACTGTTGCGCATTCATCTAATCGTCACATGGTCGTTATGCCGAAACCAGTGCAAATCATAAGCATTTGGAGCTCATGTTTCACTGTTATGCAAAACAGTGGAGCAAACACAGGCTGAAAAGACCTTGTTCCAAGGTCTGAAAGAAAAGTGTCTAGATGTAAGGGTTCGAAGTAGCTTCTTGAACCTTCCCCAAGCAACACAACAATGAGCAGTGATGGTATGTTCTCAATCATCACTAGAATTTAACATGTCGACCGGGTAGCAGGAGATAGTTTAAACATCCTACAAAACAAAAAATTTAACTATCATTTTAGAAGATATATATTTTTTTTTTTAAATAATTTAACTAGCTGAAGCACTCGGCCCTGCTGACTGAGAGATTATAACTAATCTGTAAAATGATATCGCTTATTTATCTCTTTCTTTTTAAATAGCTTTACTAAACTATGTGTTAGTTTTGACTACTCATAGAATTTCCACTGTTTTAAGTTATCCTAGCACGTTATATACGTTGGTATATAAGTAGATACTTACATTATTAACATTGAAAATGCTTCTAAATATAAATCTTTTTGGCATATACTGCCAATAACTCAAATTTAGCATGTTTTTGTTTTTAATTTTCTAAATTTAGGATGAGGTATTCTAGTTGTATTATATTTTCCTTGTGTTCACATTGAGTTGAAGTGAAGAAGTAATTATAGCATTTATTAGTTGAGATTGTTTTGTTTTTTTTACATTTAAAGTCACCACTTATCAAGGCCCGGAAGCCACTCTGGGATAAAGGTTATTGCGTGTACAGTAATCAATGGGATAATATCATAGTAATCGTTAGTAATGGAGATTTGATAACATGTCTTACTTAAGGGGGCGGTTTATTAGGAATTTGTTTATGTTGGACTTGAAGACATCCAAGTTGTAGTCAGGTGGGAAACAGGTAAACGGAAGAGAGTTCCACAGGCGTGCACTTCTAAGAAAGAAGCTTTGTTCATGGTATCTACGTTTAGATTTCAGCACAGATAAAGAGTGAGGAAAATTATTGACAGTGGTTTCAGCTAGATGGGTGTTTTTCGTGAATAATGGCGAGGGGGAACCAGAGATTGGAGATTAGATGAGCACTTGCCATGGAAGTAATGATAAAACAAAGACAGGCTCACAACGTCTCTTCTGTGGGAGAGAGATTGCAGGGAAGAGAAAAGGGCATCCCCACTAGGCTACAAAGTCTATTTTGTACTCTGTCAAGGCAGGATAGGCTGTTTTTAGCAGCTCCTGCTCAGATGTGGCAACAGTACCTCATCCTTGGACATACTTAGCTTTTATATAGATAGAGAATTGCATCAGCAGTGAGATATCTTCTGGAGCGGTAGAAGGATCGTACCATTTTTCCAGCGACCTTGGCAACAGACTTGATGTACATATTCCATTTCAGATCAGGAGTAAAGGTCAATCCCAGAAGCTTGTCAAAACATGGAGCCTCCTCAAGATGAGAGCCATCCATTTCAATTGACGACAGATGGGGATCAGAGATAAAGTTTTATTTTTATTAAAAGTATTTGTCGCATTTATTAGTTGAGTATTTTTAATCAATTTAATTTACAGTGATGTGAGTAGACGGTACCAACTTATGTTCCAGCTTAAACCTCTGCAAGTTCGGTGATGATAGTGAAGGAGACTTGAGATCTTTGCATGTATAAATCGAAATGAGATCAATATGACAAACTCATTTATCTTTTTCATTGTTTTATTGTTGAAACGTATGCTAATGTTGTTGCTTTTTCAAAATATGTGTAAATATATTTAAAATTAAAACAAACAAACAAAAAGAACATATTCAAAAGGTGTGAGAGTTTCCCATGCATAATTTGCTGGCAATGGGCGGGTGAATGCATAATCAAGGTCATAATCCTGGGTGTAGGGTACACATGTAGACAATGGTCTTAATCTTTAGATATTGTATTTTTTCTATCCAATCCTCAATCCAAATATTCTATTTTTGTAAAAAAGAGAGAGAGAGAGAGAGAGAGAGAGAGAGAGAAAAAAAAGGAGAAAAGAGAAGTCCTTTTCTACTATATCGTTTGTAATATTTGAGTCATATCTTTACAAAAACCTGCAGCTCTCAAATTCCAATGTAGAATAGAATATTTCTATACAGCCAGTATTATATAATTATTGCTCTCTCTCTCTCTCTCTCTCTCTCTCTCTCTCTCTCTCTCTCTCTCTCTCTCAATTTTAATTATTTTTATATTGAAAACTATTTTGTCTTTTTACCCTCCTGTGTCCATATTAGTCATCTAATAATATAATGTTTCCAAAGTTTCCATTTTCAAAGTGATGTCAACTGATGATTCAGAAAACACTTTTTTTTTTTTTTGCGTATTTTCTTTTGTAGTTTATCAATCATCTTGTGGGTTACAATTTTAAAAGAAATAAAAAAAAGAAATCTCATTTATACAAGATCAAAATTGTTTCATCTAACTTTTTTCTAACATTTTTATTTAAAAAAAATTGTTGCCTTGGATTTGATAAGATTTTCACTATAGTTACAATGTACAAAATTACTGTATATAAGACGACCCTTAAAGTTAAAAAATCATCTTTAAAAACCAATATTTCATAAGATACCAGGTGTAGCCTAGGCTAAACAAAAATGGTTTTGTGATTTAGTAGTCATCTTATACAACCGATATATAATAAATTTATTAAAATTTGCTCCAATTTTGCACCTCGTCTTATCTGCACGCATCTCCCTATACTGTCCAGATTTAATGAATGTGTTCAATTAATCGTATACAATAGAAAATGGTGGCCTTCTAGAGGTACATGATACTTTAAGGTGTAAGTAACTTTTGATAACTTTTAATACACTGAAATATATGGTAAATCGATTTTCAAATTTTGATAATTAAAAAAGAAAACTCTTTGAGATTTATCTCTAATATTGAAATCCTTGTTTTGTCCTGGCAGAGCACAGATGAAAATCAATCATTGAGTTGGAGAACACTAGATTTGTCTTTGTGTGTCTCCAAAAGTCTTTGTGGGTGGGTGGGGGTGTTGGTTGATTACAATATCAACCAAAAGGCATGTCTATCAATCTATTGTGAGTCGATCCTTCTCTTCAGCTGCAAGACATGGCCAATGAGGATGATTGACCAGTAGCGGCAAGAAGTTCTTGACAATGACTACGTTTATCCTATTCTGGTTTGTTAGCAAGCTAACCATGTCCTAACTGCTACTTTCCATCAACACCTCAACCTCAAGTTTCTACTGTTTATTTTATTGCAATGACACATTTCATAGATTGGAAATGTAGCTCGTTATCCAGAGGGGCATTAATTTGTGACATAATCTTCTCTTTGTTTGGTTGGTGCAAGTGTATTAGTGGATAATTGAGGACAGGAGTGCCAACTATCAGGGAAAAATTGGTCAGATTTGCAGACCCGCAGGTGGTTGGCCTTTAATAATGAAATTTTTATTGGTTTTCTCATGTCCCCAAAATCAACAGAGATTAGACTATTTCTGTGATCATCTGATCTCTGTTGATTTTGCAGTCAGAGTTAAGTTCTATGTAGTTCTAGGAGGTCCACCCTCCCAGGCCTTGCCTTCTCTCTTTGAGAAGGGGTTAGTTTATTGCTAATCACCTGCGACGCCCTTACCGGAAATTGCCGACGGGGCTGCCCAGAAACTTTTTGCAGGTCCGAGTGCCCCTCCTTGTGGACGTTGATTCCACTTTCCGATCTTGGTGTCTAAGTTCTTGCAATGAAAGAGAACTAAAAACTCTTCATGCAACGACCACCCATTATACATAAGCCACCGTGGTTTGGGATGTGTTTCAAGAAGCTGACTCAACCCAAACAAGTTGAACACTGTAGCACCAGTAAAATTAATGACAACATGTGACACCAAAGTTTAAATCTTTAAATCACCTGTTTATAATGATTCTACTTTGAGCAGAAAATTTTAATGTATTTAAAAAAAAATTCTACTTTTATTTGATTTATAGATGACTGATTTTTTTTAATCTGGACAAATCTTTAAAAGAAAAAGCACTTAATTGTGTTGAAGCAGAGTTTCTTTAATTTTTGTTTTACTTATTTACTAGCAGGGCTACCCGGCGTTGCTCAGGACCGTATAAACAATGAAAAAACAAAAGCAGATATTGAACATATGTTTTATTCTTAGGGGAGAGGAATCTTTCATCTCTATGTATTATTTGTTTTATCTACCCTAGGACTGGTATTGTTCATGTTTTATCCCTAGCATAGGTAATTTACAGCATGTATATGAAATTGTTTTACCTTAGGGAGAAGAGAACAGGTAATATACAACATAATGTGTCTATATTACATCCCTGGCAACGCCTAGAAACCAGCTAGAACATGTATTTCATTTTACTTATTTATTACATAAACAACTAGTGACTTATTATTTAGGTCATATATGAAAAATAGTAAAACAAAAATATAATGCTTACTTATATGAAAGGCAAAATAATTAATATAAGACTGATAAAATATGGGTGGAAGGGATAATTAAAGTTTCAAAAGTTAAAGAATTTGCTGAACAAAAATGTTTATCTTCCTCCAAAAATTTAAAGAAAAATAATGGTTAACAGCAACATTATCTATATAAATAAAATAGGTGTATGTACTTGTGTGTCTGTATGAAAATATTTAACCAATAAACTCTTAAATTACTGGTCACTGAAATTAACAGGAAATAGTAATTATACACCAAGGATAGTTTATAACGAGTAAAATCTTTGTTTGGATGGATGAATGACACATACAGAAATATATTACAAGTTCATGTACATTTCAATTTGCCAACATAATTTGTTTCTTTTGCATATGCGCAAATTCATTCATAGCTGGAAGTAGTTTAATTTTAAATCTTTCTTATCCATCTGTCGATAGCTCAAATAGTAGGGAACATGACTGGAGCACTAAGTGTTTTGGTTTCAATTCTAGCCGATGGCACCAAAGTTATTATTTTATTTTTTGGAAATTAGTACTATATATTAGGTACAATATAATATTCAATACACACACACTAGTAATTAAAAAAATTTGAACATTCTCACCGCTTAATGAGACAGGCTTGCAGAAAGTATTAGGGTATTTTTCTTGATTATAACCAACATTCTTTTAAAAAAAAATTATTTTATCTTTTTAAAATGCTTTATACGTTTCTTATATTTTAAATAATTATTTTTTGCATAGGATGTATGAGCTTCATTGATGCCATAATCGGCACTGAAATCAGATATGCTAACTTTAAAATACAATTACACAGGGTATTAACCTACTGGCCTCTTAAGATTTACTTTACACTTGACATGTGTTCAATTAATCGTATACAATAGATATTGTGCTTCAGCATTAAATGACTCAAAATATGTTATTTATGATGATAATTCTTATTTTAATTTTGTAAATGAATAATTGGGCTGTTGATGACCAGAGTTGGAGGTTTTGGGAGGAAGTGGACTTGTAAAAACATTAAGAGTAGTTAGTCTGATTTTTTTTTAATTTGCAAACAGTCTGAATATTGGAATATTTTAAAATAAATAGTTGGATATTTTTGAATTCTAGAAGTCTAGTCAGGACTTTGAGAATTCTAAGCATCTTTGTTGGACCTAGTACTTTCTGAATTTACAATCTCGTGTTTTTTTTTTTAAATTTTATTTATTGCATTTTCTACCTCAAACAAGGCACAGTGCTACTTTAATGGAGGGGGCTACTATCTGGGACATAAATTGCAGGAATACTATGTAGGGAGTTGAGCAGCAAGATGTCTGTTTACATTACAGTTTAACTTCTGCATATCATTACAGTCAGGGAAGCAGGGACCTGAAAGGGAATTCCAAAGTATAGCAGTTCTGGGGAAGAACTATTAGTGTAGAAGGCTTTCTGGCATTTGGGAATCTCTACTGTGTAGGAGTGATATTTTGCTGCTTGTCAGGTTTGTCAAGGGTATTTACATCGAGGGACTACAAGAGCTTGTAGTTCATTCGAGCATCTACTATTAAAATACTTGTAAAACAGGCAGAGTAATGCAACATTTTGCTGATGGGACAGAGGCTGAAGCCTAGCTGACAGTTCGGGACCTATCTCTTTTGAACCCTGTCCAGGAGTGATATACTAGTAGCAGATACACTAGCACAAATGTGACAACAATACTCCATACATGGGCAAATGGTGGCCTTCTAGAGGTACAGGATACTTTCAGGTGTAAGTAACTTTTGATAACTTTGTTACTTGATTATAAAATGAACTATTTCAAGATTTCAGATTTGTTATGCTAAATCAGGTTCAGAATTTGAAAGGCTAATTTCTATATCTGGAAATGTATTAAAAGTGTAGATGAGATATAACACTTACATTGAATAGTTATAGGAATAGATGTTCATTTTAAGTTAAAACTTGTTTAATATGTGAACTATTGACTTTTTGGGATGGAGTGAAAAGGTGAATATTTTGCTTGTGAGAAACGAATTCGTTGTTTTGTTTTAGCTAAAAAAAAAAAATGAAAGTTATTCTTTAGTTACATTAAATTATTATTTTTTTATATAACAACCAGAGTGAGGTATGTATAAGTTTAACTAAAAGACCTCCTTTTGATTTCAAGACACAATAGATACCACCTGAAGTCTAGGATGAAGGATAAGTAAAGAAAAACTGGTATTATTTCAGAGTTCTCTTTTTAGACTAGTTGCACAACCAAGGCTTGAGAGTCTAGTTTTCCGTACTATTTAATTAATAGCTGGAGGTATGATATATTAATCTATACCTATCCCAATTATATTAGTGAAAGAATTGACAGAAGTCTATATTTATTTTGCCTCCACTAATCGAAAACAAAAAAAATTAAGTCCAGCATTAGAACAGATACTACATTTTGATCTTGGGCCAAAGGCAACCCCCAATACATTATGTGTAGCTATCATTAACGAGATATGGAAAAAATGTAAATTATCATGATAGATTAGAGTAAAAATTATAGAAATGCAGAAAAATATTGAACCATTTAAAAAAAAAATTTTTTTAAGTGCTGCATGGAACATCTGCTGAAGAGTGCTAAACTAGACGCAAGATTATAAGCTGATGATTTAGGCATCGGTGAAATGAGAGGTATAGATGAAGCAAGTATGAATGACATGATATTTACTTTGATTTTAATGATGATGCTACTCGGTATATTGATAAGCTTTAAGGCAGTAAATCATCTATTGGTCATCACATGACTGCAAAAATGAATTCTATAGTTCAAGCATATACATCCACCAAATTCATGAGAAAGCGTCTTCGGAATTTTAAGAGAAAGATTCCAAGTCCTATCTACAGAAAATGAAACATTTGTCATAGATTCTACATAGGGATAGAACTTTAGCCGTATTACAGCTCTAATACTACTAGATGGCAGACTAATCCGCCATGGGTTACCCTACAAGGAACTGAAGTTCCCTACACTATAGTTCTAACACTATCACGTTAATACCACCCTATACCATCAGATCTATAAGTAGTTGGTCTTCAACTATGGAATCATAGTTAGCTTAGTTCAGAATCAGTAAAGGTGGGTTGCGATGGTCAGAGGTGAAAGCTAATTCAACCAGATCAGTATGATAGTCGTTACAAGAACAAACATCCACCAAATTGTTTATGGGCAAGAATAACTTTGTTGACCTCTTACATATACTCACCAGTGTGCCATAGCCCATCTTATTACACATTAGAGAGTGTTAGTCATCTGACATCCAGTTCTAAAGTTCTGCTGGGAGATGCCTATTATATGCGACACAATAGTGTGTGTGTGTGCGTAAATATCTCCACTGAAAATCTGTAAAAAGCTGACTATCCAGTGTAGCAGCAAGTCTTCGGAACATATACCAGAAAGAACAGTTGGAAAATAGTTATACGCAATCCATTATGACTATGGAATTTCTACAGCTACGTACCTAGAAAATGAAGCTGTTAAGCCTGATATAGTGGTATGGGATAAGAGGGAAAAAGTAGCAACCCTAGTTGAAGTAAGTGTCCCTAAGGATGCTGGCTTTAACAGAGCTGAGGGGGAGAAGACAGCAAAATACCAATGCTTTATGTACAATATGAAATAAAACCGGAATCTTAAGATCTCCATCATTCCAGTAATTATAGGATCAACCGGTCCCATGAAAAAGAATTGAAAACTTACCTGGCAAATATACTCGGTGAACCAAGTGTAAAAGAAATACAAATAATTGCACTCGGAGAAACGGTTAAAATCTTAAAAACATCTCTCGGTTGGAGTGACTGAAATAGTGGGTAAATATCTGGCATCCGGTAGAATAACTTATCCCCAACAAATTTGAACAATAAAGAGAGATAATTTAAACATTCATCTGTTAGCTAAAGCAACGTACATGAACTGGGGTCACATAAAAGGATGCAAAATAGAGAATTCTATTTTTTAAACAGTTCAAGGGATTTACTTTAATCAACGATTCTCTTAAAGCACATAGAAGAGCATAAGTAAAAAGCAAGTCTGTGGTGTTCGCAAGCCAAAGTTAATTAAAATTTAAATGATTCGACTCTGATCTAGGAAACTTTCTACCTCCACTAGTAATAATTTATATATACTATATATCATAGAGAATGCTTGCCATTAATAACAAGTAGTGTTACCACTGTTAAATAAGGAAAGAGTTTATTGGTCAAGGTGATGTAAGGGAAACCTCACCAGTGACGGTTGAGGATATGTGTTGCATAGATAGAAATGATATGAGAATGATATGATAAATGTACAATGTGAGTCTTAAAGATAGGCTTAAATCTGATAACCTCAGAGGAAAATTGAATCTGGATAGTGTAGAAAGATATGTGTAGAACAGGAGACTTCATTGGTATGGTCATATTGAAAGAATGGATAAAAGATCTTGGGTTAGCATATAGAACACTTGAGGTAGCAGGATCAGGTGGCAAGGGAAGGCCAGAGAAAACATGGTAGTGATAAGATTAGACTTAAGAGAGGAAAATGTATAAAAATATGGTCAGAAATAGGTTAAAAGTCAATTTCGAAAAGCTTTCTAAAAACAGATGACAGCATGTAAAATGGATATCAAAGCAAATATGATAACGTTTTTTTTTCTTCTATTTCATTGAATTTACCATTTTTTAATAAACAAAATCTAAAGAATTCTATCTAAAAAAAAAAAAAAGAAAAAAAATGTTACATAATAAACAGAAATCTGTGAAATCAGTTTAAACAGCCAGTTCCGATTCCTGGAATTTTTCATCGTCAGGTTTTGAATTTACTCAGATTCCACTGCTCTGATAAATACATTGACCAATGACCAGTTGTTTATTTACTGAATTAAATAGATTTTTTTTTGAATCAATAAGTATTTAGGTCACCCACGGAAGTTGTACACCTGTATCACAGAATTGATATAATTACTGACCATTGCTTACTGGTAGGCAAAATAAACCATGGCTTGAATAAAACAATTTCTTTTTATTATTATTCCAGATGTTGAAAAATGTATATTAGTATCCTAACCTGTTTTTTCAAAGTGGTTCATTCTAAATGAAGGGCAATATGATAATTAAAGAAGTCTGTAGTAAAAGAAATTATCTGTAGAAGAGAAACTGTAAAATGGCGGGGATGGGGTTCAAATGATTCAAGGAGATTAAATAGATAAAAGGATAAAGTGTTAAGACCTAGTTAGAATGTTACATGACACTTGGAGCTTCGTTTGGAGCTAGTCTACCACAGATGGTAGACCAGCTCTAACCATCTCTGGGTACCTTTATTAGTGACTAGCCCGAGTGTCCAGAATTGCCTGAGTGTTTGGAGGTGTGTGTTGAGCAAAAAAACAAAAAAAGTGGTAGTAGGCAGGCAGCCAGGCAGGCTCGAACCTGTACCGTGAAGAAGGAAAAGAATGTGAAAAAAAAAAAAAAAAAAAAGTGACGTCTTTGCTGTTGCGCTTATCGCCAAACCGGAAGTGACATAAGTTTAAATTAAGACTAAACAATCGAAAAGAGAGGATGACTTTCGAAAATATCAGCAAAAAAAGCGACCCCCCTCTGTAGAAAAGTTCCCAGTTGAGAGTGAAGGAGTTAATGTTTTTGCCAATTTTTTGATATTTGTCGTCTGAAGGGTCAAGCTTCAAAACGATACCGATCTCGTGAAAATCCGTCATGTCTGTCGAAAGTTTTAGGCAGACATACATACATTTAAAGAGACAAGTGAGATTTATATTATAGATAGTGATGGTGATGGTGGAAGAGTTAAACAATAATGTTTTTTCTTTAAAATTAATTTTAGTTGACTTGATTATGGATATCCATTTTCCGGTAACTATGAGTTGCTTTAATGAGAGTTCAAAGGGTCCATGTATCCAATCTATCAAAAATGTATAGCAAGTTTCTTTATCAAGTTCTGAACTGCAGCTGATCTCTTACTTCAAATCCTTTCTCTGCCACGCGATTAAACCAACCAATCAAATATTTACACATGTGTGGGGTTATAGCTGATACTGGGATAAACCTTGTTAAACAGATCTAAATGATTATATTAATTTGGCAAATCTTATCTATATTTAACTTTAAAAGCAAATAATATACAACCAGAAGAAGCATACTCATCCACAATACAAAAAAAAACATAGCAAAAAATAGTGATTTGGACAAATAGTAAAGAAAAGTAGCTGAAGGGACAAAGTACTGATAAGAAGGTTGATGAACGCATACATTATTGGCTGCAAACGAGAACGTGCTACAATATTTATATAGTACTAGCTGGACCCGTGAAAATTTCACGTTTTCTTTTATTTTTTTTTCCTTGAAGCATTTACATTAACCCTTTACTGCCCTGGCCGACGAATTCACCCTGTGTACTATTTTTTTTTTAAATAGTAAATGAAGAGTACGGTAGGTAAAATGTATGTAAATATGTATATACCAAAATCACGATATTAGTGCTCCAAATATTCTCAATAAATACATCTTCATTTATGTTTTATAAATATGTTTATTTAAAAATATTTTCAAAAGTTTTATTTAATTTTTAGCTTATTTATTTTTCTTTACATTTAGCTTATTTATTTTTCTTCACATTTGTTTGAGAGAGAGAGAGAGAGAGAGAGAGAGAGAGAGAGAGAGAGAGAGAGAGAGAGGGAGCGATAGATAGATACATAGATAGATAGATAGATAGACACACAGAGTGTGAGAGAGAGAGAGAGAGGGAAACGCAGTTTTCGTTAATTAAAAATTAAAAATGATGTGCGTCTTAAACCAGCCCGTGAATGCTCTGCATTTATGGAATGAGAATAAGCATTATTTGATCTCTGCCTTGAGCGTTCGTTTAATGTGTAATGCGCTATTCCAGAATAAAATCTTCTCAACCAATCAAATTTGCCGGAAAGTGTGACACACATAGATAGATAGATAGTTATAAGCGTATTAATATATAGATTATTATGAAATTACACAAGTTTTAACTTAAAATAGACATCTATTCCTGCAACTATTAAAAGTATATTTTATGCTATTTTATTATTGGAATCCTTTGAGCTGAGTAATTTGTATATTTATTTATTTATTTGCAGACTGTTATCCTTTATAGTTGTTTCACAACGTTTTGGTCAACTATTCCTCTGGCCTTCGTCAGGTGGTTAACCGTGACGGTATAGGAATGCTGAATCTCTTAACTGTATCCTCAGCAATTACTACTTTCCATAGTTGTCGTCTCACCACATTTTGGCCAACTAAACCTCTGGCCTGCTTTGGGTAGAATTGAAATTGCTATCTTCAGACAATGCTCACATGGAACCATAGAGATTCAAAGCCTCTATCCACTGTGCCACAGGTGCTGATGAAGGCCAGAGGAATAGTTGGCTGAAATGTTGTGAAAATAAATGTTTAATTTTATAACTCATTTATATTTTAAACATTTACATTTAAAACACTAGTTTCTTTATCTGGATATCCAGATAAAGAAACTAGCGTATTAAATTCTCAACGTGATGCCACATAACAAATATGACATCCTGAAAGTGGTTAACTTTATAATCACTTAGAAGAATACATGTCTTAGGAGAAGTAAAATGGGAATATTTATTCCAATTTTGATCAAAATCCATTACATGATTTTGAATCTAGAAAATGTTTAAAATTTAAGGCTTAAATTTAAGGAGTTTTAAAAAGAAATTGAAATTCATGGAATCTTACTTGATTGGTGTTTAATAACTATGAAATCTGAAATGTCTGAATTTTCACATATGAAGTTGTGTCTATATTATGCCTCTTAAACACTTCAAAATCTTCATCCTACCCCTGAAAATTTTGGAGTATTTATTAATTGATGTCTAATACATACTTAAAATTACACAAAAATCAGATATCTGAAATTTCTCAATCGGCTTCCATCACTTTGATCCCTTTGCATAAATTAAACCAATAATGCACATTATGCAACTTTATGCATAGAAGCTGTGTTCAAAAATTCATAATTATCAGTTTAGAAGTCTATCATGTACGTACAAACATTCACAAATTTATACAAATAGAGATTAACACGTTTTCAACTATCGATTATTGATTTTCAAGATTTAAATAAGAACAATTATCATTACAGCTATACATTTCTTGACTGAGGATAAACAAAAAGAATATCAGGTGGAATACTTCAAGAAAGTGTTGAATCACCTTGAAGTATCACCTCTAAATTTTAGTTGGAAGCAGCCATTTCCTTAGAAGTTGGAATGGATGACATCAGACGAACATCAAAAGACTGTCAAGTGTGTAAGAGAGGAGGGGATGTGAGGAGGAGGTGGGACTTCAAGATTGTTTCATTTCTTCAAGGAGACTCTCAAGAGTGACTGTGACACAGACACTAGTTGCACACGTGATTGATCTATTAAATTGAATATAACAGACTGACAAACCAGGCAAAATAATAACCATTACTTTACCAAATCAATGAAATTTGAGTAATTTCCACAATTTGATAACTTTGGACGAAATGTTTAAGAATTTTTTTTAGATGAGTATTGATCATTTGTATTATTTGGACCGCTGTTCTCATCTTGAGTGTTATTTTCACAATTTTTTGGCTGGTATAACCTCCAACCTTCAGGTGTATCTAATCTAAACCTGTAATCTGCATGAAATTTTAAATAGAACCCTTTATTTAATCCACTTACTCATTTGTTTTATGCTTGCCTAGAAACAATTTTTTTTGTGTTTCTACGTTTTTGATTTCTAGAGAAATGAAAATTCTCGCTCATCAAAAATAATGCTTTTATTTATTTAAAAAAATATACTTTTTTGTAAAACAAACGTAATTTCGTTATAGAACATTTTCTGTCATGGGAAGTGTTTGTAGACATACCGAGATCCGAGTTACAAGATAACAATAATCTCTAAAACAGAAGGTAGTTTCAGCACCTGACTTCTTTACAAAATATTGAGAAATTGGTCATGGATGGCCCAGAGGAATCTGCAGTCAAATTAACTTAAAACATGGGGTAAAAATAAAAGAGATCAAACTGAACAGAAATTAATATGACTGAAACAATAAAACCATTTATACATACAAAAATAATTATTCAATGCTCCCCAAAAGAGTAAAAAGATTTTATTTTATTAATGTTGGAGTTTGATGTCAATTTCTGTGAATCTTTGTTCATCTCCACTTGTTACAGCTATCGGATGAATTTCTACAAATAGCATTTCTCTTATAAATAAATAAAAAATCATTTTATTAAGATATTCTTTTGTACACATATATAGATACACATCTGAATTTGAAATCTTTGTTCTTTCGTTTGTATCTATCCGTTTTATGTGCACTTGAAGGAGATCTTTAATTCTGAAATATCTTATCTCCATAACATTCGGCTAATACTCTACTCTGTAAATATCATGCATGCTAGTTTCCAATGCCTTTGTAATTGGTTTGGAAGACTGACCTTAAAAACTGAACAAGTCAATTTGGTTAGTACATTCATGCAGCTTGTGCTCTCCACTCTGGATTGTGAAGAATGACTAGTTGAGAAGAAATAATCGGACAGGATTGGTGAATAAGAATAGTTATTTTAAAAAAAGTGCAAAGTAATTTTTTCTTGTATTATTTGGGTTCTTTGAACTATGGTTCTCATCTTGAGTGTTATTTTATAAACTGTAGGTGTAGGTTCTGCTCTGTAGTATCGATTTATTATTGATCAGATTGAAACCACTATCAATAATCTCCCTCAATCTTTATCTGTACCGAAACCTAAACGTAGACTCCATGAACAAAACTTCTTTCTTAGAACTGCACGCCTATGGAACTCTGTTCCGTTTTCCTGCTTTCCAGCTGACTACAATTTGGTTGTCTTCAAGTCCAACAAAAACAAATTCTTGATGAGCCGTTACCAATCTACCAAGTTTTCACTACTAACAATTACTACGATATTGTTCCATTGACTACTGTACACTCATAAACCCTTATCTACGAGTGGCCTTCGGGCCTTGATAAGTGGTGACTCTTATGTAAAAAAAAAAAAAAAAATTGCTTATTGTTACGTAAATGAAAGTGAGACAGTACTTGTGCACTTCTGTGGACATAGCTATGATGATGCCAGGTGGTATAAATAATGGTTTGTCTCTGATGATAACAAAAAAAAAAAAATGACTCCAGCTTGTAATACGTTTGTATTATTTTCTTTGTTATCAAGATAATAGCAGAAAGTAGCTAATTTAGTTTTTGTATTTATCGTGCATTATCTAGATATGATTGAGCAAACTTAGTCAAGAGTTTTGTTATATCTAGATATACTAGAACTACTTACTCTGATATGAAAGTTTTAAAGTTGAATATTGCACAATTTAATATACATGCATTTTGTTACCCATGGGCAAACGTTTCACTGTGCATTGGAGAAGAAGAGTAGGGTTTCAGTAATATCTATCCCATGAAAATGACTACTAATAACTTCTAAATATACCCTCCTCCATTTAAAATAAGTGATTATTTCCTATCTTATATATATGTAACAGCAACAAATACTGGAATTTTTAAAATATTAATTTATGTTTACAGAATAGACTGAAAGTCAGGGCTCAGTATTGTAAATTAGGTTGGAGAATGATGATAGTCAGTGAGTAGTTCTCAAACACTGTAACATATCAGAAAATGCCAGATGTGACTGAGCAAGAATATTTAAAAAAAGAACAAAAAAAACCCAAAGATAAGGATTTTAGAAACATTTCTTTTAATTTATTGTTTTATACCTTTTTTGGATGTTCAATGATCACACAATGAAGTAGTTGTGTTCTGTGTTATAAGCAGTGATGAGATAACCCAATATTTTTCTCAATTTTCATATAATTACAGATTCATTTCTAAATTTCTGATTCCAATAAAGAAAATACCCAAAAGAACACAGCCACAGAAAAAAATATTTGTGCAAGTAGATCCCTATCAAAAGAGTTCATTAAATGGCCTCAATTTAAAGTTATTTGTATAGAAATTTTCCAAAATTTGGAGTTTTTATCGGAAACTTTTTATAAAAACAAACAAAACAATGCCAATTCATTGATATTGAAATCTAAATATATCAAAGTTATGTTTAAAAAAATAAAATCAACTAATGATTTGTTTGTCAGTTTTTTAGTATAATATTGTGCGGAAGCAAAATCTATAAAAAGATGGATATGTTCATTTTTTTTTTTTTTTTTTTTTCTCATTGATAAGTTATAAAAATTACAATGCATTTTGGTAAACTTGTAGGCAAATAAATTTCCTTTTCTGTGATAAGCTTTTTATGGATTTATTGCAAGCTTATGAAGATCTTTTCGACAAATCTGCTGCCAGCGATTAATTCCACCCCTAAAATTTCACTCTCCTGATATATTTTTTCTTAACACTGAGGATATTTTAACCGGACATTTTTGTATGAACTTTTAATTAGATATCTGACACTGTATAAATTCATTACCAACAAATAATTTATTAATAATTTTGGCTCATCTTGTGGAAAATATTTTTTCTAGATTAAAAGAAAAAAAATAATAATCAATGAATGTTTATTTTCATTTTAAAGGCTTCCAAGTTTTTACATCAAAAGTGTCACAAACTGTTTTTTTGAAGGATGTGTGTACATTTTACTGTGATGCCTTGCAAGATAGTTTTAGGTTTGAGATCTTAATGACGGTTATTCTTTTTTCTAGCTATTTATATTATGCCATTTATTCTGATTGTAAAAAAAAAAAAGAAAAAAGAATAGATCTCTATATCAATGAAATGGTAAGACATCTTAGAGTTTGTAAGTGTGTGTGTGCTTGCCTATTGATTATGTGACAGCGATTTGATTAGATAAGCATCTCTGTTGATTATCCAATGAAAAATAACAGTGAATCTCTGGAAGTGTCTATGAAAGAATTATCTGGCTAAATAGAATATGTACTTGATGAAATCGATTGGGATTTTATTTTGTTAAAAAAAGCACACACACACTTAAAATTTCCATAATTGACTGGCTAGCAGTATCAGAATTTTTGTAGGAATTTTTGACACCCCTAACACGAAACTGCGAATACAATATAAAAATCTCGTAATTTCTCTGTTAAAAGTGGGTTATTTATTTTCTTTATGGATTATACTTCCAAAATAAACTATTACAGTTGTTTTAAAAGTAATAAAAATATTTTTTTTTTTTTTAAAACAGTAATGAATTTTCCAAACTCAATATTTTTCAATTTTTAAACTCAATATTTTTAAATTTTTAAATTTTAAAAATCTATCAAAATTTTTCTATTGATTCTATTTTTACGATATTTTCAGGGTCAATGTGAAATTTTATGTTCTTTCCAATAAACCGAATATAATATTTTAGACAAACGTTTTTTTTAAATTCACGCCCCCCCATTTTCACGCCCCCCATTTTCACGCCCCCCCCATTTTCAACTTTCTCTTAAAAAGTAAATAATTAATTTATGTTTAATAGTTTTATATATCACAAATTGAAGAGAAAAGGTCAATAAATAATATATTCAAATTTAAAACAAAAAAAAAAAATCAGTTTTTTAGAAATTTACCTGTAAAGTCCGAAGTTTAAAACCTTATTTTATAAGAACACATTTTTTCTTTTTGTCTTTTTTTTTTTTTTTTTTAATGAAACCTTGGTCCTTGCTCCTTTAATTGAAAAAAAAATTAGGGCTTGAATTACATTTTTCGAGGAGTTATAAGCTTAGAAAGATAGGGGGTCGAATAATTTACGCCTCTCATTTTGAAATGTCTATTAAAAAGTAAATAATTAATTTATGTTTAATAGTTTTATATATCACAAATTGAAGAGAAAAGGTCAATAAATAATATATTCAAATTTAAAACAAAAAAAAAATCAGTTTTTTAGAAATTTACCTGTAAAGTCCGAAGTTTAAAACCTTTTTTAAAAAAAAAAAAAACACATTGTTTTGTTTTTTTTTTTTTTTTAAATAAAACCTTGGTCCTTACTCCTTTAATTGAAAAAAAAAATTAGGGCTTGAATTACATTTTTCGAGGAGTTATAAGCTTGGAAAGATGGGGTGGAATTATTCACTATTTTCACGAAATTTCTGACACTGCTATGGCTATTTAAAATCAAATATTGAATTTGTAGAAGAGAACGTATCTATGAAAAATGTTGAGAATCCGACTGACCTCACTTTACTATATAGAAGAAGAAAAAATATAAAAGTTGAAATTTATTTAAAACAGTAAGTTGTCTTTGCTTTTTATAACTCCCTTCTCTTGTACAGACATAAATCGTATAGCAATTATAAATCACTGTCCCTGGCATAGTTTGTATGTTTCCACCACCCTTTTTCTTCTAAAAGATATAATTGATATAATTTGCTCCTTAGTAGTCATCAGTACTTGCAATCTCAATGGAAACATTTTAATATGCATTTAATAAAAAAATCTTTTTTTTATTTATTGTAGTAATATATATAATTGTGTGTGTTCTGAACCCATAAGGTTCGGTCGATGGGATGCTACAGTCAGTAATTCCAACTCATCCTCAAGTCTACTCTGCCCTCTCCAAGTAGCATGTGACATACCGTACTCGGCTACATTATACCTGCAGCAAGCAACAAGCCTAATCTTCCAACTATTTCCTTCCTCAATTATTTTACCCACAAGTGAATGCAATGAACTTTGACCCACTGAACTTTAAAGATGAAATTACTTTTATTTTCTTTATTTTACTTTTAGGTTTATAAAAAAAAGACATAAGATTTAAAGAAAGTTAAATTTTGTACACTCTGGTGAATTGTATAGTGTCCCTGACATAAAAAATGATCTGAATTTTATGGGATATTGGGTGGGAAGAGGGGTGGGGTGGAAATTAACCCGTCTGATACTATCCCAAATTATGGAATCTAGTATGCCCAATTCAAATTCTTTCAGATCTCATGTGGTCATTTATATACTAACTAGCAGGCTGCCTAGCGTTGCCTAGTCGTAAAATATGAATAAATATTATATTTTAATTCATACAGAAACTGAGACATATGCATACAAGTATTATGTTTTTTCTAAACAGTTAACTTTTTTCCAGATGAAAACTGATTAAAATGTTTTCCACCTGTCTGGATACCCGATGCACCAAATTTCAAGTCTGTAGATAAAAAATTTGTTGAGTATATGGATTAAGAATTACTCTCACTTTTCTATATATATATATATATATATATATATATATATATATATATATATATATATATATATATATATATATATATATATATATATATACACACACACTAGGAAAGGTATGAACCCATACTCTGTCCTCCATCCCTTTTTAGGTATAATAGAAACTTTTGTAAAAACAGGTATTATGCTTTGACATATTTAAAAAAAAAAAAACTATTATGCCATAAAACACATGAAATAGATCTTAATTATTTATCTGTTTTCTCAGCCTCAGCCTAACATTCAAAGGCAATATGAATGGGAATGAATGCATAGAAGATACTGATAAGTCTGTTGCAGAGAAGATAGACTCCCTCTACTGAGTTAGAAAACATTTTTATATCTCTGTAAAGCCACCATTCTCCCATGCATGGAGTGTTGTTGCTACATTTGTGCTAGTGTACCAACCACTAGCCTCTCCCTCTTAGACAAGGTGCAAAAAAGAGTCTTGTCTAATAGATCTTGCACTGTCTGCTAACCCTTAGCTGCTGTCCCATCGCCATAGTGTTACATTGCTGTGCTTGTTTTACAAGTAGTATCACAAAATGTGCTCCACCGGACCTAGTGTACCTGTACTCTCTCAGCATAAAAACCCTAAACTAACATGATTATCAGCAAAATAACCCCACTCCTTCACTGTAGAGTTTTCCAGGTACCAGAAATCTATTTTAATCGCTTCTTTCCTCAAATTGCTTGCATTTGAAATTCTTTCCCTGGTCTCTGTTTATCCGGCTATACTAACTTGCAGAATAAATGTAATGTGAACAAACATCTAGCTACACAACTACCCACTCAGAATGAATGCCTCATATAAATATGATTCCTAATCACATTTCAGTGGCAATAGTACTTGCTTGGAGTGAATAAACTAATTAAAAAAACGAAAACCAGTTCAATGGTGAACGTATCTCTAAAAACTATCTCTGTTACCTCTGTATGCCTTCATCAGTGAGGGCACCTCTGACAGTGAGCAATGAACCTTCCCCTCTTAAGGGAGATATTGCTTGGGAGGATGGCTTCCTAGAACTAAAACCATAATCTTATTTAAGTAGCTTATTTTATTACTCTCCCACCTCGTCAATATTATACTTATAAAATGTAAAATATTACTTGGAGATGGAATCTTTTACATTGGAGATACGGATACAAAGCCTAGAGTTGCGATTTATTTCTAAATATTTAAATAAATTGATTTCTTTTTATAAAAGCAGAAATTGTATGTGTCTCTGAGCCTTTCGTATCCTCTGCAAACTTAAAACCCATATAAATTATAAATAACTGTACCTCGAGGATTATTTTTAGCCTTGGAATTCACTTCTCTCCTTATATTGATCAGTTTTGAATTTAAACACTGGATCTTGATTGTCAGACCAATCAAGAGTAAGGAGACACTTGAAGTTTGTGTTTTTTGTTTTGTGGTCCATATAAACATTTGTAAATTTATACTTTCATTGACTGGTGAAAACAAATGAGAAAAAAAAAACAAAAACAATAAAAACATGCTATATTTGACAAATACACCTTTTGGTCAAGATCAAAGTGTAGTATCTGTTCTTCAGATGCTGCACTTCCATTTCTTGTTCTCTTTCGGTGGAGGGGAAATCCTTCCCGACTGAGACAATTTTTATTTTTGTACCTTTTCTCCACGTTAAAAAACGACCCTGGTGTCTAACTCTGTCCCGTGGGGAGGCATAGTAAATAGGTGTATTTGATAAATACACCTATTGCTGATATATGAAGTTTAAATTAGTCCTATACATCAAAAAGAAATTTTTTAAATATTACATAAAACTTATTGATAATATTATATAGTAATAAAACGTCTTTATTCTAATAAATGTTTATCATTTATATATAATAGGAAAGGTATGAACCCATACTCTCTCCTCCCTCCATTTTTAGATATAATAGCAAGTTTTGTTAAAACAGATATTGTGTTTTGACAGATTAAAATAAAATTGATATGCCATAAAACAAATGAATCAAATCTTAATTATTTACCTACTTTCTAAGCTTCAGCCTAACATTCAAAGGCAACAGGAATGGGAATGAATACATAGAAGATACTGACAAGTCTGCTGCAAAGAAGATAAACTCTATCTATTGAGTTAGAAAATATCTCTATAAAGTCATCATTCGCCCATGCATGAAGTTGTTGTCAGATTTGTGCTGGTACACCAACCACTAGTCTCTCGCTCTGAGACAAGATGCAAAAATGTTTATCGATTAAATACTAAATTTTAATTGCTTTTCATGCGATTTTAAATAAAAAAAATTTTTTTTTTTTTTTTAGTTAATATGACATCTACTTGCACTGGTACTTAAATCTTGTCATGTTGCACAAAAATGTTAGTGAGGAACTTTTTTTTTTTCTATTTATTTACTAGCAAGCTGCCCGGTGTTGCCCAGTGTAAAATACGCATAAATATTATATTTTAATTCATACAAAAACTGAGTTATGTGCATGCGAGTATTATGTTTTTTTTCTAAACAGTTCACTTCTTGTAACTAAAAAAAAAAAAACAACAAAAATAGTCGAGTCAAGATCAGAACCAAAACCTAAAGATAGTTAGTCAATTACGATAACCATTAGGCCAGCTTGACACCATCTTTAAAAAGTGTTTTCAAACCTAGTTATTCTTAACATAAGGAACCTGTCATATGAATGTTCATGCATGCGTAGTTGTGAAACAGTTGACAGATAAAAATCTGATGAGGAGGGGGGGGGGGCCTCCCGAGGGGGGGGGGGACCTCCCAAGTACCAATTTTTTCAATTTGAATCTCTTAGCAGCCTATTTTTTCTGGATGAAAATCAATTAAAAAGTTTTCCACATAACTGAATACCCTATATACCAAATTTCAAGTCTGTTGATCAAAATTTGTTGAGTATATAGGTTAAGTGTCCTCGCACACACATGCATACACACACCTTCTCACTTTTATAGATTTAGAAAGATTATTTATTATTCCAAAAGTTTGTGCGTTCTATTATAATAAAATCAATAAAGAAAATGTTAACATGAGCGTAGGATTATTTGTTGGGTGTTAAAACCTGCTTACATCAGCAGAACCGGTCACGTGAGTCGTGTTACTTGGATGAACACACAGCGTTCTCCATGGCGGCACCACACTGGCTTAATGAATCTGTGGAGACAGATGGTAAGGGTTCCTAAAAATAAGCATGTTTTTTTTTTTTTTTTTTTTTAACGTAGGGATGGCTTTATGATCCTTCCATTTCACCACTGTGGCACTGTGCTTATAGGATTTCACTTTTTAGATATACTGAGTAAGAGGGGCCCTTTCAAAATCAGTGCGTCTGCTTTCCTCTATACACCCCACTCTATCCTCCTGTGCCTGTTGTGTTCGCCTGTAGGTGTATTTTTATTTGTATACAAGGTGCTGTGCTACTACTTGCAACTGGCTTAAAACGGTGTCTGAAAAAGGAGTTGTATGTAGATCAGGGAACTCTGGTAACTAAACTAACCCCCAAATCCACTCGAGCATTTATTAGGGGAGGGAGATTTTTTTCATAGTCGCTATATGTCTCCATTCCCATCCCCTGCACATTTCCCCCCCCCCTCTTGCAACTTCTTCCTGAGTATTTCAGTGCTAGCACTTGGCTCAAGGCCAACTTGCCGACACTTGGCTGGCTCGTATACCAATCCTCTTTCGTATATAACAACTACAGCAGATGCTTTGCTGGCTCTTAAATCAAATTGTCTGACCTATATATCTGATATTATTTATTTGTTTATTTACTGTTTAGAATATCATTTTTTTTTTTTTATTAAAAAAAAAAAAAAAAATTAAAATAATTTCAAAATATCGGCTCAAAATAAAAATAAAAAAATTAATTTGCAAAACTTTGGGATTTTGTGTACAATGTGATACTAATACTTTCTTGTCAACTACCTGCGATTCGAATATTACAAGTTTTACTTTTTAATTCTTTTTAATTGGAGTCACTTGAAGAGTTCTTGGCAACTTGTTTCAATTGCAGGCTTCCCGATTCTAAAAACCCTACCTATATTTATAAAACCTGTTATTTTAACTGTCACTTGGAGTGAAATTAATTCTAATGACCCTGTGGTTGTGTGCCTCATGTTTGTTTTTTTTGTTTTTTTCCAAGTTGAAATGAAATTGATAAAAACTATGCCAAATTTCAACCAAGCTCCAACCCCTGCCCTATCGCTGCAATATTGCATCCTTCCGCCTGTTTTACAAGTACTTTAATGGAATGTGCTCTGATGAACTCGCAGCACTGGTGCAGCGGTGCAGCCTCTATGTAGATACCCACAACTAACCTAACAAGCAGCAAAATCCAATGCCTTCACTGTAGAAATCCCCCGATGCCAAAAGCCTTTTCTCTGACAGTGTCTTCCTTCAGACTGCTAGACTTTAGAATTCCTTTCCTATATTCTGCCCCCCCCCGCGATTGTACTAACATGCAGAAATTTAAGTGTAATGTGAACAGGCATCTTGCTGCTCAACTCCCTACTTAGTGTTTCTGTAAGCATGGTCCCTAATTCATAATAGTCTCTTACATCTCAGTAGTAATTTGCCTTGTATAGTGCGTATACAAAAAAATAGATAAAACTATTTTTTTTTTTTTTTTATGTATTTACTCTTTTAATAACGATCAGTCATCCTCGTCATCTAGTCATGGTAGTGATTCTCATGCCATCACACGAGGTAGGTTTTTATAGGTGCATTGTAAGTCGTCTGCTATTTGCTTGAAGTAGTTTTTGTGTGGTCTCCCCACTGAACTACATCTTTGTTTTGGCATCCATAAAAGAACATCGCTGACGATTTCATCCTTAGCTTCTTAACAGTAACCATCAAATCTGGTCCTTCTCTCTTTGATCAGAGCTAAAATCTGAGGAAAGTATCTGTATAATTGCTCTCTCGCGGGTGCTGTCGCAGGCACAATCTCTTAAATGTGACATCTTTTATAACTGTTGCATTTGTGGAGACGCAAATAAATGGGAAGTGTTATGATAGATAATTTCATTTATTTTTAGAATTGGAAAAGATCTGCATTTTTTTTTTTTTTTTTAAATTACACTAAGCAACAACAGTACCCAAATATCAATTTTTTAGTCCAGTTCTTGCAGAGGACAGTTTGTATTTTATTTGTACACTAGCCTGGGTACCTGGCATTGCCCGGGTGTTCGGAGGTGTGTGTTAAGCAAAAAAAAAGAAAAAAGTTGTAGTAAGCAGGCAGGCTCGAACCCGTGATGCAAAGGAGAAAAATAAAGTGGAGGTGTGTGTAAAGGTGTTGGTTGAGCAAGCAAAAAGAAAAAAGTAGTAAGCAAGCTCGAATCCGTAACACATCAGAGGAAAAAGAAACAAAAAAAACAACAATCTTACCGAGTTGGCTGTGACATCACAGGCGGTTGAAATAACGCCTTTTATGCGACATCGAGAGTTAGAATGACTTGCAAAAAGTGTTAGCAAAAAAAAAAAAAAATGACCCTCCCTGTAGAAAATTGCCCAGTTGAGGCTGTAGGAATTAATGTTTTTGGCCAATTTTTTTCGATATTTGTTGTCCGAAGGGTTGAGCTTCAAAATGATACCGATCTCGTGAAAATCTGTTGCCTCTGTTGAAAGTTTTAGGTAGACATACAAACATACATACATACATTGAAACAGACAGGTGAGATTTATATTATAGATGTTAGTATTTTTATTAAAAGTAGTATGTTAATTTGGACACCCCCTCCATTCACACACACACACTCATAGCACACATCATCCTCAGTATGGTTCTGGCTAAAAATATACTGCAATTCTATCCAATAATTAGGATATTATAAGTGTTTGTTATTATTAGCAATAGTAGTAATATAATTTAGATCCCTTATTATGAACACAATATTCCAGAAGATTCTTAATGCCAAATTTGGAATTCTATTCAATAGTTTTGGATCCTGTAAGTACATAGTAGTGATTTTTTTTTTTTAGGGGAAGACAGGAAAAAACATTGGCCAATACTTGATGTATCTGTAAAAATCAAATTGCATCCCTTAGAGGATCTTTTGCTGAATAAAGCTCACTTAAAGAAGTTAATATGAGCTTCCACCACAGCTCCAAGTGGGACCTGAACCTGAAGCATGCATCCTTCATGGTGTCCTTTTGAAAGATGCCTGAACACCAGTTTGAACCTGGCAATCAATTTGTCCTTGGTGTTGCTGACAATACAGTCTACTGTGCTCTACACATAATAATGCAGTTGAGTTGCGGGCATATGTTGGGTGGTGAAATTGGAAGTTCTCAGACAATCACTTCTGGATTTTTCTCAGAGGTGTGACATGAGTATGTCCTCCCTGTAGCCATCATCGCCACTCGACAACAATGAATAGCGATGCAGTAGAGTTATCTAAATTGAGTCCGATTCCTTTTTAAAGATGTGGGTCAGCATGATGTAGTTTTCACTGGAAACATGCCACAGTTTAAGAGACTTCATGCGGATTATATGCTAGGTACAAGTGGTTGTGTACATTGTGCAACTCGTGCTGAAGATAACCAAAGAATACTCAGCTCTGCTAGGTGTTTGAGCTTATTGAGGATTTTCTTAGCTTTTGTAAGTGTATTCTCTTCAGCTGTGGTAGTGAGTAGTTAACCCTTGCAACTCTTGTATGAGAAGTAGTGAAGATTATTGCTCAGTGCTTTCTTCATAATTGACATTCTAATGTCTATATCTAAAAAAAGGTCTACATGGCCTTGTCTGGATTTTGCCGCACCTTTTTGCAGTTTCTCTGCAAATTTTGTTGTGCTAGCATAATTAGAACTATTGCTATGATCTTTCCTACTAGCCACTAATTCCATATCTCCATCATAACTTTCCGGCACTGAGCTGCAGCTGAAATTTCCAAATTTTTCAATCGAGCATGAATCATCGTGACAGGTTAGTTTTCCAATATTCCAGTGCTTTCCAGTTATGCATAAATCTGTTCTCAAATCCATCAATAATTAACAGAAACAATTGTCTGTTGCATTTGTGTAATACTTAAAAGAATCTGAAAAAAACAAAACAAAATCAAATTTATACTTACACTCTATACATATCGACGTTAGACTGTAAGTTTTTTTTTTTTTTTTCATAGATAGTAGTGTTGGGACGATTAATTGGAATCGAGAATTGGAAAAATCGGAACTTTTGTGGGTATCGGAATCAGAAAAATCTGTGCCTATTTTTCGATGCCAAAAAAAATGATCCTTTTAATTGTATTTTTTTTATTTTAATTTGTTCAAAGCAAAATCTTCTACTGCTGATAGTAATAATAAATTAATGAAATTCTATTGATTTTAAACTAAAAGTAAAAATAAAATAGATTGATTATCCTTTACAAGTGTATTTTTATATTTGATAAAATATCTGCATATTTAACATGTGTTTTATGGTAATTGTGAAAAATAACAACCTTATGGTGAAATATTTAGTGATTTATTAAGAATCAGAATTGGTAATTGTATCAGAAGAGGGAATTTAGTACGAAATCGGTAATTGTATCGGAATTGGGAAAAATCGGCCCATCACTAATAGATAAACTAATCAAAGCTATAAATATCATTAGACTTTTATATCGTAGTCTAGACAAGCTTATTCTATTTTAGTTTCATCCCGGTAGATTGACTTGCTTTCTTGCTTTTTCCTTTCTTTAATAAGAAAATAAAATTAAATGCATATGTATTCATGGTTTTCAGTTTGATTTATTAGACAAAAATGCACCAAACATTTCTATAAAAATCTTTGTTTGCTGACCACCTGTCCACCGATACACTTGTGCCATCCATGCAGAGAAGTATAGGATTACATTGCAAATTAATCATCCCTCTGGGCGATGAGCTGCATACTCAAACCATCAATGATGTCACTGCAATAGACGGTAGAGACTTCAGATTGAGAGGGGGTCGGTGGAGGACGCAGTTGGGAATCATTCGACCTGCTGGCAATAAAAAATGTGGCAGAGGCAGTCATTGTTAAAAACTTCTAACTCTGCTGAGCAATCTCCTTTATTGTCTCACAGCCATATAAAAGGATTGACCAGACGACAAATTGATAAATATGCCTCATTGTTGATATTAAGATCTCCTGACGCTCCCGTAAGCATAAAAGACATTTTATTATATCTATATCCTAGTAGATTCAAGGTTGGGTATAGAATACTAGCGAGAGAATTCAATGTAATTACAGAGCAATATTAGCCAAGTTATATGGTAGAACATCAAACAAAATCTTTTAGACCAGATGAAAGATTAAAAAAAGCTATATTTTTTAACAAAATAGCAAAAATCTGTTCCTCAAAAAAGAAATAAAGAGCAAGACCAGGGCAGGGCAGGGTAGGGGAACTTGTATGCAAATTCGTATCCTTTTTTTTTTTTTTTTTTTTTTTTTAATGATATCTAATTAGTTTAGTTGTCTAAAGATTGTGTCCTAATGCAGATAAACTAAATAACTACATATAACTGACATGGATTATACACATACACAACTGTATTGTAAATGGAAAGTTTGAATTATCTACTAGACAACATCCTTGTGTATCTTTGGTCTTTCTGTTAAAAGGGTTTGTCAAGAAAATCTGACATTAGGATACTTCATTCTACAAGTAAAAAGTGGAATATCCAGCTAAGTGCTGTTATTTGACCCCCCCCCCCGACAAGGCTATACACTGACTTATATGAGGAATGACGCACCTTTTTCTAGTGATATTACCTCAAATAACAGCACTTAGCTGGATATTCCACCAGATTAGATGAATTCTTGTTCTGGAATCGAGTAAGATCAAGAAATCATAACAAAGTATACTAGAACAGTTTAGTGATCAATTAGGAAGAGGAAAATTAATGTTCTCGATCACTTTACTAACGCAACATTTCTGAGATGAACAGAACTGTAATAGAATATTCAATTATCTATGTATTTCATCTATTTTATGATGATAAAAAAGAACCTATATTTTCAAAGCAATAAAATATGCCTAAATTTGTCTACATTTGTATGTATAGTGTCCTGCAGGCCAGCTTCAATTTTGCTGCTTCAGTTGTCTCCTTTGTGGCTTTACCAGGCCACTAATATCTACATAAACACTAAATCCAATAGTGTTCAATGATAAACAGAGCATTAATATCATTTTATTTGGATTTTATTGGCCTGTCGATATAAATCAGATAATATAATATAATCTATAATATAAATCTCAATCATCGGTTTGTGTGAATGTATGGCTGCCAAAAACTTTCAACAGATGCGACAGATCCTGACCGGATCGGTATCGTTTTGACAAATATCTAAAATTGGCCCAAAACATTAATTCCTTCACCCTCAACTGGCCAGTTTTCTACAAGGAGGGGTCGGTTATTATGTCACCATTTTTGCAAGTCATCATATCAGTTGGATTGACTACACTTAATTTCACGTTCGGAACTTCCAGTCGGATGATGGAGACAAGTTTTTTTTTTTTTTTTTTTAACCTTTTTTCTCCTTTGCGTTATTAGTACGAGCCTGCCTGCCTACTACCACTTTTTTAATTTGTTTTTTTAACACCTCTGCCTACTGTTGTTTGGACCCCCCCCACACCGCTACTACCACTTTTATTTTTTACCCCCCCCCCATTCCTTACTACACCATCACACACACTCGGACAATGAGCACCTCCACTACTCTGTTGTTTTGATTCCTCCCACCCCACCTCGGAGGTTCTTTACTACACCACCTAAATATTACAGGGAAGGGCTGTCCCTTTCCCATGTATATAAGAAGAATATTAGGTAAGTGAAAGGAAATTAGGATAAGCCTAGAATCGAACCCTGTAGGCAAAGTTAAGAAATGGAATGTTAGAAATTAAGTCTATAGTTAATTCTTTTAGAAATCTGAAAATTAAAAATGTCAGCTAAAAGAATGAACAATGCAAATTATATTGTTTGAAATAGATTAGATAGAATTGAAGGTTCTTTTATTGTCAAAAGTCTGTTGGACAAACATATGTAAAGCCACGTAAAATTGGTCACGTTTGATAAACACACTTCTGACATCATAGACAAAGGACATGTCTCCATATTATGGGTTCGGATTTTAGTCAGGAGTCAGAGAAAGTCAGTTAGAGAGTTGATCAGCCAAGAGTTGACATAGTCAGAGGAGAGTCCCCTTAGAGGCGAAGGGTAGAAGATTAACCATGTAGATACAAGTGAATTTCTGACGTCAATTGACCGGTCGATCAGATGAATAAACAAGTCATCATTATTTGTAACTGTTTTCTTGCGTCATCCTTCACGAACGAAAAAGGTAATGTGTTTATCATATTATAATTTTTTTTTTTTTTTTTTTTACATAGGGGTCACCACTTATCAAGGCCCGGAAGCTATTCAGGGATAAGGGTTATTGTGTGTACAGTAATCAATAGGATAGTATTGGAGATGTGATAACGTGTCTTACTTAAAGGGGCGATTCATCAGCAATTTGTTTATGCTGGACTTGACATCCAAGTTGTAATCAGGTGGGAAACAGACAAACAGAAGAGAGTTCCACAGGCGTGCACTTCTAAGAAAGAAACTTTATTCATGGAATCTACATTTTGATTTAGGCACAGATAAAGAGTGGTGAAAATTACTGACAGTGGTTTCAGCTAGACGGGTGTTTTTCATGAAAGATTGGCCAGAGATTGGAGCTCAGATGAGCACTTGCCATGGAAGTAACGATAAAACAAAGACAGGCTCGTAACGTCTCTTCTGTGAGAGAAAGATTGCAGGGAAGAGGAAAGGGCATCCCCCACTAAGCCACAAAGTCTATTTTTGCGTTGACATTTTCACAAAGTCATCGTCTTGATTGGATTGACTATGCTTAATTTCAACACTCGGGATTTCCGGTTGGGTGATGGAGACATCGGCTAAGACGTTATGTTTTTTAACCTATTTTTCTCCGTCGTGTTATGGGTTCGAGCCTGCCTTTCTACTACTATTTTTTTTTTTAATCTCTCTTCACCCAAGCTGCCTATTGTTTTGATCCCCCCACCTTCTACCACTTTTTTTTTTACATTAATAATAATAATAATAATAATAATAATATAAATTGGCTTAATTAATAAAAGGCAAAGTTTTCATAACACTATAATAATCTAAATATTTTTCAAGATACACATGAATAAACGAGTGATATTTTCTTTGCATTTGTTATGAATGACGTGGGGTAGAAAATTTTATATGATACAACGTTCAGCTTTTAAATTATTTTACTCTGTAAATAAAGACCACAACATCCACAACTCTTAAGTGAAGTAATAAAATGAGTTCAAATTAATTATGACTACTGGAAAAACTCTTAGTAAAAAGTAATGGGTACTTAAAGCATTCTACTAATAGTTCATGTATCACTGTTTTTTTACACATCCTGTGTGTGTTGGTTTATTCAATTGTCACCGGAAGGAGCAGATCATTAGAATTAATGATTTGGGGTTTACGTTTGTTTAACAAATTAGTTCCACTCTAATGGCTTATTTATTTATTTATCCATCATTTGTAACATAAAATCTGGTTGAAATTTTTCATCCTCCACTCTATAATAAAGACAAATGTGTATTTATTTGTGTGTAAATATATATATATTGTTTTCACAAAATCAAGGCAACAAAGATCGGATTGATAACAAGTTGTGTATTTTCATTATACATTACAATCGTTTCGTGGCTGTTCGGACAATTTCAAACCTTATATCGTAAAGAGTATAACAATGAAAATACACAACTTGTTGCTATCAATTCGATCTTTGTTGTCTTGATTTTGTGTAAATAATATATGAATGCTCGATTACAAAAACTGGTAATTTTGAAGCTTACAAATTAAGTCACCTTATACTGACTTAAACTTTATTGGTATATGAACAACTAGCGGGGTGGGGGGTACCCAGGTGTTTAGAGGTGTGTGTGTTGGGGGGGGGGTAGTTGGCCGGGTGTTTGGAGGTGTAAAAGAAAAAAAAGTTTTAGTAGGAAGGTAGACTCGAACCCTGAAGCCTTGATGCAAATGAGGAAACGAAATGGAAAAAAAAAACCCTGAAACCTAACCATCTCTGCCATGAGGAGAGAGGAAGTGAAAAGCATCTTAATTTAACGTTTATAAAGTGAAATTGACAGGTGCGAGAAAGTTAAGTCGTGTGATGTTTGACCTTGGAACATGACGTGGCTGCAAGCCAGTTTTCGCTTTTTTTTTAATACTGAAAAGCATAACGAAAATGCGGTGATCGAGAAAAATCTTGGAAATAGTGCGTAAAAGTCGGGCAAATTAAAAATAGACGCGAACCCCAGTCATAACTCATAGATATTATGATTTAGACATTATATAAAAAGTTTTAAGGAATGAGCCGACCGAGAAGCCCGGCGAAAAAAGCCTTTGGCGGACATACACAAAAATGCACACACACTAACACACATTTTCGCTATATATAGATTACCAAATTATCACTTATCTGAACATAATTACATTGATACACTGGTTCTCATTAGATCATGAAGTTAAGCAACATGTCTTGACCCCCTTCCCTACTAAAAGAAAGTGAAAAACTGAATATTTAACAAATAAAAGAAACAGTCCCTGCCCTCTCTTGATTTTGGAGTTGTTCAATTATGTTTTTCATCTATGAAATTTATTTTTCTCAAATTAATCCTGTCTGTAGAATTTTTTATTATTTACTAAGATTTAACTCTGCTAGAGATCTTTATTCTGCCCCCCCCCAAATCAACAGAGCTTATATCATTCCTGTAATGATCAGGTCCCTGTTAGTTTTGCGATGTGAGTAAACTTCTGTGCAGTTCTAGTAGGTCCAGCCTCCCACGTCTGACCTTCTCTCTTTGCGAAGGGGTTAGTTTATTGCTAATCGCGTGAAGCGTCCTTAATGGGAAATGCTGACGGGGCTGTCCAGGCACTTTTTGCAGATCAGAGTGCCCCTCCTCTGGGGAGCTGACTTCTCAATCTCACTTTGCGACCCTGGTGTTTAAGTTCTTGCGATGGGAGAGAACTGAATTAATTTACTATGGAGATTTTATTATTCACTTTACTCTTTGATTACACACTCAAATTCAGGATTATCCAAATCTATATTTTAAAAAAAGCTTAGTTAAACCTTACAAAGGAAGTTTACTGTACTAGATAAATTCTGCATATTTTTTTTTGTTTCAGCAGTGTAAATATTTCCAAATATCTTTGGTTTATGTTGTAACTCTAAGTATGAAATGTGTTAATTCTTTAATTGCCACATATTTCAAAATTATTACACTATTGAGAGAACTTTTTTAAATTTTACTATTAATTTACATAGTAGATTGAACCTACTCCTAATGCTAGTAGATGTTACATTGTGGACTCCACTACTCTATCTATAAGACATCTATATATATAAAAGCGAAAATGTGTGTGTGTATGTATGTGTGTTCGCTTTTTGTGTATGTCTGCAAAAGGCTTTTTTCGTTGGTCTTCTCGGGGGGGGGGGGGTCGCTCATTCTTAAAACTTTTTATATCACGTCTAAATAATAATATCTAACGACTTAACAACGGGGGTCACCTTTCTATTTAATTTGCCCTACTTTTACCAGCTCGCCGCGTCTTCGAAAAGCGAGGGAAACAGTAACTGGCTTGCAGCGCAAAACTAGGTCAAACATCACACCACTTCCTCGCACCTGTATATTTTACTTTATAAACCTTATTTTAACACGATTATCAATTCCTCTTCCCTCGTGGCCGAGGTGGTTAGGTGTCTGGCTTTTTTTCCCTTTCGTTTCCACCTTCACGTCAAGGTTTCGGGGTTCAATCCTACCTTCCTACTAAAACTTTTTTTCTTTTTTTTTACACCTCCAAACGCCCGGCCAACGTTTTTTTTTTTTTTTACACACACACACACACCTCCAAACAATCGGGCAATGCCGGGTACCCCCCGCTAGTCTATTATATAAATCTCACCTGTCTGTTTAAATGTATGTATTTTTGTATGTTTGCTTAAAACTTTCGACAGAAGCGATGGATTTTCATGAGATCGGTATTGTTTTGAAGCTTGACACTTCGGACAACAAATATCGAAAAATTGGCAAAAAAAATTAATTCCTTCACCCTCAACTGAGCACTTTTCTACAAGGAGGGGGTCGCTTTTTTCACCAATATTTTTGAAAGTCATCCCCTCTTATCGATTGACTAGACTTAATTTAAACCTTTGCCATTTCCGGTTTAGCGATGGATGCAATGGCAAAGATATCACTTTTTTTTTTTCATATTCTTTTCCTCGTTTGCAGTACTGGTTCAAGCCTGCCTGACTACTACCACTTTTTTTTTTTTTGCTCAATACACACCTCCAAACACCCGGGCAATGCCGGTCACCCAGGCTAGTTATTTATAAAGAAGAAATTATACCAAGATGCACCCATTCAATCTATGTATCTAGCATTGAAACACAAAAGGATGTAGAAATAAAACAGATGAAAATGGTTTTTAGGAGCTAACAATTTCAAATGATTTGTTTAAAACATAATAAAGGAATGATTAAATTATAATGCTATAATGATATGCGTTGCTGAACCATGTTGGTAGTGGCCATGTTGAATCTCAATTGCATAATGCCATTTACCATGTCTCTTGCCAAGAGCAGATAATCCTGCTTCAGTGTCTCTTGCTAAAGTTAAATCTTTATTCAGTATTTCTTAATAAGGGAAAAAAAAAAAAAAAAAAAAAATTCATAAGTCATAAAAGCATTATCTCCCTTTAAACATGTTTTTAGAATGGAATATGATTACCTATTTAAGAAAATTTAAGTAGGATAAATCAACTCAAGTCAATCTGATCTAAATCCTAGGCATGTTATTCGGTGTTGCGCACAAACGTTTATAAAGCTTAGTTAGGTAGTTCCTATTTACTTACCTTCCTACGATGACAGAGTTAGACACAAGGTCAAGTTTTAATGTGGGGAAAATCCAGCTCCCCAAAAAGGGTCACTCTGTAGAGGGACAAAAATAAAAATTGTCTCGGTCTAGGATTTCTCCTCCACTGACTGAGGACAGAGAAAGTGTAGTATCTGTTCTGATACTACACTTTGTTCTTAACCAAAAGGTCAAGGAAAAGAACTTTAGCAAGAGAGAAAAAAAACCCCTCTTGTCTAGAAATATAAGGTTGCATTTAAAATAGAAGCTATTTTCAAACTTCCATTTATTGTGAATCGTTTACTATTGACATGCATACTTCTGTGTAAGACGTGGCACAGCAAAATATGACTTTAAAAAAATGGAGTGAATTCTGAAATGCTATAAATAGCTTGTTTTGATCGAACCTCCAGAGCAGGAATAAGCAGCTTAGATGAAACGCTATTTTTTTCGTTTTGTTATTAGTACACTTAAACGGATTTTGAATGGATTTCTTTTGAACTAGAATTTGCTTTATCTATTTTATGATTTTAAAATGGTAAATGAATTGCTTGAACAACTAAATATTGCTGGTTATTTGGGAAATGAAGCTTTACTTGGATTTCTGGATATAATATAATTAGAATCCCTCAGCCTAACTTAAAATACTGGATATTCTCCAGATTCCTTGGTTAATCTATTTGATGACAAAGTAAGTACAGGATGCTTTGCTTTCCATCATCTCATTATCTATTTGAAGAAAACAAGACTAAAAATGAGGACATGAATCTCAGCAATGTTCTTCTGCTACTATTACTACCAAGGATTTTAACTTTTCTCACATAGGAGGGAACTACTTTCTCAAAGATTTGTTTATCCTTATTTCAATGGAGATTCTATGTCGGTCTGTAATCTGTATTCTTCAAAGATTACAAATTATTTTTTTCCAAGATATCAAGAATTATAGCCTATGTTAACATTTATACAGCTCTTCCGATGTATATTCAGAGGTAAATTTCATTCAAAATATTTTTCATTCATGTATTAGAATCACATAGTGCTAGTGTGATTGCAAGTGTTAGAAATGAATGGAGTAAGTTCCGAAAACTTCTGCCATTACTAACTAGCAAAGCCAGGGCTTTACGTTGCGAGTGAAACAGTCGCATTTATGAGTGTTTTTTTGTTTTTTTTTTCAAGTGACAACTAAAAATAATCAAAACGTTTATGTTTTGGTGATTGTTTTTTTCACAGACAATCTTTCAAACCTCATTACTTAGTGAAAAATGTCTTTTCAACCTTTACTTTTTTAATAAAACAAGCAAAGTAAAATTATTTAAACAATAAAAAGTTTAATAGAACAATATACTCTTAACAATGTCTTAAAAAAAAAACATCTGAAGAAATTTGAATATTTGTAGCTTCAAATCTCAACCTAAAATTCGGTGCATATTTAGAAATGACACTTATAAAAAAAATACAGAAAAATCTTTATGATGTACTTATCATGGGATGAAGATCTCGTATTTTAAAAATCACGTGGGTTTAGCTAGTAACATTTTTATTTGACCAATACATAAAAATATTTAGTTGTCAAAGGCCAACTAAAGATAAATTTTTCCGTAAAGTCCTGAAAGCATTACCACTGTTGACTAAGGGAAGAGTCTATCAGGCATGTGTGTACAGTGTGGTAATGTATGGAAATTAAACCTAATCATCGAAGGTTGAGGATATGCGTTGCATAGAGAGAAATGATATGATAGATGTGTACGTAATATTCCTCAAGATCTTAGATCTGATAGCCTCAAAGAAAGATTAAATCTGAATAGTATAAAGAGATGTGTGCAGGGCAATATTTTTTAATTTAAAAAAAGAGAAATTTTTTTTTAGTATTATTAGGCATGGTAACTAAGTATTGGATATCACTAACAAACTAAAGATTTACTTCATGATTGTAATTTTCTTGTTTGATCCGTACAAGACATACGGTTGCTGAAACATAAGGGTATACTGTGATAGGGCCAGATTTATAGGTGATAGGGAATTGGGCAACAAGATATTTGTTCATATTACACTTAAACTTTTAGTCATTCAACTTGCCTCATACTTGTCTCTTGTCACATGTATTAACTATATAGTTGCCAGGCCTCTATTTGTTATTGGCCTGCATGTGTCAAAATATTGTATGGTTTTATTTCTGTAGGAGGTATTTCTCATATTAGACAGAAATAAGGATTGTGAAGAATTTTTTTTATCATATTTACTATTGCCAAAGTTAATGACTAAGCAGGCATCTAACTTTAAAACTTACCTCCTCCTCCCATCAAAGCTTCTCATGGCTTCTGTTGGTTTCTTTCCAAATTTGTGTTATCTAACTGATAGTGGATAATAGACATTGCACTGCCTTTAGGGAAATAATCTATAGAAAGATTACAATTGGGAATATCGCTGGTATATATTATTTCATTCATTAATAGGTTAGTGTGTGTCTGTTTCTTTTTTAATGTTTGTGCTTTATTTATTTTTTTTATTTTTTTTTTTTGTGTTTATTTACGATAAACAAGCGAGGGTGCTCGGCCTTGCTGGGTCGTTGTAAAATATGCTTCAATATATTTTAATTTGTATTATTACAGACTCAATTCTCTATTAATATTATGTTGTACCTAATATATGGTGATTTCAACAATTAAAAAAAAAAAAAATGACTTGGGTGGCATCAGCTCGAATCAAAGCCAAAACATTTAGCGCTTCAAGGTAAGAAAGATCTAATATTAAACGACTTGAAGAAATGAATTGAATTTGGGCATGCGCAGAAAGAAATCAAAATTTATCAGCTAGGTGAAATGAACAGTTTGCATTTCAACTTGTTGATATATTTCTGTATGCGTTATTTACCAACCCAAACAAAGATTTTACTCGTTATAAACCATCGTTGGTGTATGATTAGTATTTCTTGTTAATTTCAGTGTTATGTGACCAGTATTTTCAGAGTTTATCGGTTAAATATTTACACACTGATACAAACATCTATTGTTTTATTTAGATAGATAGAAGATGGTAAAGATTAGTAATATTTATCTACTTCGCTTTCAATATGGGTAGTTGAGTCATGTGATCTAAACACAGAACGATGCCTGTTTTGATGAGCGGATCATCTTTATATTAATACGATAGCGTGTGTGTTATTTTGTATGTCACGCTTACATCTTTTTTCTTCCAAGTGACTGTCGTTTAATTGTTATGACCTACCATTTCTTGTAATAAATAATTTTACCAATAATTCTTCATAAGTAAGTTTTGGTTTCAATTATAGCTGAAGGAACTCAAGTTATATATATATATATATATATATATATATATATATATATATATATTTTCTTAAGTTTCTGTTTCGATTTCTATTCACACTGATGCACCCAAGTCATATGGATAATTTTTTTTTTTTTTTTTGTTGAAATCACAACTTTATAACATATAAGAAGCGATATAAAATTGACTCTATAATAATATATACGAAATCTGCAGAAATTAAAATATCATATTTAAGTGCATTTTATGACTGGGCTATGATGGAAGTCGCTGCTAGCTTAGATAAATACTTTTGCCGTTTTCACAAAAGAGTTACAATAATATTGGGGTGTCTCCATTTACACTGAACATCCACAGAATGCCAACATCAATATATCACTAGGGCTAGGACAACAGCATATTCTTTTCATAGTTTTGACTCTCAGGTGTGTATATGCTTTTATACAGAGTGATGTGGTTTTCGGTTGATTGTCTGTGTCGGATATATATTCAAGAGTCAAACCAATGAAAAGAATATGCTGTTGTCATAGCCATATATATTACATATGAGAGTCTGCTGTGGAATTTTCACAGATCCCACTAGTGATGATGGCTATAATGTAGTCCGACAGTTTCTTATCTTCATTTTTTTCTAATTTTGTCTCATGCTGAGATTAGACGTTTTGTGAATAACTTCCTGCTTTTCCTGTCTGTCACTTGTGCAGCATGCTGGGATCATGGTGTCAGTTGATCTCCTATGTTTTAAGTGGCCTATCACATAACTTTGAGCCATTGACATCAATGTGAGACACAATTTGAATCATTTCAGATGACTGATAGCGGGTGATCTGGTTGTACCAGTTAAGATATTGTTGTGCAACACAATTTCTCATGGAAGCCTTTACAGTGAGACCAACAATTTTCTCCATTTGTTGCACTGCAATCAGGATCATGTTGCCTAAGCAATAATAAATATTCAGAATTCAATGTCGTATTATGATTTTGGAATAACATATACACACTATTTATAGAGTACTTTTGGAGTAGTTCATTCTACCAGTGAGAAGTGTCTTGTCAATCTCACAGGTTTGATTTAAGGTAAATGTATTATTGAACTTGTTACTAGAGTTAAGTAAGATTAGTTTTTTTTAAAATCTGATTTTGTAAGTTTAATTTAGTTATTTTTTAATGGAAATGCTCCAAACAAGACATCAAGCCACTTAATGTAACGGTAAGGAGCTAAAAAAAAAAAAATCTTCAATAGCTGATGATAAGTGTTTAATATATAGATTAAAACCCAGAAAACAGCAATCTTCCCCTTTTGTCAGAGACATTGCTCATGGAATGTGAGAACTGAAGGACAAAATTAGAGCAGCAAAAGTTATGACATTGCCGAAAGTAAGTCTAGGGTTCACTTCCATTCTCCTGAAATTATGACAGTATCGTTTGATCATTGAATCAAATTGTTATAAAACGATAATCAATTTTGTTAAAGTAATATATTTATATTATGTATTATTGGGATGCCAATAGCTTTCAAAACTTTCAATCTTTTAATACATGAGGATTTGATAAGAATTTTAAAGCTAAAAATGACTTAAATAAGTTTTTAGATTTTTATAAATTCCTTTCAAATTTCAAAGAGTGACAGTCATTTTTTTTTAAAACCCAATTATTAACACACAAGCCAAATGCATTGTGGTGGATTTATTTTTTAATCATTCTTTTTAAAAGTTTGTTTAATTACTTTACTAGCAGGGAGACTCAACGTTGCCCTAAATTGAATGAGGATCAACGAATATTCCAGACTTCCAATATTGAAATTAGTGAAATCGCCCCTTTTTCAATCAAATCGATTGATTACCTGCTCTAGTTAGGGACCCACTGTGGTGCATCAGGAGGAAGATTCACATACCTCCCCACAGTGACTTAGTCCATAATACATTGCACTGTAGACAACCTACTGTTGATTTTATAAAATTATTTTTATATAATAGCTTCAATTAACATTTTAAAATGTAAAAGTCAAATATCATAGTTCAATTATGCTCTAAATAAAAATGTTCATTTCGAACATGCTCCTGTTATAACAAAGAACCTGTTGTTGATTTTATATCCTGGGCGCTTCTGCTTGTGCAGTGATAAAACTTCTCAAATGCACTTGTGATGTTAGGCTGTATAAGGATGTTAATTCATTATTAACTGTTCATTCTTTAATCGGATTTTTTTCGATTATTGATTTTCGATACTTATCAGAGGTATTCCGATACAAACCCTAAGAAAACACTGAGACGCATAAAGTACATTTGTGTGAAATTAAAAAGAAATCTGCCCAGCCAGTTCAGAGTTCATAAGGAGCAAACTTACACACACACACACACACACACACTGCCTTTTATGTATAAGTAGTGATGGAGATGCTATAAGGCTTTTTATTTCAATAAATAGATTTAATAATGAATAAATAAAAAAGAATATAAAAAAAACGCATACAGACACACAAGAAGTTTTTCTCATAATTATGTTAAAGTAGAAATTAGGTTAACTCCGATTTACCAATCAACGTCATTAGAATTAACTGCCAATAGCATCTACTTTGTAAAAGTTCCAAACAAACTATTATCAATGAGGACAACTCACACTGCATCTTAGCAGATGTGAACAAATATAAAGCAATTATGATTACGTTGAACATAGACTTATGATTATTGTGCTTCATCTTCTTTTTTGATTGTTTGCCAGTTTGTTTCAGTGCTTAGTATTATTATTACGTTTATTTTACATCTTCAGCATCCGACTTTCTAATATTTTAGTTGTTATTTCTTTAAATCAAGTTATTCTCGCTGTAATTCATTTTCCAGTTGTTCATCATGAAATCCTATCTATATAAGAAATCTGTTTAAAGGATAGAAAAATATTTGGTGCTTCTTCAAGATTACATTCATAAAAACAAAACGTTTTGTAAATTGGCCAATTTTGGAGGTGCAAACTCCAATAAATTCTTAAAATATTGGTGTATTTTAATAAAAAAACAAATAGTTTTTGTATATTTAAAAAAATTTTTTTTAATTATAACTGTTTCCTGTATCTGGGCGAAACTATGGCAGCATAAAGTTCACACAATTTTTTTTTACATTTGAGTGCTTTGTCAACCTGCGCAAAGTCATGCAAAATGACTAACTAATCATAATCCCACCACCTTTTGGACCTAAAAGTCCAGCCAAGTCCTTGATGGTTGTTATTTAGACTCTCAGCTGTGCACCAACAGTTCATTTCAACTTGCCAACATATTTCTATAACTTTTGTGCATGCGCAAATATATAACTTAAAGTGGTTTAATTAAAAAATTTTTTTAATCTATCTGCTGATAGCTCAAGCGGTAGGGAACGCAGCTGGAGCGCTGAATGTTTTGATTTCGATTTTAGCTGATGGCACCCAAGTCATTTTTTTTTTTTTTTTTTTTCAAAACTTTTTAAATTAGTACTATATACAGGGCTTTATATTGTGAGTGAAACCGTTGAATTTACGTGTGGTGTTTCCAAGTGGTAACTAGAAATAATAAAACGTTTATCTTTTGGTGATTATGTTTCTTTCACCAACAATCTTCCAAAGCTCATTACTGAGTGCAAAAATGTCTCTTCAATCTTTATTTTCGTTTGTTAATATAACGAGTACACTTATTAAAAAACAAAATGCAGAAAAATATTTATGATGTATGTACTTGTCACGGAACAAAGATGTCACATTCTAAAAATCATGTGGGTTTGGCTAGTAACTTTTCTATTTGGCTAATAAACGAAAATATTTAGTTGTCAAAGATCAACTAAAGATAAATTGGTCCATAGAGTCCTGACCAATACACTTGTGCCACCAAGACAGAGAGGTAGAGAGGAAAATTAATTCTTCTTCTGGGCGATAAGCTGCATAAGCAAACCGTTGGAAACGTTACTGCAACAGTACAGATCGCAGAAACTTTAGATTGAAGAGTTGGCAGAGAACAGCAGCTGGGACATGGTCAATTAGATTATTGCTATACTTCCAAAAGGAAAGTACATCTTTAGTGGCTTACTAAACAGAGTATTGCCATTTATTATTAATAGCTGAAGTCGCCATCCATTGTATTACAGTAGACCAAAATGCTCATTATTTTGCCGTTTAAGTGCATGAAACATCAAAAATATCACAAAGCACTCAAATGTCAAAAATAGTATGCATTTTGTGCTGTCATAATTCAAAATGCAATACAAACCAAGAAATACGCTAGCTCAACCTGATCAATACAACATAACTACGTTGAAACACCAGTTCTTTTTACATCATTGAAGTTAAGCCACATATAACCTGGCCAGTACCAAATGAGTGATCATTTGGGAGCACTATGCACTGTATGTCACCTTCCCATGACCCGGATATACATGCGGTTGGGGATCGCTTGTGAATTACATGCTCCCTATAAACTTCCTTCTTCAGAGGAAGCCAGCATAGTTCTTCTAGGGTTAAGACTACACTAAGTGGTTTGTTCGTTTAATCTGACCATTGTGAATGCTATTGTAACAACAGCAATAATTTATTTCCCTGCATAGGTAGTTTCTTTAGTTACTACTCCATAAAAAAAAAATAGTTTCTGATCACATTTGAACTCTTTCTAGATCTTACTAGGCTGCCATGACAGATTATCAAAATACACCCAAATTTTAAATAGAATAAACATCATAAAAATTGGCTTATTTAAGAACGACTTTTTTCATGCCAGTTTGATTGTAAAGAAACATCAAATGCTCCAATAAAAATGTTTTTATTCAAATGAAATATATGAAAATATAATGGAGAAACTAAGTTGTATGAAGATAGAAGATTGAAATTGTAATAAATCTTGAATCTTAGCATAAGTTTAACAAATGGTTTTAATATAAAAAATTATAAGATGTATGAGAATACAAAAGGGGACACAGTAATAAATATGTGATTTTTTATTTATTTCCAGAATTAATATACATCGTTCATTCGTGGAGAATCGAGAGGAATCGATTTATTGTCTGCTTTTGTTATTACTCTTATTCCTGATTACTTTGTTTACTTACCTTCGTAAAAGGAAACAATTCCATATTCGTGTCCTTATTCGTTTGTTTTCCTTGTTTTTGTATATCTTTCCCTGTCTCTTAAGTTCTGTAACAAGATGCAAGTTGTATTGATGCCAGGCCAATACAACAAATCATTGACTCAGGCCTTCATACCACTCATGCCTTAATTCAACCATTCTCAACGTTTTCTCCATTATCGACACCTCGGCTTCATGTATTTCTCCATTTACCCCATACAAAAAAAAAAAAAAAAAAAAATCATAGCCATCAAGTGACAGAAAAGCAAGGTCAAAGACAATACTTTGTTTAAAACTTTAAGTTTTGCATAAAAATACTATTATACATTTGTGTTACAAAAATAAAGAAAATCAAATTTTAATCCACAATGGCAAGCATGAAATTATGATGCTATTAAATACATAAACAGGTCTTTTATTTCTGGTCCTGGATATGACCTTAAACTATATCCGATGGTGAGGCCCAAGCTTGCAGGCTTTTGGGAGTGTGGAGCCACCCTTTAATTACCATTGCTCCCAGGTCCACTCTGACCCGGAGTGGTAGTACGTTAGGGTCCCAACTATAGGTTAAATAGAAACCAACTTAAAAAAACAAATATACTCTATTAAAAAATTCTTCAAAATCACTGGATTCGGCATTAAATATCCTGAAAAGGGTTGATATGCCATAAAACAAACAAACAAACAAAAATAAAGAAGATCAATTTTTTTTCTAAATAGAAAAATTATGAAGTTAATTTGTATTACGGTTTTTAGAGAAATTACACAATCTGAAAAGAAATAATCATTTTTTTTAAATTATCAGGTACTTCAATTATTTACTCCCGACTATATAATTTTTTTTTACCCCCTAGAAGTAAATTTACCCCTGGCTGAGAATCTCTATCTTAATGGGTTGAATGTAAAAAAACATAGGATTGTCTCTCTGTGAGATTATGGCACTACAAGTCTCCCATCCGTTAATGTTCAGCTATCAGTGGAGAGGTGATGACATACTTTTCAGAAGTCATGGATCCCAGATTTTGTGAGTGACCTTCTGTTGGCAATCTTTGTCTGATTAAGTTTATCAGTTATGTGCAGATGTGGTCATTATGGTCAGATATAAAAATGAATTCTGGTAATGTAATAGTTGTATTGTTGTCTTATGTTTTTATCACTTAAAGTGTGTTTGATTCCATCTATGTCTTGAGAGGAAACACATCTATATATATAAAAGCCAAACGTCTGTGTGTATGTATGTATGTTTGTTTGTAACGCTAAAACTTTTGAAAGACGGAACCAAACTTGACAAATTTGGTATCATATCGAAGCCCCATCACCCGGATGACAAATATCGAAATTTCACATCAAATGGACCACTAGAAGTTGGTCAACTGATCAGTTATCTTCGAGGGGGGCCCAAAAAACCTGTCATTATCTATATATATATATAAAAGACAAATGTTTGTTTGTAACGCTAAAACTTGAGATGAAAGATTCCTCTCCCCTAAGAATAAAACATATGTTCAATATCTGCTTTTGTTTTTTCATTGTTTATACGGTCCCGAGCAACGCCGGGTAGCCCTGCTAGTCTATATATATAAAAGCCAAACGTCTGTGTGTATGTATGTATGTTTGTTTGTAACGCTAAAACTTTTGAAAGACGGAACCAAACTTGACAAATTTGGTATCATATCGAAGCCCGATCACCCGGATGACAAATATCGAAATTTCACGTCAAACGGACCACTAGAAGTTGGTCAACTGATCAGTTATCTTCGAGGGGGGCCCCAAAAAAACCTGTCATTATCTATATATATAAAAGACAAATGTTTGTTTGTAACGCTAAAACTTGAGATGAAAGATTCCTCTCCCCTAAGAATAAAACATCTGTTCAATATCTGCTTTTGTTTTTTCATTGTTTATACGGTCCCGAGCAACGCCGGGTAGCCCTGCTAGTAGATAATAAAAAAAAAGTAATGCTTGCATTCTGAATAAATAGATTATGGAGAACAGTGTTAGGGGCAACTTTTCCACTTACATGAACGATGCGGCATAGTGAAGAAGTAGTTGAGCTATTTCTCTTTGGGTTTAAAGTGGTAAATGTATGTACTATTGAGATCTCCATCTCTAAATAATCTTATTTGTAGTTGATCTGCTACCACAATTGGCTTTCTTTTCTTTTTTTTTTTCTCACATCGTCTTGATGATATATTGTTTTCTTTTAATCTCCTAATTATTATTATATATATATATAAAAAAAAAAAAAAAAAAAACCCTGACATTTTCCAGTTTTTAACTCTTGGTCAAATGTGTAAGGGTGTCTTTTCTGTACCGAAACGCTGTAATTTTCAGTATTGAGTTATCTCCTCTTGTTGATGATTTTGGGATTGCATTAGCTTGTCTTCCTTTCCACATTACATAATTATATGTAAATAATATATAAAAATTTGTTTATACTCTGATTCTATTTTTCATAATTTCATCTAAATGATTATTTTTTCTTTTTAGATGACATTGTAAATCAAAAATTAAAATAAATTTAACAGCTCTGACACTAACCTGGAAAAAAGATAATCTAATACCAATAAAATCAGTTGAAAACATATTGACAAAATAAAAATTAGCCAGGTTCATTTTTTTTTAACAATGAGTATATTGCTCAAAGCTCATAATTATCATAAATGGATTATTTTTAATAGAACGTACCCCCCCCCCCCCCCCCCGAAAAACATTCACTCGTCTAACTACAACCACTATGAACAATTTCCCCTACTCTCTGTGCCTAGAACTAAACAAAAATTCTATGAGCAAAGTTTTTTTTTTCTAGAACTGCTCACCTGTGGAACTTTATACCTGACTACAACATAGTTGATTTCAAGTCCAATGTGATCAAGTTCTTGTCCTCTTAAATAATCAAGTTCTACCGAATTTCCACCATAACCTATCATTACAGTGTTGTCTCATCCACCTCCCGACGCTCATTAATCCTTATTCTCGAGTGGCCTTTGGGCCTTGATAAGCAGTGACTGTGTCATAATTATGTATTTATGTATTGAATTATTCAACTGTATTTATGTATTGAATTATTCAACTGTATTTATGTATTGAATTATTCAACTGTATTTATGTATTGAATTATTCAACTGTATTTAGGCACTTTAAGTAAGACAAACATATGAATGGAACATTGTTGATATGCTTATCAGATTACAGTGGAGTTAATAGTTTCAGTTTCTTCCCTTCTGCTCATCATCCATCACTTAATGTCCTGTTGTCTTACACCCTCCCTTCCTTGCATCTTTCTTCTCCCTCTCTTGTGAGACGTTTTAAGTCAGCATCCTGTTTGACAGTTATAACCAGATTGAGTCTTGGATAATTTTGTTTATGCAATTGCTTATCATATCTAAAATTGTTGCTTTTAGCTGGGAAGCTGTTATATGTGTGTGTGTGTGTGTGTGTGTGTGTGTGTGTGGGTACGTATACACATATACATGTATGTATACACATACATATATACATACAGGGTGTCCAAAAAGTCACTGAAGGGTTTTGAACTTAAATAGATTCTTTATTTTTCATATTTTTCTGTAATTTTTACACAATTTGATTAAGACATTGAAAAATAAAAAAAATTAAAAAAATGCAAAATTCAACCAATTTTTATTTATAAAAAATATCTTTTAAATGTTGCCCATTTTCAGCTTTGCATATTTGTGCTCTTTCCAAAACATTATTCATGACAAATTGCCTAGATTGCGATTAAACTCTTTTATTTCAGTCCTGATGTTTTCCTTCAATTCTTGCAGGGTTTGGGGTTTGACGTTTCGAGGTCTGCCAGCTCGTGGAATGAAATAAGGAAGTTAAATCGCAATCCAGAGATTCTGCAATTTGTCATGAATAATGTTTTCAAAAGAGCACAAATATGCAAAACTAAAAATGATCAACATTTAAGACATATTTTTTCAAAAATAAAGATTGTTTAAATTTTGCATTTTTTAAAAAAAATCGTCCAATGTCTTAGATTGTGTTAAAATTGCACAAAGATATAAAAAATAAAGAATCTGTTGTTTAAAACACTTCAGCGACTTTTTGGACACCCTGTGTGTGTATGTATATGTGTGTGTGTATATATATATATATATATATATATATATATATATATTACTAAATTATGATTATGATTATATATATATATATATATATATATATATATATATATATTACTAAATTATGATTATATATATATATATATATATATATATATTACTAAATTATGATTATATATATATATATATATATATATATTACTAAATTATGATTATATATATATATATATATATTACTAAATTATGATTATGATTATATATATATATATATATATATATATATAATCATAATTTAGTAATTTAAATTTTATGATGTGAAATGTTTAAATTTCAAATCTAGAATTTTTATTATATGCAAGACAAAGAATACATTTCAATAAGTATATTTCCTTAACCTATAGATTTTCGATGTTTACCCATCTCCTATATATATGTGTGTGTGTGTGTGTATACACACACGTTTATTTATTTAAAGAACAAAACATTGGTAGTAAAAGTTTCCCTTTTGTTGCTATTTATCATATTTTGTCTTTCAGAGCTAGTCATTTATGCATTTAGATTCAAACACATATATATATATATATATATTTTTTTTTTTTTTTCAATAAATATTAATTTTATGTTTTTTTAAAATAATTTTTACAATTTTTATGAAAATAATTCTCCAATTTTCCTCGGAGAACCAATACATGAATTGGAAATCAGTAAGAGAAGAAATATTGCACCTCTACAATAATGAAATTAAACATTTTAATATTACTATTTATTAACTTTGTATTATTTGGACAATTATTCTCATTTTGTTGGGCTGATGGAATGAAAACCGTCTACTCTTGTAAAGTGAATGAAGATTTCAGTTTTAAATTTTCCATAGTTACCTCAGTTTGACTATAAGATTCTCAAATTTGAAAAGATGCATCTGAAGAACATTGGACGTTACATCGGCCAAAACGTTTTGAATCTCTCAACCAAGATGAGACTATTAGTCAATCCTAATGTAAAAATTCTGAAAACGATTTTATTTCCAGTCAACATATTTCTTTTATAATTATAGATCTACTGGTATGCCCATGCACTCTTTATTTTGTGCTTCCTCAAAGTTAAATCTTATTCCAAAATTCGAGAACTCTTTTGTTGTTGTTGGTTATATTAAATCATTTCACCCTAGCTATCTGCTGTAAGTGATAATTTCAAACCAAACCCATTTAATGTATTGAGGTAGTTTATTCTCAGTCCATTATTCCAAAACTAAATGGTTGATTACAGTTGTATTTAAGCATCATAATTTGTATTCTTAATCTTCTAATATATAAAAGGCTATACGTTTGTCTATCTGTCTGTCTGTCTGCGCATTTTCAAACTCTATCTCTTCCAAAACTAAAAGTCGCAGAGCGGCACTAGGGGCCTAAAATGATTGGATTTTTTATGGACCATTCTTTTATGGGTCTTTAACCAGTTAAAATAGTTTTTAAGGGATCAAAAATGGGTAAAAATTGAAACAATCATTATATATTTTGTACATTCATCTAAGTTTATTTTAATCAATTTATATGTGTGTCACATTGGTACAGTGGTAACGTCACCAGCTTTGAACACTACGGTTTTGCTTTTGGTTTCAATTCTAACTCAATTCAATTAAATTACTTTCTTTTTTGACTTCAATTCTAACTCAATTCAATTTTTGGCTTCAATTCTAACTCAATTCAATTTTTGACTTCAATTCTAACTCAATTCAATTTTTTACTTCAATTCTAACTCAATTCAATTAAATTATTTTCTTTTTTGACTTTGAAATTACAACTCTATAATAATTATATAGACAAAATCTGGACAAATTAAAATATCATTTAAGCGTATTTCACAACTGGTTAAAGCCCCCACCTCCACCCTCAGTTTTATTGTATCTGGCAGCCTAAGAGTTCTCTATATATCAAATTTAATAATCGTTTGGAGCATACACCTATATTATATTTCTGTGTGTTTCACTTTTTCTCAGAAACTACTGGACCAATCTAACTGAAATTTTGTATGAACCTTGGTCATAATGTGCGGTGAACTAAGTATTACGGTATCTGTTTGATGCACAGTTAACAATTAATATGGATTAGTATTCAATTAAAAAATGAACACAAATTTAACCATATTTAATCGTCAATTTGACATAAAGCACTTATTCTAAGTCATTGGACTATAAATAACTTTTGCCCATTTTTAATGGACTAAAAAGTTTAGTATGTTTATATTACTATTGTTATAATTAGTATATTATAGTATATTAATGTGCCCTATCTCCATATAGCACACCCAACATCTCTAGTTGTTCATGCTAAATTTAGTGCAGTTCTGCTCAATACTTTTGTAGATTCTGTGCTTATTAGTTTTAATATCATTTTCTTCCCTATAATATGTTCATCAAGTAAGAGTTCTTTATACCAAATTTGGTGCAGTGTGTTTAGTAATAGTTGAAGTAATAGCATTAACATCTTTAATGTGTACCTCCCTCAATGAATTGCCTAATTTCATTAGAATACATCTTGACAAAATATGATACAATTCTGACTAGTTTTGTAGTGACTGCTACAAATAAAAGAAGCTTATGAATAAATTTTAATAAATCTTTAGTTTTTTTTGGATTTTTTTGTGTCATCGATTTTACAAACACCATTATTTTCCTGGAATGCTTTGAGGAATTTGTTATTTATAAATTGTAAGAATCATAGTTGAATGCATTTGATACTCGATTCATGTATGTGAGAGACTTGCATAAATCTCATGATCTTTTCATTAAACACTGTTGTTTCTGGATTTTAGTTTGACAGTGAATAAACAAAATTTATTTATTTAGTTTTTTCATTTAATTTCCCCAACCCGTTGAACAATATTAAAGTTCAATAAAGCAATTTTTGTATTCTTTGTTGTTATTTTGTAAAAATTTCAATTCGTTTATTTTATTTTATAGGTTGTACAGTTCTCCCAAACCCCCAACTGAACGGCAAAACCAAGTCAGCCCTGATATATGGGTTCGAGAAGAGTTCGACCATCCTAAACCAGAAGTGCAGCTAGCCAGAAAATCTTTAGTACTCAAATTAGAAGAAGTTGCAAGATGTAAGTTTTCTTCTTTTACTCGTTTCTTTTTCTTATTAACGTTAAAAAAAAAAAATATCTTGCCATTTTTGAGCAGTATTAGTTTAAAAAAACTCTTTTCATTAAATAACAAGGAATCCAGTTTTGTAAATAAGAATGTTTTCTTTTTTTCAAAATACACTTAATGCTGAAAATGATAATCTTTATATAAATATAGGCAGAGATAATCATTGTTTGATGGCTGCATGGACTGGCATGTTGCATTCAACTTAGAACGCAGCTTGTATTTCCAATTGAAATAATGTTAACGGATCGGCATCCAGATATCATTTGGTCCATTAATTTGAAAAGAGTTTTCCTCGTTGAATTAACGGTTCCATTTGAGGAAAATTTTTTACTGGGCACATCAGCATAAGTTGGAAAGATATGAAGATCTACGAGAAGAATGTATCAGAAATGACTGGAAAACCATTGTATTTCCTATTGAAGTCTGATACCAAAGTTTTATTGCGAACTCAACCTCCACATTCTTTAATCTTGGTCTTTCTCCATCAGATAAGAAAAAATATACAAAGAAAATACAAGACAAGGCTTTATCTGCATCATCGTGAATATGGCAATCCCATAGATTGACAACAATCCAACAAAGTCTGGTAGAATCGTGAGATACTGCTGGGGTGCTCTGGGCTAGTGGTAATGATGTTTCAGCCCCAAAATCATGTCTGAACCCAGAGTCATCTAATGAAGGGTTTATTTAAAGTAATATTACTGTAAAAGCAACAGTTATTGTATAATTATATTGTATAAGATTGATGAAACTTATAAATTTATCTTAAAGAAATTCTTCCATTTCTCTCCATATTATTCTGTAATAATTTTTAAGGAAATTATTTATTTTTCCTTATTATAAGATATGAAAATAATTTGATAATTTAAGTTTGGATTCGTATATAACCATAAAGGTTTCATTTTAAGTTGATTTATTTACAAAGAACTTGCTGCATCCTCCTCAATGGGGCTATTTTATTCACCTGAATCTGTGCAAATTGATATAGTCATGAAGAATGGGATGATTCTATTTTTAACTTTAAATATTTTTTCATCTTAGTATCTCTGGTTGGAGTGTATAACTTAGTATTAAGTAGTTTCCATGTACATATGGTGCAGCTGATAAAGTTAAGCAATAATCATTTTTAAGTGAGTCTTCAGGAGGTTGTAGGTTCAATCCTTACTATGGGTGATACTAAGAATAAAATAAAAATTACTTAAGATTTCTAACAGGTTATGAAATGAGAACAGTCTTACTCCATAGAGTAAATAACGGGTTCAGTTTTATATTCCATAGAGATCCCCGAGTTCAACATAGGGATTTCTGAGTCCAGTGTAGAGATTCCTGAGTTCTACAAGATCCATCTAGAGAAAGTTGGAAGTTACATTCGCTGAGACATTGTGATAATAACATACAAGATGAGAATAGTAAACCAAATAATCTATATATCTATAAAAGTGAAAATGTGTGTGTGTCAAATAACTCTGTCAATTTTTGATCTAGAAACTCAAGATTTGACATAAGGAGTATTGAGATTTGGGAAAATCTTTTTAATCGGTTTTCAGACAGAATTTGACTGTTAAGGGGTCAAAGTTCAACGATTTAACCTTTGAAAACTCTACCAAACTCCTCCGACAATTTTGGGTCTAAACACTTGTAATTTTAGATGTAGGTTACTTGGACATGGATCAAACTTTTTAATTTGATTTGAGCCCCAAAAAATAAATGTTAAGGGGTCAAAATTGGGGTCAAAGTTTATAAAAAAAAAAAATTTGACTTCTGCCGTCTCTACCAAATTACTTAGCCAATTTCTGGTTTAAACATTTGAAATTTTACATAAAGGGTATTCAGAGATAGGACAAGCTTTTTAATTGGTCTGGGTAAAAAATTTGAGCTGCCAAGGGGTCAAAGTTCAAAAGATTTGACCTTTGTATTTTTATTTGAGACCAAAATAATAAATGTTAAGGGGTCAAAATTGAAATATTACATAAAGTGTATTCACACATAGGGCAAATTATGAACAGTACATAGGGCCCGAGCAAAGCTGGGCTGAACTGCTAGTACAAAATAAAGCTGATAAAATCTTATTGATAGTATCATCTGATTCTATTTAGAAAGAAAGGAAAGGAAGAATGTATATCCTTCATTGTCTTCTATAATGTATTTGCAGTGATTGCTCATCTGAATATTCAAATTGTTTTTATTAATTATAGGAACAAGTTGTCAGAATATGTTAAAGAGTGTGAATAGTTTTTAAAATAATGTTGTAATTATGGTATACACAATCGATTGCATGGGTAGTCTCAGTACAGGTCAGTCAGTCATGCGTATGTTGCTGAGTATGTGATAAATAGAGAAGTTGTCAACCACCTCAGAAAAAACAACCTATTCAGCAACAAGCAATATGGTGACAGTAATATCACGCAGGGCCAGTTAATCTATTGATGGTAGCCTCATTTCTAGAGCAATAGTTAATCTAAGGCATTTGATAGGGTTTGATGTAAAAGTCTACTTCTCAAGATTTCCAGCTACGTAAAAGTTGAAAATGTCCTCTCAACCATCAAATCCTTTCTTTCCAACAGTTTTATTGACATAAGGAGTATTAAAGTAGTTGTTGATGGACAAAAATCTGAAGATCACAGTATCAATGCTGTGGTGCATCAAGAATTCATCCTGGGCTCAACTCTTTTCCTGATCTTCAACAATCTCCCAAATCATATTATGCCAATGACATTCGTCTATGGCAACACTACAAAGGCCGACAATGACCAACAAAATGAGTCTACCTATGTTCTATTGTTACTTTTATGGTAAGTGCTAGACTGAACTTCAATATATGCCTCCACCCTCCTGTAAAACTATCTCAACAAAACAACTTCCCTTATTCTGTGTTTAAAACTAAACAAAAATTCCATGAGCAGATTTTCTATCTTGGAACTGTCTGTCTGTGGAACACGATACCGTGGGGCTGCTTCCCAACTGACTATAACATGATCGTTTCCAGGTCTAATGTAAATAAGTTCTTGTTGAGTCGTCCTCTTAAATAATTAAGTTAACCGTTATTGTAGAGTGGCCTCTGAGCCTTGATAAGTGGTGACCCCCAAATTTAAAAGAAAAAAAAAAGTATTAGGAACGGTCAAATGAGATATTTAAAAGAGTCTGAATAAACTGGAAATTATATCGACATGTCTAAGAGGAACAAAACAAAAATAATGAAACAAATGTTTACATTGTGTTTTACTGATATGTTCAGTATCATATTTTACATACTAGTATGTGTTTGACGACTTTTAGCAATTGACTTCCAAACTAACCTATCTCGCGCCGGGTTTTTATCTCTTTTTTTCTTTTCAGTTCATTCTTATCACTTTCTCCCATGTTTTCCTTAGCCTTCCTCTGCCAAATGATCCTGCTACCTCAACTGTTCTACATCTACTAACTCCAGTACTTTCCTTCATTCTTTCGAGATTAAGCCAATGAAGTCTCTTCTTCTACACACGTCTTCCTATGCTGCCTATCGAGGTATAAATAAATTAAGAGTTTTTGAGTGTTCCAAAACAATATTTCAATATTATCGAGATATCTTAGCCATTGTAGAAAGGTACTTCAATTAGTACTCTATAAATTCTTTTGCATTTTTCTAATCCCTATTGACGAACGGATTTAGCTTAATTCTTTCTTCTATGATTTTCACTTTCTCTTTGTGAAATGTCTTCACTGTCATCTCTTCAATTATTGTGAGAAAAGAGATCACCTGACACTCTAAACCATTCTTGTCAAATATTGATTTGCTATCTTCAAATGCTAAATACCGTTTCTTATGTCAAATAGGTTTTGCATTCCAACAATGGACACAGCACGAGTTTGTCAATGTTGGATGCAATCAGATTCCTTTTTATTTTGTTTGAGACTAGTTGTAAAAGTTTTCTTTTTTTTTTAAAAGTGATATAAAGGTCAATCATTTCTAACCTCAACTTTTTCTGTCAAGTTAACTGATCTTCATACAACATTCTGGAATTTAAAACAAACAAAAAATAGCTCACTCTTAAACTTTGTTAAATGTATATTATTACTTACTAGTGGGGGTACCCGGCGTTGCCCAGGTGTTTGGAGGTGTGTGTAAGGGGGTGGGGGTAAAGTAAAGAATAAGCGATGTAATAACCCTGTTTAAATATTAAAAAAAAAAACAATGTTAAACTTCTTTAAAAAAAAAAACAAAACAAAAAATAAAAGACAGTGAACAAATGTAAAACTTTTTTTAAAAAAGAAATCGGAAGAACAAAAAGCAAAAATAAGGGATAAAAATGGTGAACGTGTTTGGAAAAACAAAAACAAACAAAGTGAAAAAAAAAATGGCATAAATAACCCTTCGATTTGGTTAAGTTCACTCAGTAGAAAGCATAGAACGAAAAGGAACATTAAAATTTCATTCCAGTTTTTTTAAGCAACTACGAAGTAAAGAAAACCCCAACCTGTGTTCCTTCGTAACTGTCCCTTGTGAACGGTCCGGAAATGGTGTAAGTGGTGGCAGGGGAAGGAGGAATTAATTAGAGAGAAAAGATTTTACTACTTCCATTGATTTTAACCGATTGTGGCAGTTAACTCTCAGCAGAAAAAATATAGGAATCTACGATGATCGAGGAAGTGGAGAGAACGCACCTCAGATATTGTGTTGCAGTTTGTGCATATTACATTTGCATGAAATGTCTTGATTTTTAATCCTATTAAGGTCAAAATCATAGGGGGAAAAATGAGTTCATTTTATATATATAGGGAAGGGATATAAGTAAATATGTTTGATTTTTAGATGATTAAACTTTACTACTATATTGGACTTAGTAATTCACTCTCATTTGTCCGTTCTTTTGTTCACACTTTTCTCAATAACCACACCTTGGATTTAAAAAAAATTTTGCACAAACATTAGTCCTGGTGAAAGTAAATTTTTGCCAGGACGGATTTTCCAGAATAACTCTAATTTTCCTCCTAGGGGCCATTATAAGGGTAAAGTTGTTCCCAAATCGTTCATCCATTAATTTGTTTGCAACTTTCTCAATAACCACGCCTTGGATTTTTTTAAAAAATGTTGCACAAACATTAATCATGGTGAAAGTAAATTTTTTGCCAAAATGGACTTTTCAGGATAACTCTAGTTGCCCTCCTAGGGGCCATTATAGGGGTAAAATTACCCCCAAATTGTTCATTCATTCATTTGTTTGCACTTTTTTCAATAACCACGCCTTGTATTTAAAAAAAATGTTGCACAAACATTAGTCATGGTGAAAGTAAATTTTTCACTTGTAGAGGAGACCGTATATGCTCGACTTGTTTTCTGTATGATGATTTTGTGTTTCTGAAGCTAAAAACAGGAATAAATATCCTTGTGCATGATTTGGTCAAAAGCTACTATGACCAGATAAATGAACCAACTATCAGCGAATGTGGAAAAAAGAATCCTATGATGTAGAACTGCCTTATCTGCCGTCTACTATTCAACCTTTGAAGTTTGGTTGGATAACAGAAAAGATTGTGAATTTTATTAACGACTAGCAATGGGCGCCTTGCCTTGCCTGGTAGTGAATATATTTTAATTCATACGATTTTGCATTATTACAAAGCCAATTATCTATTATGTGTGTATGTGTGTATATATATATATATATATATATATATATATATATATATATACTGATTTCAAAAGTTTTTAAAAAATGACTTGGGTGTCATCAGCTAGAATCAAAACCAAAACATTTAGTGCTCCAGCTGTGTTCGTTACCATTGGAGCTATCAATGGATGGATAAGATTTTAAATTAAATCACTTCAAGCTATGAATGAATTTGTGCATGTGGAAAAGTAACAGAAATATGTTGACAAGTTGAAATTGACATTTTGCATCTCAACTTGCTGACATATTTTTTGTATGCGTTTATTCATTTAGCGAACCAAAGATTTTACTCATTATAAACCATCCTTGGTGTATGATTAGTATTTCCTGTTAATTTCAGTGTTGTGTGACAAGTAGTTTAAGTAGTTTATTGGTTAAATATTTTCACCCACACACAGCTACTGATTTACTTATATAGATTTAAAAGGTTGCCTCTTAGGATACATCTTGTTTAACAGCAGGTCAAGTTTCGATGACTCAGTTGGAATGAATAAATTACCAGCTTGTATATTGGTGGTGAACCTTTTGTCTTTACTGGTTTTTTAAAATTTTTATATAAGTCTTTTCTCATTGAAAAAAAAAAAAAAAAAAAAAAAAAAAAAAAACTGGTTTAAGTACTGTTTTACTTTGGGAAGTGCTTTGACTAAAAAAAGGTGTGGCTTTCCAATTTTCTTGAATATAACCCAACTCTGCCTGCCCTCATACACGCGTTAAAACTCAGAATATCACCTTTTCTTTTTTATTGATTTCCTCTTGGTTACAAAATAAAAGATAATCTTTTACTTTATAATAAAAACAAATGTGTTTTTGTAGATATCTACTGCAGATGCTAAATACACTAAATATATGTACTTCCATCTTGTCGTGCAAAAGTTAGCAAGTAAAATATGTGCTTTTTTCTAACCACCAGATAAAACCCTTTTAAGTAGTGAGGAGAAGCAAAAAAAAAAAAAAAGAAAAAAAGCAGGCAACCTCTCCAAACTTACCCCGCGGCCTGGAAGGAATTTGGAAAGAGATCCTTCACTCTTTCAGAAGATTAAATTAACCTGAAAAAGATATCTTTCATAAAGCAAACCTATCAATAAAGAAGCTCTACCCCATTAAGAGGAGAAATTCATACATTAAATTACAAGTTAGGATAATGTTAGCTTTTCTCCTTTTCTGATGAGAAGCATTTAGTTTCAAAATGCCATGGCCTAAAGAGGTTCTTTCGTATTCTTTTCATTTTCATCCTTATTGATCTGATGATAACATAAAGTTGTATGTAACTTTTATCCTTTACCTTTTAATTTATATATATAATTACTTTTTTTTTTGTAGTTTCTTTTTTCTTTAAACTATTTCTAGTTCTTAGACTTATATTTGCATTACATTGGTTTTCTTCATGTTCTATACTCCCTTCAACCCTATGAGTGTATATCTATCTATTTTTATTACTTACGATGAGAGTTTTCTTCATGTTCTATACTCCCTTCAACCCTATGTATTTGAGTGTATATCTATTTTTATTACTTACATGTATACTACTTTTCCGATTTACCCTTATATGTTGTATTTACTTTTAAATACTATTTACCATATTATCCTATTCTTTCATTATTTCATATCTAAATGTCATTAAACTAGTTTTTTCTATATATATGCATTTTCTATAATTCTGGCCTCCTCTCTTCTTTTGATGAGAAGCATTTCGCTTCGAAATGCCAAAACCTAAAGAGGATCTTTTTTTCTTAATTTTTCCTTAACTTTTCGTTATCATTCTTATGATATAATAAAGTTATATATAACTTTTATTCCTCACCTTTCATTTCATATCATATCTATCTATTTGGTGTTCGAGCAGCCTATCTGGTGCTGCCCGATCGTAAAATACACTTAAATATGATATTTTCATTGATGCAAATTTCGTATTTATTATTATGAGGCCAATTCTCTGTTGATTATTATATTGTATCCATTATATAGTAGAGATTTTAAGAATTATCAAAAGACTAGCAGGGGTACCCGGTGTTGCCTGGGTGTTTGTAGGTGTGTGTGGTGTTAAATAAAAAAGAAACCGGTGGGGGGGGGGAGGATCGAACCCGAAGCCCTGAGGCGAAGTTTGAAAATAAAATCGGCCAGCCAGAATGAGTTAGTGAAAGATGTTTGAAAGTCGTCGAGCGTTATGACGATGTAAGCATTCGACGTTTTAATTAAAGGGGGGGGGTAATCAAAACATAAAAAAAAACAAAAAAATTTAACGTAAGGCAGACGAACAATGAAAACAGAAAAACGAACACGTGAAAAATGGCTTAAATAAGCCTGTTTTGATATTAAAATTTAAAAAATCGGTGGATACCCGCGTGTTTTGGGGTGTCGCTAAGAATAAGCGAATTAAAAAAAAAAAAAAAAAAAAAAAACAGGAAAATGAACGTTACGTGAAAAATGGCTTAAATAACACAGGGTTTAATATTTAAATTTAAAAAATCGAAAAAAAAAAACATCTCACACCACGATTCGAACCCAAAACATTTAGATAATGAACAAACGTGCTAATCAACTGCGCTTAGACAAAATGTGTTCGGTTTTTCAACTATTTAAAGTAAATCAGGTCACGACGTCATGACGTCATCTAATGCATGTGTAGAATCGGTGATCGTTACGAGAAACCTGTTTTTGTTGACCCCCCCCCCTCCCTGTCGAAAATTGTCGATTTCGAGGTGAAAAAGTAAACGTTTTTGGCCAATTTTTCGATATTTTTCAAGCGAAGGATAGGGCTTTGATATGATACCGAGTTTGTGAATTTTCGTCGCGTCTGTCGAAAGTTTTTAGCAGACACACAAACATACATACATACATGCATACATTTTCGCTTTTATATATATAGATTAACTTGGGTGCCATCAGTCGGAATCAAAACGAAAACATAAAGTTCCCCAACCTTATTAGTTATCCTAAACCACATTCATACACATAAAAATTTAAAAAATAACATCGTTTAATCTATAAATGTATATTTGCACATGTGTGGAAGGATGCTTTTAGTATACTTACATTTGCCAAGTTCAAATTTTTTTCAATTTTGAATCCTTAGCAGTTATTTCTACCGGCTAAGGACCAAATTGAATTTGTTCCACAGGTCCAAATCCCCTAGATATCAAGTTTCAAATCTGTAGATCTAAAATTGAGAGGAGTTTTGTAGAGACTCTTCCTCAGAAAAGGTCACTTTTATATATATATATATATATATATATTCTAGCAGGACTCGTGTACTAAAAACAAATTGAGCTAAAGTTGTCAACTCTGGAAAATAGTAGGCACTGGCAGCCTTGCCCAAAATGAAATCATCTGGCTGCCACTGTCGGCCATTGACTAGCAGTGGCAGCTAGCAGAAGCCACTGGCTGTCATTGTCAGCGCTGGGGATTACTGGCAATTAGTGTTGGTTTGGGGTGATTACTTGCAAGTATGGTGAGCACTGGCTGCCTTTGAAACTGGCAGTCACTGGTGGCCATGATCAGTGAACTGTATTAAACTGAAATCCTCTGTCTTCAACCGTCAGATATTGTTAGGTATTGCCATCCACTGGTAGGCACTGATAGTTACTTGCATTTACTGGTGGACACTGACTTCCTTTCCAACTTTCACTGTCAGCCATAACCAGTATCAGCCTCCAGTGAACTGCTCTCAAATGAAATCAACTGTCTTCAAAGGTGAGCATAGGTGGTCATTGGCATTTTTAGGTGGTTACTTGCATTTGATCATTGTTGATCACTATTGATAATATGGATCATGCTATTTATAAGCTATGATGTTCAATGTAATTGTATATGGTATTGTTTTTGTATGAACATTTTAGTTGAACGTCTGTAATAATTGCAAAAAAGCTATCATCATTATTTTAGCATGATCTATATATAGCATAAGTATCATTTGTGAAGTGATAAGCGACAATAACTGCTATTGTTTATCATTTTATTGAACTGTAAGGTGAAAATACAGAATAAGTTTAAATCATGCGTGTGTAAATAAAAAAAGTTGCAAGACTAACTTTGTATCTGCATATTTTTAAATTATGGTTTTATATTTGAAAAAAAGTTGGATTAAAAGTATGAAAAGTTAAAATAAGAATGTTTTGTTAGGCTAAAATATTCGAAAGCAATACTGCAATGTTTTTTCTGTAGGGAAAGTTTTTAAAAAATGGATCAAGTTCTGTAGTAGCACCTCTCTCCTTCTTAATCTGTTCCAAAAAGGGCTACTTTCATAAGATTTTAACCGGACTATTCTATTTAACTGTAAATGTAACCTAATCTTAAGTGAAGTTTATTTGGGGGGAAAAAAGTCTATTGCTGTTTGATGACACCATTTTGTTTTGTTTGTGAGAGGTGTTTTTAGCTGTTCAAAATTCCTTTATTCTGATATACCCTTAATCTGATTAATGCATGCGAACAGCTTATGAAATTGATTGGAACTTGTGAAGGGAGGGGTCCTTATTTTAAGCATTGTAAACAAAAGAACTAATTTTAAATTTATTGAAATAAAAGATGCGGACAGTGCTGGTGTAAAAATGAAATAAATAAAAGTGACAAATCTAGGAGAGAGAGAAGGAGGAGAAAATAATTAGTGAGTAAAATATGATTTGTTTTGGAATGTGACTCTGCTTAGAATTTATGATAACGAATGAAAGTGATTTGTAATATCTGCAAAACCTGCATCAGATATTGGTTAGTAGTCTAACCATATTGAATTTATACGTGATGTCTGTGTTTGAAAAGCTATAATGTTTTTTCCTAGACGGGAATAATCAACTTTGTTTTATTATATATAGAGAAGAGAATATATATATACTTTTTAGAAATATAATCATTTTATCTATATAGTGTTCTTTATACCCATCCCAGATGTAAGAGATCCTTTTTTAATTTAATGATTTTTCTCTAATCCCTCCTCTTCCACCCAGACAATGCAGAGTAAATACAACTAGTTTAAAATAACAAGAACAGCTATTCTTAAGATGCATTCATTGAAGCATAACAGGCTGACGAAAATGCTGTTTCTAATTGAAGCAGACAGACTAATAAAATGCTATGTCAAATTAAGTGTGACAAATTGATAAAAATGCTACTTTAAATGTAAGGAACCTCTAATATAGATATTATTTAAACAAAAAACCCTGGATGAGAACCTTCAGAAATTTGCTGTTGAATTACTCTGGTGGTTTTTGTTATAAAATAAAAAGATTTTTCTTTAAAAATTTTGGCATAGGGCGCATTAAATTTGTCAAGCTGAAAAATAATGATATAGCTAACAAAGAAAGTTAGTTTGCTTGAAGCATTGCTGATAAACAAGTATATAAGAAGGCTGTAACAATGAAGAATACCACATATTGAAGTGATGTGAAGTATGAATAAAAGCAGATAAATGAACGAATGTCTTGTTGATTTTATAAATCTTTGTATATCTATCGAATTTCTAAAATCGATCACATATATATTATCAGTAAATATGAGTTTACTGTTGAGTAAATCAAATTTCTTTTAGAAAAACAACCAAACCTATATATAATATAACTATTTTAAAACAAACATAAATTATTAAACTAGAAAATACAGATCCAATAATAATGATTGAATCAATGTTTTTTTTCTTTTTTTTTTTTTGTTCACTGTATGAATACAGTTGAATGTATGTACGCAGCATTGTGTTGAGCATCTTCATAAAAATACCAAAGCAAGACTACAAATAGAATCTTTTAGAAAACGGCTATTTTTTGATTTACGCATCTTGGCCTACGCATGCAAACAACCTTGTGCATTACGTCTTTGTTTAAAGAACAAAACACTGAACTGCACTGTGATGTCTGTGAGTCTTTGCTGTTTCAGATCGAACACTTGATAAATTGAAAAATGTGGAGGAGATTGTCGTTTTCTTCTTTTTTTTTTCGGAAACAGTTCTGCCTTTTACTACTAGCTGGAAAACCTGTTTCAAGATGGGTACATAATAAAGAGACGCATTATTTAAAACCATTTTAAATTTAAGATGAAAGAATCACAAATAATTAAAAACATATTGATGTGGTAAAACGTGTGAAAATATACTTTACGTGAATGAAGAATTGCCAAAGACACAGCAACAGTAGGTGTATCAGAAAGTGGCCATTAAAAATGACGATCAGAACTTTAATAATTCAACTTATTATTTTTCAAAGCTTATAACTACTTGAAAAATGTAATTCAAACCCTAATTTTTTTTCAATTAAAAGAGCGAAGACCAAATTAAAAAAAAATAACAGCTTTAATAGCAAATTATGCAATATTTGTTTTTTTTTTTAAAGCGGTTTTCTTTAAAAAAATATAAAGAAAATCAACATATTTTGACTTCCTTATAAATATATGTATATATATATAAATGCCAAAAAATCACTAACTTAAAAAAATATGCTATTAAATGGGTAGTTTCATCCTTCATTGTTAAGAATTTATCCATATTTATATTTTAAATTCTATGTATTTTTTTAAATAAAAGGATTTTTTAAAGCGAGGGTCGTAGAAAATCGCATTTTCGCAACGTGTTTTGCGTGAAGCTGTAAATAGTTGCTGCTGCTAAAATGAAATTTATGAAGTACGGATTCATCCAAAGGACATAAATAATGTTTCTTTTTTATTGCTTGTGTTAACCAAAATTAGTATTTTTCATCCTCCGTAGTTAAAAAGTAAACGAACATTCACTTATAAGTTTTTCCCCTAGAACAAAAAATCCACTTCGTCGATTTTTTTTTTTTTTAATTCTTTTAATGAAATACACAAGTTTTTGATTGATATATTTTAATAGTTCTTTATCGATTAAATTTTTTTTATTTTTTAAATAAAATTTTATTTTTTAAATATCTAAAAAAAGAAAACATTCAATGAAATATAAATATTTGTCGTCAGCATTTAGTATTTACTTGCCGATGTAAGCATAACATGAGCTTTCATTTAAAAAAAAAATCAACGTGGTTTTAAAAACAAAAAGGTTTTACATTTTGGACTTTACAGGTAAATTTCCAAAAAACTATTCTTTTTTGTTTTAAATTATAATATTTTCTTTATTGATCTTTTCTCTTCAATTTGTGATATATAAAACTTTGGCACATAAATTAATTATTAAAATTTTAATAGATATTTCAAAATGGGGGGGGGGTGAATTTGAAAAAAAAAAAAACAAACCGTTTCTCTAAAATATTATATTTGGTCTATTGGAAAGAGCATAAAATTTCACATTGACGCTGAAAATATCGTAAAAATTGAACCCATAGAAAAATTTTGATAGATTTTTAAAGTTTAAAAATTGAAAAATATTTAACTAGTAAAATTCTATTGATTTTATTACGTAAAAAAATGGCTGCATGAAGGCACGCCGGCATTTTGTAAACATTTTGTAAACACTGTTTTTTAAAAAATAAAAAATAATATTTCTATTATTTTTTAAACAACTTTAATAGTTTATTTTGGGAGTATATTCCATACAGAAAATAAACAACCCACTTTAAAAAGAGAAATTACGAGTTTTTATATTTTATTCGCAGTTTTCTGTAAGGGGTGTCAAAAATTCCTCCAAATTTCTGATACACCTACAGCAGCAGTAAACACTAAAATAAACAAATAAAGCCTGACTAAATAAATGTTGTAATGTTTACTGTGTTTGTGAAGGAAACCGTCAAGACGCAACGTCACACATTTTACTTGATTACGTGATCTTGAGATTAAAACAAAAACACAAACTTTTCTTGTTAGAAATCATCATGTGTCTACATTTAACAAGTCACTATCAGATCACACATAAAACTATAACTGTAGGTCTCTTTATTTGTTAGGTACTAGTTGTAATAACCGTCACAGGTTGGGTTCATAATAATAATACAAGTTTTGAATATTTACTAAGAGGCAAGAGACCAGAACTCCAAAACTTCAAATCACACACAAAAAAAAATATCATGATAGAAAGTGTGAAAATAGAGATTACTTAACTGAAATCATGATAATGGAATGGTAAGTCTTACCAACTTTCAGCTTTCTCTATTCACTGTTGTGGGTATCCACAATTTCAGATACATGCTGTTTGTTAAACTCCAGCCTCTGTCGTATCCCTGTGCTTCTTTGACAAACACTTAACAGAATATGCTTTAACGAACCTGCTGCATTTGAACTGTCTCAACGAAAATGCTGCCAATCACTAGACTAGCAGCAAAATCCCACCTTTTCGTTGTAGAGTTTCTTGGATGCTGGAAGATTTTCTATCCTTTTTTTCTCTGACTGCTTTCCTGTAAAATTCCCTTTCTGTTCACTGTTTCCCCTGACTGTACCAAAATGCAGAAATTAAAATGTAATATGAGCAAACATTTTGATGCCCAACTTCCCATTTGGGTTGTCTTCACCCTGTAAATGTTGTGCCTATCACAGTAACACCTTATGCATCAGTAACATTATACCTTGTTTGGGATGAGTAAACGTAATAAAAATAATTTAAAAAAAAAAAAAAAAAAAAAAAACTGTAGAAATGTTAGTACATTAGCTAAAAAATTGCTGCTAAAGTAAATGGCCTAATCTGATTTTTTTAAACACATGACATTAACTGTAAATCCAAATATATAGAGTATATGTAATGTTTAAATACATGGATAAAAAAATGTTTTTATTCAAATAACATCTTCAAAAGGATTTCCATCATTTATAATGCAAATATTGATATGTTTTGCAAAAAAAAAAAAAAACTTTTCTGAACTCAATGCAATAAATCCAAATTGCCTTAAAATTTTGCACACTCACTCTGTATTCATTAAATTAAGTGTATTTAAGATATTTAGTTCTCTCCTACTGAAAGAACTGTGACACCAAGGTAGGAAGTCAACATCCCCAAAGATGGACACTTTAACCTGCAAAAACTGCCCAAGCAGCCCTGTTCGCACTCCTCGATAAGGGTACTTCAGATGATTAGCAATAAACTATCCCCCTTTTCAAAGAGAGAAGGCAAAACCTGGCAGGGTGGACCTCCTAGAACTGTACAGGAACAGTATTACTTCGCAATCAACAGGAACCAGATTATTACAGGAATGGTCTAATCTCTGTTGGTTTTGGAAACCAAGGGAAAAATTTAGTGTATTGGATCTATGATTTTTATTAAGTACATTTGTTCTTTTAGCATGCCACGCAAAAGAAAAAAAGATACATAGAACTGTGGTTTGGTAAACAAGGAAACCATTGCATATCTGTGGAGACAAACAATCTCCCCAATAAAGCTGTATCCAAAATGGGTATATTTGCTAATGACACTACACTCTGTAATATGTAGGAACAACGAATGTACACATATCAAAGACAATGGCAGAAATCTTAGAAAACGACCATCAGTCTGTCGTGGAATGGGGCCGTAAATGAATGGTAACATTTAAGCCTACTAAATCTAAACTTCTTTCCTTTAACAATTACAAGAAACATTTTAAACCATCGATTGCCATGACTAATAACACTCTACCTGTAAGCTCATCAATTGGCTGAATAGTTTGCTAGAGACCACAAAGGTCAAATCTTTTGAACTTTGACCCCTTTGGTAGCCAAATTTTGGGCTGAAAAACCGATTAAGAATTTGCCCTATGTCTGAATACACTTTATGTAAAATTTCAAATGTTTAGACCAGAAATTGGCTGAGTAATTTGGTAGAGACCGCAGAGGTCAATTTTTTAAAACTTTGACCCCAATTTTGACCCCTTAACATTTATTGTTGTGGGTTCAAATCGAATTAAAAAGTTTGATCCATGTCCAAGTAACCTACATCTAAAATTTCAAGTGTTTAGACCCAAAATTGGCGGAGGAGTTTGGTAGAGTTTTCAAAGGTTAAATCGTTGAACTTTCACCCCTTGAGAGCCAAATTTCTGATCCAAAACCGATTAAAAAGACTTTCCCAAATCTTATTATCTCTTATTGACAGAGTAGTTTGGTCGGGAAATGTACACACACAGACAGATAATTTCACTTTTATAGATTTACTAGCAGTTCAGCCCGGCTTTGTTCGGGCCTTATGTACTGTTCATAACTTGCCCTACATGTGAATACACTATGTAAGATTTCAAGTGTTTAGACCAAAATTTGTCTGAGTAATTTCGTAGAGACCACAGAGGTAATTTTTTTTTAATTTTGACCCCAATTTTGACTCCTTAACATTTATTATTCTGGTCTGAAATCAAAATACAAAGTTTTATCTATGTCCAAGTTACCTACATCTAAAATTTCAAGTCTTTAGACCCAAATTGGTGGAGGAATTTTGTAGAATCTACAAATGTCAACTCTATCAACTTTGACCTTTTGGCAGCAAATTTTCACTCGAAAACTGATTAAAATGCTTGCCGTATTCCTGAATACCTGCTATGTATAAATTTCAAATGTTTAGACCCAAAATTGGATGACTACCCCTTGGCAGCTCAAATTTTCAACCCAAACTGATTAAAAGCTTGCCCTATCTCTGAATACCGTTTATGTAAAATTTCAAATGTTTAGAATAGAAATTGGCTGAGTAATTTAATACAGACTGCAGAGGTCAATTTTTTTTTTTAAACTTTGACCCAATTTTGACCTTAACATTTATTTTTTTTTTTTTTGGCTCAAATCAAATTAAAAAGTTTGATCCATGTGCAAGTAACCTAGATTTAAAATTTTAAATGTTTAGACCCAAAATTGGCAGAGGAGTTTGGTAAAGTTTTCAACGGTCAAATCACTGAACTTTGACCCCTTAACAGCAAAATTTCTGGCCAAAAACTGATTAAAAGGATTTTCCCAAATCTCAATACTCCTTATATCAAATCTCAAGTCCGTAGACCGAAAATTGACAAAGTTATTTGGTAGGGAAATGCGTGCACGCGCGCGCACACACACACACATTTTCACTTATATATATATATATATATATATATATTGATAGACAGATATATGATGAGAATACTGGAAATAATATTCCAACGAAATAAAGAGATTAAAAAAGGAACAAACCAAGTCATGTGTTCAACGTGCGTCTTCATTACAAGACTTCCTCTGGCTGAATGAAATTAAAAATAAACAAAACTCCAGTACAAATTATTAGGCCAGTCGCATCTATCACAACCGGTATGTTTATTTCTTTCAGAGATCATGTCGTTTTTAGATCATTTTTTAGGTCCTGATATTTTGTTATCATTTTCCGTTCAGCTCCATTAAGGCCAAAGTCATTTGGGACTGTGACATTGATAATGAGCGCAGTTGTTTCGGACTGTGTGCATAGAGAACCTACCAAATTTCATCTTTTCATAAGCTTCTGCCGCAAGCGCAAGCAGCCATAGTCAACTTTATTAAGTAGATAAATAAGTATTATTAGTGCTTATATGTAAAATGTTTATTTCATTTAGTCTTCTGATGATGTCTGTATTCTTTAAGAATCTCCTAGCAACTAATTGTTTACCCATCACCTTCTACTCTCTGCTATTTTTTGCCAATTGTTTTTTTTCTCTCTCTCTCTCTTCTTTCATGACCTTTTTGTCTCACTGGCTTTATGCTTGTATAAATATGTTTCTAATAATAGAAACTAAACTCAAAAACGTTTATGAATTTTTGAGATGAGAATGAATTATCTGTATTATTTGGATTCTTCAAACTATTGTCCTCGTCTTGAATTTTATTTTTTTCACAACGGTTTGGTTGATGTAACCTCCGATCTATTTCAGGCGTATCTTGTCAAACGCTGGAATCTGCACAGAATTTTGAACGGAATCGTTTATTTAATTCACGGAGCTGGCATACTCGTTCTGTCAGCCATGAAATCCTAAGTATTTAATAATTTGCAATTGTATTTTTGATCATTTGCACTGAGGATTGAACCTTTTACCTTAAGAAGAAGGTACAACTGAATTTTACCAAGTGCTCTAATCTCTGCGCCATGGATCAAGGGGGCACTCTTTATTTACACAACAATTAAAATCACCTCAGTCTGGAAGGATCCTTCTGTCAGTGACTAAAAACAACTTTTGAAGTGTAGTATCAGAACAGATACTACACTTTACCGACCTCAATGTCTGTTAACAATAAAGTAACATTCTTTCACAAAAAAGCTGAATCGCTTTTTGTTGATTTTATAATATTTGTATTGAGAACACAAACCTAACAAGCCAAAAACTATATGCTCCCCTGACTGATGCCTTGAATTTTAAGAGATAAATAAAAATTAGCCCCAAAAGATGTTTTTTTTCACCCCTATAACACCTGGGGCTAAAACCCTAGCATTTTTCTTAGGGTAAAATATTGTGTTTCCAGATGTATATCCATGTGGTCTTGCTTTTGGGTAATTTTCAGCAAAATCTAATGGTCGGAAAAGATTCTATGTTCCAGAAAGTGTTATTTTGGATATTTTCACTCTTTTTGACCCCCTGGAAATGCAACCAGAATTTTCCCAGGGTCAAATATTACGTTTCCAGATGTATATCCATGTGATCTTGCTTTTGACTAATTTTCAGCAAAATCTAACGGTTGAAAAAGATTCTATATCCCGAAAAGTGCTATTTTTTTAAAATTATTTTTTTTTTAGCCATCTTGACTCCTTTTGGCCCCCTTGTGACGCAATCAGAATTTTTATTAAAATCCAAGAATGTTACATTTCCTCCCTTGGATAGTTGTAATTTCATGCAAAATTTCAGAAAAATGTGATTAGTAGTTATTTAGAATTTTGGGAACGAACGGACGAGGGTGAATTCTAAGGTCCAAATCCAACTAAATCGATGGACCAATAATATCAATTGCTTATATGATGTGTTTGTCTCTGCGTTTATTTATTAGTTGTTGGTTACTGAATAAATGATGAGCTGCCATTTTTTGGAGCAAGCATAATCCTATTTTTTCCTCTTTTCTCACTCATTTCTGAATATTTCTCATATAGTCTCGATGAAAAATAACCTATTAGGTTAGGCATGCTTGCATATTTCTCTGGCTTACTGATAAAAGATTCATGACCCTCCCTTTTCTAAACAACCCCTCCCCCCAAAAAGCATGACCAAAAATGTTAGTTGTATCTCTTAGAATTTGATATTTGCAAATTTTGTTTCATATTGTTAGAAAATGCTCCTTTTTATAACTACACAAGCATAAAAAGCCATGATCTGAGACTACTTTAATGCTGGTACCCGTAGAGAGTTACATAGGTATTCAGCCCATATAAATTGGAGTTTAGAATAGTAACACATTTTAAGGAGTCAACAATTTATTGGAGTAAGTAATAAAATCTATAAATTATAAGAGTAAATAGTAATAGCTCTCTCTCATATATATATATATATATATATATATATATATATATATATATATGCACTAGCTGTTCAGCCCAGATTTGTTCAGGCCCTATGTACTGTTCATAACTTTATGTGTATATATATATATATATATATATATATATATATATATATATATATATATATATAATAAAAAATTTGACTCATGTCCAGGTAACCTACATATAAAATTTCAAGTGTTTAGACCCAAAATTGGCAGAGGAGTTTGGTAGAGTCTGCAAAGGTCAACTCTTCCAACTTTGACCTCTTGGCAGCCAAATGTTTGCCCAAAAACTGATTAAAAACCTTGCTGCATATCTGAATACCCTTTATGTAAAATTTCAAATATTTAGACCCAGAATGTGCTGAATATTTTGCTAGACACCGCAAAGGTAAAATCTTTTGAACTTTGACCCCTTGATAGCCAAATTTTTTGTCTAAAAACCGATTAAAAAGCTTGCCCTATCTCTGAATACACTTTATGTAAAATTTTAAATGTTTAGACCAAAAATTAACTGAGAGATCAAGTTTAATTTAACTTTGACTCCTATTTTGACCCCTTAACATTTATTGTCTTGGACACAAAACAAGTTAAAAAGTTGGTTCTATGTTCTTGGAATGTACACCTAAAATTTCAAGTATTTAAACCCAAAATTGGCGGAGGAGTTTGGTAGAGTTTTCAAAGGTCAAATCATTGAACTTTGACTTCCTGACGGCCAAATTTCAGGCTGAAAACCGATTAAAAAGATTTTCTCAAATCTCGAGTCTGTAGACCGAAAATTGACAGTGTAATTTGGTAAGGAAATGTGTACACACACACGCAAACACACACACACACACACACACAGAGTTTCACTTTTATAGATATATAGAATATTTTTATATCTTCTGACACTAGTGTTTTATGCTTTTGCAATCATCAGTGCAGGAAGTGATGATTGCTATTGCTTGAGAGATTAAAACCTAGCTACAAAACCACCTTTAACTCCATTTGCTAGAAATGTTACCTCACGACCATTATCAACCGCTATGAGAAAATTAACAAGTTTAAATGCCAAATGCAGGCACAATGTTAAGACAGTGAAGAATGATCAAAGGACCAAAAATCGTGATTTTTATGCCTACATATACTAGTGTTTCATGCTTTTGCAATTATCAGTGCAGGAAGTAACGATTTGCTACTGGTCGGGAGATTTGAACCCAGCTACAAAGCCACCTTTGACTCCATTTGCTTGGAATATTATGTGTGTGTGTATATATATAAAAGTGAAATTGTCTGTGTGTGTGTACATTTCCCTACAAAACTACTCTGTCAATATTCAGTGTACACACTCTAGAGTTGACATAAGGGGTATTGAGATTTGGGAAAATCTTTTCGGACAGAAATTTGGCTGTCAATGGGTCAAAGTTTAACGATTTGACCTTTGAAAACTCTACCAAATTACTAAGCCAATTTTTGGGCTAAACATTTCAAATTTTACATAAAGTGTATTTAGACATGGGGCAAGCTTTTTAATCGGTTTTTGGCCAGAAATTTGAGCTGCCAAGAGATCAAAATTCAAAAGATTTTACCTTCGCGGTCTCTAGCAAACTATTCAGCCAATTTTGGGTCTAAACATTTGAAATTTTACATAAAGGGTATTCAACCATGCAGCAAGCTTTTTAATCAGATTTTGGGCGAAATTTTGTCTGCTAAGAGGTCAAAGTTGAACGAGTTGACGTTTGCAGACTCTACCAAACTCCTCTGCCAATTTTAGGTCTAAACACTTGAAATGTTTGATGTAGATTACCTGGACATGAGTCAAACTTTTTAATATATATATATACATATGCACATAAAGTTATGAACGGTACATAGGACCCGAGCAAAGTCGGGCTGAACTACTAGTGTATATATATATATATATATATATATATATATATATATATATATAATTATTAAACATTCATTCATCCGTAGGCAATTATCATTTACATCCCAGTTATAGAAGTCGGTATTATCATTAACAATAATAGCATCAATACTACTATTACTGTTATTATTTTTGCTTATTTCTTATTCATGGCACCTTACCCATTCAATAACAACTAAGTTTAATGCTATTCCTATTGATTATTGTAAATAGCTGTTAGGGAAATATTTATCTATCATCTTCAATAATATTGTACTAATTCATGTTTCTTTCTTCCTGTTAAAGCGGATTGAACCATATTAGATTTTGTTTCCTATTATTTTCTTAAATTCTTATATTAAATGTTAATTTATATCAGCTGCTTCATAATCTTTTTTGTGTTCATTGAATATATTCATATTACTGGAATTAATAACTAGTTGATGACATAGGAATTTGTTAAAAAAACTGCAGGTTAATGATTAGTTTTTTGTTATTTTACATATTAATATATAATGGGATATTGGCGTTTATATAAAACTTGTGTTTCAGTATTTAAATTAAAGCTTATACCTAAAAAAAAATTTCATTCTTTTAGATTTTATTTTTATTTCTATGTTGAAACCTAAGTTTTTTTTAAAAATTGTATTCGTTTTCTTTTTTATCTAAACTTCTATTTTGAAACGATCGTCCCTGTAGATCCCAATATTTTCCTTGTTGGTTATAGATGAAAGGTTAGTTTTTCAATATATATGCTAAATACCAAAATTTATGACTACTGATAAACTTTATTTTGCTAAAAACATTTCCTCTGATGAGATGAACCATTTGTTGAAAATCCATGGATTAAGTAAAAACTTAAAAATTTTGTATTTCTCGTTGAAAAATAAATTTGTCATGATTTTTTTTTAATTTGTCAATTTAACTCCAAATTTTCATTTATACTATTGCGCTATCTCATATATTGAGCTTTTTTATCTGATTGAAATTGTCTTATAAATATTGATACTAATATTTATGTGGACTTTAACTTTACAGTATTATACAAGCTGTAATCTAAAAGTATTTCAAAATATCAGTAAATTAACTCGCATATCTCAGCACCTTGATATCCAGCCATCCAACGTGGCAGTAGCTGAGATTGAACTCACTACACGAATTTGTAATGTAATTTGAATCTTGTCAGTAGCTGAATACTTGATACTTCACCAGGGCTATCAAAGGTATTTTTTATTGTGACGCCATCGCTAGACAAGGTGCCTACCATGGCTTAAGAGAGTCCCATCTACCCTCGAGAAAAGGATAGACCATACCAGTTTCTCAACCTGGTATTTTACCTCGTGGTACATACAGCATATCGCCTTCCCAAATGATCACCCATCTAGTACTGGCTAGGCTCAATCAACGTTGCTTAACTTCGGTGATCTGGTAATTGTGCTGTAATCCTTGATATTACCCCATCACAATATCAAAGATTTTTTTTTTTTTAAACATGACATTTCTATGGAACAGTGAATTTTCTGCATTGTTTTAAAATTTGCAAATAGTTTACACATTGTTTAGCAAATTCCATCGCATTATCTAGTGTAAATGTTGTCTAATGAATGAGAGGAGGGAGGAAACGATCTTGTGAGTAACGTTATGGAGAGAGGTAATAATGATTGACCTCTTTTCCAGTGAACGTGTGGATGTCGTGTGTCAAGGGATTGTGGAGTCTTTGGTTTGCATCTAAAAAGAAAATAATTCCTGGCCAGGGTTTTAATAGAAATATCTGAACTTCTGCTTGTTGTGTTGTATTTACAACCATAGTCAGCTGAGAGCACGAATTGACATGATTAAAAATGGCCACAATGCATAGACAGAAATAGGGCAATAAAATACACGTGCCCATGCGAGTACGTGTGTTATTAATAGGAATTGGATCAGTGGTACTTGTTTATTGTTTTTGCTGATGTCTTAATCTATAAACTATTTTCTTTTTCTGCAAAAATAAGCACTAAACCACACCTATTTGAATTATGTACATTGCTACGTTCTGAGTTGCTTTTTTTTTTTTTTTTTTTTTTTTTTTTTTTAAAATCGTCCAACAATCACGTTGTTTCAGATAATTACATAACATACCAGTGAAAGTGTGTGACGTCAAATTATGTTAATCAATTGATTGGATGCTAAGATATTTTACTTAAGACTACTATTAGTTGCTTTTATTGCAAGGTTTAAATAATTTGTTTGTTGAAAACAATTTAAAAGGTTTGGCAGAAAGTAATATTGCATTTCAAAATAACAAAATTAGTCTCCAAAAAGGGAGAAGGGTGTGTAATTAGCATAATGGATACGATCTTGAACTATTGAATCGGCTATGATAAGTTCAAATCCAAATGGATCTACTGTGTTGAATTGCTGCTGCTACTGCTCATCATCATCATCATCAGTTAAAGGTCCATTTAACAAGCTGACATGTGTTGGGCAACTTTTAGAAATTGACTTCCAAACTAACTTATCTCTGGCCAGGACATTATTTATCCCTCTTTCTCTCAAGTTCGTCTTCATCACTTCTAATGTTTTCCTTGGCCTACCCCTGCCATCTGACTCTGCTATCTCATTTGTTCTTCATCTACTAAATGATGAACGTCCATTCATTCTTTCAACAAATTTTCCTGTTCTGCATACATCTCCCCATACTATCCAGGGTTTATTTTCTTCTGAACTAAGCTTATAGAATGCACATCCCAAAGTATTGCAAAGTAATAAAAAATATACTGCTACGGTGAAAGCTATGTGAAAATAGGGTTTACACGAATAAAGTAGAAAATATTTAATTTTGTGAAATTAATCCTCCATTAGAGAGCTTTAAAATGATATTCTAAAACTTTTACAATCTATATGATTCTGTCATTTAATGATGGTGATTTAAATCTTAAAATCAAAGCTAAACATTTTTTCAGTAGGTTTTGGGGTCTTTGGATGTGGGTAGAAATATATATATATATATATATATATATATATATATATATATATATATATATATATGTGTGTGTGTGTGCACTGAGTCTTATTTCCAATTTATATTGTTTCTCCTATATATGTCTAGTGGTAGTCATTGCAGGAGACAGAGTAAATACCGGCGCTGGCTGTGGGGTTTTGGAGAAGTGCCTAGTGGTTTTTAATGTTTGGTTTATCATTAATAAAGTTCTTTGTATTGTGTGTATACCAAGTCTGTTGGACAAGATCGTGTGTATACCAAGTCTTTGGACAAAACAAAAATGTTTGTTTAGCAGCAATTTTGTACAAATGATGTCAAACAAAATCATAAAATAAAACCTTCACATTACTAAAATACATAGAAATGAGAGAAACTAAATTTTTTAAAGAAAATAAACAGTTATTAAACATTTCTTAAACTAGATAGTGAAAGAAGAATTTGGACAGCCTTCTTTTTTTATTATTAAACATTAAATTTTCATTTGTTTTTACATTCCTGATCAATCTAGAAGGTATTAGTTTGATATTCAGTGAACTTCTAGTCATTATCTGACTAGATCTCTCTCAGAAAACATTGCAACATGGCCAAGCAAAAGGAACTCGAACAGTCCATAAAAGACTGTATTATTTCAGCACATGAAGATAATAAAAGCTACTAATGTATAGCACAAACATTGAGTGTTCTTGTTAGTATTGTAGGGTACATTGTAAAGAAGTAGCTAAGCCTTTATGCTGATGACACTACTATCTATGGTAGCACATCTAAGACCGTAAATGACCACATTCTATCTGATTCTCTCTCCTCTGATCTTGAGCATATGGTACAATGGGGAAAGGAGTGGCTGGTTACTTTTAATGCATCTAAAACCAAGCTTTTATCTTTACATCATCAACGCTCTGATCCCTATCTGGCATCAATTGAAATGAATGGCTCTTGTCTTGGAGAGGCCTCATGTTTTGACAAGCTTCTGAGCTTGAATTTTACTCCTGATCTTAAGTAGAACGCATACATTAAATCCGTTACCAAGACCGCTAGAAAAATGGTGGGTCCTTCTATCAATCCAGTAGATATCTCACTGCTGATGCAATTCTCTATCTAAGAGCCAGGTACGTCCAAGGATGGAGTACTGTTGCCACATCTGGACAGGAGCTGCTAGAAAGGACTTAACCTGCCTTGATAGAGTTCAAAATAGACTTTGTAGCCTCGTAGGGGATGCCCTTTTCTCTTACCTGCAACCTCTTTCTCACAGAAGAAATGTTGCAAGTTTGTCTCTGCTTTATCGTTATTTTCATGGCAATTGCTCGGCTGAGCTCCAATCTATGGTCCCCTCTCGCCTAACTTTCACAAGAAACACTCGTCTAGCAGAAATCACTATCAATAATTTCCCCCACTCTTTATCTGTACCTAAACCTAAACGTAGATTCCATGAGCAAAGCTTCTTTATTAGAACTGCACGCCTATGGAATTGTCTTCCGTTTTCCTGCTTTCCAGATGATATGGTTGTCTTCAAGTCTAACGTAAACAAGTTTTTGATGAGCCGTTCCATATAAGTTAACAAATTCACCAAATTTCCATTACTAACGATTACTATATTGTTCAATTTCTACTGTACACTCTTTAACCCTTATCCTCGAGTGGCCTCAAGGCCTTGATAAGTGGGGATGCCTATATAAAAAAAAAAAAGGTAGAAAGAGTCATGTACTACAAAAAACATGCCACGGTTGGGAGCTCTTCAGAAAATTTTGCGAAGGTGCTTGCGAAAAATCTTGCGTACTGTCCAAAATGATCCTTTTGTGACCCGTGAAAAGCTACAAAAAACCTCAGAAGTATGGGCACCAGCATCTGCAAGACGACCATCAGTAATGAATTCCATAGAGAAAGTCGAAAGCCTCACAGACCTTGCAAGACACGTTTACTGAAGAAAGTTGACCTTAAATCAAGATTAGAGTATGTTAAAAAGTATATCAATGAGGATACCACTTTTTTTGACAATGTGATATGGTCGGATGAGATCAAAATTGAGCTATTTGGCAATAACAATGCAAGCCATGTCTGACGTGTAGACTGTTCTGCATATGATATGAAGAACACTATCCCTACCGTGAATCATGGAGGAGGAAGCATTATGATTTGGAGCTGCTTTTCATCACGCGGGAACACTAGAAATAATCGAAGGAGAGATGGAGCCAAATACAGGGATATTTTGGAGATTAACTTGCAAAGGTCTGTGGAGAAAATGGGATTGTCTGGTGATTGGCGGTTCCAACAAGACACTGATCCAAAACATACAGCGAAGGCAACTCAGAAATGGTTTGAGGATAAGGAAATTCATATTTTGCAATGATCCAGCCAATCACCAGACTTGAATCTCATTGAAAATTTTTCACTAATTTTGAAGAGGCAGATTAGAACAAGACGTTCCTCAAACATCCACCAATTAAAGTCTATAGCCAAAGAAGAATGGGAAAAAATTTCATTAGGCATTTGCCAGAACTTTGTGAAAAACTACGGCAATCGTTTGACAGCAGTAATTAGTGTCAAAGAAGGCCTAATTGAATATTAAACATTTTCTTTTTTTTTTTCTTTCTTTTTTTTTGCATCTGTCCAAATACTTGTTTTGCTGTCTATTTTAGGAAATGTTTAATAACTTTATTTTCTTAAAAAATATTAGTTTCTCTCATTTCTATATATTTTGGTAATGTGAAAGTTTTATTTTATTATTTTGTTTGATATCATCTGTACAAAATTGCTGATAAATAAACATTTTTGTTTTGTCCAAAAACTTGTTTCACCTCACTGAAAATCATCCTTCTAGGAATTAAGGAGTGGGGTGGGGGTAATCTTCTCAGATATTATACCTTTCTTTGGGGAAGGGGTAATATAGTATCTATTCTGTTGTCATGAGACTATATTCCTGTGGACCACCCGTTTCTTTTTTTTAGGGGAGGGGGTAGTGTAGTATTTGTTTTGTTGCCATGATAACATACTCCCAGGCATTACCATCTTTTATGGGGGCAATCTTCTAAAGTATTACCTCTTTTTTGGAAGATGATCAGTCTTGTACGTGTTTATTCCGTATGATATCATTCTTCCATTGATTGTCCTCCGTTTTCTTTTTTTTTTTTTTTTTTCTGGAGGAGAAGGTTAGTGTAGTATCTATTCTGTTGTCATGATATCATCCTCCCAGGCATTTGCTCCCTCCTTTTGTTTTGAGGGAGAGAACTTTTGCCATGATACTATCCTCTCGGTCATTACTACCTCTTTTGGGGTTCAGTGTACTATATGTTCATTCATCATGATACCATCTTCCCAGTCTAGAAAAAATATATCCCTAGAGGAAACACACACACACACACACACACACACACACACACACACACACACACACACACATATCTTTATAAAGTTGAGTTTTTCGTCACACTTATATTAAAAACCTACTTTCTCTATTTAAAATTTATTAAAACAAACTTCTCAAATACTCAGTCAAGGATATGCGAATGACTAAATAATGGTTAACTAATTTGCATATTCTTTAAAAAACAAACTGTCATTAATTAATTTATTTGTTTTTTTTTATTGGATAATTGGTTTCATTTTACTATTTTGTTCTGTTCAATTTATGCATAGTGTATAATTGAATATCATACACATGTATATATATATAAGTGACCTTGTGTGTGTGTGTGTGTGAACGGTCTTTACCAAACTTCTTTCTGAATTTTTGGTTGACAGACTTTAAACTTGGATATGGTAGGTATTGTCACTATCACTCCTGTTAGGTTATTCCACGGAGCATAAAAACAGAATGCTGCCATCTATTTAGCCGAAAGTTCTTATGGTACATTTTTTACTTGGTTCCTTAGACACCATAGTTTTGTCCTAGGGTGAAAAACTCAAAAGGTAGATTTAAATTCTAATGATGGCAGAATCAGAATCCCTTGCATACTCTGCTGCTCAAGTGAGGAATAATCATCCAAATATTAGCGGCGATGATCAATCCAGCATCACCTTGAACTGTTTGCTTCTGGCAACTTGTTCCACAATGCAGCAACTTATACTGATAAAAAAAAGTTTCCGAATATACAGCCAAAATTGTCTTGGATACAACTTTCCTAAGTTTCCATGAAGCCCTCTCTCTAGAGCTGGTGCACAAAATGTAGGTTAATTAATAACCTTTGATAGTTAATTATGAATTAAATAAAAAAACAAACTTTGCTTATTTCAAATAAAATTCATATTGGAAGTCATATCAACTATTGACAAAAAATAAATCAATTAACACTTAACAGGTTTTTAGCCTTACAAACAGAGACGCAGAAGAGACACGTCTGATTTATTTACATGATGAGAGATGAAGAGAGTGATTACATGTAAAACACTCGTTTACATAAACAATTAAAGGGAGATAACTCTGAGTTATTCAAATGCTTAAATGACACATCACCTCTATCCAGATAAGGGAGGCAACTCTTTACATATCGTTCCAGGGACAAAACTGTTGTAATCTTCAGTATTAAAACCCGACTAACATTAATGAATTTCCATTACAAAAGTGGTCACAAGACACATTGTCATCTGCACTACAAACTTGTAAATTCTTTCCAGGTTATAAATATTCGAATGAAATACAGAGATGAAGTTTGGATGCCATGTTCCAAAATGGATTGTACCAAAAACATGTCAGCTGTCATGGTGGCAAAGGAGCAGTAAATGAAAAGGAGCATACTGTAGACTTTATTTCCTGCCTAAATGCGTTGGGTAATAGGAGTAAAGAAAAAATTCGACCACAACACTCAAGTTTGTGTTGCCTCATCCAAAATTAACCGGCCATGTTTGAAATCAAGTGGTGTGTTAGGTGAAGAATCAACTAGAAGGTGGTTGCATTTATTGAAATTGAGAGACAAATCCTGTAGGTTTTTATCAACACTTATCTTAAACTTACTTACTCTGCAGTCAATCTCTCATATATAGAGAGGAAGAAGAGAGATATAAAAGGTTGATCCACTGATTTAGTATATATAGATGATTTCCCTTAATTTTTGTGTCAGTTTCTAGTGTGACTTTGTAACTGGGGCTGAATCTCCCGACTGGCAGTAATTATCACTCCTACATTAATGATTATGAAACACTTGTGTTTGAAGATATAAAAAATAATTGTTAATATTTATTTAAAAAAAAAATATATATTATTGTTATAAAAGCCCCTTTAAGAAAATAAAGTTGAGCCCTCTTTAGGGGAAAAAAAAAAGAAGATCAACCTAAACACAAATATAAATTCTGACTTGTAATATAAATCATCACTCTTGCAAACGACCTCGTGTTTGCTTAGCCTGTAAAATGACAGCAGAAAATGTAGAAAAAATGAGCATAATTTTGTAGGTCACTCATTGGTGAACGTGTGCCATTAATTTGCATATGTACATAATCGGTAACTGTTAAAAGAGACGAATTTTAAAGCATGAGGGTTGAGTTTTGTTTTTTGTTTTTTGTTGGACAGCTTAGATCAAGAACGAACGGTGGAAGATAATATTGAATACATGAGGAGTTGTTACAAGTTGGGGGAAGAAAGGAAAAAAAGGACTTTCATGCGTTGTATCGATAAGAGGACGTTTTAACGCTGTCACTCTTTTTTTTGTTCCCTTTTCATTATATACAACTTCTAGTCGTTAAATATTCTCTTTACTGTTTATGCTCACTGATTCAACAGTTCTAGATACTTAATTTTCCTCAATTTTTGTCTTAAATTTTGATGACCTGGAAGTAGAATACCAACCCACAAAGTTAAGGATGACTTTGTGACTGGGTTTGAATCTCCTGACTGCCAGTAATTATCACTTTCTACACGGATGATTGCGTGATCATGAAGCACTAGTGTCAATATTTATTTTATATTATAAAATAAAAATAATTGTTTATATTTATTTCAAAAATATTATTTTTTCATGTATATTAATTATTTATAATTCTGACGATTCCAGACTGTTTCAAAGATAAATTTATTTACAGTTTACAAATGTTTCAGCTTTCGAAAAACCTGTACAAACGGATGTGAATCTGGATTTTACAGTTAATCAAGAGCAGATGTGCTTACAGTTATATCTCATAGGATTAGCAAATCTCTCGACGGAGGCTACCTAGGGCAATTGCTCTTGACATATCTAAGGCCTTTGATAGGGTATGGCATAAAGGTTTACTTCACAAGATCTCTAGCTATGGTATAGCTGGAAATGTCTTCTCAATTATTAAATCATTTCTTTCTGATAGGTTCATAAGAGTAGTAGTTGAGGGGCAAAAATCAGAAGCTCACAGTATTAATGCTGATGTCCCTCAGGGGTCCATCCTGGGCTCAACTCTTTTCCTGATCTACATTAATGATCTTCCAAATCACATCCTTACATCATTTGTAGACATTTATGCTGATGACACTACTATTTATGGTAGCACATCTAAGACAGTAAACGACCAAGTTCTCTCCGATTCTCTCTCCTCTGATCTTGATCACGTTGTACAATGGGGAAAGGAGTGGCTAATTACTTTTAATGCATCTAAAACCAAGCTTCTCTCTTTACATCATCAACATTCTGATCTACATTTGGCATCAATTGAAATGAATGGCTCTCATCTTCAGGAGACCTCAAGTTTTGACAAGCTTCTGGGCTTGACCATTATTCCTGATCTTAAATGGAACACGTACATCAAATTTGTTGCCAAGGCCGGTGGAAAAATGGTGGGATCTTTCTATCGATCCAGTAGATATCTCACTGCTGATGCAATTCTCTATCTATATAAGAGCCAGGTACGTCCAAGGATGGAATACTGTTGCCACATCTGGACAGGAGCTGCTAGAAAGGACTTATCCTGCCTTGATAGAGTTCAAAATAGACTTTGTAGCCTCATAGGGGATGCCCTTTTCTCTTACCTGCAACCTCTTTCTCACAGAAGAAATGTTGCAAGTTTGTCTCTGCTTTATCGTTATTTTCATGGCAAGTGCTCGGCTGAGCTCCAATCTATGGTCCCCTCTCGCCTAACTTTCACAAGAAACACTCGTCTAGCTGAAAACACTATCAATAATTCCCCCCACTCTTTATCTGTGCCTAAACCTAAACGTAGATTCCATGAACAAAGCTTCTTTCTTAGAACTGCACGCCTGTGGAATTGTCTTCCGTTTTCCTGCTTTCCAGCTGACTACAATATGGTTGTGTTCAAGTCTAACGTAAATAAGTTCTTGATGAGCTGTTCCATATAAGTTATCAAATTTACCAAATTTTCATTACTAATGATTACTATAATGTCCAATTTCTACTGTACACTCTTTAACCCTTATCCTTGAGTGACCTCTTGGCCTTGATAAAGTGGTGATTCCTGTGTAAAAAAAAAAAAAATTAAACAATACATTTAAACAGTTTATGAGGTCACAACAATAAAAGGAGAAATATGCACGTGGGTTACATCAAGACAGCTTGTTAAAGTACAAATCCAGATTAAATGAGAAAAATGTAGACAATGTGAAAACTATGAAGGTCTTAGCATATTCGTTTACTAACAAAATGAATACATTGTTTCTGAATTTTTTAGATGAGGATTGATAATTCGTATTATTTGAATTATTCAGATTACTGTTCTCATCTTGAGTGTTATTCACACAATGTTTTGTAATTTCTGGCTTTCTTCAGGGGGGTATCTTGTAGAACTTGGCTGCAAGAACCCATGATGTAGTGAGGAAGTACTTGGTGAAATTCAGGTATAAGTTATACTCTTCTGGACATTGAAGGTTAAATCAGACGACACTAAAAATACAATTGCGAATTACTTAGGAGTTCTGCCCAATCATAGGTGACAGAACAAGATCATGCTACCCTCATGGATTAAATAAAGGATTCCATTGAAATTTTGTGCAGAATTATGAGTTTGACATGCTCGAGTTCAAGATACACCTGAATTAATTAAAAAAAGACATTTTTGTAATAATCTAAGACTTTGGTGTTCAATTGATATCATAATACAAAAATGTTTTAAAAAATTAAAGGGCTATAAAGAAATCATTGATATCAAAACCAGAGTGATCAGTTTATTTAAAACTAACATAGCAAACTAACCACTGGCTGCTAAAGATTAAACAAGTAATTCTTTAATAAAAAAAATGTTATTGAAAAAAAAAAATTCGTAAAAAAAAAATCTGTAGACATTCACTGAATATTCTATTCTTGATGCTTTTTAAAGTTTTTTTTTCTTAATATTATGAATGTAAACCTATTTTTCATGAGATTTAGAGCAAGCATTAGTTTACTCACAAATATATGCAACCAGAGAGAGCATATACATGTTTCATTAAATGGAATAGATGCCTTCTTGTTGATCTATTTATAGTCATTCAGGCAACCCAATTAATCTTAAGTTCAAGTAAATTGACCAAAATGACAGACTGGAATCAAAAGATTTTGTGTGTTTATCTCTCTGTCTATCTCACAATTATTTTTTCCAATGTTTATTGGTTTATCAAGACTGGTTTCGAAAGTCTTTGCTAGCTGTAAGAGTTTTTTTTATTTTTATTTTTTACATTTTAGTTTATTACAAACTCGTACCTACCCAGCATTGCCTGGGAATCTGTTTAGTTTCATTTCTTTTCTTTTTTTCTTAACTGTATCATCTTTTTCTGTTTCTTTTTTAAACTAAGTTATTTTTTTAATCAGATTTTAAAAGTTAAATTTAATTAAGGTATCGTTTAGTCATTAAATTATTAATTGAACCAAATTGTTATAAAACTATAACTAATTTTATTTATGTAATGTTTTAATTTCTATTGGGTATAAATGGCTTACAAAACTTATCTTTTAATTCATGAGGATTTCTTAAGAGTTTGGAGATTGATATGATTTTAAGTTCCAAATTCATTTCAAATTTTGAAGGGTCACAAAGTACTTCATTTTTCCCTCCAACTATTAACCAAAGATTAATATGGCTGACATGTTTCATTTTTTTTTTTTTTTTTAAATAGGATTATTAAAAAGTCATTTTTGGTGCTTTACACTATTACATCTTTGATATCAGTAAATGCCATATTTTTTTTTTTTAATAAAAAAAATGTGTATGTCACATGTTGTGTACAACCTAAAAGAAATAATAATTTTTTCCCTTGGACTGAAGGAAGGAGAGTTATCGTCCTTGAAAAGGAGATCCACCATAACAGTTGAGAGGTAAACAAAATGTATTTTGCATCACAGACATCACAAATCTAATAGCTACTGTCTTACCATTTAATCTGTAAGTTGTTGAATATATTTATTGAAGGTTATACTTTGTCCTTTGCGAGTTGGTATTAGACTGATAATGTGTATCACCAGACATAGCAATTAAGGATGAGGATGTGGACACTTATGCTGGTCAAAAATGGATTTCAAGATGCAGCAATTAATGTAACAACAAGTACGATTGATGGAATTATTTTCAGACAAATTCTCAGCACCTTTACCATTACTTTTAGATTATACAATCAATATAAGTGCATATAAAAATAACATTTTCTTTCTCTAACAATTTAGTAGGATTATTTCTCTGCTGATGAGAAATTAGTTATTGTTTTACCAATCTTACTCTCTTGTCAACCCTATTTCTTTGGTTTCATTCTGCTCTTTTATTTTCTTCCTCTTCATCTTTTTATGTACAAAATTTGCATTTAAACCTTTTTTTTTTTTTTTTGTATTTCAGTATCTAAAACATCACCCACTTTACCTGGGTCGTATAATTTGGGAAATCATGTAACCTCGAATAAACCCCGATTGAGTATTCCTGAACTAGGCAGTGGCAATAGTAGTAGCAGCAGCACATCATCCCCAGTGCCAAGCATCAAACAACCATTATTATCTACATTAGGTAAGTATACACAGGCTATATTATGCTTGGAATGTGCTCTATAAAGCTATAAACTAGTTATCTCTATGGTGACATTGTTCTTTTTACTATATTTTATTATAACATGTCAAGGAGTTGAAGGAAGAATACCTCAGTTAGGTAATATCATGCTTTGTTTTTAAGTATAACATTTGTATTTTTCCTCTCAGATTAAGACATTTTCTTTATTTCAAGCACCTTACCTGAAGAGAAGTGTAATCAGCTATTAAAATCATGATCCATTAATTTTGTTTGTATAATGTATATATATGCTGGAGAAAAGAGTTTTAAATATACTGAGTTATCACTCATTGAAGATGTTCAGCTGGAGTTATCTCCCCATAATTATTTTTTGTTTCGAGAAGTGAGATGCTGGTATCAGTCTATAATCTACATTGCAGTGATATTGACCAATCGGAATCCACTGTGAGGTAAGCAGGTGTCAGACTGTCTACATGAGATCAGTGCATTAGGAAGCCTAAGTGTAAGAATGGTCATCTATGAAAACTTAATGGAGAAGTATAATTGATGTACCTCTTGTTGAAGTAGGATGCTTTGTATTCATTGCCAATTTGACATCTATACACATTTGACTAAACTTGGAATGGCTACAATAGAGAAGAAGCAATATATTGACAGGCTACAAAATCCAGCAGAATCCACCTTGATATGAATTTAGCATACCTTTCCCATGACACATCGACAAAAATCATTTTGATATCTTTCTTGCTTCTCTACAAGTCCCTAATCCGCCCACACTTGGAATACGCCTCTGTGGTCTGGTGCCCAAAACTGAAAAGAGAAAAGGATGCCCTGGAACGGGTCCAGCGTAGAGCAACAAAATTTATACAGGGCGTTTCCAATTTGCCCTACTCGGAATGCCTTGCCTACCTCAATCTCTCTAGTGTTGAATTCCGCAGAAAAAGCACCGCCATAATACAGGCCTACAAGATAATGAGGGGTTTCAGTAACGTCTATAATAGACCTTGCACTAAATGTGGCAATAGCTTGTTTGCTCCAGCTCTCAATCCATCCACCAGGGGATACAATCTAAAGATGCAGATACAACATCATCCTGGCTCTCGTGGACAGTTCTTCTCTAGCAGAGTTACTCCTGTTTGGAATGGGCTAAGTTTTCACACTGTTAATGCTCCTTCAGTTATTGCCTTTAAGTCTTGCCTTGCAACGGAATGGAAGAACCACCAGGATCTATTCCACTACCCATTTTCCTACTGAATCAGTGACTCTGCCCTCCCATTTATATATATATATGTGTGTGTGTGTGTGTATTTTCATGGACATATAACTAATACCATTTGACACTCTTCGAAGGAAGATGGTCAAACCTTGACATATGGTCTCAATACCCTTGTCGGGTAATCAATGACCTTTACTTAAGATAAATATTCACTTAAGATAATGTACTGCTGAACGTACTCTGGTTAATAATAAGGTTTGGGTCGTGGAAAATATGCGTGGATAATCTTATAAAGATATTGTTGAAAGTTCTGCTGAATTTTTTGTCGCTGTAGTTGTGTGTGTGAATATATATATATATATATATATATATATATAATGAGCGGTGCTCTAAAAATAATGCCTCCTATTTTTATTCTGTCTGAATGAACTGGAGGGGATTGCAAATTGCATGCATTATCCTGACTGAACTTTTACGTTCATGACCTGAAAGTTTCATCTTTCTATTGTAGATATTGATGGTGTAAGAAAGCAACCTCTATCATGGATGTGTGTCAGAAGCAGGGATGCATCATTGAATTTCTGGCAAAAGTGTATTGAGAATGGTAGTGACTATGTAGAAAGATAAATTTTTGAGCAAAAAGGTTGCTTGTTTTAAGAGTATCACTCCTGTCTTAGCTGTCTTAGCTCTACAACTTTTTGAATTTAAAAAGAAAAAAAATAGGAGGCTTTACTTTTGGAATCACCCTTGTGTGTGTGTGTGTGTGTGTGTGTGTGTGTGTGTGTGTGTGTGTGTGTGTGTGTGTGTGTGTGTGTGTACTGTTACAGAAGGTTATATCACTATGATACTATAGGTTTCAAGTCCGGTACAGTCTCCAAAAATATTTTGGGTTTTTATTTTTCTATTTTTGTAGCATAAACAAATCGCTATAGGCTTTTTTCAGACCACATATCGATTTGGTCATCTGTACCGTAATTAATAAACAGTATGCTCTAATTAAATAATTGAGCCCTCTGTTGGATATTTTTCAACTAAACCAAGGATATATATATATATATATATATACATATATACATATATATAATCATTTATATTAAAATTGCATTGCGGTTTCATGGTCTTCATTCAGTTCACTAGTTTGATCCTACAGCATACCAATTCGTTTCTTGGTATGACATAATTTGATTTATTCATATGCTGTCATATCAAATTTAATTTAGAATGAATATTTTTTTGTGTGTATCCATACACCTAATTCGATCTTGCTTGAGAGTATATGAAATTTATATTTTGAATTATATATTATTTGTAAATATATTGGATGTCTTTGCAAAATTATGTTCAACCCTGTTATTTTTAACAGAAAGAATGTAGAAATAAAAACAGAATGGTTTAAATTAAAGTAGTTTGTTATAAATGTGAAAACTCATTTTGATCAAACGTTCAAGTAAATAAGAGATTAAGTGAAGGTAATGTAGTACCAGAATTAGGCTGTCTGCAGATATTGGCTTCCTGACCTAAAATGCACCAAACATTGATGCTATCATGTTTTTTTTTGTTTTTTTTTTTATCTTTCTCTTTGTAAAACCCAATCATGTTCTGCAAAGTAAAAAAAAAGACAAAAACAATTTTTCCCTACAAAACAATTTCACCAAATTCCATAAATATTTGAAGATATAAAGAACTTGAGCTTTAAAACTTTTCCCCAAATTACTGGGTTCCACATTAAATAATATGAACATGGTTGATATGCCGTAAAACAAAATAATCAAACCAAACTCAGTGAATAAATATTTGAAGATATAAAGAACTTGAGCATAAAACTTATTTCCAAAATGATTGGATTCGACATTAAATAATCCAAAAAGGGTTGATATGTCATAAAGCTAAACAACATGGCAAGGAAGAAGAAAGAAAAGAAAGAAACAAAACAACACATTGAAGATGGAGTATACCTCTGAAATATATTTGTGATAAATTTCAAACAAATAAAATATTTGTTTATTTTCCTAATATTACGTTGTGATTTGGCTTTCAAGCACACTTGATGCTATATTTTATTCAAATTAAAACGTTTCTATATAAACTCTTATCCTTGACGTTATTCTCTCGTTGCCTACGCACAGTTTAAACATTTCAAAATACAACCGCTAGATGCAACACGCGGCTCTTTACAGACTTCTTTCTCCAACTTTACAACATGGCAAGGAAGAAGAAAAGGAAAAAAAAAAAGAATCAAAACAACACACTGAAGATGGAGTATACCTCTTAAATATATTTATGATAAATTTCAAACAAGTAAAATATTTGTTTATTTTCCTAATATTATGTTGTGATTTGGCTTTCAAGTGCACTTGATGCATATTTTATTTTAACCATTATGAAAATATGGGAGATGATTTTTGAATGAGAAATTACGAGTAAGCAATTATGAAATGTTTTACATCTTTTATTATGCTATTTCATATATGTGTGAAGGATGATAAACTGATTTTCAAATGACAGTTTGAAGCTTTCCAAGTGATCATCGAATTGTGAATCATGAAAAATTAAAAGGGAAAAAAAATAGAGGGAGGGTTGGGGAGAAAAAGAAACCCATTTTTTTGTTTATAGGGCAAAGTATTGACAAAATGAATTTTCTTTCTCTGATCCGAGTTTGAACCTATACTTCTAACCTACGCATCCCACCCATCGATTTTAATGAATACTACCAAACATCACTGATGATACTGTGACTCACACGTGCAATTTTGTGGCAAGAGTTGTGCAATCTTCAACCACACCTCTCCTGAGTCGGCACTGTTGAATTTTAGTGGCAAGTAGAAATTTCAGGACGACTGGAAACAATGCTGAAATAAGCAGAGAGCACATACAACACATACTATATACACATGCATGGAAGTATGCATTGAGAAAGATTTAATTTTATTTTAGTTAAGAAGTTGTCCATTTTTAACAATCAGAATTAAATGGCCAGCAACAGAAATAAATGTATAAATATTTCTCTCCCTTTTTCCTATTTTAACGTCTTTGTCACTCTTATTGTATCATTCTTTCTTCAAATAGTTACGTACGTGTTAAAAAAACTATGTTTTGCCATTATTCAATAAATTTTAAATCTTCACTTTTTCTGAAAATGTTCCTTGACTGAACGAAACCAGTAAATCTCTCATTTTAGATTATTTTTTCCTGTGTTTTTTTTTTTTTGCTCTGTCTTTCTCACACTAAGATTCTTTTTGCATAGTTTTATTGTATTTTTCCTAGTGTGGTCATAGTTTCTCCAAAAAAAAATTCTTTCTCTCAAGATCTTTACTACAAGAGAATTTTTTTCTGAATCTTTACACTTGCATTCGTATCTATATGAATTCTGTTTCTCTTTGATGTTTTTCAGTTTTCTTTCTACTCTCTATCAACTTTCACTTTGTGTTAAATATGCATAAAAATATCAATTGAGGTTCCTGAAATCGGTCGTTTTTTTTTTTTTTTTTTTTTTTTTTTTTAGATTGGATTGGAAAATTTGCAGTCTACTCAGATATTCTTTAATAATATAAATTATTCTTATACTATTATTCTCTTCTGCATTTGTGCACAAATTATATCCATGATCCATCTCTTACAAATATATAAATTGAAAAAAAGAAAGAGAGGAATGATTTTACAAACTAAGCATTAGCTTTTTAAATAGTGAGCATTTTTGCTAGATTATGAGGAAAATAATATATATATATATATATGAATTAATAAATCTTAATATTTCTTTTTGAGTATCCTGTCAAATAATTAATTCTTATAAATTATAATTTAGTTTTAAAATTATGTTCTTTTATGATAAGCTGTATTTCCTATTTGGTTATATTGAGCTTTTTTATTTGGTTGGGTTTACTATATTAATATTTATATTCATTTTAAGTTTACAGAAGCTTTTGGCTTGTAAATTTAAATTTTACTTCTTGATATATATATATATATATATATATATATATATAGTAACCTTGTCTATCTGAGAAATGGTCCCTACCAAACTCCTGCATCAATTTTGGGTCTATAGACTTGGTATATAGTGGAATGGGCCTGTGGAACAAATTCTGTTTGGTCTTTAGTCGGTAAAAATAGTTGCTAAGAGATCAAAATTGAAAAAAATTGGAACCTGGCAGGCATAAGTCAACTTATCATGTTCTTCTACACATATGTACATACACATTTATACGTTAAAGCCTATTTTGTTTTTTTACAGCTGGGCAATGCTAGGTTGCTTGCTGGTTTTCAATAAAATTAATTTTTGAAAGTTATTAACAAGGTAGGGGAGTCAACTGAAAAAAATCTGACTACAAAGTTTATTTTAAAAAAATCTCAACACTGACTCCTAAATTAGATGTTGCTTGAAAAATATCCAACTTGGGATTCATTTGTTAAAAGATTTCTGGATCAAACTCCCAACGTTTGTTTCCTAGTCATACTGAAGTTAATCATTTTGTCATTCTTATTTTATGATAGTGTGGTGCCTTTTCATTTCACGGATGCTTGACCATCTCACATGACTTATTTCATGTGTATAATGATTGAAATTGCTATTGGCATTTACCATTAGCTTATTTAACTCCTGGAGAAAACCAACATTATTGGTTCATCAGTGGAATGATAAACAGATACAAATTCCTCTCTGTCCTCTTGTCAAGAAATTGTGCCAAGCACATGTTCAAATCAAATACCATAGCTAGAAAACACTTCAAATTTGTATTTTCCTATAGCTAGCCTAGCATTGTGAATGTATACAACTTTTTTGAACAGTGAACCAATACAATCTACCCACCCCACCCCTGCCCCAAAAGAAAGATGTTAAAATCAAAATCTTTTGTAGTTTTTAATATTAGGAAGTCTTAAGTGTAGAACCATTTTCACAATAGAAAAATCTAGTCCCAAGCAAAAAAAGAAAAAAAAAAAAAAATGGCAGCATAAAATCTAGTCACAGACTTTTCGGGCTAAAGAATGAATCCAGTCATGTTCAGCAGAATGTAATGGCTTTCTCATGTCAAGGCGGAAAGCTATCACTAAAGAATTCAAAGAGATTCTGTATATTTTATTCTGGCATCTGATTGATTCATTGTTATCACCCATGATTGTAAACATAATCCAAATATTTGTGGTCATATCCTCTTTAATTTGTTAAAAATATTGCAACAAGAAGAACCCTCAATGATTTATAGGCAAGATAATCTTGCCTATAAATCTGATCACACTTTGAAGATGGATATTTAAAACATTCTTAATTTGGACGTATATATCCACTATATTCATTTGAAACTCTGTAAGCCTTTCCTTATTTATTTAATTTTTTTTATCAAGTAGATCATAGATATTTCAACTTAATTATATATCATTCAGCTTGTCTTCATTTAATCCTAGGAGGATAGTATTGAACTAATATGAGAATGCACAAAGAGATGAAAAAGAATTAAATGAAGACAATCTGAATGATATATAATTAAGTTGAAATATCTACAATCTGCTTTAGTTATATATACATGCATACACTCATACTTTTTTTTTGTCTACATGCACATAGCTATATTATGTTATAATAGTTGTGATTCAACTTTTTTTTTTTTTTTTTTTTTTTACATAAACGGCACCACTTATCAAGGCCGATAGGCCACTCAAGGATAAGGGTTAAAGAGTGTAGAGTAGTAAAAAGGACAATATAGTAATCGATAGTAATGGAAGTTCAATAAATTTGTTAACTTAAGTGGAACGGCTCATTAGAAATTTGTTCACGTTGGACTTGAAGACAACCATATTATAGAAAGCTGGAAAGCAGGAAAACGGAAGACAATTCCACAGGCGTGCAGTTCTAAGAAAGAAGCTTTGATCATGGAATCTATGTTTAGGTTTAGGTACAGATAAAGAGTGGGGAAAATTATTGATAATGTTTTCAGCTAGTCTAGTGTTTCTTGTGAAAGTTTGGTGAGGGGGGACCATAGATTGAAGCTCAGTCGAACATTTTCCATGAAAATAGCGATAAAGCAGAGACAAACTCGCAACATCTCTTCTGTGAGACAGAAGTTGCAGCGAAGAGAAAAGGACATCTCCCACCAGGCCACGAAGTCTATTTTGAACCCTATCAAGGCAGGACAAGTCTTTTCTAGCAGCTCCTGCCCATATGTGGCAACAGTACTCCATCCTTGGACATATCTGGCTCTTATATAGATAGAGAATTGCATCAGCAGTGAGATATCTACTGGATCGATAGAAGGATCCGACCATTTTTCCAGCGGCCTTGGCAACAGATTTGATGTACGTACGTATTCCATTTAAGATCAGGAGTAAAGGTCAAGCCCAGAAGCCTGTCAAAACTTGAGGCCTCCCCAAGACGAGAGCCATTCATTTTAATTGATGCCAGATGTGGATCAGAACGTTGATGATGTAAAGATAGAAGCTTGGTTTTAGATGCATTAAAAGTAACCAGCCACTCTTTTCCCCATTGTACAATGTGATCAAGATCAGAGGAGAGAGAATCGGAGAGAACTTGGTCATTTACTGTCTTAGATGTGCTACCATAGATGGTAGTGTCATCAGCAAAAATGTCTACGAATGATGTAAGGATGTGATTTGGAAGATCATTAATGTAGATCAGGAAAAAAGTTGGGCCCAGGATTGACCCCTGAGGGACTCCAGCATTTATACTGTGAGCTTCTGATTTTCGCCCATCAACTACTACTCTTATGAACCTATCAGAGAGAAATGATTTAATAATTGAGAAGACATTTCCAACAATACCATAGCTGGAGATCTTGTGAAGTAAACCTTTATGCCATACCCTATCAAAGGCCTTTATGCCATACCCTATCAAAGCTTTTCACATATAAATTAAGAGTTTGCAAATGAACTTTGAAAGGACAAAATTATTCCTGGTTGTTACTGTATAGTTTACCTGGAGTGAGTTGCTCAGATAAGCTAAATTGTGTGTGTGTGGATATTTTTCAGGTAATTTAGATAGCTATAAAGTTAATAGATAGACTATAAAATTCTCATACTTGCATTATGCAAAATAGGAAGAAAAAATTTGAATATCTTTTAACAAAAAAAATATTTTCTAAACAGGAGTCCGGCATAAAAAATAATTAATAAATTAATTATCCCAAAATTTTTTAATTTTAATTTAAAATCGTGAAAATTTAATTCTTTCGAAAATAAAGAATATTTATAGCACTAATTTGTCTAAATTGAAAATTTAAGTATTTCTTGTGTTTCCACGTTAGAATGTTGCCAAGTAAAAGTGTTAATGCTGTCTAGTTCCTCTCTTATTGTATAATTCTGACTTTTATGCAAGGCATTTATGAATAGAAGTCACATGTGACACATACTATTTAATCAGTGGTTATTTCAGAGCAACATTCTTTTCGTGTCTTTGCAGTACACATGCGTATTTGTTTGAGTAGCTGTAGTAACAAAGCTCTTTTTGATCAGCAAAAAAGTTTTGTCCTCAGTGTGCAGCATATATTTAAAGGTTGGAGAAATATGTTGATTCTTATTCAGTAAAAATATAAATGGAGAAAATATTTTCTTGTCACAGTCAAAAGTTACACATCGATTTCCAGTGTTTCTTTTCAGTGTTTCTAGATTTAGCATTCATTTATAATATACGTTATTTAGCATTCATTTATAATATACGTTATTTAGCATTCATTTATAATATACGCATGTTATGTAGTACTTGAATAAATTATGTTTTTTTTTTGTTGTTTTTTTTAAACAATGGTTTCATTCCCTGAACGATCATTAGACGGTCTAAAATACTAACCAAATTATGCTTCTGTAATTGTTTGGTATACTTTTGGTTTTGTATAACAATTCTACAGATATTTACTTGTTGTTATTCCATTATGTATTCTATGGAATAATTCTAATGACTAACAATGAATATCTGCATGTGAAACCGGAAGTGCACAAAGCAAGTACAGAATTGTGTATTTTTAGGCGATCTATTAATTGCTCAGTGCTTGGAATTATTGGTAATGACATATTAAAAAGCATGTAATTTATTCACATACTATAAGGCTTTAGGAAGACGTCTAGCACTGTATCTAAGTACAAATTTGAAAAAGTTTTAAAAACCGATACACCTATCAGTGTGTGTGTGGGTGTGTGTGATACTTCTTGATTGTGGTTATACATATTTATGACCTAGTATCTTTTTTTTTCTTTAAGTAAATTACAAAAAAAAAGAAAGATTCCCCTTTTCCATTTTCTCTTCCTTCATTCTGCATATGTTTTCTCCATAACTTATCCCACCCCCATTTTTTTTTGTTTTGTTTTCCTGGCTCTCACTAATCTTACCATATTCATGTTTTAATGTTTTTTCCAAATTAACAACTATTTCTTCTATTTGTTTTTATGTTTGTGAAAGGTATAAGTTTTACAGAGATGTATGAATTGAGTAGTCTATTTCTTGCTTTCTTTTCCTGTGTTGTATATAAATAAATAATGTCATAAAAGTTTTAAAACCCATATTCTGCTGATGTAGAATAACTTGGCCTTTTAATCCATATGAGTTTATAATAAAAGATTCTAATTAATAACCCGTTTATTGGAGTAATCAAAGCTATAAACTATAACTATCCCCCCCCCCGTATTTATTTTATAGGTGTTGACTTCATTTTAGTTGATGCCAACATTTATAACAGATTTTAAACTGAATATTATTATTATTATCTTACACCCGAATGACTGTCATTTAATTGTTATGGATTTTCATTTCTTGTAATAAATAATTTTACCAAGAATTCTTCATAAGTTTTGGTTTCGATTGTAGCTAAAGGAACTTAAGTTATATACATATACATGTATTTTTTTTCATAAGTTTTGCTTTCAGTTTTGATTCAAACTGATGCACCCAAGTCATATGGATATATTTTTTTATTTTTGAAATCGCAACGGTATATTATATAAAAATCGATAAAACATTAACTCTATAATAATATATAAGAAATCTGCAAGAATTAAAATATCATATTAAGCTTACTTTACGGGTGTCCCTGCTAGCTTAGATAAATACTTTTGCTAGTTTTAACAAAAGAGCTACAGTAATGTCAGAGCGTCTCCATTTATGCTGAACATGTACAGAATGCTAACATACATATATTATATATGAATGAGTCTGCTGTGGATTTTCTACAGGTTTTGCTAGTTGTTATTATTATTATTATTATTATTATTATGGAGGACCAAATATGCCCCAAGAGGATCTTGAACATTAATTGACAATTTCTAACACTAGACATTGCTGTTTTACAGCAAGCTGGAGTATTTAACACAGAAGTATGCATTATATGTAGACATGGGCTGGGCACCTAGCTAGGATGGAACATGACCAGTTCCTAAACAACTGCTATAAGAGAAATTGCAGTATCGCAAATGTCTGAGACAGACATTTTCTGCATTTCAGACATTATCGTCTGCATTCAAGACACTTGGCATGAATGTGGATAATTGGAAAAGGACAGTTATTAAGCAGTCGGTCCGGCAGAAGCACATCTATAATGGTTATGGAAAATATGAAGCAAAGTGACTAGAGTACTTTATCTTTAAATGTGCTTTGTGAAAATACTAAACATCCCAGACATATGTTACCCTGACTATGTGTGTGGTACCTATGGTAAAGTCTGTCAAGGGTTAGTCTACTCAGTAGTATGGATTTTGTGGCACTAACCAATTACCAGGGAGATAAGGGAAGTATATAGCTATGCACAAATGGAAGCCAGTGCTTACGTGTGTCATAATCACAACAAGACTTGTAAAAGTAAATTTGGGTTACTGAGCTATTTGTGTGCCGACAACCAGGCATTGCAATCTGATAGACATGGGTTTCTTTGAAGAAGTAGCAATGATCAATGTATGTTGTGTTGGTCCAATAATGATCCAAGGAATATGATGTTAAAAGGTGAAACTTAGGACAACATCATTAATGACAAACCCAATATTTATCTCCTTTTCAAGGCAAGATGATATGACACAAAGGTCAGAAAGTGGGATTTGAGGAGCTGGCATCCTAGAGGAAGAACCTGTTATGTACTCCTTCCTCAAAGTCCACTTCCATAACAACAACCAAGAGCAGCTCACTCCAAACACTTTGCTTTATATATAGACAAAGGGAGATAACTGTATTTACTCAAATTTCATAGAGCCTTCTGGCCTATAAAAAAATGCCTGGACAACCCTGTCGGTATTCATCAGTAGGGAGTTTCAAGTGAATAGCAATAAACTAAGCCCTTTCTCAAAGGGAAAAGGTAGAGGGGGGGGTGAGCATCTTAGAAGTGCACAGGAACAAAGCCATACTTCAACCAACAGGAAAAAGTCATCTCAACAATGGCCTACCTGCTTTGCTTCACCCACGCCAAGAATAAATGCTGAATCAGATTGAAAATATATATATATTATGGCAGTAGAGCTTGGTTTCCTAGTAGTACATCCAATGAAACAACATGCCTCTACCAAAAAGTGCTCAATGAGTAAACAGAGCAGCTATATTAAATTTATTTATACAAACATTGATGGCTACATATCTGCATACATATTTCTATAATCACCCCTGCTGGGGAGATTACGTCTTCAGGCCATGAATTATCTTCGAAGATAATTCATGGCCTGAAGACGTAATCTCCCTTAGCACGGTTGATTACAGAAACATGTATGCACATATGTAGCCGTCAATGTTTGTATAAATAAATTATATATATATATATATATATATATATTTGTTGGCATTACATCATGTTTTTTGCTGTTGCAACTAATGTGTGTGGTCACTTGATATAACAATCTTTTGTTAAAATTTTCTTCCGAAGAGGAGAAACCTGTTTATTTGACCATCCATGAATTTGTAGGTGTATAGATAAGTAACTAAGCAATTTTTTTTTCAATAATAAATGGAAAGCTGTTGTTGAATGCGAACGGTTTGATCCAACACATGTCAAAATGTCGTTTTATTATTGATTCACATTTCCTCATGAATGAGTCACAGGAAAATAGTTCACTATTCAATCTGACAAATGTTCATTTTTAATCACTACAATAACAAAGATTCTTGTCACACTTTATATGCACTTTCTTTCGAGTTTGTTAATTATTAAAGTTAATATAAGGTCTCATGATTCTCCATTCTATAATAAAGATTAATCTGCATATACTTGTGTGTAATATATGTATGTTAGTGTTGGGACGATTCTAATATTTTTCCCGATTCCGATTCAATTACTGCTTCTGTATTAAATTCCCAATCCCGATTCTTTATAACTCTATAAATATTTAACTTTTAAGTTATTTTTTTCCCCCGATTACCAAAAAAACATGTTAAATGTGCATATATTTTCTCAAACATAAAAAAAAAACACTTCTATGGGTGGAGGGGGGGGTAGATCTATAGATTTTACTTTTACTGGTAATTAAAAATCAATGAATATTTATTTTATGATTACTACCAGCAGTGGAAGATTTTTTTTTTTTTTTTTAAATAAGATAATTAAAGGATATTTTCTCAAACATACAAATACACTTGTATGGATGATCTATAGATTTTAGTTTCAAATCAATAATTATCATTTCATCATTAATATGAAACATATCAAATTAAGTTTTAGCTAAAAAGAAACTTAAAATGAATCGTTTCTGGCATTGGGAAATAGGCACAAATTTTTCTGATACCCCAAAAAGTTCCAATTTTTTTTTTTTTTTTTCCTGATTGCAGTTAATTATCCCAACACACACACACACACACACACACACACACACACACACACACACACACACACACACACACACACACACACACACACACACACTATGTATTTATTGAACAACACAGAATGGTTCTGCTTAATAAGTTTTTAGTTTTTTTTGCATTTTTTGGATGTTCCATCAATTATTTTTGTCAAATTGTTGTATGTAGGATCCATATATTTTATGTTCCATTATTCAAGATTACTTTCGTTTGATCCATTCAATCATCTTCAGGTGGAATATTAGTCTGGTTTGTTCATATTTGCTGAGTTCGTCAAATGGTGTGACAAAGTATGGCTTTTTAAATGTATGCATTAGTGACGAAACACTGCACAACATAATATTGTGATCATTGTTTCCAGAATGAGAGATTTTCTTCTTTTTTTTTTTCTTTCAACTTTCTATAATGATTCACGTTTTTTCCATCCTTTTTCTTTTTTATATATTTTTTGCTATTGAACATTTACAGCGTTTATGTTTTCGATTTTCATGACAGATTGTGAATTATTGAAATGTGTCACTATCTATAATACATCCCTCACCATCTATAATAATGCCCTCCTTAACTTTTTCAAAGCCAGCTGTTACACTTTTTTCTTTGATTAGTATTTTACGTCATTTGCATATTTTTTTTTATTAATGTAAATCCTCTACCTTGTATACATGAATCAAGGAATAAAACAAATAAACTGAGTTCTAATTTAACGAAACAACGCGATCATTTGTATTATTCAGACTACTGTTCTCATCTTGAGTGTTATTTTCACAGTGTTTCAGTTGATGTAACCTCCGACTTTCTTCAGGCATATATTTTTAAACGTGTGAATCTTTCTGCTGGAATCTGCGCAGAATTTTATACGGAGCCCATTACGAGGGTAGCATACTCTTGTTCTAGCAGCCATGACTGGGTAGAAGTCCTAAGTAATTTGCAATTGTATTTTTGAGTGTCGCCCACATTGAAGATTGAACCTACAACCTCCAGAAGAGTGTAACTTTTACAACTGAATTTTACCAAGTATTCTATCCACTGTGCCATGGGTGAAAGATACGCCTGAAGAAGGTCAGAGGTTACATTGATCAAAACATTGAAAATAACACACAAGATGAGAACAGTAGTTTTGAAGAATCCAGATAATCAATCCTCATCTAAAAAATTCAAAAATGTAAAACGTGATGAATCTCATTATCACCTAAATCAACTAATGTTACCATTGGTTACAGTCTCTATTTGCTTGCGTCTTCACAAGAGGCAGAATTAATTAGACTTAAGATCAGTTTTTAATGTGAGGAAAATCCATCTCCCCCCAAAATTAAGTACTTTGGATTGGGACAAAAATTGTCTTAATCTAGAAGGATTTCTTAACTGACCGCAGACAGAAAAGATTAAATGCATTATCAGAACAGATACAAAACTTTTCTCCTTTCCAAAAGGTCATTTGGCACAGTAATCTATTATAATAATACATATTGCATGTATATTTATATTTTGTCCAAAACACTTAATTAATAAAAAAAAATATAGATGAGGATTTTGAAATTATATTTTGCTCAAGGCTTGCTTTTCTCATTGAGAAACTCTTAGCTTATTTGAGAAATTAAACTGTTTAAATTAATGTTAATCTTTTTCCAAAGTGTACTCATACAATTAAAATATCACACATCCAAAGTGTACTCAATTAAAATATCACACATCCAAAGTGTACTCAATTAAAATATCACTCATACAAAGTGTACTCAATTAAAATATCACTCATACAAAGTGTACTCAATTAAAATATCACACATCAAAGTGTACTCAATTAAAATATCACTCATCAAAGTGTACTCAATTAAAATATCACTCATCAAAGTGTACTCAATTAAAATATCACTCATACAAAGTGTACTCAATTAAAATATCACTCATACAAAGTGTACTCAATTAAAATATCACTCATACAAAGTGTACTCAATTAAAATATCACACATCCAAAGTGTACTCAATTAAAATATCACACATCCAAAGTGTACTCAATTAAAATATCACTCATACAAAGTGTACTCCGTTAAAATATCACACATCCAAAGTGTACTCAATTAAAATATCGCACATCCAAATTGTACTCAATTAAAATATCGCACATCCAAAGTGTACCCATTCAATTAAAATATCACACATCTAAAGTGTACCCATTCAATTAAAATATCACACATACAAGGTGTACCCATTCAATTAAAATATCACGTGTAAACAGTTTCGTGTAAGTAATAATCATTATGTGATGAAAATCCATTGATGTAAATGTTTTTAAATCTTATAAAAAATTTCAATTATATTTCTCACCCTCCTACCATTTACTGTATATTAAAAAATATAACTACTTATGTGTTTATCGCCTGTTCTTGATGTAGGCATTATTTTCTTTATTAATAATCGATTCTTTCTTAAAATCAAAAATAATTTTAAAAAATATATTTTGTTGCCTCCATCTGGAAGACAAATTTCAAAAATTAGATCTATGAACCAATTTATTTTTTTTTTGCTAATAGAGTAAAATATTTTTAAGTAAATTGCAAAGAACATTTCTGTTCTTAATCTAATCCGGCAATTTGTTTAAACATTTGTTAAAAAAAAATATTTTACTCTATTAGCAAAAAAAAAAAATTGATGAAACAACATAGAACATTTTACGATGAAATTCAATGAATTAAAAAATAATTGTAAAAATAAGGATATAAAGTGATTATTTCACAGGCGGGGAGCAATTGGATGAATTAAAAGACAAGAATTTTTAATTCAATTAACCTCAAACCAAGCATATTGTTATGGAGACATAAGGAACTACTTTGAATTAGGAGCCATCCATATACAGATATGCTGAGTGGGGAGCTATGCAGCAAGATGTTTGTTCACATTACATTCAACTTTTTGTACATTGATAGAATCAGGGAATCAGAAAGTTGATCAGTATATTTCTAATGTTTTAGTAATCTGCAAAAACAAAGAATTTTTTTAGCATTGAATCGAGAAGGTAGTTAAAAAGGATGATGTTCAGAAAGGCCTGACAAATAAGACAAATTAGATCTATTAACCATTTTTTTTTTTTTTGTTAAAAGAGTAACATAGTTTTAAAACAAATTGCTGGATCAGATTAAGAACAACAATAGCATAGAACATTTTAATATGAAATTCAATGAATTCAGAAATAATTTTAATAATATGGATTTTAAGAGAGCATTTTGAATTTAATATTTAACAAAATTTGATCTGCATATTGATATTAATAGTGTAGATATCTGTTCAACATTTTTTTTTTTTTTAGATAAAATTGAGAAGATAATTAAAATAAAGATCCACCTAAAGAAGCACAAATAAATAAATTAGATTCGATTTGAACTCCAATCCAATATCAACCACTCAACAATATTTTTTTAATGGAAATCGCTCCAGACAAAGCATGAAGCCATTTGATGTAAGGAGTTTAATAAAAAATAAAATAATAAAAAAAAAAAACATCCAACAATAAGTAAGAGATGGATAGATTCTGATCCAGAAAACAGCAATTCTTTCCCCTTTGTCAGAAACATCGTCTATGGAACAGTAGGACTAAAAGACAAAATAAGGAAAGTGAGAATTACGAGGCTGCTAAAATTAAACCCAACGTCCATGTTCTACTCTTTTTTTATTTATAAGTGATTTATTGATATATGGAATGCAATTTTTTTTTTTTTTTTTTTAGAATAGTGTTATCTCTTACCCGACGGGGTTAGATGCTTCATTTAGTCTGTATTACTGTCAAAATAACCTTGATATTCTTTACTTAATAGACCTTTAATACAGAAACGTAGAAAGCAAACACTAATGGCTTTAGTGCTCAACTTGATCACTATTGATTTTGTCCACTTGTTATAACAACAACTATAACATTCAGCACGTTAATCGACTATAGTTAATAAGCCTACTTTTCAGATTATGAAAACAGTACTTACCTGTAAATGAATTTGGATATATTTATTCAGTGTACACATCTGTTTATATATATATATATATATATATATATATATATATATATATATATATATATATATATATATATATATATAATCTTTAAGCATTTGCAAGGTTAAACAGTTGACCAATTTGTTTATAAATATAAAAGTATATTTTCTTTCTTAGAATATTTATTTACGGTAGCAAATACCTGAGGGTGTTGGGGTGCATGCCAAGCATGTTTAACAATATAACAAATATTGCATTTAACCATATGCAATGTAAGTGATTGATTTATATTGGAAACTATATTCTGTCTACATAATGATGTTAATTAGTGTTGATTTTTTAACATAAGACTCTCCTCATATGATAGCATCACGCTAGTGAAAAGGAATAACGCTTTCCCCTTACCATTTAGGTAATGCTTCACTCATCATCATCATATCTTATCGCAATAGAAATTAACCCATCGCATGGTGGTGCTGTTTGTCTCCTTAAGGTCTTGGTTTGAGCAATGAGGACCCAATCGGCAGTTTTCCCTAAGGTGGTGCATCGTTTGTATCTCTCCACATGGACATAAAGGTGAGGTGTCTAGGTCCCACTTGTGGAGATTGTCTTTTGTTTTGCCTACTTTGGCTCTGGCTCTATTTAGAGTCACCCAGTTTTTTCTACCAAGGTGTGAACCCTGGGGGAGTGTTTCTTTTGGGTCTGGTAGGGCTTCATTTTTATTCCTGCTGTTATAGTCTCGCCATCATTTCATCCTATAGGAGGCAGCTTGTCTGGGATCGATTTCCTCTATATTGATGAAGTTACTGCAAGATTTTAGTCTTTGTCTCACTGATTGGTGGCCAAACAGTTAGTGCCTGTGGTCGTTAAGCTGTTTGTACCGTTCTATTCTGGTGATGACTTCTCGCCTGATATGTGGTGGTGAAATATACCCAATGCTTCACTATAAAACAATATTTGAATATGTTCATTTGTCAATCTATATATGTATAAAAGTGAAAATGTCTGTCTGTGTGTGTCTGTGTACATTTCCCTACCAAATAACTCTGTCAATTTTTGGTCTAGAGACTTGGGATATGACATAAGGAATATTGAGATTTTGGGAATGTTTTTAATCGGTTTTCGGTGAGAAATTTGGCTGTCAAGGGGGTCAATGTTTGACCTTTGAAAACACTACCAAACTCCTTCGTCAATTTGGGGTCTAAACCCTTGAAATTTTAAATGTAGGTTACTTGGACATGTATCAAACTTTTTAATTTGATTTGAACCCCCAAAAATAAATGTTATGGGGTCAAAATTGGGGTTAAAGTTTTTAAAAATTTACCTCTGCCGTCTCTACGAAATGACTCCGACAAATTTTGGTCTAAACATTTGAAACCTTACATAAAGTGTATTCACACGTAGGTCAAGTTATGAACAGTAGATAGGACCCAAGCAAAACCGAGCTAACCTGCTAGTATCACATAAAGAAAATGATTGAAAAAATTTATATGTGATATATTTTCCTTTGTTTCTAGCAAGTTTTTGTGGCCTAGTGTTAAAGGTACCAGACTTTAACCACTGTGATCCCAGTTTCGAATCTCGCTAGAATCAGTCATGCTGATGAACCATAAAAATGATTAAACATGTGTCCATGGATAATTATATCGTTATTCTACAATGTTATTGGTTATCAAATATGTTGAGCATAACATAATACTTCAGAAAAGTGAATCCCTTCATTTTGCCAATTTATTGGCGAAATAGTACAGTTACTGTTTTAACAATTTGTTTATGAAAAAAAAAAATGTTTATAAAAATATTTGTGTGCATTAAATGAACATATAGGTTGATATACTAAAGTCAAAGAGAGTAGTAACCTTGGTTGAAGTGAGTGTCTCTAATGATGGAGGTCTGAACAGAGCTGAAAAAGAGAAACAGACCAAATATCAAGGTCTCATGTATTATATGAAAAGAAACTGGAATCTTAGGGAGATATCAATCATACCAGTTATTATAGGTGCTACAGGACTTATGAAGGAGAACCTGAATTCCTTCCTAACTAATATACCTGCTAGACCAAGTGCAAGAGAAATCCAGACAATTGCACTTAAGGGAACAGCAAGGATACTAAAAAGAGCTCCCGGTTGGTTTCAATAAAAAGCAGGGGAATGTTGGCAGCTTACAATCTTCAAAGAAAGAAGAAGAAAAAAAAGCAAACAAAAAACTCCAACCATTTATTACAGCAGCACAATTTGTAATCTTTATCAAAGAATATTTCTGTTAACGTTTTTTTGTTGAATATCTATTTCTGGAATATATTCTAATCCTACTTTCAAATAAGGAAAAAGATTTACAAAACTTTTGCATTTAATAAAAATAAAACTCTGCCAGTGAATTCAGAGTATTATCCGTACAAATAACATTGCAGACATTTTTTTTTTCAAGTAGTAATAGAATGAAACATGTTTATACAAGAAAAGCCTGGAATGAAATATTTGCATAAGAATAATATAAAAGTCAAGAAATTTATTTTTCTATTTTTTTTTTTTTTTTTTTAATTACATTTTCACCCCAAAAAAATACGGTGCCATTTTGATTACACTTGGACTTTTGCATGTTGGTACAGTCAGGGAAGCAGGAACCCAAAAGGAGATTTCAAAGTCTAGCAGCCCAAGGGAAGAAACTATTAGAGCAGAAGGCTTTCTGGTATCTGCAGATCTCTACTGTGTAAGGTTGGGATTTTGCTGCTTGTTGGGGGGGGGGGGTATTTACGTTGAGGAGGTACAAGGGCTTATAGTTCATCGGAACACGTACCACTAAAATACTTGTAAAGCAAGCAAAAGGATACAACATTTTGTTGATGAGACAGACGTTGAAGCCTAGCTGACGGTGCAGGACCTATTGGGTTGGCAACTCTCATTTGAACCCTTTTAAGAGTGAGAGACTAGTAGTTGATGCACCAGCCCAAATGTGGCAACAATACTCCATACATGGGCGAATGGTGGTCTTGTACAGTACAGGATGCTCTCATGCGTAAGTAACTTTCTAGCATGATAGAGAGAGCCCACATTCTTTATAGCAGCCTTGTCATTTATTATTTTGCTATCAAATTTACATATTTTTTATTTTATTTTGAAACTCCTACATGTGTGAAAGAAATATTGACGGCAAAACAATGGGTAACAACAGAAAAAATTCAGTTGTCAAATCTTGATAAAATGCATTAAATGATTTTGATTAAAAATAATGTTGAAAATTTTTGATGGAAACTTAAAAAAATCTTAAGAAGAAATTGAAATTCAATGAATCTTGCTTAATTGGTCTAATAACTATAAATTAAATTTCATGCAAACCTGAAATGTTTAAACTTTCAAATGGAAGTTAATGACCTTATCATGACCTCTAACACCCTTTAAAATATTCAAAGAAACTGTTTTGAAAATATTCGTTGATTCATGTCTAATGTTTAAGATTTCATCAAAATCTGATGAATCTAAATTTTCACAAAAGAACTTCGAACACTTACCTACTGTATAAAACTTCACCAAACTAATTATATCACACATTGCCTATCCTTAGGACTAGCAGTTGTGTTCTAGAATTCATAATGGTCGATTAATTAGTTTCAGAGTTTATCTCACACAAACATATACACACACACACACACACACACACACATATATATACTAGCATGGGTGCCCGGGTGTTTGGCGGTGTATGCTGAGCAAAAAATAAATAAAAAACGGTCATTTTTTAAACTTTGATCCCATATATGACCCCTTAAAATTTATTGTTTTGGGCTCATATTAAGTTATAGTTAGATCCATGTCCAATGAACCTATATCTAAAATTTCAAGTGTTTAGACCCAAAATTGTCGGAGGAGTTTGATAGAGTTCTCAAAGGTCAAATCGTTGAATTTTGATCCCTTAATCGCCAAAGATCTGGCCAAAAACCGATCACATCGATTTTCCCAAATCTCAGTACCCTGTATATCAAATTTCGAGTCTGTTGACAGTTATTGCGTAGGGAAATGTACACACACACACAGATACACAGACACTTTCACTTTTATAGATATATAGATTTATTATTTTTTTAAAACGGTAATCTACGGACACGCGTGTTTTGGAGCCCTACTCCTCTTCAGCGTAGCTTGACTGTTAGGATTCGAACCTTGGACCTTATGTATTTCAGTCCAGCGCTATGATATGATGCTATGATAGACAATTTACTGCTTCATTTTTATCGTTTATCGGTTTGCGTGGTTTTATTGTTGATTTTTTAAATGATATATTAAGGTTAACGTCTCCGCCTCAGAGAACCAATGTCTTTCTTAGAAAGTCGCCCATTTTTTTAATTTGGATTTATGGATTTATATAATAGACCTAAAAAATTAATCTGAGACACAATGTTTATCTATAGTTTGAAATTGATTTTGAAGCCTTTAAACTGAATTTGAAAGGGATTTCTAACATGTATTAAAGTTAATATCCACAGACAAAAGTATTATTTTATTTTTATCTCCTAAACCAAAGAAATCCATCCTTTGACTGCACCCCTATTAATCGATTATTTATCGCAATTAATATTTACCTCTGGCAATTTTTCCTAAAAACTGAGGGCGGGGGGGGGGCAGTTTTTCTAGCCTTTCTTCTACACCTTCATTATTTTTTTCTTTGTTAACGTATTGTGGAAACGTGTGCAAGTTAGATTTTGGAATATCATTAGCTTTTTTCATTCAGAATGAGGAAATCAAAATAAAGAAATAAGAAGAAATTTGCAAATAATTTTTTTTTATAAAGATGTTTACTTTCGATGTGAAAAGTTTGTTAATAAAAAGTGAAATAAATAAACGAAGCTGAAGGTGAGGAAGGTCTAATTGAAAAATATATTGGGCATATTTTATTATAGGCAACATACCAAAATGTGGTAAAAAAAATAAATATATAACAAATAAATGCTATCAAAGACAATATAAGTTACTCTTCTACCTATCTGGATAAGTTTTTTTTGTGTTTTAACTTATTTTAAAGCGTTTTTTTAAATTTGGAAATACAAGTAATGACGAGTTTCCAAGTTAGAACAAAAACAAAATAGCTCGCATAGAAGGTTATCTGGGGAAACTTAATCAGTTAAAACTTGAAAATGAAACAAAATACTGATAGAAACTCACCAAATAAATCTCACAGTAACAGTTATATTATAGTTGTTGTTATTATTATTGTTATTATAATCATCACCATCATTACCACCATAGAATAAGAAGAGGAGGCAAGTTCCTAATGTTTGGTTTCATATAAAGTAAAATGTGTTACAGCATTACTCACAACCAAACAGATTTTGATGACCATTGCATATTGGTAACAAATGTAGCTAAATTAAGATCTATGGATTGGATAGAATATGTAAGCGATGAAATCTATTGGAATTTTTATCATGTTGTGTAAACAAAACGGTGATATTTACTGAAAATGACAGACTAGTTAGAATCAAATATCAATTTGGCAGTTACATTGTTATTTAGAAAACTAACTCAATTTTATGTTTGATTTATGCCCAAATATTTAAAAATGTCTTTTTATGTGCTTTGTAGAAAATAATATATTAAGGAAAACTTGATGCTCTACTGTTGTATTTGAATTTAACTTTCTCTGGAAATGTTTGCACTACTAATGTAAAAAAAAAAAAAAAAAAAAATCTGAAACATTGAAAATATACTCATTATTACTAAATGAATAAAATGGAATTTTTACATTTAACATATAATGAAATAAAATCACTGATTCATAAGAATACATTGTTAGAAATAATTTTATCTAATTATTGTTTAATTAGAAATGTTATAAGCAACAGATTATTTACAAAAGAAAAAACTTATGCAAGAATTTATAGAATTTATTTTATAGATAGGAATGATAACCATCTAAAAACCTTCATGCTTACCAGTTCTATGATATATTGTCTTTTTTTGAATATGTTTACATTGAGAGCATAACCTTTATTGTTGTTGTGGCATTTGGTTTAAAACCATTTTTTTTTGTCTTCAATAACTTGTCACTTATACCAGTTGTTTCTCATTTATATAATCTAGGGTAGGTGTGCTATTAAAAGATTGACTTTTTCCAGTTTTTAAACAGATTTTTGTTGATACAGTAACCAGATTTGCCTGTTTGGCAGTTAAATCTGTAGTCTTTCAATGCAAAACTCTATATCTATTGTAAAAACAAGATTACTTGTTGAGTGCATAATTGGTGTAATGGATACTATTATGGAATTGAAGATACTGCATTTAAAATTTATGAATTCTTATTGTTTTCAATTACATACCAATAAGTGTATGAACCCTGAATTTCTTTTCAGCTACCAATAAAATAAACAATTTGCCTTCAATTAATAGCATGCATTCAAATTGTGTACAATAGAAAAATAGTGTTCACAATGAAAGAAAGAGAAAAAACTTATATGTATTGAGTAAAGGCTATTTTTCATAATAACATCATTAAAAAATGCCTATTTGACATGATGTATATGACTGGACAATGTGGCCCAGTGCTACAGGGACTGCGTGCATTCCAACTGATTGCTCTCTCAAACGTTCTACACTCAGGCTGTGCTTAAAAAATTTGCAGAAATTTGATGTTTGCAACTTAGTTGAGGTTTGAATAAGGTTGGATCTGTCAGCAGCCCAAATACAAGAAACATTCACTGTAAATAATAACAAATATTTATTGAAACAGATGGATAACAATATTAAAAAAGAAAAATTGTTACTCTTGTTGGCAAGAAAAGACAAATTAAGAAATTTAAATGATACTAAATCATGGTTGGGAACTTTGGGCGGACCTTACCCCCCCCCCCTCTATATTTTTTATTTTTCGTCTTTTTTTCAATTTTTTTTCAGCGGATTATTAAAAAATGAACACTAGTCTACTAGATTATATGTTAAAAAAAAAAAATGAAAAAGAATATTTAAATATTTGTAAGAGGTTCTCAGTTTCTAATGGTAAGAATTCATCTGAGTCTTTTATAGCTGGTTTCAAGATTGTTCACCAAATTAGGTTCCTCTTAGTTTGTCAAACTGACCAACTGTCTTCTGTTGAGCTTTTCAAGTGTCAATTCTTTTATTGAAAACTTTCACAACACAAGTATTTGATTGGCTAACCAATCACAGGCTTTGTCACATTTTTTGTTATCCTATGATTGTTCAGTCAATGAGAGCCTTTGAAAATGGATACTTCAGTCAAATTACAGTATCTGAATGTGATCTTATTTCACCATTAGTATGACTTCTTATTTATTGATAGGTAAATATGCTTATCAGATATGACTAGTGCCACCTGTAACCTTTCAAATCATAAACACAGTTTAGTTGTTGACTGGATATATTTTTTTTTTATCTTTTCAATTCATAAATAAGATCTATTGCTTTAATATCATTAAATTTACCAGCCTCCAAAGCAACTATGACAGGTTCACAACCATATCCTTTTTAATTTGCCAAACGACTTTTTAAGAATCAATCTTAGTTAAAAATGATTTTTGATAATTCAGTTAAATCAAAGCAAATGCTTTTCTTCAGTTGTCTGTTTTACCTAAGAAATATAACCATACAAATTGTTATTTGAAATATGACATTGTTTAATTTGACTACTTTCTGTTCAGTTGTCATGTCATCCAAACATGAGGAATATAACCTTTCATAATTATGATTTGAATATAACTACAAAATTTTTGCAAGCAGAAATAATATTTGTCATCCCAAGTGTGTTTGCCTCCGATTTCTTTTAATTATCTCATAATTAATTTAACTTAATTTATCAATTCATATTGCACCAAATAAATACCTCACCATATCAGTTGTATATTTAATATCGCATTGTATGATTAGATGATGCATATTTGACATAGTTTCTACTGAGTAGACAGTGCGTATTTGACACGATACTGACCGACTGGATGGTGCATATTTGATTTGACGCTGTCTGACTGTATATAGTGTATTTGACATGATATTGTCTAACTGCGTCTTTGATATGGTGTCATACAACTGGACAGTGCCTATTTGTCATGGTGCCATGAGATTGGATGATGTCTATTTCATATTAAAAATATTTTTGTCGTCCTATATATATATGTGTGTGTGTGTGTGTGTGTCTTAATCATTTACTTGAAACGTACTTGGTTTGTATATAAAGTTTTTGTATAATGAAAAAGATTTTTTTTGTATAAATGTTGTAAATTTAGAAAAAAGTCCAAGCTAAATGAATGCCTATTTTTGTAGACTTGTTAGTCACAATATGAAACAATAATATAATGGATATCTTTTGAAAAGTAATAAATGACCAACTGAGAAAACTTGATATTTGAAATTTGGAGAATTATTATACTACACTGTATATGTATGCCATAATCACGTTGACACGCCAGTTCCTGTCAGATCACTAAAGTTAAGCAACGTTAAGTCTGGTTATTACTAAAATGGGTCTTCAATTTGGGAATTCCAAGCGCTGTATGTAGGAGGACGTCGTCATCTCCCCTAATAGGGATATACATACAACTGGGAACCGCTTGTGAATTTCATACTCTCATGAAACTTTCTCCTTTAGAGGAAGCCAGTTAAACCCGAATAGGGTTAGTGCCGACCAACACACACACACACACACACACACACACACACACACACACACACACACACACACACACACACACACACACACACACACACACACACACACACACACAGAGTTTACTAAATGAGTAATTCTGTAAGCTCCAAAGGAATATGAATATTAGTACTAATATTTATAGAATACTCATAACTATATATATATATATATATATTCCAGATTAAAAATATTCAAAAGTAAGGACCACTGAATTTCAACAACGTTGTTGATAGTGTTCAATTAAAAAGAGCAAGATATTATTTTATTCAATTTAGGTAAACAAAATTACTACAATAAATTTACTGTTTCAGTCTTAAGACATCGTCAGGTAACAAGAGACCTCTGGTCTTATTTGAGGCCAGTCATTTAATCAGGGTCATCAGACTTTGAATAAGACCAGAGGTCTCTTGTTGCCTGATGATATTTTTAAGATTAAAACTGTAAATTTATTGTAGCAACTTATGTTAATTTTGTTTACTTAAATTAAATAAAATAATGTACATATTATATATATATATATATATATATATATTTTTTTTTTTGATCAATTTGGCCTTTTTTTGACTTTTATAAAAATTGAATGCACGCATGAAAACAAACATTGGGTAACGAAACTTGAAGAATGCGTATCAAAAAAAGAAAAAAAATTTGAAAATAATAAATAGTTAAATTTTGTCAGGGCAAAACGTTTGTAAGTGTCGGGTGACAAAACTTGAAGATAACCATAAATATGTATATAAAATAATCTGATGAAGCAAAATTCAAAATAAGACCAAATTATAAATTAAAATTAAAAAATCTAAATTTGCAAAATATCGCCTAAAAATGTTTACTAGAACATTGCATTAGAAACTGAGCACGGCTTACAAATATTTAAATAGTAACTTCTTTTTCATTGTTTTGTTTTTTTTTTTTTCATAATCTAGTAGACTAGTGACCATTCGATAATAATCTGCTGGAGAAAAAAATGAAAAAAGACGAAAATAAAATCTAGAGGTGAGGAGAGGGGCTTCAGGTCTGCCCAAAGTTCCCAACCATGACTTAATATCACTTATATATATATATATATATATATATATATATATATATATACATACATACATACATACATTTTCTTTAAAATAAGTTTTGACAACTTACAAAACTATTCCAATTAAAATTTCTCATTTAATCAGATATGTAATAATTTACATTTTCTGTATTTGTTTTAACAAATGATTGATTGAACATATTTTTGCAACCTATTTTTGCTCTGATAATTTCTGGTTATATGCTGTGATTATATTTGAAAGAAGAAAATATTTGCTTATTTAATGCTATCATCAAATATTGCTCCTCGCCTGAGCCAGGGATGTGATAAACACTTAGAAATGATTACCAATACCCAGGGAATTAGCAACAACTGGTTCTTGCTACTTCTAAGAAGAGTTCGCACTCTGAATTTGTCATCATGTTCTGTTTCAAAGTCAGCATGTGAGTGTCTATCTCACATGAAAAATGACTGGGGAAGGGGTTCGACGCTGAATGCAACTCAAGGAGGTTAATTGCCAATTCTTCATATATTTTCGTCCCATAAGTCGATGACACAATTTCGTTTTCTGTAAGATTCTATAAATTTTAAAATAATAAGCTCAAAAATGTTCTTAAACAACATATTTTTTTATATTCATTCCAATAATCCGTCTCAGGTTAGTTGGAATTGAAGTTTTACCTTGTAACAAATGGCTCATCTTCATCTTTCTTTAAATATACTTACGCACACAATTTATATATGAGTAGCGAATACTTATTTAAACAAATGTTGTTGAAAGAAAGGATGTTTCATAGCATTTGAGTTTTTATCAACTTTTTCAGGTATCTAACAAGTCTTCTCAATCTGCCACTCTATAGTAAAGACCAATGTGTGTGTGTACTTCTATGCTATCATGAAGAAGTTAGTGAGTAAAACATTTACTTTTTCTAGTTCTTGAATAAAAATATTTTAAGTGGTGAGGAAAAGCAAAAAGCAAGTTCGACTGCCTAAAATGAATTCAGAAAAAAGAAAACCTTCACTATTTTGGTCAAGATCAAAGTGTAGTATCTGTTCTTCAGATGCTGCACTTCGATTTCTTGTCCTCTTTCGGTGGAGGAGAAATCCTTCACGACTGAGACAATTTTTTATTTTTGTGCCTTTTCTCCACGTTAAAAAACGACCCTGGTGTCTAACTCTGTCCCGTGGGGAGGCATAGTAAATAGGTATATATATAATGTGTGTGTGTTCTTATGACCGGAAGTATGACAGTATTATTAGTTCTCTGTGCACTGATACATACATTAATTTGTTGTGTGATAACTGGTTTATTAAATTAGTTGGGTGATTTATCTGGGTGAAATGATCCGATATATAAAATCTGATATCACTAGGGTAAAAAATGACACAAGGGGTAAAAGTCAAACCAATTTTAATAAAAAGACTTATGAAAAATAAAAGAAAGATGTGCAAGTGAGGTGAAATACAGTATGTGCTACATGTACCAATGAAGGTTCATTTGTTGAAGATTTGTTGATTACAATATAGTAAACTTCAAGTTTAATGTAAACAAGTTCTTGTTGAGTTGTCCCCATAAATAATCAAATTCTACCCAATCTACACCATTAACGATTACCACACTAGCACCTTACATTTATTAATTCTTATCACAGCCCGAAGGCGACTTGAGGATAAGTGATAACTCTCTTGTAAAAAAAAAAAAAAAGAAAAAGATGAGCCAAATCCTTATCTGGAAATTCATCAACTAAAGATAAATTATTTTCCAGAAATTCAAAAAGCAAAATAGTTCAGTTCATCACGTTTTGGGGCCCACATTTATAATTATTAGAAGTTTCACAACTTAGACCCCATTCAGGTCAGTTCTGTAATAAAATAAGTGATTCACTAATTGTCCAAAATTGATTCTTGATTTTTTTAAGTGGGTTATTGCTTAATCCATGAAACAGCTCTGTGTTAAACTACTGCATTTTTTTTTTAATCCACAAAAAATATGGTTGATGATTTTCCCAACATGAGATTTTGTCACAAATTGCTTAAAACGTTCAAGTCTTTAGCAACATGTTTTGCTGCATAAAAATATGTATTTTAAAATGGCTACTTTGTTTGATTCATCTCCTGTCCTGCATATCCATTCTTATAGGGTTAAATGTGTATTGGCTTGAGGGGACCAAGAGAGAGGGAAGAAAGGAATATATTATTTCATCTTTGGTGAACTTGTTTTCTCTTTACTTTTGTTTTGATAATAATTAATGTTACACATACACATAAAAAAAAAAAAGAAAATTAATGAAAATTTCTGAATTGATGATTTTATCAAGCAATAAATTAAGTCGGTTATACTTTTAAAATCTTACAATATGGATAGAAAGAAATAAAATGGCCAATATGAAATGATTATGAATGTTTCAATTCGAGTAGTTGGGTTATTTGAACGTTTCATATAGTTTCCTGAATATAAAGTGTCCCTTAAAACTCTGCATGTTAAATAATAATAATAATTTAAGTTATTCAAATGATTATTGTTATCATTTTTATGTGATTCCTAAAATAATTATTTTGTATTTCTGTCTAGTTCTAGGATGAGCAAATTTCATAATGATTGATCAACTTTGTCTTTTTGACTTCTAATACTTCAATACTCAATAATTTTTTTAATATAAACATTAGTTTAGGTTCTTTTAGAGAAACGCAGTTATTAATGACAGAACGGCAGTACTAGTATAAAAAAAAAAAATTGTTGAGTATAAAGATGAGAATCACATTTCCTTGAGAAATGATTTTTTCATACTGTTATCAGATCATAGTCTAATTGGTAGATTGACATGGGGATCAAGTATAGATTTGATGATCCAATTATGATAGCAACTGGAAGGAATGAGATGAAAATGATGCTATCTGATGTTTTTTTAATGAACACTTTTGTAATTTTTAAAGTTAGAAAAGTTACAAATCGTAGCAAATCATTTTTCTTTTTAATGAAAAAGAATGTTATTCTTAACAAGTCGATTTGAAAATGTATTATTTGTGTGTGTGGCATTTGATTGATATCAGTTATCATGTCATGCTAAACTCATTTCTTTGAGCTGGAGTGCCTAATTTGTACTTGGTCCTAGACGTGAAAATGACAAAGAAATTTGATTTTTATATTTGCACAGATTTTTTTTTTTCCATCAGTTGTTTAAAATTATTTTTCCTTCTGACCACTTTCATGCTAAACAACCATAACTTTCCCTTTGAAACCATCATTAAGCCTGTTTACATCTGTTTCATTTCAGCCATTCATAGATCAGCATTTGTACATAAAGGTAATAATCATATTAGCTGTTCACGTTTCATTTGTCTTGTCTTTTTTGTTTATTGTTTGTTGGTATCATGGTTATCTTTTAACTTTCTCTTTCATTTTCTTTTTCTTTAAACTAATTGTCATTTATTCATTCTGAAACTTATATATATATATATCTTTTAATTTTTAAATTTTTCAAATCAAAATAATCACATAACCAAACATTACTTAACCTTTGAATCTTCTGAGGAAGAGATCATTCCAGCAGCGCACTGGAGGCCTAACTTAGTTTTAGTTTTTGTCCCTTAGTAAAAACGTTAGAAAAAAAAAATTATAGTCACTTTTGACAATAACAGAATATTAAAAGAAATAAAATTGTTATTGAACAAGTCTGGCCCAAATTAAATTCCAGCTTGGATTGTCACTCTTGAAAATTGCTATGATAAATTTGGAAACTGACATTCCTTATAACATGTATATTGGTTATATAAAAATTTATATTTAAAAAACTGTATGTTTAGCAAATATACATCTAAAACATTTGATGACATATAAGACGTTTGATTGATAGTTAATAGCCTCATATTGAATTGAGTGCGACCCCCCCCCTCCGGCATTGGCAACAAAATGCGACTTGGAAGAAATAAGAATTCTATGATTCACTGAATATGTGGTGCCAAAATCTCAGACAGTCTGAATGGTGTCACTTTACAAATTTAAGACATCAGTGTAAAAGTGATTAAATGTATTTTCCTTTGGTGGACGAATTGGTTGAAGTGTGGGCCAATCATAACCTTTGTTGGAGTGGTAAAGTTGTCAGACGATTTGAATCAATAAGTCGAACGGAATAAAATTGAAGAATAGTTTCTTTTATGACTTTTACAGTGAAGGTGATAATATTTTACACAGGTTATGGTGTTCTTATGATTTCCAATGTTATTTTCTCTCCTTTTTAATTTTCCTTTAAAAATTACTTACAATCTTTCTTTAAATTTAATTATGAAAAATAGATTTAAAAAAAATGTTTCTCTCACTTTTTGCTACTGGCGCTTCAAAAAAAAAAAAAAGATCAACAGAAAACTTTTTAATTTTAAAAGAAATAAAACTATTATTTTTTTACTAACTGATTTTTGAAAACTCTTTTGCAAAAACTTTAAACAATTTCTATAAAATATAATTTGAAATCTTTGAAATACATTATACTGATATCAACATACATATATATGTTTTTAATATTTATAGATTTTTACTTGAAATATCTGTTTCAGTTTTTTCCAATAATTTCTTTTCTGTTGATGTCCTGTTTCTTGGTGATTAATGTATGTTGAATGTTTGTAAATGTCAATGTACATACAAAATGGAAATCTCTAAATGTTCTTCATAACTTTATATACTTGTATTGCATGTATGTTGTCTCTCCTATCTGTTGGTGTCATCTTTGTTTGTTTAAAATATTTAAAAAAAAAAAGTCGTTCAATGGTTATAATCTTTACAAGAACTTTTCTATTTTTTGTATTCCTACATGATTAAATTTAAGCAGATAAAGAATTTTGTTTGACAGCAAAAAACTTACGTTTTTTTTTGTAATACATATAAATGAAAATTCTCAATGGTTCATGTGTATATATATATATATATATATATATATATATATATATATATATATATATGGTATAAGTGGTAAAAAAAACAGGATAAAAAGTGCTCAATGCGTTAGTAGAGCTGAATATGAATTTTATTGTACAAGCTCAAAATATTAACTTAGTCCATTACAATTGAGAAGCGCCTTTCTCATTTGAACAGTGAATTCATCTGTTTGTGGAAACAATTATAATGGACTAAGTTAATATTTTAAGGTTATAAAATAAAAAATAAAAAAACATATTATATAACAGTCAGTGATGCTGATAGGTTTTTAATGAGTCCATACAACCCACAAGTGGTGGTTTGAATGTATCTCCAGGAAATCCAAAGTTTCTTAATAAATTGAACTAACAGAATTGAGAAAATCTTCAGGAAATAGTAGAGAAAGTATATAATTCAATATCACTAAAGAGGGATGATACGAATTGTAATGAGAGGTGGATTTTGGATGATGAAAGAAGGAAGATGGAGATAGGGTTGATGTCATATGCAGGCTGCGTATAATGCCACAATGCAATCACAATCAGTTGCTTACAATGGCTGAAAGGTCTTTTTGGCTTGATATCATTTATGGGCAGATAACACGAGTGCTGCAAAAATAACCACTTCCTGACAGAGGGGCTTTGCGACTTCAGAAAAGCCATCGAGGAATAGGGTTCGAAACTGTGAAATGGTTCCTCCTGATGATAGATCCAGTAACAGAGCTCTCAGCTGCAAAGCACAAAAAGATTTTAGCATTCAAATCCAAGTGTTAAAATACAGCTCCCCCCACCCCCAAACTTAATATTATTTTTTCATATGTTTGTTAAATTGTAAAAATATTTGAAAAAAAAAAAAATTTTTTTTAATTCTCAATAAAAAAGTAATTGAATTAAAAAATTGTATTTTTGGAGAATTATGATGAAACCTTAAAAAACAAATTGTTTTCTTTGAAATTGTAACGTATGTTATTGTTCAAACACAATCTGATTATAAAATTGTTGGCATCATTCCAATAATCTGCAGAATAAGAGCTGAATTTGAAATGTGTAAATTTTCTCAGGTCAGGAAACACTTTGAAATTTATATATTGTAGTAGACATAACACAATGGGAAGAAAATACATTTGTAATGAAGATAAAAAAAAATTAACTTGTTGGGAGGGAGGCTGGCATTTTTATAAGACCAAAAAAATATCATTTTACATGAGTAACTGAAGTGCAGCGCTGGGAACATGGATCAGGCATTTATATTATACTAGCAGGGGTACCTGGCGTTGCCCGGGTGTTGGTGGTGTGTATGTAGGAGAGGGTGACCCTGTTTTAATATTATTAAAAAAAAAACACAATGTTAAGAAAAATTGGAAAAACCAATACAAATACAAAACAGCGAACAAACGTAAAAAAAAAAAGGAAAAAATAGGTGTAAAAGAGGAAAAAAAAAAGTTTAGGTAGAAAAACAGGCTCCAACCCGAAACATTGAGGCTAAGGCGGAAAAAAAAAAATGGCCGACACATTACCCCTACGCCAAAGAGACATACACTTAATAACAGATAAAATTAAACCTTTAAAAACACTTGCAGGTGGTTAAAACTAACACGAACGTTTTCCCGGTCAAACATGACGTCGTTGTCGTAGTAGCAGGAGCAGAGAAAATGAAGGAACAATTTTTTCGGCATCCCTCCCTGGACAAAACTGATGATTTTAGGGTGAAGGGATTAATGTTTTTGGCCAATTTTTCAATATTTGTTGGGCAAAGATTGGGACTTTAAAATGATACCTACCTGGCAAAAATCCGTGACCCGTGTCGAAAGCTTTTGCGAGACATACAAAGACACACACATACATACATAGATACATTTTCGCTTTTATATATATACTAGTGGGGGGTACCCGGCGATGCCCGGGTGTCTTGAGGTAAATCAAAACTCCGGGGGGGGGGGGTAAATAAAAAAATGTTTTGGTAGGTAAGTATGAGAATCGAACCCGTACCCTTGAGTTGGAAATTAATGTGTGAAAAAAAAAAACGGGCGACGTAACCCATTAGGCCACCGCGACATACATACAACATACTCAGGTTTGAATTTATTTATTAAACTATAAAAACAGGCGTGCGCAATAAAAGTTAACTCTGCTGCTTCCATTTGACCTAATTAAGAAGGTCAAATAGAAGTCACGCAGTTGTTTACCCGAGTTTGACTGTTTTTGTTTTTTTCCCCCAACAGATGTTGGGGGGAGGGCAACTAGCTCCCAATTGTCCGGATTGAATAACAATTGTCTGATGTACAACATTGATCAAAGCTGATTGCTTCTGGACATTTCCTGCACAATGCCGAGAACGTTGTTCGTTGTTAACTTTGAATTAGTTTCGCTTTTTATACGAAAAAGCCTCATCAACACGCGAGAAGCCAAAATAGTAATAATTTTGTAAAAGTCGACGTAAATAAATCTAGATGTGACGCACTTTCCCAAATCGTACATATTATTATTTAGGACCCTTATAAACAGTTGTAAGCGATCGTAACGACATCGGAACCGTGCGCGAGAAAAGCCTTTTGAAGACATACACGAAATGGTCACACACATTTTGCCTTTTATATATATATAGATATTTATACTAAAAAGCCCAATCAACACGTGAGAAGCCAAAATAGCAATAATTTTGTAAAAGTCGACGTAAATAATCTATAAGCTACATGCGTTCCCAAATCCTACATATTATTATCTAGAACCTATATACACAGTTTTAAGCGATAGCAACGACCCCGGGAGCGTGTGCGAGAAAAGCCTTTTGAAGACATACACGAAATGGTCACACACATTTTGCCTTTTCTATATATATAGATAGACTAGCAGGGGGGTACCCGGCGTTGCCCGGGTGTTTAGAGGTGTGTGTGCTCGGGCGGGGAGGGGGGGGTAATCAAAACATAAGAATAAGTAAAGTAAATATTTTTAAATATTAAATAGTAAATTATTAAATATTTTATCTATATATATAAAAGCGAAAATGTGTGTATGTATGTTCGCTTTTTGTGTATGTCCAAGAAAGGCTTTTTTTCAGAGAAGCGCTCAGTCGGCTCGCAACTTCTTAAAACTCTTTATATCACATAGAAATCATAATATCTCCGAGTTAACAATGGAGCTCGCCTGTCTATTTTATTTGCTCGACTTCGGGAAGATAAATATTCAACAGTTTTCACTCGCCGCGTGTGGATTAGGCTTTTTCCTATAAGAAAAGCAACACTAATTCTGGCGGGATTTTTCCGGTCACCATCGCCAGGAATGTCCGAAAGCAATCAGCTTTGATCATTGTGGAAATATTTTCCTTATATCAGGCAATTGCTACTCAAATTAGACAAGGGGAGCTGCCCCCCCCCCCAACATCTTGGGAAAATAAAAATAAAAACCCCGTAGTCAAAGTTGACTTCATTAAGACATTAAAACGTGCACCTGCAAATGCTAAGTAATTAAATAAATTAAAACGTGTTTCCGTTAGTATGTTGTGGTGGCCCAATGGTTAACGTCACACTTTTTTTTTTTCACACTTTAATTTCCAACTTTGCCTCAAGGGTTCGGGTTCGATCCTCATACTCACCAACCAAAACTTTTTTTTTATTATTTTAACCCCCCCCCTTCCCCGGAGTTTTGATTTACCTCCAAACACCCGGGCAATGCTGGGTACCCCCCCTTCGCTAGTATAAATTAAATGTTAAAACTTTAAAAAATCGAAAAAAACACAAAAAAAAACTAACGTAAGGCAAACAAACGATGTTAAATGTAAAAATCAGAAAAACAAAGACAAAAAAAAACGCGAATGTGATGGAAAAAAACCAGAAAAACGAACGTTAAAACTTCTTTAAAAAAGCTGAAAAATAAAAACAAAAAAATATAGACCGTGAAAAATGGCTTAAATAACCCTGTTTCAATATTAAACCTTTAAAAATCGAAAAAAAAAAGAAAAAAAAGGCATCTTACACCATAATTCGAACCCACAACCTTTAGATAATGAGGCCGTAATCTAATGAACTGAGCTAAGATGACGTTGACAAAATTAGGTCGTTTTTTTTTTTTAATATTTAGACTAAATCGTATTCCGACGTCATTTGCGAATGCGTAGAACTTGCTTGTCATGAGATGACGATTTTTGCTGACCCTTCCCTGTAGAAAACTGATGATTTTTTAATGTTTTTAGCCAATTTTTTTATATTTGTCGGGTGAAGGATCGAGCTTTAAAATGATACCAATCTTGTGAAAATCCGTGATCCGTGTCGAAAGTTTTTGCAAGACATACAAACACACACACACACACACACACACACACACACACACACACACACACACACACACACACACATACATACATACATTTTCACTTTATATATATAGAAGATGCGAGGGATGTAGGATGCACACCTAACAGCATCACTGAGTATAAATTGCATCAATATCTGTTAACTTTATTAACAGATGTTTTTTATCAAATGTTTTAACTGTTCCATATTCTAAAGAAAGGTAATTAGTACATTATCTTAGTAATTTTAGGACAAAATGTGTGAACCTTTCCATTAAATCATATATTGATCCAATTTATTTAGTTAACTAAAAATAGTTACAATTTCCAGTCAACTTAGGCATTATGTCAAATATCAACTTAAACATATAAATTCAGCAAGTCATCAGTAATTAGAATACGTTAATGTAGAATTCGTTCTATAGTGTAGCCCAAAAGTTACTGACCTTTTTAAATATCTTGCAGTCTCATAGCATATTCCAATCTTTGTTCACAATCCTGAGGTTGGAGGTGTTGTACAAACTATATTTTTTAAGGAAACGTCCATTTCGTGAAACATTCTTTGTAAACTCCAATTTGTTATGATTACTTTCTAGTTGAAACAAATGGTTTTTCTTCCAAGCTTTGCCCCAATTCTTGTTATCACTCTTGAAAACAGCTAATTATTTCTCAAATCGCGTTTTTGCTCAGGGCTTCTTTACTATTGAAATATTGAAATGTCGACGGTAAGAAAGCTGCGTTTCTGAAATTGACCCATGCGACTCAAAAGTACCACTGTACAATGAGGGTTTGCTTCTCTGTGGTATATCTGCTCATGGTGACGTTGGTAGGACACTTCTAAATACTATGCAAAAAGAAGAGAAAAATATTTAGAAACAAAAAAGTTATACATTTTTTTTTTTCATGGGTCAGTAACTTTGGGGCTACCCTGTATATTCTAATGAAAGTAATCACTGCATTATCAAACTAATTTTAGAATAAAATGTAAGAACTTTTCCATTAATTCATATGCTGATCCAAATATCAATGTTAATATACAAATTCAGTAATTAAAATATGTTTATGTAGAAATCTTTTCTTTTCTGCATGATGTTTCATTGGTTTATTTAGTCGATAAACTTTAGTGAATATTGTCAAATCCGTTTATGATTTTCTGTTTGTCAATTTTGTATTTCTTACAGTGATGATATATTTGCTTCAATTATTTCTTTCACTGCAGTTTGGTGGCTGGAATATGAAATAAAAACACTTGCTTCTTTATTATTATTTTTTTTTTTTTAAATATATTTATTCTGTATTGTAGTTGGCTTTTTTTTTTTTTTTTTTGTTAGATTTTGTATTCGATATTTATTGCTTTTACTCCAGATATGCACTTGTTTCCCTTGAAATTTTATTAGCATCCATATTTGAAAATATTAAGAAGGAAAAGCTTATTTCTTGGGTTCTATCTATCATAACCACATATCATTACAAAGATAATATTTGGAATAATCTCACTTCTATATATAAAATCCCTGGTGCATTTAAAAATCATACCGTAATATTTACATATTATCTTTATAAATATCTAAAAATCGTCTTACTATTATTTTAGCTTCTGGAGTTTTTCCCACTTAATCAAATCAGATTCATGTTTATATAATTTTTTTTTTTTTAACCTTTTTTTCCTTTCCCCCCTCTCCTTTCTATTTACAGTCTTATGTGAATTTTGCTTTATTTTATTTTATTAATTTTTTTTTTTCGACCACCGCATTGTTTTCATTCAGTTTGAAAATTTTCAAGCCGTATCTTCATTTTTCTTTTTCATGCTTTTCATTTTTCGCCTGAAGCGACATCGAGAAAGTATCTCAAAAGTATTGAATAACTGTTTAACATTTTACTTTTTTACTGCATGAATTTTAAGTCTTAGTTCTTCTTAGTTTGTTTTACTTGTAGTTGAATGTAAAAGGTATTTCTTTAGAAAGATACTTTGATCTTCCTTTTTCACTGTTAAATTTAATTCTTGACCAATGCATATATATATATATATATATATATATATATATATATATGATTTTTTTAAATATTATTTTTACCTACAGACAGACATTAGTGTTTCATGCTTATACAATTTTTAGTGTAAGAAATGCTGGTTGAAGTAACCTTTGACTCCGCAGTTTAGTATTCAAATCCTAGGCCACCATCAACAAGGGAAAACAAAGAATATAAATTCTGTATTATGTTAAATGAGTAACCATATACAGTAAGCTTAGTTATAAGGTGTTCAACAGCAACGTCTGCAACGTCACGCTACGTATAAATTGACGGCTTGTTTATAAATTCTGTAGCGGCCCTATCCTTGTTTAAGTAGGCAATAACAATATTATTTTCAATATTTTACCTACACATTAATGTCTCATGCTTATGCAATCTTTAGTGTAGGAAACGATAATTACTACCGGTTGAAGGATTTGAACCCACTTGCAAAATCATATATACAAGGGTCGTTCCAAAAGTAAAGCCTCCTATTTTTTGTTTTTTAAGTTGAAGAACTACGAAGATGGGACGGGTACCATAAAAACGAGCGACCTTTTGTGCTCCAGAATTTATTTTTCTACATAGTCACCACCATTCTCAATGCACTTTTGCCAGGAATTCAATGACGTGTCTCTGCTTTTGACGCACGTCCATGACAGGTGTTGCTTTCTCAGAATCTCACACTGTCAATATTTGCAACAGAGATTAAACTTTAAGATTATGAATACACAAGTTCAGTAATCATAAAAATGCAATTTGCAATCCACTCTGATCCATTTTGGCAGAATAAAAAATAGGAGGCATTTCTTTTAGGAACGCCCCTTAGTTTTCTAATCAAATACCAGTGCTAATTATTTGCTATTGAAATTAGTATACTTTAAAACATTTCTTTGATTTAAAAAAAAGAAAAGATAAAATTCCTTTCCTTATTTCTCATTTTTTAAAAAAAATAATTTCTTATAATTATTTCATTAGATTTTTTTTTTTTATGATTAAAAATATTCCAAAAACTAAATTCGTTCTTGAATCATGAAAAATTTTAAATGTCTGAAAATGAAAAAAAAAACAAAACAAAAACAAACAAAAAACAAATTGGTACATATTTTAGAAGCTTTTATTTCATCTTACAATAAGTAAATGCAAAATAAACCACTTTGACATGTAAATGATTAAATGATTTCCACAGCCATTATAAAATATCTACTGAATTTGAAACTTGTTTAACATAAAAACAGTCTTTATATTGTCTAATTATTGAATAAAAATATCCAGCCATTTCTTTCTTTTCTATAAAAATATCATAAATATATTAATAATGAAATTATACCTATACATTAAATGCAGTTGTAAAGCAAACATCCCTGCATAAACCTGTACTTGTTATTAGAACTACATTACAACAAAAATTAGAGCTTTATTACCTCATATTGTGTTTTATAGATAGATATTCTGTGTCTTTTAGATCTAATGATCATTTTTCCCACAATTCTAATAAGTATGTGAAAGGTTGAATGTAAAATAAATAGAACCATTCCAAAAGGCATCTTGTTTGAGGCTCTGTACTTCTATAACTTTCAACTATTAAAGAAAGCTGGACCACCCGCGACCCGTTCGGTAAATATTTGTTGGGTCTCAATTTTAACACTTTCATTTGCTTTAAAACGGTTTTTATATATATAACTGCACGCCTGTGGAATTGTCTTCCGTTTTCCTGCTTTCCGGCTGACTACAATATGGTTGTGTTCAAGTCTAACGTAAATAAGTTCTTGATGAGCCGTTCCATATAAGTTATCAACTTTACCAAATTTTCATTACTAATGATTACTATAATATCCAATTTCTACTGTACACTCTTTAACCCTTATCCTTGAGTGGCCTCTTGGCCTTGATAATGTGGTGATGCCTATGTAAAAAAAAAAAAAATTAAAATTAAAAAATGGAACTTCACTTCTCCATGGTTTGATGTTTTTTTTCTGGAACTGTTATTTTACTCTGGACATTTATAATTCTATTTTCTTATGGATTACCGATGGATTTTCAATGGACCCATTCCGTATTTTTCCTGTTCTGAATTTTACCGCCCTTCACATTAAACTTTTACCATACCTTTTTTTCCCTTTTTCCAGTTTCTTGCTTTCTTAATCTCATAAACTGTCACTAACTGTTAAATAACTTTTTTTGATACAAGTATGATTAATTTCGTATTGTTTATTTCCTTTAATGCATTAACCTGCAAAATTTATTGTATATTTTGCAAACCTTTTTCCCTCTGATGAGAAGATTTGCATTCTTCAAAACTCCATGGAATTAGGTGTTTCTTGTTTATTTGAACTCCTTATCGGATAATTAAAATTGTATATACTTTCTTTACAAGTTTGTTTTTTTGTAAAATTTGAATAAATTTTTAATAACAAGATTTTAAATTATATATATATATATATATATATATATATATATATTTATTATTATATAATTTCTTTAGCAATCTTTTTATAAGAGTTATATGTCATAATAAACTCTTTCTCTCTCTCTCTCTCTCTCTCTCTCTCTCTCTCTCTTTCCCCTTCTCTTATTATTTATATCATTCTATGCCTCTTACCACTTCTCTTTTTTTTGTTCTTTATTTACATTATTTATTCACCCTTTCCTCTGACCAGCTGAATTCATGTGCAATTGAAGTGTACACAATGACATGCAAAATAGGTTTCAGTCGTATATATTTAAGGAAAAATAAAGAAAATTGAAGACCTGACTTTATATTGCAATTTGACTTTGAAAGTTTATTAACATTTTGGAAAAATGATCAACAGATTCAATAGACACACAGCGTTTATCTTATCCAACGAAATCTAATTATAAGAACATATGCTGTTTAATTAAAACTATAAATACATACATTTTATATGTTCACTTTATTGTCTTAGTGAATGCTAATTGTCATTAATCTGCATGTTAATTCGTAAAAACAACAAAAAAAAGAGCAGATTATAAATGTTTATTAAAATTTAGTATTATTAGACTAATTAGTGATATTAATAATAATATTCAACCCGAAGTTTGTGCAAAATTACATTTTATTCTCCTTGTAAATGTTTGTTCAATACATTTATATAATAGATGTATACAACATAAAACATGTATAAAACATTCCCAGTCCACTTTGTCCTGTAATGAATCGTGGACAAAGTAATGTTTGTTTTTTCTTGATAAAATGCAAAACACTGTTTGCACAATTGTTTCTTGGGAGCAGTATTGTTTTTCAATTTATGAAAACATAAAGTGAAATTACTATAAATTAAATGAATCCAAATCACCAGAGACTAGACCATTCGTGTATTGATCTTTTCCCTGTTTATTGCAGATAAAGCTGGTCCTGTGCATTTCTAGGAGGTCCAACCTCTCCCAGGCTTTGCCTTCTCTCTTTGAGAAGGGGTTAGCTTATTGCTAATTGTATGAGGCGCCTCTACCGGGGAATGCCAAACAGGCTGCCCAGGTACCCTTTTGCAGGGTCAGAGTGCTTCTTCTTTGGAGCGATGACTTTTAAATCCCACTGTCTGACCCTTATATCACGTTTCTCACTGTGGGAAAGGAATAAATATCTTCAATACAAGATATCTGAAATTTGTTCTAGGATTAGTTTGATAATTTCAACTCTCCAATAAGAATTTTACTTTGTTTTTTTAACTTTAGAATTTGATTACATATTTTGCGATTATTAACAAAAATATTTTTTCCCTTTTGATGTCTAATTATTTTCTATTTCAAACATAATTATCATGCATAAACAAATGGCAAAAACATTCTTAAGTTAAAAATTGCTTTAATTTTCATAGTCAATTAGAACTGTAAAGACAAAGTATTATATGACTAGATATTTAAAATATTTATTTGAACGAAATTGTACAAATAATTAGAATGTTTTTTTGTTTTTTTTTACAATTCCTAACATTAAGCTTGTCATTGAAATTAGGATTGAATAAAGCAATGAAAGAAATATGTGTTAGGAGTAGCATGAATATTTTTTTCTGAAAGTAAGCTACAAGAAATGTTCATGTTTCCTTCTCAAATAAAATCATCAAAATATAAGTTAGGTGTGTGTGTGTGTGTATATATATATATATATATATATATATATATATATATATATATATGCACACACACACACACACAAACAGAGGATAGAACGTTAAAGTTGTCACCCTAAAGAAAACAACACTACAGTTTTATTTTAAAACTTTTAAGAAAACCAATTCAGGTAACTTGATTATGTAGTAGAGCTGACATCTATTCAATATAGCCACCTTTAGTCTCAAACACAGCCTCTATATAGGTCAGAAACTGGGAGTATGCCTTTTCCACAATTGACGGTGGGAGCTTGGTGAATAATTAACGGATGGCAGCAATCAGGTTGGCTTTAGTGTTGTTGTGGGAGATCATGTTGGTGATGTTCCTGACGTATGACCAAATGAAGTAGTCAACCCTATATATATATATATATATATATATATATATATATATATATATATATAATTCACTCTGAAACTAACCAATCATTATGGATTTTGGACCACTTCTATTAAGTGAAAAGGTGAGTAATGTGGTTCAACACACATCACTCAATAAGTTTAGAGCCTGACACATAGATTGTTTCACTAATTATAAAAAAAATTCATGTGATTTTTATAAAGCATTTACCTTCAAATGGCATGTGTCAAAATTTGAGCCCAATCAGATTCTTAGTTCACAAATTAGTTACTTAAGTGAAGCTATTGCTGAAAATTGTCAAAATAGTGGAAGAATCTAAATTTCGAGAATTAATAAAGCATTGCTTTCTGATGGGAAACGATACTGTTCAAGCAAAGCAAATTGAGAAGTGTTATTCAGACTCTGCACCATTGGAAACAATGGTTAAGAGGAGGAATGCTGAATGTAAATGTGGTCATACAAACACACTCAATGCTCAAATGCCTAAATCTGCCAGTTGTCTAAGAAAATTTTTTTTAAAAAGTCCACAAACTTGTTTTGGCCAATCGTAAATTGTAGTTGCGTGAGAGAGTAAGGGAATTGAAGATATCAAAAAAAAAAGTGTATTCACCATTTTTGCATGAGTATTTATCAAGAAAACTACATTCAAAGTGAGTGCTATGTTTGCTCACAGTCAGTCAAAACAACACTGCATTGACAATTCAGAGCATTGTGTACAACTGTTTCAGTACAACAAAAGAAGTTTTTTGCATAGATATGTAAGATTGAATGAAACTTGGATCACAAATTCACTCTGGAGTCAAATCAGTTGTCGGCTGAGTTGACAGTAGCAGGTGAAAGCTGTCCAAAGCAATTAAAGACACAAACAGGCAAGGTTTTGGCTTCCATATTTTAGAATGTGCAAGGAATTTTATTCATAGATTATCTTGAGAAAAGAAGGAATAGCGAATGTTATATAGCATTATTGATGTGTTTGAAAGAAGAAATCTTTAAAAATAAAAAACGTTCACAAAGGAAGAGAATAATGCTCTTTCACCAAGACAACACAGTATGTCATAAGTTAATCACAATGGATGACAACTACATGAATTTCGCTTTGAATTGCTTTTGCATTTAGACTATTCTCAAGATCTGGTCTCCTGCGATTACTAGCTATTTACAAACCTCAAAAGAATGTTCCAGAGAAATATATTTGGCTCCAATAAAAATGTAAACTGAGACAAATCATTCTATAAAAATGGCATCAAACTGTTGGAATTAGTGTCTCACCTTAGGAGACTATATTGAATAAAGTCGAATTTTGCCTAAAAGTTCCTATTTTAGATCTGGAATTTATTGCATGACATTTAGTTTAATTTTATGCAAAAGGGGCAAAGGAGTGGAAGCCCTTTGTGAAAATTCAGTAACCTCCATTTTTTTTTTTTTTTTTTTTTTTTTGTGAAATTTTAATATGTATTAGGCATCGATTAATAAATATTTCCTAAACTTTAATTTGTTGGATTATTTTAAAACGTTTTTAAAAGATATATATAGGCACAACCTTCCATTTGTAAGTTCAAATATATTTTAGATCTGTATTGATTTTGATTCACAGTCATTAGACACATATATACAGCATAATCACGTTGAAACACAGGTTCTCATTAAACCACCGAAGTTAAGCAACATTGAGCCTAGTTAATACCAGATGAGTGACCAATTTGGGAATACCATGTGCTGTATGTAAGAGGACGTTGACACCTCCCTGCAAGAGTTGCAAAAACCTAATGTTGTCATACATGCGACTTGTGAATGTCATGCTCCTATAAAATTTCCTCCTTCAAAGTAAGCCGGTTGAACCCACTTAGGATTAGTGCCACCATTTCATGTAATTAGACATAATTAAGCAAAATTTACACTTAAATTTTAGATATTTTTTTAGAATAAAAATCAAATAATAGATTTTGATCAAAATTGGAATAAAGATGTTAGACATAAGGCTTAGTATCATTACTAGGGCTATGACAACAGAATATTCTATTCATTGTTTTGACTTTCAAGTATATATCTGACACAGGCGCCGTTAATCAACCGAGAACCACATCACTCTATATAAAAGCATATAAGATATCAACGGATACACACTCGAGAGTCAAAACAATGAAAAGAATATGCTGTTGTCCTAGCCCTAATCGTTACTAATGATTTACTGTGTGGATTTAAATTTTTATAATATAAAAGTGATACAAAACTGTCCTGTTCTGGGAAGTCATTTTACCCTCCTCCCAAGTAGATATTCTTTGTGTGTGTTAGTCTCAAGTACTTAATTATATTCTTAGTATTAAGAGTAACTTAAGACTTCCATTCTGTCATGGCTGACAGAACGAGAGCAATCTACTACCAGAGATTAAATAAAGGGTTTATTTCAAAATCTCGTACAGATTCCTAAATTTAACAAGATGTAACTGAAGAAGGTCAAAGGTTACATTGATCGAACCGTGAGAATAACATTCAAGATGAGAACAGTAATTCAATTAATGCAAATTATTTCATCTAAAATATTCCTAGACATTGTTTACACAGGTCTTTATAAGCTTACAATATATACATAAAAAAATGTACTTGGAAAACAAAGGGTTAATTTTTGTGAAGTAAACCTATAAAACGTTTATTTCACAAGTAAATTTGTTTTCACAACCCATCAAATAATGTACATATTGATGTTAACGTTTAGCATTTATTGTACAGCAAATAAACATTAAGTGATTTAGTGTTTAGTTTTTTTTTTGTTGGTGAGGTCGATATTATTTTATTTCATTTTTCAACTAACGTTTAAATTTAATTTCCTAAAATAGGAAGGAAATTTCTTATTTATTTATTTTTCATGTAAATGTCACGTAGAACGTTTCTTTCTAGATTTCATTCATTTGCTTGCTTGGCAATATTATTTTGCACATAGATACATTTTCTCTTTTGCATGAAAAAAAATTTGAAAGTTGTGCATAATCCCCGTAATTTTTGGTTATTTTTTTTCTGTATTTTGTTTCACTGTCAAAATAGTAAGCATAAAAAATGGCTGTGACTTGACAAAATTTTCCTAATTTTATGATATATTTTTTATAATCTCTTTTTCTTTTTTCTTTTTCTTTTTTTAATAAAAGACAGAAATTGTCTATTAGTATTATTTGGATTCTTTGGGCTACTGTTCTCATTTTGAGTGTCATTTTCACAACGTTTCAATCAATGTAATCTCTAACCTTCTTCAGGTCTTGTTGAACATCCAGAATGTTTCTGTCAAACTCGGGAATTTGGATAGAATTACAAACGGAACCCTTTATTTACTTCACGGGAGTAGCATGCTCTTATTTCACCAGCCATGATTGGATAAAGGTCCTAAGTAATTCACAATTGTATTTTTCAGCCACCCACACTGAGAATTGAACCTTCAACCTTCAGGAGAATATCACTTTTACAATTGATTTGCAGACCGCAAGGACCCAGGGTGCAGTGATTAGAGTACTTGGAAAAATCAATTGTAAAAGTGACTTTCTCCTGAAAGTTGAAGGTTCAATTCTCAGTGTGGGCGACTGAAAAAATACAAATGCGAATTACTTAGGACCTCTATCCAGTCATGGCTGACAGAATGAGAGCATGCTACCCCTGCAGAGTAAATAAAGGGTTCTGTTCGAAATTTTGTCCAAATTCCAGAGTTCAACAAAAACATTTCCGAATTCAACAAGATACACCTGAAGAAGGTTGGAGGTTACATCAATCGAAACATTGTGAAAATGACACTCATGATGAGAACAGTAGTCTGAAGAATCCAAATAATACGAATAACCAATCCTTATCTAAAAAATTCAGAAACGGAAATTGTTGTATTCATTTTTAACATTTTCCTTATTCAGTGCAGATCACCATGGAAATCATAAAATAATCCTACTTGGAGAAATACGTTTGGCAATAACAGAAATTTAGACTATTATGCTGCCTCTCTTGGCATTGATAGATTTTCAATCTAATCACTGGATCCTGACTTCAGAGCCAACCAAGCTTCAACCTCTGTCGCATTGCCAGTGTTGCATTCCTGTGTTTGTTTTACTAGTAATTACCCGAATGTGCTCCAGTGAACTTGCTCAATTTATATCCCCTCAATGAAAACACTCCTGACCCACCTAGCACAATTTCATATCACTATAAAGGTCCCTAAATGATAGAAGAATTTTTACTTTGACAGTTTCTTTCTTCAGACCGTTTGCCTTTGGAATTCTCTTCCTGTTTCTCCAACTATACCAACATGCAGAAATTTAAACGCGATGTAAACAAACCTCTTGCTGCCCAATTCTTCACCCAGGTTGCCCCCTCCCCAATATATATGGTTCCTATCACAGTAGCATTTTACACTTTAGTAGTAATATGCCTTGTTTAGGATGGGGAAAATATCAAAACTTAAAGAAGACTATTTTCGCTGTATACAAAATGTTTTTTTTTTGTTTTGTTTTTTGTTTAATTTAATTTATGGTTCAATTTCACTTATAAAAACAACAACAACAACAACAACAACAACAACAAAAATTTAAATGTTATACACCAGGGCGTCTCCAAACTATGGCCTGTGGGCCAGATCCGACCCACCAACGTTTTTAATTGTGGCGCTCTTATGGAAAATATAAAAATATTCAGGAAAAGTTTGTTTGTTTTTTTTTTTAAATGGAAATGTGTGAAAATAATGTTAGTGTTTTTCTTTTTGTTCAGAAAATGATTAAATGAGGTTTTAGAAAATCAGCTTTACTAGAAAGCAAAGATAATGAGCAAAACCATATAAAACGCCCGGGCCATTTAAAAAAAATTTTTTTTGCCGGCGTAGCTCAAAAAGTCAGCAATATGTGTCCCCCCCCCTCCCCATTCGAAAACTTTGATGACTTCTGATATACACTAATCCTGCTATTACAAGTTCTTTATCATAGGGATTTATAAAACCTTCCCTTATAACTAGAGGATTTTTATGGCTTTAAAGTTCAGGATAATTTGATAAACTTGGCATAAATCAGTGCTGATAGTATACAAGTTTTTTTTTTTTTTTTTTTCTTCAGTCTATTTTAAAAAGATCAATTTGGTGGAGAGATTTTCTTTTAAAATAGAAACTTATTTATATCTACTTAAATATATGTTTAATGAGGATTGTTGTCTACGGCTGTCTTTCATGGGCCTGGAGTGAAGCTCTTTTGAGTTTAATATTTCTTAGAATTTAGATACATTCATAGAAGAGGCAGCTATTCATTTAACTTAAAATTCACTTTACTGAATATCCATTTTCTTAGCTAGAAGTTGCATCTGGCTGGATCATCTGTGTGTGCAAGGTATAATCATGGTAACACACCAGTTTTCGTTTAAATGATGTTGATGGGTGAACATTTGGTTGCCGAATGTGGAGTGGGGGATGATGGTGAAACCTCCCTGCAAAAACTCACATTGTCATTTCCATTGACTGGGATATACATGCAACTGGACATTACTAGAAATTGCCTTCATTAAAGGAAGCTTTCTCAACCTACCCAGGGTTAATATTGCATCAGATACCATCCCTATAAAGATATCTAAACTCTCCTATTTCTGTAGACTTTACATGTTATCATTTCACTGTTTTCAGAAACTAAAGTCTAACTACAGACCTGTCCTATCACTTTTTCCTTAAGTGACACTCCTTCCTACGGTTCCTGAACTGAAAGCTGAACATTTTTGTTCGGTATTATAACTGCATTATCTGGGGTCTTCCCTTTTTTTTTTTTTCTGATCAGTTTCTTTAGGCTGAGAATGGGGAATCCTACTGGATGTCTGACATTCATATGCTATCTCATATATTCTAACAGAGAAATCTTTTTTAGATTCTAATTGTTCCTTAAAGTGCAATTGTTTAAATCTCTCTTGCACTTGGTTCACTGGGTAGTTTTTTAAGTTTACAAATGTTGTTTTTTGAAATTCTTTCTCAGGAGTCTGTTTGCTCCTTCCTAAATTCCAGTTTCTTTTTATTTCGTACATAAGACTTTGGTATTTTGTTATCTTTTCCCTCTCAGCTATGCTTGACCCAGCATCATTTGGGACATAAACTTCTACTAAGGTTGCTTCTTTCTCCTTCTTGTCCCATATCACTATGTTAGATTTAATAGCTCTGTTTTCAAGGTACGTAGCTGTATGAATTGCATTATCATACTGCATCACTTATTTCCAACAGGGCTTAAGCTTGAGTATTGATATGATCTGACAAGTGTAACCGGTTTTATAGTATAATTAAGGTCATGGTCATGGTTGCGGTATTCACCCTGGGTCGGTTGGACCGGCTCTTTCCAACAAGTTTACCACGTCTCTTGGATCGTTGTGCCTGGTCAGTCAGTGATGAACTTGTTAGAAAGAACCAGCCCAACCAACCCAGGGTGAATGCCACAACTATGACTATAACATCAATTACACTATAAAACCTGTTGCGTTTGTTAATCATATCAATACTTCAGAAGTATATTACTGCTGCTCTGTTATTGTTTGACTACGTGTGTGTGTGTGTATGATAGAAAAGAAGGTGAAAAAGGTTTATTCAGATTGTGAATTTTATGTTGTAATCTAATTTGAAAATTTTTATAAGAAATGATTGTCTTTGAGCAAAAGAAAGATGCATTTTACAACTCATCTATTATATAAAGGCCAGTTGTTTGTATGTGTATGTATGTGTATATTTAAAACTCAAAAACGACAAAACAAATACCTGCAAGTTAGGTATTTTCTTGATTGGCATTGCCCTGAATGAATAATATCTCAAATTTAGAGATAGACTTATTCTTTTTTTTTTTCCACCATAAACTGGTGCATATTTCATCAGGTGTGTTGGTTTTCCAGACAGATGTTGTATTAATTAAAAGGGAGTAATCCTGATTTTTTTTTTTTCTTATCAAGGAGTTAATTCCCTTATGCCGAGTAATTCCTTGAGAAATCTGTAAAAACGTATTGTTTATGTATGAATATCCAGAGAGAAAAATAGGTTGGGGAGAAAAAAAAAAAAAGAAACAAACACAAATAATAAAAAGAAAGATGAAAGTTAAGATCTTAGGGTTCTGATTTCAACATAAAAGACAATTACAAAAAAACATTAGATCATTTCTTCCAATTCAATACACCATAAAGTAAAGTAAAAGAAATGCGATCAAGCAAACAAGTGCAAAATAACATAAGACAACAAAGTTGGATATTCAAATATAAATATTTATTTACATAAATACAAAAAGAAATATAACACAAAAGATCAAAATCTAATATAGGAAAAGGCACTTAAAGAACATATCTAGCCGACGAGCAAAGAATACACATACATTTATATATATATATAAGTAGAAAAAGTCAAGATATTGTATAATCAAATTTACAACATTTTATTCAAAACAGGGAATACGAAATAAAGGTGAAAGGTTTCTTATTTCATGGAGTTTCAAAGATAGGATCTTCTCCTCAGAGGAAAAAATTAGCAAACAGTAGGTATAGATAAGTATCTATTTTTGCTGGTTAGCTCAATTTTTGAAAATATTTGAGAAAGAAAATTGAAAGAAAAGTATAAGATAAAATGAAAGGAAATACTCAGAAATGTCCAATATGTATGGTTGTAAATATCCAGTGATATTCAAAAGTTCCCAATAGGTAGCAGCAATTATTGAGTTCGAATAGAGTTCTGTAAGAGATTCTTTAGAATCTCTTTAAAAAATATCCGGGGTTAGAGAAGGAATAAATAGTTTATGTCAAAAAATCCTGTAGTGAAATGCAGGGGTGAAATCCAATCCATGGAACTAATAGTTCTTGTGGAGAGAGGCATATGAGTATTTAAAAAAAAAAAATATATAGGGTTCAAATGGAAAAGAATTAAAAAGTAGAGAACTAGATTTGAAGTGGGACACTTGGAAAAATAACCTTCCATGGCAAAGGCAAATCGGAAAATAACAAAAGAATGAAACTTGGGAGAGAAAGTTTATAAGGTCAAACCAAGGAGAGGGGTATTTTACTATCACCATGTTGATGTATGTACTAATTATGCAATTAAATGGGGCAGAGACGAAGGGTTAGAGAAGGAGGGGAGGTTAAGTAAGGGGAAGAGGAAGGAGAAAAGCCTCAAGTTGGGGGTGTCAGGTTACTTGGTCTAAGAGAAAGATATCTTGAAATAAGGAAGAAAACGGTAAAAAATAAATAAATAGATTCAGAAAGATGTATAATTAAAAAACTATGTATACATTGGTAAAGAATTTTAGATAAAGATAATATTGAAAAATAAGCCATGTATGAAAGAACTGTTAAAATTGATAAAACAAAATTAGCGAGAAAGTAAAAATGTAAGACATTCAAACTTATATGTATTTAGTTAGAGAATAAAGTGGGACAAATGAAATATGCTGGTCTCGAGGGAGTTGTAGAGCACCCCTTCCTCTACAACTCTCTCAAAATGAGCGATGGATTTAAGTGAAAATAAATTTAAGTGAAGATATAGAGGGATAGATGGTAATCAACATTAAAATGCTGTTCAGGAGGAGAGAATTGAAAAAGTAAGAGTTGGGGAGTAACAAAATATAGAAGAAAAACAAATAATTAAATTTTTTTTTTTTAGAATAGAGTGGTAGAAAATAAAGTAGTATAGAATAAAAAGGCATAGAAGAGAATAATGTATAGCCGAAGAGGAAGATAGTATCAAGGCACTAAGTTGGGAGTTCTTTAGGGCTAAAGGCATAAGGGGGGGGGGAAATGCAAAGGATGGCGCATTAGAAGGATATAAAAGGAATTGGAGTTAAATGATTATTGTTTAATTAAAATGATGTAAGGTCAAAAACTAGATAAAAGTATTTAAGAATGGTAGATAGTAGAGAAAAGGGAATTATAGGTAAAAATGAAATTACAGGTCAGAGTGATATAAGAACTATCAGCTAATAACTCGAAGGTGAAGTGAAAGTGGTGGTGGAAATAGTTATGTAATTTCGAATTGGCTATACTTGTATCTTTTCCTATGTTTGCAGCTTGAAATTAATTCGTTTTTAGAATTAATGATGTTAATACTTTCAGATAAGGTGATAATGCTTACAGCTTCAGATATACAGAGCTGGCAAAACTTAGCGCCAAGAGTGTAGGATTTAGATTTTTTAAATATTGACCATTTAATGGAGAAACTTATGTTTTTAGACCTAAGAATTTTTATTAATGTAGAAAGTATTGTACCCTTATTGTTATCAATGTTATCCTCATTAAATGAATGGAGGTTGAGCCAATGTACGTATGGGTTTTAGGTGTTATTCGTTGAATGTTAATTGCATTACTACTATTAAAGTTAGGTAAAGAAAGTATGCTAGAATTAGTGTGGTTATGGATATTTCAGGCTTGGGTAGTGGTTGTAGAAGTTGGCAATATATCAGAGAATTTATGGGGTGGTTAACATAGTTACTATTATCGTTAGCAATTGAGGAGAACGAAATATAGAAGAAAAACAAATAATTCAATTCTTGCTAAAAATGAGTTTTGAGAGTTTACTTGAAGAGTTGAATTAAGGTTAACGACAATATAAAAATATGTACTATTGCATATAGATTTATTCATTTATTCAATTTGAATGATACATCAATTAGGGGTGTAGGATAAGTAAAACTCTTTATACCATAGTATTTCAAAGCCTAATGCTTCTCATCAAACAATATATATATATATATATATATATATATATATATATATATGTATGTAATCAATAAAATAAGAAAGCAACAATATAAAAATACATACTATTGCATATAGATTTTTTCGTTTATTCAATAAGGATGATACATCAATTAGGGGTGTAGGATAAGTAAAACTCTTTATACCATGGTATTCCAAAGCCTAATACTTATATATATATATATATATATATATATATATATCATTTTAGAGAGAAAGTGGGGTTTCAACTAAAAATACACCGGTGGACAATTTTTAAGGTAATCTACATTAGAGTTCAAAATATAATAAAGTTCTCTCCATAAGAATGATGGTAAAATGAATAGAATTAATGAGTGACATAAAAGCGAGTCCGATGAATATAGGACACAGCGGTTGAGTTTTGGATAGCAGGGTAGTTGCTACACAATCTTCCTCCAAGATCACAAATCAGGATATCAGGAGTATGAAATAATGACAGTAGTTAATACGTGAACCAAATTTATTTTTCTTTCATTTTTACTCTCTTTAGAATTTAATGTTGACCAGCTAAAGGTAACAAAAGAAATAGAAAGAAAAGAAAAAGGGCAAAGCAAGACCTTTTTTTTATCTTCTTTTTCACTAATGAATAACAACAAAAAAACATCTGTTATTAAATTAGAACCCTCTGATTTAGATGACAGTATTAAAACTTTCACAGGCATAAAACTCCTGCCTTCTATGAATTATGACTAATAAGTAAAATATTGATCAGAATTAAATATAAAAATCGATGAAATCGATTGGAAATATTTATTTGTTTGTTTTTTTAACAACACTGGTCGGTATTTGCTGTAATACTGGTCAGTATTTGCGGGAAGAAAAATTGTTTTTTTTTCTACGTAAATTGTAGTAAAAACATTTTTTTTAAATTATGAGAGGTGGAGATGACTTTACTTTATATAAATTATATTTTATATGAATTGGAAGATTTTCAGTATTACAGGTCTTTTGAATGGTAGTTTTCAATCATCAAAACATCGAACTTTGCTTTTAGAATACTATACAAAATGCTAATTGACTTTTGAGTAAGTTTAAAAACTATTTGAGGAATATTGAAGATAAAGGAAGTGAACATCCTTATTTCGAAAAATTTGATTCAATACATTAAAAGGTGAATTCTATTCTAATCATTTATCACTACGAATAACTCTTTCCGGAAGATGGTTGTGCCCCCCCCCTCTCCCCTCAATGTCTATTCTAATGTAAATTTATCACTTTGGAATAACTCTTTCCAGAAGTCTACAAAATGTTATCTCCCCTCTTAATGTTTATGAATAAGTAAAAAAAATATCGATTCTTCTTTGTAGTGAAATTCGGAAAATGAAATATTGAATTTAATTTGAAACCAATGGCATCTACTGAATTGTCATGTTGCAGCAATGAACATATCTAAAAATTACGAAAAACGATAATGTTGAAAATTAATTATTAATGAAAATAGTTTTTGAAGACAATTAGTGAAAATTAAGTTTTGCTAAATTGGCCAATAATTTTCAGAAAATATTTACGCCCCCCCCCCTTTTGTTAGAATTGGACCTCTTCATTTTCTTTATTTGCAAAACTTAATTTTTGCTTGTCTTCAAAAAACTGTTTTCATTAATAATTAATTTTCTACCTTATCGTTTTCTGTAATTTTTGGATATGTTCATTACTGTGACGTGACAATTCAGTAGATACCATTGACTTAACTCGAAATTCAATATTTCAATTTCGCTACAATAATAGAAGAATCAAAACATTTTTATCTTTTGTTATGCGCATTAGTAATAGTTGTCCAAGTTGTTTTTCTGTTGCACATATTCGAATTGCATGCATCAATGTATTGTTGAAATTGGTAAGCACTTTTTTAAAAATGTAATTACATGTCAGTATTATTTACTTCCTTAAACTTTGTCTTTGAGAGATTTTTTCTTGCTAAAATGCCATAATTAATTTACATTCACGTTTATACTCTATTTTAATATAAAGAAAAGAATGGAGGGAATATGTCAAAGGTTTTACACATTTTTAACTTTGTTATTAAGAGGATTAAGTAGTTTTATAGCTCTATTAAGATATTAATAATTTTTTAAACTAAAGGTCGTCAAACATTTGTTTTGCTTTCTGTTAAGTATAACACAGGTATAAATTATGATGTTCTGAATATATTTTTTTTATATTTGGTGGTTGAAATATATTTTTATGAACTTTTAAATATAACTTGTATTTTAGCAAATGGTGAATTTTGTATTTGTTTTGTTAAAATTAAAGTTGTAACTTTTTTTAAATCCAAATTCGTTTTGTTTTTAAAACTTGTGAAAAATTAAGCCTTTTGAATTAAAAAAAATTTATTTCCATTAATTGTTTACATTTGAGAAATTTTTAATCCAATTTGAAAATTATCATGAAATTTCTTTGTTTCCAAAATATATTATAAATATTTTCAGATTTGAAAAGTTTTTAATTTTTTTAATATAATTTTGTTTTGTGTCTATTATATTACAGGAAATCATCTTTTTGTCTTTTATTTCTTTTATTTTTCTTACCAGTATTTTTTTTTTTTTTGTGCTGGTCATTCTGCTCTTAGATTAACTTTGGATCAATGTCCATATTAACTTAGTTATGTGACAAGGTTCCCAAGTGGGCACATATTATTTATAAATTCAAACTGTTTAATTTATATTAAAAAAAAATATTGTAAATCTTGTAATTTTCACAAGTAAGGAAGGATTTTTTTTTCAAGATTTTAGATTCAAAAAATATTTTTGTGAATATAAAATTTATTGGTCACACTTACTTGTAAATTTTCATTAAAAATTATTTTGAAACAACTTTATAAGTATTCAATTTATATTCATTTACAATCAGATTTATTTTCCTCTTTGAAATACGTAATTCATTATGAAATATTTACTTAACTCCACAACTTTGCCATGGCATCATCTCAAGAACAACTTATGGTATACTTTTCAGTTTGTTGTTGTTGTTGTTGTTGTTTATTATTATTATTATTATTATTATTATTATTATTATTATTATTATTATTACTACAACAACAACAACAACAACAACAACATTCACAGAAATGAATATTTAAAAATATAAATTTTTATTTTAATGGGATATAGTGCTAGGTAATTAATTTCAATTTATTTCATTTTATAAATAAGAATTTGAAACGGATTTTTTTTTACAATCAGAAATTTTAATATTTTAAAACTTTATTCTCATTCCAGAAATTGATAATTTCTTATTTTAATTCTCCATAATACTTCTTTTTATTGTTTTATTTCTTGTTTTAAAAATTTGTTTATATATTATTTGATACTGAATTATGCTTATTCTCATTGTAACGTTTTTTTTGTTGTTTTTTTAAATGTACAAATACTGTTTATTTTGTTTATATTTTATATCATATACAATTACTATTCAAATATGTGTCTTGTCTTTATTTGGTATAGAGTAAATGAATTTTATAATTTTAACTTCAAATTAATACATTTAGCAATTTTTTAAAACTTTTTGTGCCCATAAATTTATTAAGTTCCAATCTATTTCTCCTTTTTTGTAATTTTGTAAAAATATAAAAATTTATCATACTAGACATGTTTGTGTCATGTGATATACCACATTTTATTTTCATTATCCATTTTTTTCCTCAGAAGGAGAAAGTGTTCAGTGTTGAAAATAATAATATAAATGTTATATTCTGTATTTTTTTAACGTTTTTGCTTGAATAAAAATACTAATATATATAATATAAAAACTCAGTAGCTACTAGATAACTTTTTTGTTTCAGCCTAACATGGCCTCTTCAAAAAATCTGGAATGTAACCAAGTACAATTTTTCTTTTTTTTTCTTTTTCACATTTACCGGAAACTTCTCATCAGACCAACAGCGGAAAGTAACTTTTTTATTCCCCCCTCGAACTGAAGCAAATACGAAAAGAAAAGGTACACATAAATTAAAAAGAAGAAAATCAAAAAATGCATAAAAAGGAAAAGCAAAAGATGAGAAAATGTAATATAAAAGAATTAGTTCTTGTAAAGTACACATTCAGTAGAAAAATTGTGTCATAAAAACAATGAAATAATGTTGAACTTTTTATTTAAAAGTTCAATGCAATAAATTTCAATACAAGAAAATTTCCATATCAGATTCTTTGAATCAGAAAAAAGTGAGTTTACAAAGCCAGTTTAAAAAAATGCAGACTAATTACAAATTAGTCTTTTTTCTCTTTTCCTCTCTAACTCTGGGTTAAATAGTATTTATACTCGTGATATTTCCTATAATGGATTATTCCAATCTTCTGTTTTATAGTAAGTTTTATTACCTTTGACTGTGTTAATAAACAAAAAAATGGAAACGAAAATGGTAAAAGTTGCATGAAAAAAAATGGGGTAGGGGCATAAAACAACATTGAGAGAGGGTCTAAGTAATAGACAGACACTTGTACAGTAAGTAAATTACAAATTACAGTTAATTAGAACAATTAAAATGGATTTTTTTTTATATAAAACTTAATCCCTAAATCACAGAGTATTTCAGTATGTATTTTGTGTGATTAAAATATAATAGAAAAAAATAAAGAAACCTTAAAGAAACAAATGTGGATTAATTTAGCTTTAGTATAATAAATTACCAATTTTATGTAATTGAATTCATTATGAAAATGAAAACCATGAAAAATTGAATTCACTGCTTTATTATTATTATTATTGCAATGAACATTTATTATCATGAACATTGTGATAAATCAGTGAATTAAATTACAAATATGACTCTGTTTTGAAAACCTGGGAGTGCTAAGTGCAAATTCAGTTCATTCCACAAAAAAAAACAAAAAAAAACGCTTTGCTTATTTAGATTGGCACTTATGGCAGCAATTAAAAAAAAAAACTAGAAAAGTCTATGATATATGTACCAGTCATGGAACAGGATAAAATATTCCAAAAATCATGTAATTTGGTCAAATAATTTTTTATTCAAGAAATTCAAATTTTATTCCATGTCAATGCAGGGGAAAAAGCAGCATCCATATTTCAAATTTCTTTTCTTTTCTTTTCTTTTCTTTTTTTTTTTTTTTTTTTAAGATAACGTCAGAAAGACAACCAAAAAGTATGATTTAAAACCAAAGAATAATTTATTAACATAGCATGTATTTAAAAAAAAAAAATATTTTTCACAACATAAAATTTTCAAATAATTAAAACATTATTTTAGAATGGACATTTTATACAAGTTAAAAACAAAATTTGAAGAATATTAAAATCGCTTTGGCCTTCACTTATCGGTAAAAGACAGCAAATTAGGTTTTTCGAAAAAAAAAAAAAAAAAAAAACTGTTTGATCAATTTTTGTGATTTTTAGAATATACTATCTCCATTCCATAACAAGTGAGTAAATGATAAAAGTTTTTCTCCATTTTTGCTTATCACTATAAGTGCCAATCTGAATAAGCACCACACTTTCACTAACACTTGACCATGTGTCTAACCTCCTGAAGAGGAGAGTAGAAAGTGGATCTTTCAGCAGCCACATGATTTTTGTTTCTCTTATTAGTCCTCACATTCCAGAAGCAATGTTTCTGACACAGAAGAATTACTGTTTTCTATGCCAGAATCTATTCCATCTAACATTTATTGTTGGCAAGTTTTTGACTTTGGAGTACTTTTTTTTTTTTTTTAACTCCTTACTTCAAGTGGCTTTATACCATATTTGGAGCGATTTCCATAAAAAAAAAACATTTTAATAAATCCTTATTAATTAATCTTAGATCCAATTTATTTCCAACTAAAATGATCTTCCTACAACAAAATTATATTTTAGGTTTTCACTTTTTTAAATGAACTGCAAAACATTAAATGATCACATCTTGGCATGATCTGATCTAAACTGAACTGTAATTCAGTTCAGTTTAGATCAGATCATGCCAAGACGTGATCATTTAATGTTTTGCGGTTGGATCTTTCAAATTCAATTTTTTTCTTTTCTGCGCAATATTAAAAAAATCTCTTTTGATTTGGGTTTTCCTTGTTTGATCGAGTTTTATGCATATGCTGACAATCTTGCAATTAGTACCAGGTCCACCCTGTGCTCCAATGGTCTCGTCAAGGTAACAAAACTTCTAAACAATTTCAGTAGCTTTGCCATCCAAATAAAACTTTCTCCATATCTGTTCTCATCCATTTTTATTATCTTAGCCTTCTTGCACACAAACTGGTTATCATACATGATTTATAGCAATCGATATTACATAAAACAATAGATGTATGTCTGTCTGTTTGAAAATATTTAACAGATAAACTCTTATACTGGTCACATAGCACTGAAATTAACAGGAAATAGCTATCATACACCAAGGATGATTTATAATGAGTAAAAATCTTATTTGGGTGTCTGAATAATGCATACAGACATATGTTGGTAAGTTGAAATACCCAAATTCAATTATTTTAATATTATAATTTCTTCAAATCATATAGTGTTAAATTTTTCTTACCTATCTCTTGATAGCTACATTGGTGGGAGACGTGGCTGGATTCTATCTGGTTAGAAAGATAACTGAATAATCAGAGTTTTTGATGTGGACCTTTCAAGAGACAGGAATGAGCTAATGGCATTCTTTCTCTTTCAGTTTTTGGAAAGGGAACTGGGTGTATGTGTAATAACTAGAGCTATGACAACAGCATATTCTTTTCATTGTTTTTACTTTCGAGTAGATATCCGACACAATTAGACATAATTAATCAACTGAGAATCACATCACTCTACATAAAACATAAGATATCAATGGATATATACTTGAGAATCAAAACAGGAAAAGAATATGCTGTTGTCATAGCCCTAGTAATAACCACGTAAAAATGATGCAACAACAATGTGGCATGATTAATAGATTTATTTAACAAGTTAACAAGTTAAGATGGAAATTATGACACTTTTAAACCACTGGATGTGAGTTGAAGGTGTGTGTCTGTCTTAAGATGTCATGGCAGATCCCCTATTACCTGTCCTTATTGCATCCAAGGGAAATAACTCTTGTTAGGTTGACCCTAACAGTGCCATTCAATTTTTTTTTTTGTAGTAGTTGCAAACATTGAATACACAAGCAATGCAATGGAATTACTGGTAGGTTGTTCTATATAAAGCCTATAAGTTATAAAGCTTATGTCATAACATGTACGTAACTCCCAGAAGACAAAATGTAGTTACATTTGTTTGACTTGTTGTGTGAAAATAATGGACATTTCTAAAGATTTGTTTCATAGTTGAAATCTATGAAAAAAACTTGCCAAACAATTAATTCTAAAAATTTACACTGTTTTCTAGAACGTTTTATGGCATCATCCTTTTAAACCGACCAGAACAATTCATTTTAAACAAGAAAGTAATTTTACACTGAGACTAATAAATCATAGAAGCGTAATTAATTAATAATTATTACCTCGTTCACTCTTTCATAATTTCAAAGGTGGCAAATGCCTTTATGTCCAGGTTCATTTAATACCATTTGCTTTGAGAGAATCTTGCTTAATTAGTCAATTTTCAAATGATAATTAATATAATTTTTTAATCTTCTTAGAAAAGTGAAAAAAAAAAAATCATGTTGTATTGAATCGATCTATTTTGAATGCATTTTTTTATGTTATTCTTTGTTTTGTTTTTGTTTTTTTGTCCATTTAATAAGGTAAATTCAAAAATGAAATAGATTCTTAGGCAATTTGCATTCCATGTTAAATGAATCTGCCAGTTTGATATATGACCTAATTAAGATTGCATCATTTGAATATTAATTATTGTTTGTTAATTGAGAGGAGAAAATGCATTTTAATTATCTGTCAAAGTTCATGCAGATTAATTGAATATTTTTGCTTTTATCACACACACACACGCACACACACACACACACACACACACACACACAGTAACCATGATTGTTTTGTAGAAACAATTTTGATAGAGAAGAAAAATAACAATGTGGTTCTTAAAAATACAAGGTGCCTTCAATAAGTTTCCAGACTTTTCGTATGAGCATTTTTATTAGTAGTACACACATTAAACTTTATTCACCTTCAAAACAATCTCCACTGGCTGCAATGCACTTGTTTTACTGTTCCAACAACTTCTGGAAGGCCCCATGGAAGTCCTCTTGTGTGAGCGTGTAAATGACCCTCTTTAATCTCTTCAGTTGTCTCATAACTACAACCTTTAAGTTTTTCCTTGAACTTAAGTCACAGAAAGCAAGATCTGTACTATAGGGAGGGTGGAGTACTCTCTTGATGCCCATCTTGGTCAAATAGTTTGTGACAAGGATGGAGTTATGGACTGCTGTATTTGCGCAAATCTTACGCATCTTCAGTTCCCACACTGACATCAAACTGTGCACTTATTATCTCTATAGATACACGACAGACCTTATCCATGAAATTCTTTATTTGGCTAATCAACTCTGGTGTTTTGATTTCTGTTACTACTCTCGCACTTATCATCTCTCACAAACTCCCTGCCTTCTTTGAATTTCTTATGCCACTCCAAAACTGATGCTCAATTCATGCAAGATGGTCCAAAAGCAATCTGAAGCATTCTATACATTTCTGTGGCATTTTTTCCAAATTTAAACCAGAATTTTATTGCATATCATTCTTATAAAGTGTCTTCGCATCCAGTTTGCATTTTTGAAATTCACCAGCTGTGACAATCAAGTTTTAGTAAGGTGTAGTCCAATTCCTGCTGTAGCTGTTCATTTGAACCTGAAATCATAAAAATTGGTCAGTCTACTCATAGGATGGATAACAATATATACTGAATTTTCAAGAGTCTATGATGATTTTAAATGTCTGTACAAAAATGTCTGGAAACATTTGAAGCACCACGTACCTTCATTCAATGTGTTCATTTAACGATACAGATGGCATTTCCAACTGAAGTGTTATAGGTTGACCCACTGACAAACCTGTTTACTTTTTTTTAACTACTAGTGGGTCATCATTTATCAAGGTCAAGAGTCACTCTTGGATAAGAAAGATTGAGACAGAATGATTGTCAGCTGAAAGGTGGGGAACACTATGAGAGTGCTAACATTAATCAATGGAATGAACTGCATTTGATTACTTACGGGGTGGTTTATTAGAAAAAATGATTTGAAGATGATCAAGTTGTAATCAGCAGGGAAGTAGTCACTCGGTATTGTGTTCCATATATGATAATCCCTTGCAAAGAAACTCTGTCTATGAAAGTTCTGCTTGACACAAGGCATATAAAAGTAGAAGGGGAAAGTCTTTTTTTCTGTTGTGGTAACTAGACAAGTTCTTACAATGGATGTCTTATAAGGAGGAACTCAAAGATTGAAACTCATTGGAGCACCTCCCATTGACGTAATGATAGAGAAAAACTGGGAATGTCTCCTCCATGAGAAAAAGGTTGTAGGAAAAGAGAAGAGATAATCTCTTCATTAGATTCCAAAGTCGATTTCCTGCTTTGTCAAAGCAGGGAAGAATCTTTTAATACATGAGGATTTGCTAAGAATTTTCAAACCAGAAATGATTTTATATTCAACATTTTAAATGTTTCTAAATTGCTTTCAAATTTTGAAAGGGTCACAAAGAAATTCATCCATTTTTCTTAAACTTAAAGATTAAGATGGTTCACTTATTTACAAGGACGCATTTTGTTTAGGTTATTTCATTTTTTATTTCAATAAATGATTGATTGATAGTAAAAAAAATTATAAGTCACATACAGATGAGAAACACAGGCACATGAGATATTATCACACAATGTTTACAACATAGAGATTATGGCCGACTGTAATAAAAAATAAAGTCTGATTTTGATTAATAAATGCTTTTCATTACATCAGATTGTCTTGAACTAATGTTCGACTAAGAAAATTAGATTATGTTCATGCTAAGTCCTGATCTGCATTTTTCTGGAATTTCCTGGTGATATACCATGCACTGGAAAAGGCAGGTGAAATTAGGGTGGTAGCCGTTGATATATCCAAAGCCTTTAACAAGGTCTGGCGTGAAGGTATTTTTGTGAAATTAAATCATATGGTATTACTGGATTTAATATTTAATATAAGATCTTTTTTAGCTACAAGACAAACCTAAATTGTTTTTGATGGCCATATTTCCAAACAACATAGCTGTTGCAATATTTTTGATATAATGATAGGGTATGATTGAAGAAGATTGGAAGGTTCTACTTATAAATACTGGCAATATGAACTGACCAATCAAATAGAGCCATGTTCTGTTAGCATCCAATCAGGAACCAGAATTGCACCATAAAAATATTGGATCTTTTAAAATTCCTGCACAATTTTTGTGTCCACACGAGAAAGATCTTTGCTTTTTGCCTGCAAAATTTTCAAGTCCAAAACTTATACAAATCAGCTACCCACCGAAAACTCTTTATAATCTCCAGGACTTATTTAGATTAGCTACCCATTTGAAACTCTTCTGAAGTTAAATATGACTTTCAATTCAGATATAACATTAATGTAGGTGTGGCCCAGGGAGCGAGCTTAAAACCGTTATTATTCCTGATATTTATAAACTGGCTTCCGGATGAAACTATGTCTAAGATGGATATATTTGTTGATGACACCACACTTTATTATAAATATGCGGGCAGAATGAACATGCACATATCCAACACAATGTCTGAATCCTTAGAAAAAAAAACTCCAATCTGTAATAGAATAGGAATGTAAAGTTATGGTAACATTCAATACTACTAAGACAAAACTTCTTTCCTTTAACAGCTATAAGAAACCTATGCAACCACCAATTGCCATGGCTAATAACACCATACCTAAGAATCAAACGTTCAAACTAACATTCACAAGCAACATAAATTGGAACAAATGCATAGAAAATATTGTCAAAGCTGCTGCAAGGAAGATGAACTCCTTCTACTGTGATAGAAGAGAAGACTTCTCACATTTGTCAGTATCCTATATCTCCACAAAGCCACCATTTTCACATGCATGGAGCACTGTTGCTAAATTTGGACTAAAGAATCTACTTCTAGTCTCTCTGTATTAGACAGAGTAAAAAAAAAAGTGATTTTAACTTAATAGGTCCCGCACTGTTGAGCAAGCTCAACCCTGTCCAATTGCTGCAATGTTGCATTCCTGTTGTTATTGTTGTTGTATGGCATTCACCTTATGCGGGTTGAACTAGCTTCTTCCAAAAGGGGAAGTGTCAAGGAATTATTAAATTCACATGCACTCCTAAAAGGGCGGTCAATGAAATAATAATAATATTACATTCCTGTGTTTGTTTTACAAGTACTTCAATGGAATGTTCTCTGACGAATTTGCACCACTAGTGTCCACTCGATGTAAATATCCGCAACCAACCCGACAAGCATTGAAAAATTGGTGCTTGGGAGTCATCAGATTTTTATGCTTGTCAACTTGTTCACAACTGCGCATGCATGAATTTTTCACATGACAGCTTCCTTATGTGAAAAATAAAGTAGGTTTGAAAACACTGGTTTAAAGATTGTAGCAACCTATTGTACTTGAGTCACTGTCTTTAAGTTTTGGTTTCAATCTCAGCTCAAGTATTTTTTTTTTTTTTTTTACTTACAAGAAGTGAACCATTTAGAAAAAAAAAACACAATACTTGCATACACATGACTCAGTTTCTGCCTGAATTAAAATATAATACCGGGCAATACCGGGTGGCCTACTAGTTATTAATAAAATAATCTTAACAACCTGTAATGAAAACACATAAGCAATTTAAAGAAATTCAATAAGGTTTGTAAGTTATCAATATCTTAATGAGTCTTTTCATAATTTTATTAATTTTTAAAATTATATTTTTATTGAAATAATAGATTGGATAATGAATGATTATGAATCTATAACAAAAAAAATGTACTTTTCTAAGTAAGGAACATGAATTTCTTTTGAAGACACGAATCAATATTTTTTCATCTTGAAAGATTGCCTTGTGGTTGCCATATCTTATTGAAAATCACTCATTATTCTTGGCTCAGCACTCTTACTGTGTTGATCGGCCTTTCTACCTTTTGGTTCAATTATCTCATAGAAGCATTCGTCAATTTCTTCTTTCTACTTAAGGTTCATCGACGGGGAAAAAAATCATTAAAGTTCAGTCATTTCAGTTGTTTTTAGATGAGATTGATTTGATTAGTGAGAATCGTTTTCTATTCATAAGTGTTGAACTGTAATTGTAGCAATTGTTTTATTGATTTTGAAGAAAATAATGTCCCAGAAAATAATTATTAAATTTGTCGTTGCCACTAAAAAAATTTATCACAAGATTTTACTGTTTATTAAAAGGATGTGTTTTCCCTTTATTCTGGATAATGTGCATTATATTTTCACTTGACCAATGCGTGCATAAATTTGTCTTCATTGTCTTAAAGCCACATTATTGCTTGTTTGTGGATAAGCCCTCTCGGATGCTGATATTTATAAAAATGCTTGTTACAAACAACATTCACAGAATATATCACAAAGACATTTTGTATATGTGAGAGAAATATTGTCAGATGGACGATGGATAGTATATCCCACTACATCTAGTTACATCTAGTCCCACCCTCCCTATTCCCATTGAGGATGGCATCCTGAATAAATCTCACCAACAAAGAGGTAGAAAATTTCTGTCGGGAAATCACAAGGTTTTAATAACTTCTTTTCCGGGGGTCACCTCTAACCCTTAAGGTATCACTCACACTTTCCATTCAAACAACCGTCCTCATTATGTAACAATGTGCATCCCCTCTCTCTTACTCTCGAATGTATTTCTTCTTTTTTTTTAAACCTTCAAAATGTTTTTTTGAAATGTTGCAAAGATTTTTTTTTTTTTTACACTTTACATATCTGACGCAGATAATATTGTGCAAAAACGTTATATGAATTTAAAAAAAAAATGACTATTTAAATAACTCATTTTCCCATTCAATGCTTATACTTATTGGATAAAAGGTGCATGGGTGGTTCACTTAAAAGTAACCCAGAAAATGTAGTACAGAGGAGGAACATTCTTTTATTCTTTAAATTACCTGTAGTGTTATAAAAGATGCTGGAAGTGTTCCCCGTTGAGATCTATGCGTTTCTGGGCACGTTTAACAACGTTTGCAGATATTGCCTGTAGATCTTCTCTGGTGATTCTCCTGATAGCGTTGGTACTGGTCTCCTTTAGTTGGTCTAGATTGTGTGGATTATTTGCATAAACTTTTTATTTTTAAGTCCTCCAAAGATAAAAATCACATGATGACAAGTCCGGGGAATGTGGTGGCCATAACCCTTTGCTTATTGTTCTCTCTTCTGTAAACATGTCATGAACTTGTGTCAGTGGTCTGTGAGATGTGTGGCATGTAGTGTCATCTTGTTGGAAAAAGAATTGGATTTTGTCTTGTGGTGTCAGTTGGTTGTTAAGAGAAAGATTATATAGATTAGGCTACTTTTAAGTGGGCCACCGGTATATTTTTTAAGCTAAAAGGCACACTTTTATACTTTTTGCGCTCTATTTTTTGGACTATAATATATATCTTTATACCTTCAATAGCAAGAAGACACAGTGTTATCCTGGAATGAATGAGAAATCCCAGGTTCTTTTTGTGCGCATCTACCCAGCCTCTAACACTATATAACATTTTTATTATTTTTTACATTTTATAATATTACATTTACATATGGGTATAAGTAACATGGCATTTATTAAAATATTTTGGAGCATCAATAAATTCTATCAAATGTCCTGCAGGCTGAGAGCATGCTTAAGGCATTCTCTTGAATAAAGTCAATTCACAATTGTCCTTGGTGTGATACAGCATTAATAGACCAAGACGGTTGAGGAAATCTTGCAGGGGGGGGGGTCAATCGTCATATCCACAGTGATTGGTTAGAATACAGGTCTTTTGAGAAAACCAGCATAACCAAAATAATGCATATTGGGGTGTGTTGTTGGCTTAATGGATACCTTTGCAGCTTATTGGCTATTTTTGTTTCAAATCCTATTGGAACTATTGCTTATTGCAAACTAATACAGTTAGGAAAGGTATGAAACCACAGTATGGGTAAAATAACAACTTGTGTTCAGTTAATTGTGAACAATAAGTATTGTTTTTCAACATGAAATAACCTAAGACTGTTGATGATAGGAATTTGGGTCCTCCACATTTTAGTAGAACTCCGTTATTCATTTTTTCTTTTTTTTCATTCTTTTAAATCTCCAAACAGTGACTTTTCACTTAAATTTTTACAGCCTCCCATAGATGTGAGTTCTCAAAGTTTTGGTTGAAATCTGCTCTTTATTTTTAAATAAGTGAAAGCTGAGTTCTTTCTCCCCCCCCTCTCTCTCCATCTCCCTCTCTCTCTCTCTCTCTCTTTCTCTCTCTCTCTCTCTCTCTCTCTCTCTCTCTCTCTCTATATATATATATATATATATATATATATATATTTTTCTCTTTTCCTTTTTCTGTCTTTTGTTTTGCCTTTCATTTCCCTCTTGTGACAGTTCTCTCTGAAAACTGTCAATATTAATTTTGTTGTAAAGACTTAGACTTCAAACGATTCATAAAAGAAGTTTGATGATTTTTTTCTTCATCAAAGAATGACTTCCTGTCTCCTTCTCCCACATGAGCACCCAGTCTCTTTCTGCTAATTTTGACTTTCTTAATTTCTAAATTTGATGTTTCGCTAATTAAGCATTTTTCAAATTATTTTAAATGTTTTTACTTGTCACTAATACACCATCCATTTTTTTTTTGTTTTGCTCTCACTATACACATACACATTGGAGTACAGATTGAAAAATTCATCTCAATTTCAGATTGTTTTGCCGTTGGCTATTCTCAGCCCTGCATAAAGAGACATAACAAGAATGAAAAAAAAAAAAACCCAAAGTATAAATCATTACACCTAGTTTCCTCTTTTTTTTTTTTTTTTTAAATGAGGAGAGGTGTACATTATCTAATGATGTAAGAGAATACATCAATAATCATGTGATAAGTTGCACCCCTTCCCCTGCCTCAAGATTAATGAACAACCAACAACACAACAGAAAAAACAAACAAACAAATACTTGCTTTTTCCCCCCTCTTTTTTTTTTCTTCTGTGTGTGTTCTTTTTGTTTAACTCGCCTGATGGGTGAGGCTTTCCAAATCGTATTTGAGTGCAAAGGTGAATGGATGTCTTATGCCATAAACAAGCACACAGATAAACAACTGCTGATCTCTTGTGTTCATTTTTGTTCATCACTCCCCCGCAAACAACTTTTTTAACCCTTGGTAATTTTGTTTCTTTCTAGCTAGCTGGATTCCAACGAAATCGCTTGCCCAACCCAAATAAACATCTTTCTTAAATAAGCTTATGTAGCAGCCTCCCACATCTACCAATGCTGTAAATCTACTTACTAATATGTTCCATTACTTACAACTTGTATTTATCAGTTTGGCGAATGTAACTGCCCTTGAGATGACATCATTCTTCTACAACAATTAACTCTGTTTATTACAGATTAAATTTTAAAAAAAAAAAGAAAAAATTAAACAAAAATTATTAATTATTAGTTTCTGCAACTAAAATATAGCATCTGTTTGAAATCTAATATATAAACGGCTGTCTGTCTGTTTGTCTATCTCCATATTTTAAAACTATCTTCTCCGAAACTAAAAGTCGCAGAGCAGAGCTGGGGCCCTCAAATGATTGGATTTTTCACAAGCTATTCTTTTATGGGTCTTTAGCCAATTAAAATTGCTTTTAAGGGGTCAAAAATGAAAAAAAAAAAAATTGTGAAACATTTTGTACATTCATCTTAGTTTATTTTTAATTTTTATTGATTTATATGCGTGTCACGTTGGTACAGTGGTAACGTCACCAGCTTTGAATGCTACAGTTTCGGTTTCGATTCTAGCTGATGGCACCTAAATATTTTTTTTTTAACTTTTAAAATCACAACTCTATAATAATATATACAAAATCTGGACAAATTAAAATATCATATTTAAGCATATTTACCCCCCCCCTCCCTGCATGTTAAATAGAATCTTTTCAGTATTATTTGGATTTCTGTTCTCATCTTTTTTTTTTTACACAGTGATCACCACTTATCAAGGCCCGGAAGCCACTCAGGGATAAGGGTTATTGCAAGTACATTACGTTAGTATGGAGATTTGATGAAGTGTTTAATTAAGGGGGTGGTTCATTAGGAATTTTTTAACATTGGACTTGAAGACATCCAAGTTGTAGTCCAGAGGGAAGCAGGCAGATGGAACAGAGTTCCACAGGCGTGCAGTTCTAAGAAAGAAGCTTTGTTCATGGAATCCGCGTTTTGATTTAGGCACAGATATAGAGTGGGGGAAATTTTTGACAGTGGATTCAGCTAGACGGGTGTTTTTCGTGAAAGATTGGCGAGGGGGGACCAGAGATTGGAGTTCAGACGAGCACCTGCCATAGAAATAACGATAAAACAAGGATAGGCTCGCAACGTCTCTTCTGTGAGAGAGAGGTTGCAGGGTAGAGAAAAGGGCATCCCCCACTAAGCCACAAAGTCTATTTTGTACTCTGTCAAGGCAGGATAGGCTGTTTTTAGCAGCTCCTGCCCAGTTATGGCAACAGTATTCCATCATTGGACGTACTTGGCTTTTATATAGATAGAGAATTGCATCAGTAGTGAGATATCTTCTGGAGCGGTAGAAGGATCCCACCATCTTTCCAGCGACCTTGGCAACAGACTTGATGTACGTGTTCCATTTCAGATCAGGAGTAAAAGTCTACCCAGAAGCTTGTCAAAACACGGGGCCTCACCCAGACGAGAGCCATCTATCACAATTGATGCCAGATGGGGGTTTAAAACGATCTAACCCTCCGAGTTTCAGATATGTTTTGTTGAACTTATTGAATCAAGTGTTCCATTTTAAATTCAATACAGATCCCCAAATTCAACAAGACGTGCATGAAGGTCATAGGTTACATTTGCCCAACACGTTGTGAGCATAACGTCCAAGATAAGAACAGTAGTCTGAATAATTTGAATCATTCAGATTATCAATCCTCATCTAAAAAAATTCCAAAACAGAATCTTTTCATTAGGATAAGATATACATGATCGTCTAATCAACTTGAGGTTATAATTTTACTCTTTTTTTTCCCAAAATTAAAATGTTGGCAGAAAAAATGCTTTAGTCTCTTTTAACAGCAGCAAAATGTGCATCAATTTGGTCAAAACTTAAATTCTCACAAACCCATTTGAACATTGTGATGATGTTATGCTTGAAAAGTTTTGAGGAGCATTAAACCTATTGCTTTTTTTATATGTAGAATCTTGCTAATTATCATTAAACATCACTACTTATTACTACACACACACACATATATGATGAGAATAATGGAAATAGTATTCCGCCAAATAGAGAAATAAAAAGGAACAAACCGAGTTATGTGTTCATCAACGTTTCGTCTTTATTTCATCCAGAGGAAGTCTCGAAATAAAGACAAAATGTTGAACACATAAATCGGTTTGTTCCTTTTTTATTTCTCTCTTTTTCTTTCTCTCTCTCTCTCTCTCTGTCTATATATATATGTGTATGTGTGTGTATATATATATATATATATATATATATATATATAATGTATGTGTGTGTATATGTAATTAATAGAAGTTTACTAGGCAAATACAAATGTAAGCTTCAGTCCAATATAAGTATTAATGGTTATATTTATCCCAACCAAAATAAAAAAGCTCGATACGACATACATATATATATATATATATATATATATATATATATATATATATATACGAGGGGCGTGCAAGAAGTAATGCCCCTGACCCACTTCCCATAGCAGTAGATCAACGAAACTTGGCACAGTTATTAGTCTTTCTCTACATAGGAACCACTCAGAGTTATGCATTTCTCCCATCGTTTGATGCAGCTCTGGAGACCATTTTTGTAGAACACCCCAGGTTGATCCTCCAACCACGACATGACTTCAGAAATTAAGGCTGCATTATCTGGGAAACGCTTTCCTTTCAAAAACAACTTCATGGCTGGGAAGAGGTGAAATTCAGAGGGTGCAAGGTCAGGAAAGTAGGTAGGATGGGGCAGGATTTCATAACCACACGCCCGTGCTTCTGATCTGGCTACATGCGAGTTGTGGACCGGAGTGTTGTCCTGCAGGAGGAGGGTACCTTTGCTGATCTTGCCCTGCCTCTTGATTTTGATAGCTTCCCTTAATTTCCTCAAAAGTGAAGCATAATAGGCTCCTGTAATTGTGGTACCCTTTGCCAGGAAATCTGTCATCACTACTCCGTCCTGGTCCCAGAAGACTGTGAGCATGACCTTACCAGCAGAGGGCTACACCCTTGCCTTCTGGAGGTGGTGAGTCCAAGTGCTTCCACTGCATTGACGGGGCTTTGATCCCTGGATCATAGTGATGGAGCCAGGTTTCATCCTGTGTAATCAGTCTTTTGAAAATTTGACTCATCTTGGCACATCTCCAAATTAATCCTCGAGCACTCGACATATTCTCGCTTCTGTAATGGTGTGAGCAACCTGGGAATCCATCTAGCAGACACCTTATGCATATGCAAATGGTCATGAATGAAAGTTTCCATAGACTCTGTACTAATCTTGACATCTTGGGCTATTTGGCGAATAGTAATGGGCCGATCTTCCAAAATGTCAGCCTCAACTTGACGGACAGATGCCTCATCAATGGCAGAAGGGGGGCGACCAGGTCTGGGAGCTGTTTCCACAGACTTCCGGCCATGTTTGAATTCACGATGCCAGCGTTTTACAAGGTCATATGATGGGGCATTATCACCATAAGTTTCTTTCATTTCATCAAAAGTCTCCTGTGGTGTGTGTCCTTTCAAATACAAAAACCGGATCACTGCTTGACATTCAACAGGTTCCATTTCACACCTGACTCAGTTCAAACACCTGTAAAACAGAAACCACAATTAGTTAAGAGTTGTAATTTGTCACATAACCCGTAGAGATATAAATCATTGCACACACAAAATTTCAGCTAGATCAGACAACTGGAAGTGGGTCAGGGGCATTACTTATTACACGCCCCTCGTGTGTGTATATATATATATATATATATATATATATATATAAATTTTTACTTTTTTTTTTTTAATTGTGACTTTATCTATTATTTATAATTAATGGCTCCTGAATTAATGGTTAGTCAGAATAATCCAAATAATATGAATTATCGATCCTCATCTCAAAAATTTGGAGACATAATTTTCTTTCTTCTTTATTTATCCTGGTTATTTATCTTTCTTTAAGAACAGTCTCCTAATGAGGGTCTCATATAGATTGTGGGGAACGATGAATCCCAAGTATCGTTCCTACTTCTGGGAAATGCCCATTTTGTGAGTGATGAAGAAATGATGTAGTGGTTTTGTTGTCAAGTATCTTCAATTATAAGTTAAGTAAAGAGGGCAATCTTACATCTGTCTGTTAACGTCCGTGTTTAAAAATGAATCGTTTACAATAGGTATCATGTTTTTACACTTTTTAAATTCTTTTAAGACTTAATGGAGATGCTTAATTCCACAAAATTAATACTGTTTACATATTGAAATGTTTAAAAAGAAATCCCCCCACTTATTAACACAATGAAAATGTTTAATCTCTGATTTGAGTGAGATTTAAATTTTTGCTAAAAGCCACAAAATTAGGTTAATTCTGAAAATCTTAGCAAATTTTGATCATTGTTTTAAAAACTCCCCAAAAACAAAAACAAACAACTTTTTTTCACTTTTCATTATTGTATTGCTTTGTTTTAAAGTATTTTCAGGTATAACTGCTGAGATATGCTAAAGTGGTCTCGTTCTGTTTCACACTTTCCCTATACACTGCAGATCCCAACAATTAACAACCATGTTCCTGTTTCTAACATAAAATATTAAAACTACAGTCAATAATCAAAAGTATCCAACCCAATTTATGATGTAAGCACTCGGATCTAACTTTCTATCCAGGCTTTAACCACTGATCAGTAGGGCTATGACAACAGTATATTATTTTCATTGTTTTGACTTTCGAGTGGGTATCTGTTGATATCTTATATGCTGTTATATAGATTGATGTGGTTCTCAATTGATTAACTGTGTCTAATATATACTCGAGAGTCAAAACAATGAAAAGAATATGCTGACCACCACTTTCAAAATGTTAATATTTTTAAGTATGCTGATTCACATAAAATAATCATTGTTTTATTTTAATGAAAATTATTTTATTTTGATGAATATTCTATTTAGAAATCGTCATTAAATCACAGGATGAATATCTGGGAGAACATTGAAATCGTGTTTTAATTATATAAAAAGAAACAAAAAAAAACATGAGATATTTATTCATTTATTTAATGAATTCTTAAAAAAAAATAAAGAAAAAAAAAGATTTTTTAGAAATTAAAATTAAACCTAAAATATTCTATATACATTTATATATATCTCTATTCAAGAATTCGGTTTTCTATCACAACTGCAAAAACTAAAAACTTTTCTTTCTTCTTCTGTGTGCCCAACATCAAACGGAATTCCAGAAGCACATTGCCACAAGACTGCTTCTCTAAGAGATATAGCATGATCATCTTAAAATCCAGTATCAGTAAACACTTGCCATCAAATTTTGTTCATTCCATTCATTATTTTCAATCTTCTTATAATATTCATCATTATTCAACTGTTTATTTTATTAACGCTTATTCTCTAGTGACTTTTAGCCTTGATAAGTTGCAACTCATAAGTAAATTTATCTATCAAAGTGAAAATGTGTGTGTGAAGACACTTCTCAACCTATATACTCAACGAATTTTTGATCTACAAACTTGAAATTTGGTATATAGGATATTCAGACACGTGGAAAACTTTAATTTTCATCCAGAAAAACGGGCTGCTAAGGGGTCAAAATTGAAAAATTGGTACATGGGGGGGGTCGTATTTTTATCTGTCTGTTAACTGTTTCACGAATGCACATGCGTGAATCGTTCACATGACAGATTATTTATGTTAAGAATAAGTAGGTTTGAAAACACTCCTTGTTATGTCAAGATGACCTAATGGTTATTGCACTTGAGTCACTATCACTAAATACATTCATTGCTTTTCTTTTGTTTATTTGTTTCATTAATTTATGAATACAACTGAATTTAGAGAATGCAGAATTAAATTCTTTCTTTACAAACAGACTATAAAAAAATCTCTGGAAACCTTGTTTATATGTAAATAAAAAAAAAAAAAATGCTAGGACGTCTGTCCCAGGACAAGTAAAATTAATTTTCTAGGAAATGTCTAAAATTTCATACTCAAGGAATCTTGATAATAAGAAAAATGCGATACAAGAAATCTTGCTTAATTCATGCGTAATGTCTATGAATCACATTTAATGTAAATCTGAAATGTTTGAATTTTCAAATGGAATATTATTATGCTCACTCAAAGTTCTATTTTTGTTTTGTTTTGTTGGCTAAGGATATTTAGAGTCAATTACTAATGTAGGCACTTTAAAATGTGACTAGATTCATACTTGATATTGTTTTATTGCTGCTCTTTATATACAATTCTTCTAGGATTGATTTGACTGTTACTCCTGATCTAAAATGGACCACGTACATCAAATCCGTTGACAAGGTCGCTGGAAAAAATGGTGAGATCCTTCTATCGATCTAGTAGATAACTACCTGCTGATGCAATTCTCTACCTATATAAGAGCCAGGTACATCCAAGGATGGAGTATTGTTGCCACATCTGGGCAGGAGCTTCTAGAAAGACTTATCCTGCCTTTACAGAGTTCAAAATAGACTTTGCGGCCTGGTGGGGGATGCCCTTTTCTCTTCCCTGCAACTTCTTTCTCACTGAAGAGACGTTGCGAGGCTGTCTCTGCTTTATCATTATTTTCATGGCAAGCCCCTCCCCCTCACCAAACATTCATGCGAAACACTCGTCTAGCTGAAAACACTATCAATAATTTCCCTCACTCTTTGTCTGTGCCTAAACCTAAACGTAGATTCCATGAACAAAGCTTCTTTCTTAGAACTGCACACCTGTGGAAATCTCTTCTGTTTGCCTGCTTTCCAGCTAACTACAATATGGTCATCTTCAAGTCCAACATAAACAAGTTCTTGATGAGCCATTCCCCTTAAGTAATCCAATTTACCAAATTTACACTATTAACGATTACTATATTATCCCATTGACTACTGCACACTCTTTAAGCCTTATCCTCGAGTGACCTCTGGGCCTTTATAAGTGGTTACTTCTGTGTAAAACAAAAAAAAAAGATTTTCAATCTTTTAAAGTTGGAGTTATAAAAAAAATTCCATGTTTAACCTTCTTTAAATATTGTAAAGTATATATAGCCATGCACCTAACAGGTGATTACATCCTAAATAAGACATCCCATCTTCTATGTGTATTTTTAAAAAGCTATAAATTGCTGCAAAGTTCCAACCCAGCAGACATGAATAAGCCATACCAATATCCTGCCTTATGACGATTGAGTGAGTCAGTTGTAAATACTGCCCCCCCCCACCAAAAAAAAAAGTAGAAAGAAAGAGATAAAACAAATTAACAAAAACACCTACAGAGTTTACATACAACAATTTCTAATCAAACAAAAACATTATGTGCTATTCCATAACATGTGTATGTGTGTAAAAACAAAGTGTGTATGTGTGTCAAAATATATATGCACATGTGTACATAAAAAAAATCTAATAAACAGTGCAAACATTTATTAAACTTCGGATTAAAAGTTTTTATACAAATTAAATGCCATCACTGTAATAATCACTTATATTTGTGTATACATTTAATAGTTGTAAATAAAAATAATAGTGTTGAATAACAACTCAAAAACAGTTTAAAATAAATGTCAGTTTTGTTCTAGTAATAAAGAACGAGGACGGACAAACAGACAGACTTACAGGTGAGAATTTCAATTCCCAAATACTCAATTGTACAAATTTGACACCTGGCCAACTTCTGGAAGTGTGTAAGGTGTTGTGAATGTCTGCTGAACTCTGAAAGAAAAAAAGCAAAAAAAAAAAACGTGGGGGGAAAAAAATACAATGCAAAGAAAGAAATGTTTCTATTTATACTAAGATACATTGTTACATATATTGATCATAGAAGAGATATATGAATAATTGTAATATTAGAGTTGTTCTTCAATGGTTAGCAAGACATTTGGAAAAACCCTGGCTTATGAAGCAGGGTGTATCAACCTAAGGATAATCAATGTTAAAATTATAGTAAACAATAGTCATCTTTTTTTTTTTTCATACAGGTGGCAACAAGACAAAAAAGCATATTCTTTTTCCATCCCAAAGTAATTGACATTCCTACTCACTAATCTATTTATATATGATTTGAAAACTGATACAGCCTAGAATGTAAACTGAACATTGCCCCCTCCTACTATTTCTAGATATAGAACGTCTGCAGAATTTCATTAAGAGACACAACCAAAATAACTTCTATCAGGAACAGGCAGTTATTGAAATTTAAAAAAAAGTACATTTGGAGATCAGCTAAATCTATTTCAGAAATATTTCAATAAAAAAAAGCTTTCATAAATATCGTTTTGATTTCACTCTGTTATACAAGGTATTAAATTGTGAGATTGAAGTTGATATTTGGAGGCCCCTCTTTTTTTGGGTTCCAATGTGGAAGGAGCTGATTTTAGGGAGACATTTTCAGTGAAAACGGGTTTTAGGTTTATAATAAATTGCGTGAGAGTGAGAGAATTGTTAGATGATAACCACAATCAAAATAATGAGTTCCAAAGCATAAATTCAGAAAAGAGAAATTTTTATATGTTTATAATGGAAGTTTCAATAGATATGAAAACAGAATGTTTATTAATATTTTTATTGTCCTTGTAGAATGAAGGGAATTCATTAGCTGAGATATCGAAGAATTCAGAGTTGATAATTTAAGGGACATGAATTATACACAAGTCAGAAAAATTGCAATCAAAACTTTCTTGTTCAATTATACAAATTATATTAGATTAGAAGTTAAGAGTCAATGTTCATTTGTTTTCATTGTAGAAAGAAAGTTTGATGAAAATGTTTGGAATGAATGAGGTTATTCATTTGTTTTTGATTAGCAGACGATAATGAGAAAAGTTAATGAGTTGGGTGTATGCGTGTTTGTTGTATGTCTGCATGCATATGCTTATGACTGTGTATATGCGTAAGTTGAGATAGCAACCCAAGCCCAATAGAGAGGCAAAGGGGAGGGGCTCAGGCAATGAAGATTTTAGCTCTGGTGTAGATTTTGGCGAAACTGTTTTATTGAAAAAAAAAATTGACTTTTTATGCATTCAAGGTGAATCAAAACAGCAATTATATAAATTCAAAGAAATGCATCTGATTGGTTTAGAATGTGTTTATTGATTTTATTAATCCAGGCGAGTGTATATGCAGAAAGACATGTGCAGAAACTTGTTTAAATGTTTTCATTTTGGATGCCAAAGAATAAGATTTGTTATCTCCAGATATCAGCAATTATTTTGCTAACATGTTTTGATTAAATTATTGGTTTTATCAAAGTGATAAAAATAGAATAGAACAATATAAAAAAATTTAATTTCAGAAAAAAAAAACAAAAAAAACATTATCTTTTTTTTTTTTAATGACATTATGGTTTGTATTCATTTAAAATTAGTGAAGAAAATGGTAGTAAAACATGCACAGCATGAACTCGTTTCTCTGTCACAACTGAAAAGATTTTCCTTTATTCCACTGTGTGACCAGTGTCAGGCAAAATTTCCATGAACAGAGTTTATTTGCAAGAACTTATCATCTGTGGGACTGCTTTCCTGCAGGCTATGAGATGACCATCGTGGGACTGCTTTCCTGCAGGCTATGAGATGACTATCTTCAAATCTAATGTCAACAGATATTTGTTATAAAACGTTCCCATAAGTGATAAAATTTTATTTCATTAATCATTTTTCACCCTTTCATAATATTCATAGAACTCACATCTTTGAGCGAATTTTGACCTTGACAAATGACTCATTTGGATTTTTTTGTTCAATTTTGTATTGATATAGTCTGCATCATTATTAGTATGGTTAGTGTTGTTTACTTTGAAACATTTTAATAATTAGTTGAAGTACCAGGTTTTTTGATCATGAAACTCTTATAGTCATTGGGAGAAGATTTTGGAAATTCTCACAATGAATGCTGACTTTTGACAACATAGGAGCTACATATTAATTTTGTGTTTTCGCTATAAAATTAAATATACAAATTTTACTATGAAAAAAAAAAGTTTTTGTCAAATAAAAAAAAATTGATTTATTGTGTAGAGTTTAAAACCAAATTATTTCCCTGTCCATCTTTGTCCATAAACTTCAGGTTCAATATTTAGATAGTTCTCAATGCCTTGAGAGGGGAACATGTTGGTCTCAAGGATAATGATTTATAATTGAAGTATATTTTGGTTCTTGATTTAATTTGAAAAGAACATTTTTATCATATATTCGGAAAAGTTGGCTGTTAGTTAATTGTATTGGATTGTAGAATGATTGCAATTTATTAGTTAAATCTCTGTCAGTAAATGATGTTGGATTATTAATAAAAAAACCCTTAAAAACTGAAAATAAAACAAAAAATCCCAAATAACCTGTTTATATTCCTCAAATATTTGAATCTCTTTAATCTGGCTCATAACTATGCTTTAAATAAGTATGAAACATTATTGTACAAACATAACTATGCTTTAAATAAGTATGAAACATTATTGTACAAAATCTTAGACAAAACAACTTATATATATCAAGATATCACATTATTGTTCCATAAAATGATAACGAATAAGTTTTTTATTCAGTCTTACACTTCTCTACATTTAGGCCTCCATGTTTGTTTTTCTCATAGCAACTGTTTCACTACTCTATTTTATTTCTTTCAGGAACACGTGTAGATACTAATACTTTTACTCGACCAAAAAAGAATAAAGATCGTCTTCGACTGATTCCTGCTGACAGCTGTTCAACCAATAAAGATGCAGAATCACAGAATCAAGTTCTCAATCGTATTCCAGACGTTTCAGACATCCAGAATATGGCTAAGCTACAGGAAGAAAGTAAGTGACTCTTTTATTGTACAAAACCATATTCTTTCATTAAGTACAGTCAGTTAATTACCACTGATTTCTAAATATCATTTCCTCTCTCTGTCGTGATTAAATTTGAAATCGCGTTTGCTTTGAAAATCGTTTTTTCAGGAATAATAAAGTATCTATTGTAATGGGGATAAAATATTGCGCTCTTAAAATTTAGCCCAGTGATTCCCAACCTTTCAAATATGGCGACCAACCCATTTCAGAATAAGCAATCAGAATTTGGTCCTTAAAATAACTTATACACACATTCATTTTTTTGTACAACAAACTGTCATGTATTGCAATTATTGAATTATAAATTATTCATTCATAAAGTAACTATACATTCTATAAATTTGTGATCAATTTCAAATTTATTCATAAGAAATTCCAAAGCTGCTACCAAGATTATTCAAACACACAAATTTACACCATTATGTAAAGTATGTTTATGAACTGACCTTAATGAGATGGCTGGTATTGCAGTTTTTAGCTAGCAATTCTATCCTGGGCTCTGTTGTCAATATGACACATATCAAGTCATTGTCTACATTTAATTGATTTCGGTACTTTTTTTTAAGGATGAATGGTTGGGAGAATGCTGTTTCACATAAGTAAGTTGTTGAGAACATGATTTCTGATATTACTGGGAAGTTTTGGAAACTTTTTGCCCAAATTTCTTGTAATTACAGTTTACCAAACTATAATCCTAGTTTGGTAAACTGTAGCTTCAAAATTGTTTTTTTTAAGTTGATCAACTCTTCTGCTGCTTCAGGGACATTAAATACACTGACATTGAAAGGGTTGATTGTAAATTTCAAATGCTCTTGTAGCAAGCCATATAAGTTATTAATGTTAATTTCATTTGCAGTTTCTTCAACAAATGGGGCAAGTGTTGGAAACATGTATAATTTCTTTGCTAAATTTTAGTGACCCAGAGTTCTAATTTCATTTTACAAGACAATATCTTTTCGAATATATTATCGTACTTTCCTTCATACTTGATACATATTCGTTTGCATTTTGAGAAATGAGAAATATTTGCAGTTCTCCTCTCAGTTCATAAAATCTCTTCAGCACTTTTTCCTTTCAAGAGCCATCTTATCTCTGCATGAGACAGTTGTGCTTCATGCGTTGAACACAAATCTTGGCATAAAACTTTAGAGCCATATTGCAAGTGGCCTTGATTTAATGATATTTACTACTTTAATCACTCGATTAAGCACTTCTTTGAATGGTTCAGGTAGTGTCTTCAAGAAATCATCCCTGTACTTTTTTTCTTACACTCACTTTGAATCACTCAAACAACACTAGGTAAGTTGGGAGAAGCAACACTGGTGACACAGCCAAAACAAATCAGAAACCAAGCACATAATAAACACAGAGAGGCAAAAGGTGAGTAGGCCAGGAAAAGGCAACATCACAAGAGGGTAGCGCAAAAGGGGGAGCTGCCTGTTTTTATCGTCTGTACGATAATTCTCCCTTACTTTCTCTTCTTCCTCTTTCTCTCTCTCAAATTTATCATGGAAGAAGACGACTATACTTGTGCACATCATAATACACTACAGCAATATTCCCAACAGACACATTACACGCAATAAATTCAACTTCATTTTCTCTACACACAGAAAAATACCCGAACTGTCATGAAAAAAGGCAACAACACTGATGAACAGATCTACTTTTGTGCCCTTCTGCATTAAATAGTAAACTGAAATCTCACCTTTGTATCAATTTGTTTTTAACAGTTCTTTATATAATATTCACATTCAACTCAAAATCAATTGGTGATTTCATGGTATTGGTGTCATGACCCAATTTGGAGTTGCGACCCACAGGTTGGGAACCACTGCTTTAGTCAAACTAAATAAAATTTTAACGTGTACTATACCGCTTCAAAAAAGGAACTTATGGTATTGGCTTTCACAGAACTAAATATACTTACACTGCACGGAAGGCAAGAATTGCTTTCTCATACAGCATAACTGAAACTACAAATAGTGATAGAGAAATGAACATGTAGCAGAAAGCACTATCATCGGCAGTTGACATAATAATTTTATTTTTTTTTAATGGAAATCGCTCCAGACAAGACATGAAGTCACTTGATGTAATGACCTATAAAAAAATACTATTTACTTTAAGGTAAAAAATTGGCCAATAATAAGTGTTGGATGGATTCTGAACAAGAAAACTGCAATTCTTCTCCTTTTGTTAGAAACCTCTCCCATTGAATGTAAGGACTAAAGGACAAAATAAAAAAAACTTTTAAAATGATCTAATATTTACTTTTTAAAATGATTAAGAGTAGCCGGAAACGGAGAGATAAACAGTGATCGGCTGAGCAGATGTGAAAGCTTGAGGATGACGAGGTTTTGAAATAGTGAGTCTGGTAATTAAAAGCAGTCAGCAGCTGATATGCAGGTGTCCATGTAGGACATTCTTGTTCATGGCCACCTACTTAAAGAAATGGTAATTAAAGATCACAGGAACATAGAACACAACCTTAAATACCAGTGATTGTTGCACTGATATTCAGATAATCCGAGGTATTTGTAAGCATTAATTCAGGCTGATTCTATATTCCAGCAGCTAACAATATCATAGTCAAAGACATAGTCCACATGTGAGATGAATCCGTGCCAAGATATCCAACACAAATCACACATGGATTATGATCACAAAATTAACTTTTACATAGATTTTAAGCTTTTTTTTAATTCATTAATTTTTTCTTTAGATATTATTTATTTGTTTCTTTTTTATTTTTTTAAAATTTTTCTTTCAATCAAAAAGTTGGATGTGTCACTATTGTTATGTTCTTCGTCTTTGTAGGCAGATATCTTTAGTTTAAGACCGGGCGAATTGAGTGAGGAGGAAGTTAATGTCAGGTGACCCGGATGTGTTCTTTTACTTTTCACGTTCTGACATGCTTACCTCCCTTCATCTGTTATTTTAGTTTAGGATGTTGTCCTAATTGGTTTAGGATAAAGTCTCCTGAAATATTACTCATTCTTAGAATCATCTGTTTGTTCCTCAACTAACTTGATGTCCTCTGAAACATCCAACATTCGGATCAGATTAGTTTTAAAAGTTCAAGGCCATTCAGTATTTTACACCATGTAAAAATACTTTATATTAACTTCATATAGTTGTTATTTTAATATTAATAATTTATTAACAGGGATAGTAACAGGGATGCCTGGGGGCATGGAAAAAGAAATGGTAGAATTGAAGAAGATTTGTTTTAAGATCCTTTGTAATATGAGTCTAAGTAAAAAATGTAAGTAAAATTTCATAAGACTTACACAAATAAAGGATTTTTTTAAACACTATTTGCAATGTTATTGGCTAATGAACAGAAATAAGTAGTCAACAGAAAAGATGGGTGTAGATCATGAAGAAATGTCTTACAATAGGAAATATCAATCTGGATATAGTATGTAATCAATGAACTAGATTGAATTTTCAGTTATTGTTTGCAAAGAACACAAACTGATAATTTATGGAAATGACTGACTAGTCAGAATCAAATATCAATTTGTCTGATGCATTGCTATATACATGTAAGTTTGAGAATCTGACCAACTGTATTTTATATGTTAGATATATAATTTTTGAATATATATATATATATATATATATATATATATATATATATATATATATATATATATATATAGTTTTTGAAGTTTTTAACCTTTAAAACTATACAAAAAAATATTTTTTATCATTCGTATGAAAACCATCCAGTCAGTATATATATATATATATATTCAAATATTTGAATATATATATTTGAAGACATATCATTGATTTTGAAAAGTCTTTGAATATAACAATTAAAAAAAAAATTACAAATTTAAAATGTTGTATTTTAACAGGTTTACGGCAAAGTATATCCCCATTATCATCACCAAGGAAAGGTAAGTGTTATAGCATCAGAGATGAAGTTGACAACAGTCTTGACATTTTTTTTTTAAATTTAAATAGTACCAGCCAGTGATTTGTTATTGAACATTTTGATTTTAAGTTCTCAGCAATACATATCAATTTCTTACTCTTATGCATTTGAATTTTGAAAATAATGGATTATGGATCATACTATGGCTTTTGTAAATTCGCCTTGGACAAATCCTGAAAGAAAAGGTATAATATTGTCTAGCTTCAACATGTTTATTCTTTTGATACAAATTATGAGTATACTCTGCAAAAATATTGGTCCTTGGCCAGAATTCTCCTTATATTGAAAATCAAAAATAAAGAAACATCAGTATAATGTATGTATCCATGGCGAAACAAAAATATCATATTCTAAAAAATCATATAAATCAAGTAATTTTATTTTTATAAAGAAAATCATTTTTAACCAATTAATGGGAATTTGTTGGCATTACAACATAAATATTGCAAGTTTTAATTGTTATCTCCCTTTGTTTTTTTTATTTTGTTTTTAAAATGGTGGGCGAGACAGTCTCTGTTCAGTTACTTATAAAATTTTGATTTTCTTTTCTCAAAAATAAAACTACTTGATCAATTTATGATTTTTGGAATGTGATATTTTCGTTTTGTCATGGATATATACATCATACAGATTTTTCTTTATTTTTGTCTTAATGTAGAGGGAATTTTGAACAAGAACCAAACTGTCTTATTGGACCAAAGAATCGTTCTTACTGCAGTTGATATAAGATAACTCTTATTGATTTTTGTTTAATCCTATTCTTGGTCTGTTTCTGGTTTTGTATTCTGATCAGCCATTATTTTCTCCTATTTTGGCTTCTCTTATGACTGGACAGTTTAATTCTTGTGTAGGCTTTGCTGTCATGTCTTTGAGTTGCTGAGATATAATGAATGCCAGACTGGCTAGAGAAAATGTTAATAGCATAAATTATTATTTTTAGATGCATCCACACATCTTTGATCAGCTCTGTCTGTCTGACTTAAGTTTGAAAAAGCAATTTCATCATTAAATGAATAGATTGGATGGACATATCTTAAGAATATTCATTCTGATTTTTCTTTTCTTTAAGTTTATTACAATTATCACTGAGTGATTCTTACACCATTATTTTATGATCATCATTGTAGCTATTAATGTAATTGATATGGATGACTGTCAACTTTATTTACATTTTCTAGCTTCTCTAACATCTGCATTCCTTGGTATTTGAATGCAGTGACTCTCCCTGCCTGCTCTTCCTGTGGTCAACTTGTTGGTCCTTAATGAAAATCTTAATTTTTTATCTCCTTTCAGCCAGGTGTTTAAAAGTTGAAATCTTACCTCAGCCAACTGAAAATCCGTTATTTAACGATAATTATATTTTTTGTTTTATAAGTTTCAGTGCTGAATGTTCATTTTATAGTTCAATAAATAATTAAAAAAAAATTATTCAAAAAGTTTAAAAAAAAAAAAAAAATTATTACAAGATTTTTTTAAAGAGAAAATCGAATTAGAAAAGTTGTTAGAACAGTAGTAACAAATAAAAACGATCTTATGAAATTAGAAGTTTAATTTTAAAAGAATTAATAATAAAAAAAAATTAAACTTTGACATGAAATATTATGTCACGTATATTACATGAATCCATCCCAAGGACAAAAAAAAACTTGTCAATTACAGACTTTCTTGATACTCTACATTAATGCATAGAACTGTGAACTTCTACTCCAAACATGTTGGTAGCTTGTGAATAGGCCTCGTTTTTGCTCTCACAAATTTACCTACAGTAGAACCCCAGGATATGGGGGACTCGGGATACATTTTTTTTTTTTCCAGGTTATGATGTTTTTACAATGTTTTTCGCCCTGCTTTACGGTGTTATTTATAATGTTATTTGATTATATACATGTGTATTATATACTGTACTGTATTTTGTTACTTTGCTTAGGCCCCGCCATATAACGATTTAACTTTATGATTCCAACCCTAGAACGGAGTAATGCCATATCCCAGGGTTCTACTGTACACAGAAACTGCCATTATCAACCTTGATGGACGAGCTATTATATTTTATAAAATTTTATATTAAAATATTTTTTCTCTTTTAAAAACTCTACATTTTCTTCATCTACATAATTTATTTTGTTGCTTCAAGATTTATACTCACACAAGCAAACTAATTATTTAATCGTAAAATTAACATTCAATACTACATTCAAGGGAATATGGTTTAATTTCTAGGTTAACTGTTTCCTTGAATGTACAAAGTAATTTTGATGCTGAATGGAAGTTTTATGACTAAACAATTTTCAAGTTAGTCAACTTGCAAACATAAACAAGTAGTGTATATTAATGTGTATTTAGTAGCAATAAATGAATTAAATGAAGTAACACTTGGCATTACTTATTGCATGTACCGATTTAATTTTTTGTTTAAGAGATTTCAATAGTCCAACTATTATGCCCATATCACCTGCCCACAATTATCTGAAACACTCCAAAGTGTGTCCTACATCATCATCATCATCATCATCATCATCATCATCATCATCAAGTGGTGTCCTGCCTGGTACAGGTGTTGACGGCTATGGCTCTCCATCTCTCTCTCTCTCTGCATTCATGAATTCATTGTTGCTCATCATTTTTTGATGTTGCCCAAGTGTTCAGACTGTGAACATATGTTTCTCGCTGTTGTCCTCTGCTTCTTCTACCTGTGCTGGTTATCGGAGAGTAATTTGATGACGATCAGGTGCCACCTGTCCATCATGGTAATCCCTACTGAGTGAGATGTTCTGATTTAGAACCCTATTCACGCTGTTTCTCGAATAAAGAGTTTGATATATTGCCATAGCTTTATTTGCAGTTGTACAGATAGTAGGTTACAGTTTCTTTCTTTTTACAGTGCTCATACTGGGCGATTGTCCTGACCATTGTACCAAAAAGGAATCTTCTACTCAGCACAATGAAATACGAAATCATGAACAGAATTATTTCTGTTTGTTTCCATATTAAATCAGCCACCTACTTTCCATGACCTCACGTTACCCTGAAAGGAAGGGGGCTAAAGTAGGTTCTCGACCTTGCCCAAGGATCTCCACAGACTAGCAGAGGGAAGGAGGCACTTTACTTTTCTCTGTCCCGCTATTCATGACATTAATATAGATTGTCCAAATCCATGTGGTAAGCTGCTTAAGATATGGAGGAGGACAGTTGATGACAGTCTAATCCTGACTGACGGTACAAGCAAAATGGCAAAAGATAAGGAAAAGTTTGAACTCCTTCACAGAACTCCAGGCATGAAATAACATGACAATAAATGAAAATAATAATGTACAGAAGGGAGAAATAGCTTACTTGAAGCATTGCTTGTAAACAAATATGTAAATGTTTAAAAAGGCTGATAGCAATGTAGGATACCGGGATAGTAAAGTGACGTGACATAAACAAAAACAGACAACCGAAGACAGTATTTTAATTATAAATGTTTATGTATCTATTTATTTTTAAAAAAATCTTTCATATATAAATCAGTAAATATGGATTTACTGTTAAATATAATGGCCTGATATAATGTCTTTAATAATTTGGAGACTAGATCTCTCATTTTTAAAACGAAAACAAACCATAAAAGCATGTTATAAAAATGGAACACTGGATACAAATCAAAGTATAATATAAATCTCTGAAGTAATGATCATCAATTATTGTAAAATTTTGTCTGTTGAATTAACCAAGGGGGGGTAACTCATTTTTTTATATTCTTTTTTTTTTTTTACTGTTTTTTAGCTGATTTTATTTGTTGATTTTCATGACATTTAATAATTGATTTTTTTTTTTCTCATTTTTATCCATTTAAAATTTTCTTCATTCATATTGTATTTGACTAGCATAAGCTGTATATTTCTAAATAGATTTAATTAAATTTTATTGTTTAAACACATTTTTATGAATAAAAAGAAAGTTTGAATGTAATGTAATTGTTATACATTATTTTTATTTTTCCTTCTGCCAATTTTATCCCAATTATGTATTGCTGAAGGTGGAAAGTAAAGAAAAAATGTATTTCACTGTCTATATTTATTTATTTATTTTGTTTGGTGAGGGGGGGGATAATTCTATTCTATTCTATAGTATCCTTAATATTACTACATGTACCGAGATATATATTTGTATTTTTTGTGAAATCTATGACAATGTTTGCACTGGTATCCTCATTACCAAAATATTAATAGTAACATTAAGGATATTCCTGTCAATTCAGGGTATTTGAGATAAATTTGACATTTTTGAAAAGGGGGGAAAAATGTCATATGTTGACCAATTATGTATTCTTAAAATTCAATGTGCATATCTTAAATAATCTTTTGTGGAATATAGCTGAAGCTCCTATCATGGCCTTCAAGTGGGACCTGAACCTGGAGCACTAGGCCTTTCTGCGGTTCTTCAAGAGATACCTGGACACCAGTTTGATCCTGGCAATCAGCCGATCTTTGGTGTTACAGGCAGTATCGTTGATGTCCTTCTCAACTGTGTCCCACACATAATAGTTCATGGAGTTGTAATCGGGTGAGTGGGAAGGCCAGGTGTTGAGATTGGTGAAGTTGTGGAAATCCTTAGACTGCCATTTCTGGGTTTTCCTCAAGATGTGACACAAAGTTGAGTTCTATTGCCACATGTATAGCTTTTCTTAAAGCCACCCTTTCCACCCAGGGCTTGCCAACAATGGACAGCAGCTCAATATATCCATCTGAATCAAGTTTCATTTCAAAGATGTGAAACATGATATGGTCTTTAATGGAAACATACCCAAAGACTGTTACAGTTGAGGAGTTTCTTGGCTTTTATAAAGCAGTTCTCTTTGATCTTGATGACGAGTAGTTTGCCCTTGCAACTTTTATATGAGTAGTAGTACAAATTCTCAGTTAACGTTTTCTTTATAGATGCTACTCTTTTGTGAATGTTTGCATTACCTTGCCTGGATCTTACTGCACTCTTTGTTGTATGAACAGTCAGAAGTTTGCTACGATCCGTACTGCTAGCTACTGCTTCCTCATCTCCATTACAAGGTATTCAAGGAGTATTGAGCTGCAGTTAAGATTTTAAAATCTTTGAATCCAGCACAAATCATTGTGATGCCAATCATTCATTTTCAATATTTCATTAAATATTAAAGAATATTAAAAAAAAATAAAAAAATGATCAAATTTATCTTGAACACCTTGTATAAAAAAACCCCACTTTTCAAAATCTGAACAGAATTGAATTATTTAATAAAAAATCATTGGAGAAACAAAGGGCTCGATATCCTTTCAGATAGAACTTGTGTGTGTGTGACAGGAAGGTTTTACTCATCTTATAAAATACATTACAACACAAACTTGAGGATTCTGTAAATATGCAACTGCTATATGGCATTCTAGGATGAGTATAATTTATTGTATTGGGGAATCATATAATTATTATGATTATATATGTTGAGTATACACAGACTTTTAGGTGATAGTTTTTGAATATTTAAGAAATATTGAATCTTCCTTGACTTATTACCAAATCATATTGATACATCTTTCCTCATCAAATCATCAAATTATATTGCTCCTGATTAGTAAATATCATCTTTTTTAAAAGGCGAGCCATCTAAATGCTGTGAGCAAAATACTCTATGTAAGTTTATCAATGGATACCTGCCTTACTGGTGATAGACTAAAGTTCTGTCACACAAGTGGTTCATGTCACTGTTCCTATGAACCATTATCTTATAAAAGCTTTCTTATATATTTAAAAAAAATTTTTATTGCTAAACAGATGTTACTTGGTGTCATAATTCTAGTTAGAAATAGCTAAAGAATTATTTTCTCTCTTATATATATATATGGTATCCCAATAAAATATATACACTCTTTAAATTATCTCAACTTGCTACATGAATACGCAATGCCACACTTCCAAGAGATGTTTAGGAATAAAGAATGGTACTTCCAGCAAGATGGAGCACCTCCCCACTCTCATCATGATGTAAGAGCCTATCTTGATGGTCACCTGCCAAATAGATAGGTGTATTATAGCCCGGATGAGTGTATGTGAAATGACGTCAATGGTAAAGAAAAAAAGACTATAAAACGGAAGAAGAGGACGATCATGGATATGGTTAGAGATCATGTGAGAGGTGTGGATCACGTTCGAGAAGTAGGTGACATCACAGCCATTACAATGAAAAAATATTGTTCTGCAATAAAAAAAAGCGGCTTTGAGTTCTTTTCTATTCTTAGTCTCATTTGTGACTGAGATTGCAACGTGTTGGTTCCCAGACAACGTCACATAAGTAGGATAAAGAGGAAGTATCGAGTACTGTCCACACTCACTGGAGTTGACTCCCATGGATATTTGGTGGGGGGGGGGCGCATGTTAACCACAAGATTTACACCATAAAACTAAAATGAATGAGCTGAAAGCAGCCATTGAAAGAGGCTATGCCAACAAATCAATGGAACTAATTAGGAACGTTTTGGATTCAATCGGTGAGCATTGCAAGCTGATCATGGACCACAATGACCAATAATTTGAACACTTTCGATAATTAGCTGGTTTCTATATTTGTTAGCATTATTTTGATGTATGTAACTTTTCTTTATTAGATTAAATGTTGGTTTTTATGGTCATTTAAAGAGTGTATACATTTTATTGGGATACCATCTGTATGTATGTATTTACTACTTTGAATAATACTTGCATATATAAACAAATAACACAAAGTTCTTTTTAGATAGCTCAATAGTGCAATACTAGAGCTATAAATACTTATAATTCACTGCTGTACAAGGAACAGACACTGCAAATGAGTGTTTATTCCTTGTGTTAATTATAAGAAATATATTATTTAACTTGATCTGTCCCGTAAATAATAATTTATTTTCTTCATTGCTTCTTAACTTACAACTTTTATAGTAAAACTTACTTGAAAAAAAAAAAACTTTTTTTTTCATGAGTTGTAGGACTCTGTGCTGACTATAGGTCATCCACCTGCTATATAGTGCATTGTACAACTGGTCCTTATTCACTTACACAAATGTGGCTCCTTTAGTCCTTGACCATAAGTAGTTGGCCTTTGCGACTCTCATATAAAGTAGTAATGATCCCCATTGAACACGTTCTCCAATGCCAATTTTTTTTCAATAAGATCTGCATTGACATGCCTAGATATTGCTACACTTTTCTAATATTAAAAAAACGTGCAACAATGTTTAATATATTAACACTTCAGTCAGTTGTTGTTAATTGATGCTATCATTTGATTTTATTGAATTAGTATTACAAAGGAATCACTTTTTATATAAGGTTATATTGGAATATATGGTGCATATTATTATGCAGGGTGTGGCAGAAATATCTCCCACGTTTTGATATGTGATCTTCCCAGTCGCACTAGCACAGTTTCTGAGCAATTATTTTGTATAGATGGAACTACATATCAGTGTGTAGAATTCTTCTGACTGTTCGATCAGACAATTCCAAGGCCAATGCATGTTTGAGAGCTGAATGTGTAGGAGACTAAGTAACAGAAAGTCTCACAGCTCGAATACTGTCTGGCATTTGAGTGCTTTGAGGTCTTTCAAGTGCCTTTAAGTGCAGAGCCGTAATTTGCAGCTTATAGCTGTATTGATTTTCTATCTACAACAGCATCATGCCATCCCACTTTGTAATGAACTCAGAAAGCTCTTTGTGTTGCAGTTAGAAATTCACGATTCTTCAAAAACATTGATGTGCAACAGTCAAAACCATATTGTTTGGTGCGGATACCTGAAAAAAAAAAAAAAAAGTTATTAGCTAAATGAAAACATCATTGGAACTTGCATAAGTTCATTAGCAACATAGAGTTGAATGTTTAAAATCTGTGAGGTATTTCTGCCGCACCTTGTAATAGAGATTATCAGATTATGCAATAACTGAAACCTAATGAATTTAATATTGAATTGAAATGTGATGAAATCAAGATGAATGTTACCTATTTGATATTATTGAGGTGTATTACAATGTTTTATGATTGTTTGTCTTGACCATATTTTGTATATTTCTTGTGCATTCCTTCAGCATCCTTTTGTCTTGATGGTTTCCCCTTGCTCTTCCTCTGCATTGTTCAGTCTCTTTTGCTTGATTCTCCAAAATTGTTGATATTCCTCCCACCATGTGTTTCTCTCCCTTGTGTTTTCCCTGCAAATGAAACTAACTTTCCTTATTCAAATATCAAGTTTCTAATCACCAAAGTTTGTCAAATTCAGTTTCTTATAGCCAGCATGCCTCATCTCACTATGAAATGCAACACGTTTTTTAATGGATTCGTTGGGTGTACAGAATAATTTTTATGATTATTTCAAATATGAAATTCAGTTTTATCAGTAATTTTTTAATTTTTCTTTGTGAAGGTGTATCGATACAAGAATAGCTTCATTTAAAGAATCAAATATAATTTTTATAAAATTCAATACACTAGAAGCATGGTTAATTAAAATATTAGAAATCACTTACAAACCAAATACGATGCAAGAAGCTTTATTTTTTTAGTAGACCGTGCTACTATCAGAATCGTCTGGGCAGTTTAGAGAAAATGCCAAAACACATTACAATCTAAAATCATAAAGAAAACATTTGTTTGCTATTATTGGTTTATTAATAAAAAAATTTATCCTGATTTTAATTTTTTTTAAATCATAAAAAGAAAAAAAAAAAATATAAAAAATACTAAATATTTATCCTGATTTTGAATTTTTATAAAAAAAGAAAAAAAATTATATAAAAAAAAAAATACTAAATATTTTCCTGATATGAATTTTTTAAAAATCATAAAAAGTAGAAAGAGCTTGTGCGAAAAAAAAAACAAAACAAAAAAACACACACACACACACACACAAATGAATTTTATCTTTTTCATATACAATTTGCTAATTAATATTAATTAATATTACATTAAATTATATGAGATGTACCTGTGATGCGCTGGGTCACAACAAATACTACTACTATTTATCCTACTTGGATTCTATTTAAAAAATTCATAAACTGTGGCAGATCTTTTAAGAAACTAAGAGTTTTTGTATAAGTCATTATCAGTAATTGTTGACTAACAATAGCTGTAGGGGTTTCTGCAACAATGTTCTATTTATGATAACAAATCTCTCCAAATTTCCAGCACCCATTAGAAGTATTATTCTTTCTTATATACACATAAAGAAACTATTTAATTTATATATATATTAGTATTTCGGCCTGGCGTTGCCCGGGTGTTTGGAGGTGTATGCTGAGCAAAAAAAAAAAAAAAAAGGTCAATTTTTTAAACTTTGACCCCTATTATGACCCCTTAACATTTATTGTTTTGTGCTCAAATCAAGTTATTAAGTTAGATCCATGTCCAAGGAACCTATATCTAAAATTTCAAGTGTTTAGATCCCAAATTGTCAGAGGAGTTTGGTAGAGTTGTCAAAGGTCAAATCGTTGAACTTTGACCCCTTAACAGCCAAATTTCTGGCCGAAAACCGATCACATCGATTTTCTTAAATCTCAGTACCCTGTATATCAAATTTCGAGTCTGTAGACTAAAAATTGAAATTTGTAGTGCAGGGACATGCAAAGGTGTGTGTGTGTGGGGGGGGGGGTTCTCAAGCACCTGTCCCCTTTACTCCTGTTTTAAAAGTGCCGTTTTCAGAGGAATTTATTATAGGCCTGTTCCCCACCATGTTCATTACTATGTTTTGCAGTTTTTTTTCACTTGAACAACTGTACTTGTCCTGAAAAAGTTCTCTGCACGTCACTTGTAGTGTGGTACAGCCATATATGTAAATTAGGTGATTAGATTTGGAAAAAAAACAAACAAAGTCACTCTTTCTATAAATGCTCACAAAGACATTAAGAAATATTAGATAGTAGTTGAATGAACGTGGTGAAAGAAGGAGAGAGAAATACATAGAGATAGAGAGATGGGTTACTAGTTAAGTTAACTATAAAATATGGCTAATTAGAACATTTAGAATGGATTTTTTCAAACATAACTCAATCTCAGAATTAAGTTCTTGTATTATTAAAGTACATATAAAAAAAAAAGATTTATAATAAGATTACAAAAGTCATCATCATATTGCTTAGGAGGGGGGGAGACTTGATTGACCTAATGAATACTGCCATTGCATATTGAATTGACAATGGCAAAGTTCAAATCCTCTCTGCTTTATTGTGCTTCATTACACACTAATAATACTGTTGAGAAAAGTATTAACTGCTGACCCCCTCCAACTATAGGTAAAATAATAAATTGTGCTTAATAAATCATGTAAAATGAATCCTTTAATTTAGGTATTGTTTCAGTATTAAATAATCCCAAAAGAGTCGATATGCCCATAAACCAGACAAAACCAAAATCAGATTTTTGAAATTACCTAAAAGTCAAGAACAACTGCAATTTATTCGAAGAGACACAATTAATATATAGCTCCTCTATTGGCAAAACTCAATATTCACTGTGAGAGTTTCCAAAATCTTCCACTAGAACAGTTTCATGACCAGGAAACCTGCTGCAGACAAGTACTTCATCTAATTATTACTAAAATATACTAATAAAAAAATCTTAAAAAATACTTGAAAACAATCCTTGGAGGATGAAGCAGGCACAAAATACAGATAGCAGCCATAAAGGGAACAGCATCTATTCTTAAAAGAGCTCTCAGATATAAATTCAGATCATAATGATATCAAGTGTTAGCCCTAGGACGGATCCCCTTGATCTCTAAAAAACTAACTAAAGTAAAATAATAATGCAGAATATATCAACACAAAATTGAACAAAAAATCCCAAACGAGCCACCATTTTTCAAGATCAAAGATGTGAGTAAACAAAATGTCAGTTTAATGAATATTATAAAAGGATTAAAAATGATTAATGAAATAAAGTTTTATTACTAATGGAAATGTTTTATAACAAATATCTGTTGGCATTAGATTTGAAGATGGTCACGTTATAGTCTGCAGGAAAGCAGTCCCACGGTAATGTGTTCCACAGATGAGAAAAGTTCTTGCAAATAAACTCTGTTCATGGAAATTTTGCCTGACACTGGTTACACAGTGGAAGAAAGGAAAATCTTTTCAGTTGTGACAGAGAAACGAGTTCATGCTATGCATGTTTTACTAACATTTTCTTTTATAATTTTAAATGAATAGTGTCGTAAGAAAAGGATAAATATGAATTAATAATCATAAAGATAATTCTCACACCTCCAAATATGAAGAAACGATATTCTGTTTAATTGGATGTAGACTTTATACCCTTTTGTTTCTTTGTTGTTACTGTGATCCGAGTATCAAAATATTATCTTGAATCTCCCATTCTATTGTATTTTTTGCATTTTTTTTTTTTTTTGCTTTATGTTCCTTTATGCAAATCTTGCATTTTTTCTCAGCTTGTTTGTGAGGTTATCACTTGATATATTTCACCGTTTAACCCGAAACCTTCAAAACTACTTGTTCTCGAATTTTCATTTTCCATATTTATCGTCCTTGGCTTTTCTTTTTTGCTTCTCACAAATTCAATCCTGTTGGCTTTGTTTGCTCTGTAGCTCTTCAGTCTTTTCTACTTGACGTTCTTGGCTGATAAATATATTATGAGATTAGGTATAATTAACATATGTAAGTTTTGTTTGTTTTTCAGACTATTATCTCCAGTTAATCAGATGACTTGTACAATGGGACGCATACTGATTAGATGTAATGATCTCACCCCAGGATATAAATACGATAATGCAAAAATGTGTAGGCATTATTTAGGAATGTTAATGAAGTGACATCTTCTTTTTAACTAAAGGAAATTAATGTAAAAAATCTGCTACTTGTACAGTTTAATCAAGACATTAAAAAATGAAAATATCGAAAAAAAAGTTTAAATTGTATGAATCAGTTATGGAATGAAGTTCTCTGAAAAAAAAATTTCACTTAATTTCCTCAAGTATTTTTTTTTTTTTTTTACAATGAAAAAACAATTTATGATATTGAGGAAAAGCTTCGATTTTTAGGAAGAAAAGCTAGTATTAAAGATGGGAAGAGAGTATCGGACTGAGTTATCTCTCAATGGTATGTTAAAAAAATTCAAAGATTTCTATCTTTAACGCGCTGTCATAAAAACGTGTTTTTCCTCTGCAAAAAAAAAAACCCTACTCAATCAAATTAAGTGAAATTTTTTTTTCTGGAGATCTTCAGTCCAAAACGGATGTGTATAATATAATCTTTTTTCGATATTTTCATTTTTTAATGTCTTGATTAAACTGTACATGTTCCAAAAAAGATACTTTTTTTTTAATAAGCAATGCAGATATTAGTGTTGGAACGATTCCAATATTTTTCTCGATTCTGATACAATTACTGATTCCGTACAAAATTCTCGATTCCAATACAATTACTGATTCCAATTCTTTATAAATCTCTAAATATTTTAGTATGAAGTTGTTATTTTATTCCGATTGCTGTAAAACGACATCTTAAATGTGCATGTATTTTCTCAAACGTAAAAACACACTTGTGAGGGTGTGATCTAGAGATTTTAGTCTTACTGGAAGTTTAAATCAATAAATATTATTTTATTATTACTACAAGCAATGGAAGATGTTTTATAAAGACAAAATAAAATAAAATAGATAATTAAAGGAATGGGTTTTGGCATCGGAAAATAGGCTCAAATTTTCCCGATTCCGCTACTCCAAAAAGCTAAAAAATTTTCCGATTCCGATTAATCGTCCCAACGCTAGAAGATATATAGTTCACTCCACAGGTCCTAACAATTTTATCAAGTTTTATGGTCTTAAAGAGGCAGTCATCAGATGTTTCTGTTGTGGTTTAGTTCTTCTTTAAATTATTTGGGCGTGGTAATCCGGAGTGCTTCACCTGTCAGTAGATGATGTAATATTTCTGTTTCCTATTTGTAGAAATGTAGCTGAAAAAAAAAATTTCATTAATTTTATATTTATTTATATATATATATATATATATATATATATAAATATATATATATATATATATATATATATACTTATAATTATAAACTAGCGGGACCTGTGGAAATTCTACAAGAAACCCATTCATATGTAATATATTGATGTTGGCATTCTGTAGATGTTCAACGTAAATGGAGACGCTCTGATATTATTGTAGCTTTTTTGTTAAAACTGCAAAAGTATTTATCTAAGCTAGCATGAATGCCCCGTAAAGCCTGGTCGTAAAGTACACTTAAATATGATATTTTAATTCTTGCAGATTTCGTATATATTATTATAAAGTTAATGTTCTATCGATTTTTATATATTATAAAGTTGTGATTTCAAAAATAAAAAAATATACTTGGGTGCATTAGCTTGAATCGAAACCGAAATAAAAAATTTATGAAATATATATATATATACATAAGTGTTTTTTAACATGTTTTAACTATTTGCTCCTATATATATATATATATATATATATAACTTGAGTTCCTTCAGCCATAACCAAAACCAAAATTTATGAAGAATTTTTGATAAAATTATTTATAAAAAAAATAGATGACCTAAGTGCAATCAGCTATAATTGAAACTGAAACCAAAACTTATGAAGTATTCTTGGTAAAATTATTCATGACAAGAAATAGAAGAACATAACAATTAAACGACCCGGATGTAAGTGTGACACACAAAAGAACATACACGCTACCGTATTAATATATAGATAATCATTTTTAATACCTACATATACTAGTAAACACTAGTAAACGTTATTAAATGACGATTTACAATCATTGAGTGACTGGAGGTCACGATCCCACACATCGGATAACTGGTTAAATTTTCATGGACAGTGCTCAACAGTTAAGAAAATGTTTTTTAAATGGGCGGAAATAACATATATATTAAATGAAAGATGATAATAACTTTATTATATCATTAGAACAATTAGGAAAAGTAAAAGAGGGAAAAATTAAGAAGAAAAAAAAAAAACTATGGCATTTAACTTGATAAGTTTTGCTTTATTGAAGACTAGCCTGGGTACCCGGCGTTGCCCAGGTGTTTGGAGATGTGTGTTGAGCAAAAATAAAAGTAGTAGTAGGCAGGCTCAAACCCGTACCTTGAAGGAAGAAAAGAATGTGAAAAAAGAAAAAAATTACGTCTTTTCTGTTGCATCCATCACCAAACCGGAAGTGGCGAAGGTTTAAATTAAGGCTAGTCAATCGAAAAGAGGGGAGGACTTTCGAAAATATTTGCAAAAAAAAGCGATCCCTCCCTGTAGAAAAGTGAGAGTGAAGGAATGAATGTTTTTAGTCGATTTTTCGATATTTGTCATCCGAACGGTCAGGCTTCAAAACGATACTGATCTCGTGAAAATCCGTAGCCTCTGTCAAAAGTTTTTGCAAGACATACATACATGATGATTGCTGCATCTTTCCAGATGATTGCCGTCACATTGAGTTTTCCCAATCTTGTCGTTCATGCCATCTCAGATGACTCTGCACTCCCACCGCAGATTTGCACATCTTGAAGCAGATGTGGCATACAAATTGAGCAATTTCCATGCATGCATACATATATATATGCATACATACATACATTTAAACAGACAGGTGAAATTTATATTATAGACTAGCGGGGGGTATCCGGCGTTACCCGGGTGTTTGGAGGTGTGTGTGGTTTTGGATAAATCAAAACGGGGGGGGGGGGGTAAAATAAAATAAAAAGTTTTGGTAGGTGAGTATGAGGATCGAACCCAAACCCTTGAGGCAAAGTTGGAAATTAAAGTGTGAAAAAAACATGTGCGACGTTAACCACTGGGCCACTGCGACATACTAACGGAAACACGTTTGAATTTATTTAATTACTTAGAATTGCCAGGTGCACGTTTTAATGACCTAATGAGGTCAACTTTGACTGCGGGGTAGTATTTTATTTAATGCGGGAACACTTTTTTTATTTTCCCACAAGATGTTGGGGGGAGGGCATCTTCCCTAGTCCAAATTGAATAGCAATTATCTGATATAAGGAAAATATTTCCACATTGATCAAAGCTGATTACTTTTGAACATTTCTGGCGATCGCTACTGGAAAAATACTGCCAGAATTAGTGTCACTTTTATTATACGAAAAAGCCTAATCTACATGCGGCGAGCGAAAAATGCTGAATATTTATCTTCTCAAAGTCGAGCAAATTAAATAGACAGGCGATCTCCGTTGTTAACTCAGAGATATTATGATTTATATGTGATATAAAAAGTTTTAAGAAGTTGTGAGCCGATCGACCGCTTCTCGGAAAAAGCCTTCCTTGGATATATACAAAAGGTGAACATACATACACACATTTTCGCTTTTATATATATATATATATATATATATATATATATATATATATAAGACTAGAGGGGAATTTCTGCATAATGAAACAAATCTGTAAAACAATATACCGAAATTGTAATATGCAGAAGGAGCTGTTTTGAATGAAAAATAAATATTTGGATTTTGGAATACTGTTATTCTTCTATATATATATAATTTAATATGCCGTAATGGAAAAATTCTAATTTTAATCTCTAGGGTATTCGACCATAACGCTATTTTATTTTAATCGTTTTTCCACTTTTTTTTTTTTTTTTCTCCCCGTAAATTGAATAAAACGCAATTTTTATTGCTTTTTCACTCTTTGTTTTAAAAATTCCCTCGATACAGCTTTGAGAAGCGAGGGTCGAAACCAGTCAGCTGGCTCTCCATTTCTCTTTCTTTCCTCTCCTGTTCCCCTTTCTGGAGAGAAGATTAAAAGAATATATATATATATTTATATATATATACAAATTTACTTTTAATCATAAATCATAAAAGTCTTCCCTTCCTAATTGCAATATATATATATATCATACACTTGCTAAGTTTGTTGTCATTCTGATGAAACTGTTGTGGATAATAGTCAAACAAACTTCTAGATGGTTTATGTAGGTTTGTATTTGTAGGAATTTTTACCCTTTTTTTCCACAAAAACCTTTGAGTTGTTGTTCTAAAGAGTCGCACTTTGTTTCTACCTTCTAATCCTCGATGCTTTTGTGCCCTTACCTCTGCTCACTTAGCTTCTCGTCCATTTTAGTGTGCGTGCGTGTACGTGCATTAATCTCGTCTATTTTTGTCAGCGTACCGGCCAAAGCAAATTTCACAGCCAAGTTCAGCTGCTGTCAGTGATTCTGAACCCAGTACCACGGTGTCTCCTGTCAGTTCCAACCGATCTAGTCCTGGACGTTGCGACGGTCAGTTACCATTTCGTAAGCCTGTCTCATTCACTCATTATTCAATTCATTTCTTTTGAGAGTGGATGGAATTGTTCAACTATTTTATGTATGTTCGATTTTTATTTAAATCTATGTTCGGTTTTTATTTAAATCTAGCCCTCTTGCCCATACACCCAAACATGATTTCTTTTATTTTATGAATTTTATTAAGATGTTTAATATTTACTTTCAACTCTTAACATATACAGAGTTTGTGGGGAATAATTAGATGTCATTAAGTCTCAAAAAAAATAGACAGGAGACAATGGCTCTTCATATCCACCTCCATCTGCTTAATGAATGTGTAAAGATATTCAAAATGAGTAAAACCTCAGTTTAGTTACCTGAACATAAGTTGATGAAAAATTGTGTTGTCTTGTGTTAAATATTAGTATTTAAATAAGTTTTATTTAAATCTATTTAATGTTACACTTGTAAACATAATAAAATACTTGAAATATGTAAATATGCTGAAATAATTGTTAAAGAAAAAATAAAAGCAATGGAAGTTAGTGATTATTTGAGTGTTTGTACATTTTTTTTATTGCAACAGAAAATAAGGTTTTATATATATATATATATATATATATATATATATATATATATATATATATTTTTTAGAGAATAAAACATTCTTTCGTTATTTTGTGTAAAAATCCCACGTTTCTCATCTTTGTTCATTTTTTGTTGTTGTTTATTTCTAATACTCGCATGATCAATCGATGAATTGCTATTGTCTACTAATTGATTTGTTCTATAGAAAAGGAGGAAAAATGATGTTCATGTATGAATTTTGTGAAAAATGTTAATTTGGAAGTTTTTTTTTTTTGTTTTTTTTTCATTCGTTTGGATGAGAGAATATAACAGAAATATCTTATGAAGCAAAACAATTCTATCTTCGAGTGTTTATTTTTGAAGATCAAATTTCGCCACTCCCATACTATTAGGACAAAATTTTGTAGTCGATAAATGGAGTTTTAAGGTAAAAAACAATGGTTTCAACTGATTTTTTTTGTCAATTCTAGTAAATTATAATGATAGCTTCCAAATTATGCAGTTGAAATTACCTGAATATTACTGAATTAGTAAAAAAAAAACAGCTTTAATTGTGTTAGCAGATGAAAATTTTTATTTTCTTTAATAAATAATTTTCTATCTTATCGATGTTCGTAATTTTTGGATATAATCATCTTAAAAGTACGAGGAATATGTAGATACAATTGTTTTCATGTGAAATTCAGTATTATGATTTCTGAAATTTCATCCCAATAGTGAAGAAGCGCACCAATTTCTACATTTTACACTAAACCTAATAATAATAATAATAATAATAACAACAATAATAATAACAACAATAATAATAACAACAATAATAACAACAACAATAATAATAATAATAACAATAATAATAATAATAATCATCTAGAAATGACAATAGGAGTATAGGCATAGAATATAAAATATATATTCAAATAAGTGATGCTTATTTTAATATAAATGTGTTAGATAGAAAAACTGAAAAAAAAAGGCAGGTCTTGAAGAAACAAACAAAAGAAAGAACTATAAAACAAGTGTGTAAAAGAATGAATGAGAAATACTATAATGTGACATTGAGAGTCGCTACTGCTGGTTCAGTATATTAGACTTGGCTACAGTTCAGGGGAGCTGGAGAAACATAAGATTATATGTTATTAAAGCATTCTATAACTAAAAGAAAAATTGGTTTTCATAAATACGTTCTTGTAGAATTAAGTCATTAAATGTTTCTTCTCCATTGCTCAAACAAACAAAAGAGTATTAAGTGTATTAAAGTTAAAATCTGCTTAAACAAGTTTATATTTTTGTGAAAAAAAGTCATTGTGTGTTAATTAATGTTAAAATTTAATGCAAACATTTCATCTTCAAATTTCTAATTGAGCTAAAATTCTATGAATATTGATACCATTTTTTGATTGATTTTATTATTCCTTGGCAATTGATTGATTATTGGTTATAGTTATCGAAGTTATAGGATTCTTTTTTAAGTGTGTATGTTTTATATATACATATATATAATTATTTTCTACTGTGGTTGCCAGTCAGAACACATTTTTATATTGAATTCTTGTTTGCAGCATATGAAATTACTTCCCCTTAATCTGTCAACTTTCTTGGTCAAAAACTACAAGGTTCATCTGAGAATAATGTTTTGTTTTTTTTTAATTGAGATTAATTTAAAGAACACTTTGATTCATCTATTCAAAGAAAAAAATTTTTTTTTAATATTGTTCAACTGATTTCTGACTTCTTTGAAAATCTTATTTTCTATGTTTCACAAAAATTTAGTTATTTAACATTTTGTAGACTTTTTATCGATTGTGTATTCATTTTTCTTTTGCTGAATGGGATGCTGCTCCTTTATATTAAAAAAAGTGTTTGTAATTTGAAGTTTATTTTTACCTTTTTTTTATAAGGTATATTGGTTTATCTGTCTATTATTCTAATCTTGGTTCCTATTTTTGCAACATTTTGCTCTATCTAATCTCCAACATTCTCCAGGTACATCTTTTTAAACTTGGAAATCATTGTCGCACTCTAGCCAATGAAATGAGAACACTCGACCCCCGATGGTTAGGTAAAGAATTCCATTTGAAATTCTTAACAGGTTTCTGAGTTTGACATAAAGAATCCCAAGTTAAAAAAAAGATGCACCTGAAGAAGATCGAAGGTTACAATGGTCGAAATGTTGTGAAAAAAAAAAAAACAACAAAAAAAAAAACAACAAAAAAAAAAAACCAACCAAGATGAGAACAGTAGTCTAAATAGTACAAATTATTAATCCTAAAAATTCTGTGATATTTTTTTTATTAAAGATTTTTTTTTTTTTTTAAGTTTTCTTTTTAAGGTTTTCTTTTTGTTATAAATATGCTTATGTTGGATCCAAAAATATTATGTCAAATTCTAGATTGTAATATTTACAACTATTCAAATATTGACAATTGCTTAATTTTGGTGATTAAAATTATAATCTTTTCCTGATAAAAAAAATATTCTCTTGAAAATGAGAGAAACTATGAAATAAACATTATCATAAATGTGCTCTTATATTTGAGAAGTGTTAGTTTTGTTTTTTTTTATCTATAATTTTATTAATAGCTTAATCACCACAAAAAAAAAAAAAAAAACAATCAACTATGTACACTCACCTGTTTTGTAGGTATTCAGCTGACTTGTTAAATTATTTAGATTTTTCATAATTTTGTCAAACATTCTTATAGCATTCCAAGTAACCTATGATTATTTCTATTTTTATAGAAGGCCTTTCATACTCTCGACGGAACAGTCACAGCGTGACCTCCAACAGTTCAGAACCAAACAGTCCACCCGACAGTCCATTTGGAAGTCAAGGACAAATTAACTGTGTCAACAACCAAGGGCATGGTAAGAGAAAGTAAAAAATATATAATAAACTGGTCGACATGTCACCCCCTTCTTATTTTTAAGCACTTTGTAGCAAAAACTTATTTTTTTTAATTTCATTTAAATTATTTATCCAAAGCTTTTTGTTACAAAAACAAATATCCTATGTCTCACTAGAGAAGTAACAAAAATATGTATTATTTGTTATTAAAAACTGCCATTAATCTTTTCTACCAATTGAAAAAGAAATACTTGACTAATAATAATTAATTACTAACTAAATACTTGTTATACAATATTACTGTTAGGTTATTAATTCAAATATTTTAATGATATAAAATAAAATACGCATCAGGCGCGCTTTATTTTATTCAAATTAAATCAACACTTCGATTATGGAACTCACACCCCTGACGTTAGTCTTGTGTAGCCAACGCACTGTTCCGACATTTCAAAATACAACCGCTGGGAGACAACGTGCGGATCTTTATTAACTGACTTTTCTTTCTCCAACTTTACAACATGGCAAGAAAGAAGAGAAAAAAAAAGAAAAAAAAAAAAGATGTACAACATAATGAGGATGGAACTTGACTCCAAAATATATTTAAACTAGCGGGGGTACCCGGCGTTGCCCGGATGTTTGGAGGTGTGCATGTAAGGGGGGGGGTTGAAGAATAAGCGAAGTAGTAATAACCTTGTTTAAACTTTTTTAAAAAATCGGAAAAAACAAAACAGCGGATGTAAAACTTCTTCAAAAAAAAATTGGGTAAACAAAAACCAAAAAAAAAAAAATGAACGTGTTCAGAAAAACAAAAACAAAAAAAAAAACAAACAGCGAAAAAAAAATAAAGGTCCTTGTTTCAACATTAAAAGTTTAAAAATTGAAAAAAAAATATATCTGATAACTGGGATTGCACCTGCAATCTTAAGATAAGGACGCTGTCCGGGGGGGGGGGGGGGTTGAAGCGAACGGACGTAAAACTTCTTTTAAAAAAAATCGGATAAACAAAATCCAAAAGAAAGGAAAAGAAACAAAACAAAAAAAACAGCAAAAAAAAAAAAAATGGTATAAATACCCTTGTTTCAATATTAAAAGTTTAAAAATCAAAAAAATATATATCTGATAATTCGGATTGAACCTGCATTATTAAGACAACGATGCTGTCAATAAATCCATTGCGCTTTGAACGTGTGGACGAATCTAGGTCGGTTTTTATAATATTTAAACAAATTCTAGGTACAACATCTTTTGCGCATGTTGACGCATGCGTAGAAGCCATCTGTCATGAAGATACGATTTCTTTTTCCACCCCTCATGGTAGAAAAGGGTCTGGTTGAGGGTGAAGGAATGAATGTTTTTGGCCAATTTTTCAATATTTGTCGGGCGAAGGTTCGAGCTTGAAAATTATACCTATCTCGTGAAAATCTGTCGCCTCTATCAAAAGTTTTTGCGAGACATACACACACACACACATTTTCGCTTTTATATATATAGTCTAGCGGGGGGTACCCGGCGTTGCCCGGATGTTTGGAGGTGTGTGTGGTTTTGGGTAAATCAAAACTCCAGGGGCAGGGAGGTTAAAATTAAAAAAAAGGTTTTGGTAGGTGAGTATGAGGCTCGAACCCGAACCCTTGAGACAACTTGGGAATTAAAGTGTGAAAAGAACATGTGTGACGTTAGCCACCGCGACATACTAATGGAAACACGTTTGAATTTATTTAATTACTTAAATTGCCAGGTGCATGTTTTAATGACTTAATGAGGACAACTTTGACTGCGGGGTAGTAATGCAGGAACACTTTTTTTATTTTCCCACAAGATGTTGGGGGGGGGGGCAGCTCCCCTTGTCCAAATTGAATAGCAATTGTCTGTTATAAGGAAAATATTTCCACATTGATCAAAGCTGATTACTTTCAGACATTTCCGGCGATCGCGACCGGAAAAATACCGCCAGAATTAGTGTCACTTTTATTATACGAAAAAGCCTAATCCACATACGGCAAGCAAAAAATGCTGAATATTTATCTTTCCGAAGTCGAGCAAATTAAATAGACAGGCGACCTCAGTTGTTAACTTGTAGATATTATGATTTATATGTGATATAAAAAGTTTTAAGAAGTTGTGAACCGACCGACCACTCCTCGGAAAAAAGCCTTTCTTGGACATACACAAAAAGCGAACATACATACACACATTTTCACTTTTATATATATAGATTATAAATTTCAAGCAAATAAAATATTTGTTTATTTTCCTAATATTGCATTGTAATTTGGCTTTCAAGTGCACCCGATGCGTAGTTTATTCAAATTAAATCAATGCTTCTATAACGGAACTCACACCCCTGACATTTTAATGATTTCTTTTAGTTTTAATTATGTTTAAGTCACTCTATAAAGCTCGATGTTTGTGTGTTCCCTATAGAAAGAAAGGTTAAAGATTTACATTTAATCTAAAAATGTATTCTCATGTAAATTTTAATTGAGGAAGACAATGGAAGTGGTCCTGAATATTTAAATGCACCTCTAAGAAGGCTATGAAGGCATAAACCTCTTAAACTTCAAATGCAAGGTGTCTTCAATAAGTTTCCAAACTTTTTTTGTATAGATATTTAAAATTATTGTAGACTCTTGAAAATTCAATATGTTGTTACTGTACATCTTATAAGATGATTGATCAATTTTTATGATTTCATGTGTGTACTATCAATAAAAGTGCCCATACGATAAAGTCTGGAAACTTATTTAAGGCACCTTGTATATCCTATTTTTATGTAATTTAAATCAGATGTATAACATTTTCAGGAGAAGACAATAGAATTAGTCTTGAATCTCTAAGTACCTTCCTAACCTAATGTTACTCTCTATGTACTGAATGTGTGTCCCCCCCCCCAATCTTTCAGTGACACATGGGGTGAGAAATCTCTTAAAACTTCAAATCTGTACTACCGATTATAAGGTAATGCATATGTATAAAACACTAATTCACAAAATTTTTCAGTATTTCAGCTTCTTTCGACTATTTTAGAGAATGAAGGAATAGTAAAAACAAAGTAATATAGTGTTATGAGCATAGTGAAAAAGTCCATAGTAATGGTTCTAATTTAATTCTAAACAATTTCAGGCCTTCCTGCTAATAAATAAATTCAACAGATTAGTCTTTGTAATCCATATAATTGAGTAATGCGTGATAATAATTTCGTTCAACAAGTTTTTTTTTTTAATTTATTTATTTGAATAGATTAAAAAAATTTAAAGTGCTTGTTTACATTGGTGATCTTTTAAACTAACACATTTCAGGTGAAAACATTATTACATACTTATGTGCCCTGTCAAAGTTAGTTTACATTTTTAAAAAATTAAGAAAATTATCCAGTAGAAAAATATTTATAACTAAAATTAAAAATTATTGAGTTTAGTGATTTTTAGAGTTTCATCGTACGGCTTAATGTTGGAGAGTTTGCAAAATCCAGGGGAGATAACTGCAGTCAATAAACCGTGACTAAATAATTTAAAATATACATGTACTGCAATTTTTAAAGATATCAGAATGTAATTGCAACTGATTTTTTATTTAAAAAACTTCTAGATCATCATCTACTGAATCCTTTTTCGTAATTTTTTTTAATCTCTATTTTTACTTACATATAAAAAGCATTTTTTGTGTGTGTGAGTTCACTATGGACTCTGAAATGGCTGAGCTGATTTTTAAAAAAAATTTCACACAGATATATTTTATGTGTTTTGGAGTGTCCTTAGATCGGTTTTGTAATAAAATGCCTGTGATAAGTATCAAAAATCAATAATTTAAAGAAGGAACAGTCTGATTTTGATCAAAGTTAAACCTTTGTAGTTTACATTGATACGTGTATATCTAAAATATTACATACTAGCTGTACTCGGCCACTCGTTGCTGTGGCTCTGTTTATTAAAATGTAACACAAAAAAGACAAAATATATAGGTCTTATATTTATGTTGTCAATATTTGTAGATACACAATATTTTGAGGTGTCCCTTTTTCTGTGCAAATGTAGAGATTGTCTCATTTTTCAACTGTAGAACACGCAACATATACTTGTCCATGTGAGAAGCAATCATAGTGTAAGTCACACAAATGTAAAAATTGTCCCTGAATCTTGTTAATGGTTATTGCAAATGCCAAGCGAATTGTCAAGTGCAATATTTTAAGTTTAAATGGTATATCCGTTTAAATCATTCAATGCACATCCACTGTCCGTTCTTCCTGAGAGTGACAGAGGGGAAAACATGAGGATTTAATTTTACTATAAATATATACGTTAACACGCACTGGAAAATCTCGTATAGTAAAAAAATTCAGCCGATTTTCTTTTTGTATGTAAGTATAGTGTTTTATCAAAAATAAATAGATGGAAAAATTGAAAATAAAACTGTTTGAAGAATAAAGGAACAAAGTAAGCGGGAGACCAATGATAATTCAGAATGAAGAAAAAAGAATGCACAAATGTTGAAGGACAAGTTTTTAAAAAATGGAAATAATTTAGTAAACTTTTTTTTTCAAAGAAAATCTATTGCTTTCAAATATTATTAATGAGAATATTCGTAAACATTTTAGTGCTTTTTCTTTATTGTTGCGATATTCGGAAATCGAACTATGGATTTTCAAGTGAAACCAATAATATCTACTGAATTGTCATGTCACAGTAATGAAAATAGCCAAAACTTACGAAAAACGATAAAGGAGAAATTAATGATTAAAGGAAATGGTTATTGAAAAAATTAGAAATTTTAACTATTTCCTTTGTGTTTACGTCACATGTCACATGACAAAACAAACATGGCCGAAATCATTTTTTTGTGTAATTATGAAAGACCGAAATAATTGCGACATGACAATTAGGTAGATAACATTGTTTATTGTTGAAATTGACAAAAAAATGTAAGGAGTTATCATGGTTTTTAAAATTAAATATCAACATTTTGGCCGATTTCATTATGATAAGGAGGAAACACCCTTTTTATCGGCTGAACTGTACAATGGACATCCCGTATATATATTTTTGGTACTCTTGCATAATTTGACCTCGATCGTCAGGATTTTTCCTGAATTATGGTTCGGGTTCAACCAGCAGTCACCGAATCAAGCCGAGTAAAGTAACAGACACAGACAAATTTCAAAACAAACAAACCGAAAAAAAAATAGAAATACAATAAATAAAAAATTACAAAAACCTACTGTAAATTTATTGAATATTGCAGAAGAGCTGTGCAACTAAATGATAAGTAGTTCATTATGTTCCTGTTGTATTTGTGTTGCATTAATGTTCTAAAGTTACATTTAAATAAGAATTTTTCATTGTGCGGTGTTTCTTTTTGCTTGCTCGATTTGAAGTTAATTTTTTAAATTGACATGAACTATTAACATGAAAACAATTAGAACACTTAAAAGTCAAATATGAACAGGTAAAATTAAAGAGGAATAAAAGGTGAATCAAATGAGGTAGAGGTTGTTTAAACAGTTACATTCAATTCAGCTTAAATTTGCAGTTTTTGAAAAAATGACAAGTGCAGACTTTCTTTTTGGTGGCACTGTATATGTATTATTATACATATTTATCAATCGTTATATATATATTATTAAATATATATATCTTTATCAATAGTTATATATATTATTAAATATATATATCTTTATCAATAGTTATATATATATTATGAAATATATATATATATCTTTATCGATAGTTATATATATATTATTAAATATATATATCTTTATCGATAGTTATATATATATTATTAAATATATATATCTTTATCGATAGTTATATATATATTATTGAATATATATATCTTTATCGATAGTTATATATATATATATATATATATACCTTTATCAATAGTTATGGAGAATATTGCATTAAAAGTAAATGATAAATTTCCAACAAATAAAGCAAGTACTATAACTAGAAACTGAAAACTTGAGATTTTCAATCAGAGATTCTCCCAGCTGACCTATTTGGGGATTTTATAAATAGAGCTTAAAACATTACCATAACAGAATAATTATAACTTTTGTGTGCCATCATAGGTTTATGATTTAAGTCATGTTTCAAAACCTGAATTAAAACATAAGCGATAAAAAAAAAAAAAAAGATATGAAAAGGTAAATATTTCCAATAATGTTGGAAATTATTTTGATAGTCCAAAACAATTTATTTTACTTTTACTATTTATTGTCTATAGTTATTTTACAATTATATAATCCTTCCAAACTAGCAAAAAGTATGTGACCAAAGAGAATATGTATTTGCTAGTTAAGGAAAAGATGGAGGAAGGTGGGAAGATAAGATCTATTGTGATGTCACAAGAGTTTCATAAATATTTAGAAATTGTAAATCTTATGTCCTTTCCTGCTCCAATCTTCCTTATCTCTCTTGCTCTTCTTGCCACCAACTAAGATGCAGATAAAAAGTGGGTGCTTGTGCAGAATAGTAGAATTTGAAACAAACACATTTCAGGTGAAAACATTATTACATACTTACATGTCCTGTTGAAATTAGTATGAATTACATAAATTACAAAAAATGATCCAGTAGAAAATGTGCTTTTTGGCGGGAGAAAATCGTAGAGAAATTTTCTATTTTTTTTGGTTTTTCTGATGGTAGATTGCAAGCAAAGCAAGGGGGATAAGTCAGTTTGTCATACAGAATTGGTTGCACAACTCTCCCACATTAAAACACATGATAAAACCTGATAATTCAATGAATTATATTTTTACTTGTAATTATCTTTGTAATTGATCAAGCACAAAAAAATGTGCATGGTGATACGCAAGATGACATCATTAAAGTTTTAATAGTATATTTATTAGTGATGGGACCATTCTAATATTTTTCCTCATTTGATATAATTACGATTCTGTACTAAATTCCTGAGTTTAATACAATTATAAATCTTTAAATATTTAACAATACATTTGTTAATTATTCCCAATTACTGTGAAAACATGTTATATATGCAGATATTTCCTCAGACGTAAAACTACACTTGTGAAGGATGATCTATATATTTTAGTTTGAGAGTTAATTTAAAATCAATCAATTATTTTATTATGACTACCAGCATTTTACTTTAAACAATATCAAATAAAAAAAGACAAAGAATCGTTTTTGGCATCAGAAAACAGGCACAAATTTTTCCGATACCCCAAATATTCAGATTTTTCTGATTCCCTATTCTGATTCCAATTAATTGCCCCAACACTAATATATATATATATATATATATATATATATATATATATATATATATATATATATATATATATATATATATATTTGATAAGCACAAAAAAATTTTTCTTAGATTTTTCACCCTAGTTTTTTCCTCCTTTTATTTCATAGACGATTTGCGTCGAAGTCTACCAAATGTCTCTAAACTAGTGACACCTTCCCCTGCACTCCATTCAAGTGATTCAAGCCTTGATACTTGCAGTGATGACATGTTATTTATAGCCGGAGGAACTCCTGAGTCCGCTTCTCGACCCCCATCTCGGCTGCAGCAACCGGGCCGTCCAAATTCTCCATCAGTGAGTCATCTGAAACAGCCCCTAAGTATGAGAAGAGGTTCGTCTCCAATTAGAAGTAACCTTCCACATCCAGCCAATACCCCTCGCAGATCAATACCAAGGCTAGGAACAACTCCAAGAACAAGCTTACCAACACCAAAAAGGTCAGTATTGTGTTTTTTTCATTTAGTTTCTTTAGTGCATCGAATTCATTTATATAGCCAATATTATACATTGTAAGGTTTGGGATGAAGATGTTTTATGTTCTCTCTGGCAATTTAACTGACAGTTGTAGGGGAGGTTAATTATAAAAAAGAGCAGATTGAGACACTCCCATCACAATTTAATTCAGATTTTTTATCTCCCCGACAAAGGAGGGATCGGACCTAGTAATTCACTCCTGTTTGTCCATTTGCACTTTTCTTAATGACCACACTTTGGATTTTTTCAAAATTTTGCACAAATTGAACATGGTGAAAGTAAATCTTTGCTGGAATAGATTTTCCGGGATAGCTCTCGATGTCCCATTAGAGGGGTGAAATTGCCCTAAAATCGTTCGTCTGTTAATTTGTTGGCACTTTTCTCAATAACCACGCCTTGGATTTTTTGGAAATTTTGCACAAAAACACTAGTCATGGTGAAAGTAAATTTTTCACCTGTGAAGGGCGACCCAGCATGCTTTGCTTGTTTCAATGATTTGTTTCAACAAGCATCTTTCATATATTAATAAATGATCACGAATGTTGTAATGAGGAAAGAGGAGGGTGAATTAGGAAAATTCCTTGGATCCCTTCTACTCTTATTGAGTTTGAGATTTGTACTTTGGTTATCTTTACGATTACTTCTGCTTACTCCTCTGCATGTTAAGAACAGTTTTTCTAAATAATAACATAATTGTTAAGAAAAGCTCTTGGGGAGGGAAGAGGCTTCCTTTACCTATTCTATACTTTCACCTAACAGTTTCATAAAGAAAAGATAACGTAAAAAATAAATTAAAAACAAAGAAGTTACGAGAAGCGAAATTGAGACAATAATCGTAACGATAACTGTATAATTTTCAACACTGCCTTAAGGGGATTTCCCTCACAGATGCAGTTCTTCTCTTTAAATAGCAGATGTTCTTTTTAATTTTTATATGAGAAAGAAACGTGAACAAGGGTTGGACTTCTGGGATGGGGTTTTGCTGGTTTTCTGGCAATGGCTGCTGTTATTCAACCAATTGCTGTTTAGGGGATTGTTATCTGTCAATTGTGGGAAAGAAGTACAGGGGACGATACTATTAGACTTAGTAAATTACAGACCACATTACTCCAGCCCTTCCTATTGTGACCTCTTTCTCGTGTTTTGGGAACCGCTGGTGTTGATGTTTTTCTCCTGAACTGATGCAACTTTTTGGGTGCAGTAATGTGCAATAGTCATGCTGCTGACAAATTCAACAATGCAAACGATGCCCTTCCACTTTGATTTATATATTTTTATTTTGCCAAAGAAAATTAACAAAACAAAAATTAGGCACAAGGCCAATATAAAAAATCGGGTTAGTAGGGGGATCTATGGTCATTGTATCTTTGATTGGTCTACACTAATCCTAGCTAGAGATCTCATTCACCATAATACCACAAACACACCAGGATCTTCCTATTAAAGATTCTCAAATCAAATCGTTTCTTTTTGGGTTTTTTTTTATTAAATAAAATATATATATATACATTGTCTGTAAAAAAATAGAAATTTATAAAAAAAAATCGTTTTATTGGTCCCCCAACAAAAGGAGGGTGGACCTGTAAATTCATCCTTGTCCATTCGTTTGTCCGCACGTTTCTTAATAATTACATCTTGGAATTTAAAAAAATTTTGCACAAACATTAAATATGATATAAGTAAAAAATAACAGAACGGTTTTTCCAGGAAAACCCTGGTTGCCCCCCTATGTGTGCCTTTCAAGTTAAAATGGCTAAAATTGACACTTTTGTGCTTATTAAAAAAAATTGATGCCCTGAATTTTTATAAAACTTTCTGAAAAGTTGTAACTAACTGATTTCTATATAATTTTGTTTGTCTATACTTTGCAATAACTCTTTGGTGTGCCCAGGGGCTCTTTTAGGACGAATAAAAACACTCCATTTTTAGGATTATTTTACCATATTTGTCCAAAATTTTCTGTGTATGTCTATTTAGCAGTTTTGCATGGTGCTGAACTCAAATTTAAATATGGTAAAGGCCTGAAGTTGCACTGTTTGTTCATTTTCACCAGGATTTGAGGTCCCCTGGGAACTTTTGGGGCTAAATGGGGGAGGAGGGAGTAAATGCTGAACTTTGTCTTTTTATTTAAACCACGTTCACTGTGCACTCACGGTGGACCATGCATGCTTCACTTGTTATTATTAGAAATAAAATTTTATTGGCATGGGTGGGGGGGAAAAATATCCCCAAAATAAACAAAATGTATTAATAAGGCCCTTCCAATTCTTTCTAGGTGGTAGGCTGCCCACTGTTTTCCAGCTTGATGGGGGCTGAAAACAAGCAGGTCGATCTCTAAATGGGGCTGAATTTCTAGACGGGAACAAAGAAAAAAAATTGGGTGGGGGAAGGAGGGCGTGTATGATGTCACTCCAAGATGAGATCAATTAGTAGGGTGGTCAAAGACAAAAAGAAAAGCTAGGGTGTGGCCAATTCTGAGTCTTGAGCATTGCAGATATTGCAATAAACGCATCTCAATTTAAATACAGGGTCTTTTTTTCTTTTAGAGACGACAAACTTTAAATTGACAACTCTCTTTTCTTTAATTGCAAATTTGGCAATAATCATTTATTTTAAGTTCAGCTTGGTTTGGCAATTTGGATCAAGTAAAGATTAGATACCCCGTAGCAGAAGACAAAGATTGTCGAACATTTCAAGTGGCAGCTTCACATACTCTCATATCGGTTCAAGCAATCCTCCATGCATATAAAGGTTAAGGATTTTTCGCTGCATGTCCATTCTTCATAGTTTCTCCGCTTCTTCCTGGATGGGGAGCAGGATATCTCATACTGTCATGGGAGGGTATTTTCTTCCTAAAAGTATTAAGATATTACAATTTCTATAATTATTACTATTAATTATACTTAATTAATTATTATAATTACTTATTATTATACTTAAGATATTACAATTTCTATTTGTATAATTATTACTATTAAAAACATTACATTAAAATTAGAGAATAAAAATCTTCTTTTTTGAGATCTTCTGGAATGTTCTAAGGTGTGGTGTTCCATTTGGAGCGTTTTTGGAACTTTCCATTCACTCAAACTATAAAAGAACGCTGATAGCACCAACTCTTCAGTTAGTCAGATAGAGTCGTTACTCTGCTCCAGGTTGTCAAATGCTAACTAGATTAACTTCAGTCAATATTTCCTGGGATCCAAATCTGATTGAAAAGAATCAATTACAAGCACCCTCAAAGAAAAACTGGACATATGGTAATTATAAAGATTTTCTGACCAAAGAAATATTGTTATTAATTCTCAATAACTCGGTCTTTTTTCTGAATGTAAATTAAACTGAATTAATAACTTGCTTATCTCCCTTGGATCATTTTTGTTTCTGTATTTTTTTTATGTACAATAAATACTTTTTATTTTTCTTCAAAGTTTTTTTTTTTTTTTTTTTTTTTTTTTTAAATATATGTTGCATGTTTAATACTCCTAGACTCAAACACGTTACAATACAGCATGTATCAGCTGCCGAGATAGCAATTACTACAGGAGCTCTACTATATTTTGCTTGTCATACGACTTCATAATCTAGTGGAACATCATCTCTTATGTAGTCATTTTCTCATAGAGAAAAAAAAACATGGCTAGTTTTTCTCTATTCTGTTGATTTCCATCGAAAAATGTTTGACTAAGCTTCAATCCCTGGTAAGACATTCACACTAAAAACTTGTCTTTTACCGCAACTTAGAACTTTGTTTTCTTCCCCTGTGTGCCTAGTGGAATTTTCATGAACAGAGTTGCTTTCCAAAAATTTCTCGTATGAGGAATATATTACCATGGAACTGCTTCCCAATAGATTAAAGCATGGTAATCTTTAAGCTAACGTAAACAAATATTAGAAAGCACAGAAATATCTGAAGATATGATTCTTGATATCATGTGAGTTGGAAAATTGCGATGATGTATAAGAAGCAGTGGCTAGCAGCAAAAGGATCATAGAAACTAGGTCAAACAATCAGTCGACTGCTGATTAATTTTTTTCTTCTATTACATTTAAGTGGTGGCAAACGTTTGTGCATGAATTAGAGAAAGAATCAGTCAGAAAGAGAAAGAAATGTTTTAAAATATCAGACTTCCGACAAATGACGGATTGGACCTAGTAATTCACTCTCGTTCGTCTGTTCACACTTTTCTCAATAAAAACACCTTGAATTTTTAAAAAAAATTTGTGCAAACATTAGTCATGGTGAAAGTAAATTTTTGCCAGAACGGGTTTTTCAGGGATAAAATTGACCCCAAATCGTTCATCCGTTGGCACTTTCTTGAGAACATATTCCTTGAATTTTTTTGAAATTTTGCGCAAACATTAGTCATGGTGAAAGTAAATTTTTGCCATAACGAATTTTCTGGGATAACTCTGGTTGTCCCCTTAGGGGCCATTATAGGGGTAAAAATGCACCAAAATTGTTTGTCTGTTTCCACTTTTCTCAATAACTTGAATTAAAAAATTTTTTTTGCACAGACATTAGTCATGGTGAAAGTAAACTTTATTTGTAGAGAGGGACCTCGCATGCTTGAATGGTTTAAATTCTAACCTTTTTTTTTTTTTTTTTTATAGGAGCACTGCTAGTATTTAAATTTGTTGGCGCTTGTGCAGAATTGTTCCTTTCTCTATGGAAAAAAAAAAAAAAAAAATCTGTATGATGTACACACCTGTAATAGAAAGAACAAGGCTGATAGCCATTAGTCGTGTGCTCTTGTGTAATGAATGAATGTAGGATTGACATGAAATTCTTAAAGATAAACTAAAATGACCGAAAAATGGTCTGAAATGACTTAAATAAATAAAAAGTAAATGACTTAGAATGACTTTAATGAACTTAAGGATGAATTGAATGACCTTAAGAATGACTTGAATACTTAAAAAATAACTGGAATCATTCAAAAACAACTTGAATGGCTTTGAGACTGACTGGTTGTAAAGTGGGTGATCATTTTACATTAAATTAATACAGAAAAGTGATCCCCCACTTTATATCACAAAGTTACAAACATAAGTACAGCATGTAGTATGATCAGATACTACACTTTGATCTTAGCCAAAAGGCCAAGAAATAGGTATTTATTTGCTCCCCCCACCGAGCAAATTAGGCACAAGGCCGATTTTTAATGTGAGTAGTGAAGGGGAAATGGGTATGAAGGGTTGCAGGTCTTATATGTGGGGTTGCCCCCACATATGGTCTTTGCTTGCAGTATCTGCCAGAACAGATATTACACTTTAATCTTGGCCAAAAGGCCAAGAAAAACTTAAAAAGCTAAGAACAGCATCTATTCACAACAGACCTTTGATCTTAACCAAAAAGGCCAAGCACAAAAGTGTTACGGACAGACCGACCGACCGACCGACTTAGAGTCGCTTGCACGCGACTAAAAATACCATATAAAAAAAAAAAAAAAAAAAAATCATGTAAATTAATCAAGTAGTTGTAGTTTTTTTCTGAGAAAATCATTTTTAAGTGATTTTGAGTTTTCCAATGTCACTATCTCTCCATGTTAAGAATGGCTCCCTAAAATCTAGCAAGCTTGAATTTGGAGTTATTGCCCCTGTTTCTTCTGACAGTTTTCAAGATAGTGGCATGAGATCATTGCTTGTGGTTTAGCCATGAAATTTTTATATCTATAAAAGTGAGAATGTATGTGAGGACACTTCTCAACCTATATACTCAACAAATTTGTGATCTACAAACTTGAAATTTGGTATAAAGAGTATTCAAACATGTGGAAATCTTTTTAATTGGTTTTCATCCAGAAAAATGGGCTGCTATGGGGTCAAAATTGGTATGTGTGGGTAGACATGTTTGTTTTCACCTGTTTCACGACTGCTCATGCACATTAGTGAAACCTGACAGCTTCCTTATGTTACGTATAAGTCAGTTTGAAAACACTTATTGAAGATCATGGTCATTGTATTTGACTTGCTGTCTTTAGGTTTTGATCTCAGCTCTAGTATTATTTCTGTTACAAAAAGTGAAATGTTTAGAAAAGAAAACAATAGTCACATGTGTCTCTGTTTCTTTAACTTTATTATTATTTAAAAAAATTTTTTAAAAAGGAATTTAACATTATATTTAATACCGTCTGTATTTCTGTTTATAATAAATAAGAATTCTGCATTAATTAAAATAACATATTTCACGACCGGCCGGCCTGCTAGTTTAAAAACAGTTATTTGATAAATTTACTTGATTTTTAGTGTATAATTTTCTTTGTCACATTACATCAGATTTTTTTCTTTTTTCATGGGGGTGGGTGGATGGGTTAGAGTCAAGCATATAATTGTTTAAAAATGAAATCCTGCATTACTTTGACATACGTTGAAAGATATTTTCTGGATATTAATTAGTTTTGTTTTTTCAAACCTTTTTCTTTTGTAGATCTGGAATCCCTTTTAAACCGTTAGAGCGTCCACCACCTCGTGCAGATGAGAGCTGGAAAGAAGGCTGCTTTTGAAAGACGTGTTGTTGCTATAAACGATTTGCAACATTTCTGCTTTATTTTCAACCTAAATTGATGGGATTCACCCCCCCCCCCTCCTCCCTCCGGTTGATGCAACAGTCATGTGATCAAGATAAAAAGACATTGTTGCAAACCATTTTCATTCTTCGACTTTTGGATTTTTTTTTTTTTTTTTTTTTTTAAATATTTGCAAATCCTGTTCTCTTTTCGTTGTTGGTTTCGTTCCTCCAGAAACTGAGACATCAACTCTTAGACTTTGACACGATATTGCTTCGAAAAAAAAAAAAAAAAAAAAAAAAAGTGGGTTGTGTCTAAATCTATTCAGTAAACTTTTAGGCATTTTTGTCTCCTCCTTCTGACTTCCTGCCTTTATTGTTGCTCAATAATCTGTTTTCTTGTCTGATGATTCTGTCCGTCTTTGACTAGAACTCTTTATCTAGTTTTAAACTTGGCACTATAGTACCAAAAAGCAAAAGTTGATGGCAATTAAGAAAGTAACCCCCTTCTTCCTTATTTAAAGATTGGAATTGGCAAAAAAAATTTTTTGTTTTGTTTTTCTGTGATCTTGTTTTTACAAACTTTACCAAATTGTTATCAAAGTTGCATGTCTTTTTTTTCTCACAACTTAAAAAGTAATATTTTTTATGTTCATCTTTTACTTTTTAAAGATTTTTTTAAAAACTCATCTTTCATGGAAATATTGGCAAACATACAAATTCTTCCTGTCAAAATCCTAACCCAACTAATAGATTAAAAAAACAAAAACAAAACAAAAAACATTGTATATTTAATAAGAGCAGTGGTCAGCGACATGCACACATTTGAGATTGTTCATACTTTAAAGGATTGCAATTATTTCTGCTTTCAACTTTTGCGGGTACAAATAAGTCAAGCAAAACTAATTTCTTGAATCTTGAGATGTAAATTGTTGACTCGTATGAAACAAAACGATCTATTGGAGACTAAAAAAAAAAACTTCAAGAAAGCAAGAAGTGGTTAAAGAAACATTAACCACTTTTCCTGAGACTGAACTCTGAATGCAGGCTTTTTACTTTGTCAGAAAAAAAAAAAAAATGTTAAGGACTTTTCTCTCATTGTTTTTGTATGCATGTGAAGGAGAAGTCAAGAAGCAGGCTTCACCAAAATGTCCTTCTTCCATGTATAACAACTTAAGAGCGTGACGTCTGCAGGGACAAAATCGAATTAAAGAATTTGAATAATTTCCCTTGCCTTTCTGTTTTTCATATAACCTTAATTCAAGATTAGTTGGAGTAATTATCACTCTTAAATTTTCTGTTAATGATTTTTCTTTTCTTTTTTTTTTTTTATAGTCAACATACTTTCTAATTTCAGGCATAGTGCTACTGGAAGTAGCAGTTCCTTCCCTTAAAAAAAAAAAAAAAAAAAAAAAAAAAAAAAAAAACTTTTAATTTTGTTAAATTTATATAATAAATGTTTATGAAAGTATAAAAATAGAATTAATGAAATCACAAAAATACTGAAGAACAATAAGTGAAAGAAACTGATTCACCTTGTCACCACTGCGCTGAAAATTAGGAATTATGTTAGCTGACTATGACCATTTTACATTAACAAGATTCAGAAAGCCTTGTAAAGGTGCTTCTATATAAATCTGGAATTGAATGTTTTTGAAATTTTCTAAAATACTAAGGCTCCTTGGCTGTCCAAGTTTTGCATTCATTACAATCTCATTTTCATTAACAAATTATAATATATACACACACACACACCTCAATATTTACAGGAAGTGTCCATAGTAACGAAAATAAAACTTTGACAGAACACATGGACAAAGCCCCCCCCCCTTTTGTGTGGATGTGGAAAGCTTTTGGATCGCATGAAGCAGTTTTTGTTTTCCATATAAAAAAATCTCGAGCAAGAAATACACTTCATTCAGCTCAATATTGTGTACTCAATTAAATAGGGAGAAACTAAATGAATTGAGAAATAGTACAGGAATGAACAGTGGCAAGGTGTGTAGGTTAACCATAAAAATTTTATTTAAAAATAAAACTACTTGATGATTTTTGGAATATATTTTGTTTGTCACGGGTAAGTACTGCACAAGCAAAAAAAAAAAAAAAAAGTGCCACTAACCCAAACTAACGATAAAGGACGTTAGATATTTACGAAAAATATATTTTTGATGATAAAGGGTTAATTTGTGTCACTACCAATGGCCATATAAGATACATTGCAAGTTTTGGGGAAACTGAGCATTTTTATGTACATCTAAATTCCCCATGGCTGATTCTAGATACTTGTACAGTTTAATTAAGACATTCAAAAATGAAAAAGGTTATATTGTACGTATCCATTTTGGAAGATCGGAAAAAAAAAATTTCAATTAATTTGATTAATTTAATTTTTTTTTTTTTACAGCGGAAAATCACGTTCTTATGAGAGTGCATTGAAATCAGCCATTATTGAATTTGTTGAACACGCCACAGGGAGATAACTCAATGTAAAGTGCTGACACTCCCTCCCTATCTTTAATACTAGCTTTTCTTCCTAAAATTTAACCTCTTGAGAACTTCGTTCCATAACGAATACATGCAATATAACCTTTTTTTTAATGTCTTGAAACTGTACAAGTGCCGATTTTTGTTATAATTAAAATAGTTGAGCATTTCTCAGTTTCTATGTTTTCACTAACCCTTCGTCAAGCAGATTTTTTTTATATCTAAATATAACCAGAAAGAAATTTAAGACCAGTAAAAAATGTTTATATCTAACAGGTCAGTCAAAATAAGGTTGGAAATGTCCTGTTCAATGAGAATATCATATTTTTTTTTTGACAAAATTGAAATGAAGATTATCCCTTTTATTTTTATGGCAAAAAAAATAAAATAGTGTACTAAATATGTATTATATTAAATGAAAGTAATTTAAAGAGAAAAAAAAAAGTCCAAGATTCATTCAGACTGATTTCTCTGTCAATCATTCTATGCCCGCACTTTATTTAAATGACCATAAGTTTGGTGTTGATGTAATGCAGGCAAAAAACCGGAAAATTGAGTTCTGTTGGCAACCAAAAAAAAAAACAAGAAAAACTCGCTGTGAACAATAACAAATATTTATTGGAACACAAGTGTGTTACAATAAAAAGAAAAATAATTTTGTTGAGAAACCCAATTGATTAAGGAATTTATTGGGTTTTTTTTTTTCTTTTAAATTGCCATGTTGCTAACTTTGGTTGAGCCCTCACAAGTGTGTTTTTATTGAAATGAGTTTTGTGTTAGATTTAAGTGAAATAAAGATTATTGGCCGAGTTCTCCATTTAAACGAAGCTATATTTAAATAGTTTACCTTACTATTTGCTAGCAGGTAATTATACTCATCAAATTATGAATTGCAAACAATTTCGTCAAAATTCTTGATCAAAATTTTCAGGTGTGGTTAATTCACCGTTTGGCAAAGAATGTCTTTTTCTAATTTTAAATTTGCCAACAAGTTTTAGCCCGAAACAAATTGTTTTTGAAAATCAATCAGATATGAAAACTTTTTATTTAACAAAATTAAAACTTGCTTTTTTCCAGTTATTCTTAGGAGAAATATAACTTTTTAAATTGTGATTTCCATTTTCTCTTAAGCTGTCATTCAGATACGAAAAATATAACCCATGAACTAAAAGAAATTTAGCAATACACATGACCAGCAAAATACTTAAGTTTCTATTAAAAAAAATAAAAAATAAAAGAAAGTCTATATTTTGAAATATTTTTATATGCTAATTAAGTTAAATATACTTCAAATGAATTTTTTTTTTTGGGGGGGGGGGTTCAGACTTTGCTATAAGTACCTTGTAGATGTAAACTGATGAGCATCATCAATGTCACAGTATTCAATTTTATGAATAGATTGTTTAAAGAAATAGAGACAGAACACATTTTGGCACCAAGGGTGTTAAGATTTTCCAGGTTAAAATACTTGAAAGAAAATGACGTTTTAAATCAATTCTTTATTTGTAGAGAAGCAAATGTTCCAATGATATTTTTTTTTCTTGCAGCAGCGTAGTAGTATTGTGATTTGGGGTTGGGTATAAGAAGGAGGCCAGTATAAATAAACGTTGAAATCTGTAGAATATTAGCAATGGCTCTGAATGCTGGGTTTAGGCACGCCACCTTACTTTGGATGAGTGTCATATGACTGGAGAGGAGGGGTGTTCCAAACATGAGAAACTGGAAATGAAACCAAAAGAATGGGAGGGGGAAGGGTGTCGGGCCACTGCAGCAGCTCAAAGATGGTGTGGAGTAAAAGGGACCAAGAACTGGCAGCTTCCATCGCCATACTATTGAGTCTTCTTGTCTCCTGTAGTAGTAGTATTGCCACTGATGGCTGATACAGCAGGATCTGGGGTTTTATCACTGTGGTCCTCATAACTGAAACAAAGTGAAGTTATTCGATTAAAAAAAGTTATCAAAATAATTTACAAAAATGTTAAAAAAAGGGGGGGGGGAGATAGAGGGAGGTACTGAAATGACCTTCCCAACCCTAGGAGGAGAGGGGGTATCTATTAATAAAAAAAATAACTGGTTTAAAATGTAAAAAGAAATGAGGGGAGGGGAGCAGAGGGATAAATTCATGTTTTAAAATAGTATTTAGTGGGGGTTACAAATAATAAATTGGAGTCTTAGCATAAAAAAAAAAAAAAAAAAAAAAAAAAAAAGGTATTGCAGATAAGTGGTTATCTGCAATACCTTTTTTATACTGAAAAAGACTCCAAGTGTGTATATCTTTGGAGTCATTTTTTTATTTTTTTTACTTCTTCCTATCCACATAGAGTAAAGAAAACAGATACAAAGAAAAAGAAAAAAAAACTTACCTAAACAACTCTTTGATTTCTCCACGAAACAGGGCTACAATTATTGGAACCCCTATACAAGCTGGAACCAGGTATAATAATGCAGGCTGGCAGAGAAAGAACAATCATAAAAATGTATCAAGACATTAAAAATAAAAAAAAAATTAAAAAAAGTCATTACTGTATTAAGTGGAGGAAAAAAGACAAAAAGAAAGTTTTATCTGATTATTCTTTATCAAGGAACGTGTTAAGGTGTCAAGAGTTGTTTTATGGCACATCAACCATCAATGGGTTAATTCAAAATCAAATTGTTGAATTGCAGAAGTAGGATAATTTATTTCATTTTTTTTTAAACACATGTAAATTTTTATGCTTCTAGAAGTACTAAGGGTTATAAGGTTATAAAAACTGTTTTTAATTTATATTTTATTTTGAGCAATCCTCTGCTGTCAAAAAAAAAGTAAAATTAACCATGAGAAATTTTATCATGGCATTCATGACCGTTTGGCAAAGAAGAATGTCTTTTTCTAATTTTTTAAATGCACACACTTAAAGCAGTTTTATGCTTCTTATAACTCATAATACTGAAAATAGTATATATTAATAATGAAATGTAGTTAGCTTGAAGCATTGTGCAAGTTATGTATAAAAGGTAAGTGTTAGAAAGTTATCACAATACAAAGAATAGAATGCTGAGAAAGGGAGGGGGGGGTGATATATTTAAATTTATATATACATATGTATAAACATTTATTTAATAATTTTTGTGTCAATAATACGACTTAGTTGAAAAGTCAAATTTCTACACAGCGATGTACTGTGTATGACAACGTTTCATAATTTACTTTGAGGAAAATTCTTTCTCAAATGGCAGGTGTTTCAAATCTTGAAATCACCAAGTATGAACAGGGACACAATATCTCCGCAGTAAATTGAATATATAAATAAATAAATTTATTCCAAGTTGAACAAATTACTGTGTTATTTAAATTTTATTTTCTCTTAATTTTTGTTTTTATAGCCAGTATTACCTATTTATTATTATTTTTTTTTTTTTTACGATTATTTTTGCTATGCTAAAATAGCTAGAAAGCAGGAAATGAAATCTGCAAAATGCCTCCACAGATGTGCGCGCGCACACATATCCACATTTCAAAATATTAGTAGGGCTGTGACAACAAATTCTTTCCATTCTTTTAACTCAAGTATATATCAGACACAGTAAGACAGTCAATCAACTGAGAACTACATCAGTCTATATAAAAACATGAGTGATATATACCCATTAATATCTTAAGAGTCAAAACCATGAAAAGAATATGCTGTTGTCACGGCCCTAATCATTAGTATGTATATTTTTTGCTTCATTAATCAACTTTTTTTTTTTTTTTTTTTTTTTTTTTTTAAATATTACTAGTTTTCAGTGTCAATTAGCTATCTGTATATATTATTTTTATTAGCTAATGGATTTTAGTTATTTTATTGTTCGTAGCCAACAATACCTATTTAGTAATTGATTTATCTATGTCGTCAATAGATGGGTGTTTTGTTTACTTTTTTTTATAGCGATCGTTGGTTGGGGACAAAGCGTCATAGAAAATGAAATCAGGGCAATGTAATGGTTTAAAATGTAAGTATATATATTACACACAGATTTGAAATTACTACTAAGGTGAGGCGATACATATGACTAATAAAATTGGATAATACATCTTGCAGTCACCCACCAACAATAAGATTTTCCTTCTCTTTCCTCCAAAGAATAACATTATTTAACTAATTTAAATATTATATACTAGTGGGACCTGTGGAAATGCCACAGGGGATTCATATGTAATATATTGATGTTGGCATTCTGTAAATGTTCAGCGTAAACGGAGATGCTCTGATATTATTGTAGCTCTTTTGTTAAAACTGCAAAAGTATTTATCTAAGCTAGCAGGGAGACCCAGCCTAGCTCGGTCATAAAGTATGCTTAAATATGATATGTCAATTCTTGCAGATTTTGTATATAGTATTATAGAATTAATATTCTATCGTTTTTTATATATTATAAAGTTACAATTTCAAAAATAAAAAAAATACATCTGTATGACTTGGGTGCATCAGCTTGAATAGAAACTGAAAAGTGAAAAATATAACTTTAGTCCCTTCAGCTATGACCAAAACTTATGAAAAAATTTGTTAAAATTATTTATTACCAAAAAAAAAAAAAAAAAAAAAAAAAGACAAAAAAAAAGACAAAATAAATAACACATACGCTATCCTATTAATATAGATTTTTTTTTTTTTTTTTTTTAATAATTTTGACTTATTTTTCTTTTTATTCATCTACTTATTAATTATTTTTTTTTTAATTTTAGTATAGTATAATTTTTATTCACTTATTTTATTAATTGACTTTTTCCCCCCACTTTTTTCTCTATCTTATGATGTGGAAGGGAGTTAATGTTATCTGTTAATATTGAGGTGTTTTTTTTTTTATACATCATTTATCTTTGTTTACTTTTTTTTATTTAGTAGTAAAATAAAATAAGTTGTGTGGGTAAGTGGGTAATTTCTCTTGTGAGGTTGTAGAGGTGGGATTCCATATCAGCATCTATGTTTACATGTACAGACATCCAGGTAAACAAATACATTTCATTATAATCATGTTTATTGTCTTATTTGTCTGTGTGTATCAATTTATTACAATTATATTTTGTTTTTAAATATTTTCAATTGTATTGAGATTTAATATTGATGTATTGTTATTTACTATGAGAGACTGTACATGGTTGAGAGATTTAAGTATGTCACTGGGTTATGGAGTCAAAAATATAAATAATATTTTTTATTTTAGTTGAATAAAATTTAGAAGAGTTCAAGATGTTGCTGAATTTATCTCAAAGACAGGTTTTGTTTGAAAAAACAAAGAAAAAAAAAAAAAAAAAAGAAAGAAAAAGACCCTGACACGTACTAAGACTCCAGACCCAAGCAGATCTGGGAGAAGTGTTATAGAAAAGGTGGTTCTACATTTCTTGATTGGGGCTTCACCACCAAGTGCAGTTTAATGCAAGGCATTTTATTTTTTTTTATTTTATTATATACTAGTCTGGGTGCCCGAGTGTTGAGAAAAAAAAGAAAAAAAAAAGTAACATCTTTGCCATTGCCAAACCAGAAGTGGTGATGGTTTAAATTAAGGCTAGTCAATCGAAAAGAGGGAATGACTTTCCAAAATATCGGCGAAAAAAGCAACCTCTTTTAGAAAAGTTCTCAGTTGAGGGTGAAGGAATTAATGTTTGTAGCTAATTTTTCGATATTTGTTGTCTGAAGGGTTTAGCTTCAAAACAATACTGATCTTGTGAAAATCTGTCGCCTCTATCGAAAGTTTTAGGCAAACATAAACATACATTTAAACAGACAGTTGAGATTTATATTATAGATTTTGAAAATCCTCAAGAAGGATAAAATTATACCCTTATCTCTTTCAAATAAATATTTCATGCTATCAGAATTTAAAGCTTAAAATTATAGGAAAAAAAAAAAAAAAAAAAAAAAAAAAAATGAAAAATAAAGTCTCACCTGAGCATGTTTGAAAACATGCATGACAAAAATTGTGGCAACCAATCCAAGGAAGTAGGCCAGAAAGCTTGCATAGAAATATGTTTTCGAACCTTTTTTCAAACTGAAAATGAAAAAAAAAAAAAAAAAAAAAAATGGTGAGGGATATAATTTTAAATGAAGGATTAGCAAAAGTGGTAGATAATTTCCATTCAAATCAAGTTGGGAATGACAAAGAAATTAGATTTGCTCATACGTAAATCTGGTAACTGAATTCTGGTAAACAATAATAATAAAAAAAAAAAAACTTAAAAAAAAAAAAAAACTATTTCAGGAAGTCCGTTTTTCTTTCAATTATGTGTTAATTTATCCAATTGTCTTTTTCTAAACTTGCCCACCCCCACCAAATACTATTATCAAAATTTATTATTGGAATTTATTGTCCATGGGGGGCTCATGATTCACTTGCTATTTTTCCTCAAAATAAAATGTTCTCCAATTTTGAATTTAACAGCTGCCCACGTTCTTTCAAAAAAAAAAAAAAAAAAATGCGGATGCCATTTTAGCATACTTTTCAAATAGTCATACTAATAAATGCGCCGCCTAGCATCGAATGTTAGCAAAAGTGGTAGACAATTTCCATTTAAATTAGCCAGGAATGACTCGAGGAAATTAGCAGAGTTGCTCAAGAATTACATGTTAACTTTGCCAACTGAATTTATTTATTTATTTCAGTTAGTGAGCAGGGAACCTATCGCCATACTTTCGCCTAAACAGGTCAATTGAATTTGTATCATTCTATTTTTTTTTTTTTTTTTTTTTTTTTTTTTAAAATGGAGAGTAGACAATGCATTGTGGATACGTTGTCAACAGCTCCCGTAACTCACTTCTAATTTGTCTCTCAGTCCTCGTTTAGAATGAGTAATTTTTCAGACAAAGGGAGAAGAAAAAGCTGTATTCTGGGTCGGCACTATTTTTGTGTAAGCAGTCGTCCGAGATGTCAGAAATTTTGTTTCTATTCTTGTAACCATGTCATTAATAATGGTGCTGGGGGGGGGGGGGTAAACGTTTTACTGGGCCAACATTATCTGCCTGATAGTTCAAGGGTCGGGTCCCTGACTAACTACTGAAGAGGTCGTTTTATCAGCAGGTGCAATTACTGGGGCTGCCGTATTGCCATTTGGTGAATAGATTCTGGACCATGCAGTAGCTTCTGGTGAGGCTTCTCGATGCCATATTAATGGGTAATTGTTATGGCTTTATCTTATGATCTAGAAAACAAATTCCTTCCCTTTTTCTCCCTTACTTTCTCACTCTGCCTTGCTCTAACCAAGTCTATTGACCTATTCCACAAATCCTAAAGCTCCATCATGAAAAGTCTCTGGAAAGAATATACAATTAAACCCAGAGCTTCAACTTCCAACGTAGAACCCCACTACTATATCTCTTTCAATATCAGAGGTCTACGTTCAAAACTTCCAGAGGTTGAAATCCAATTACAGGAAACCAAACCAAACCAAACCAAACCAGACCAGACCAAGTCTTCCTAAGTGAAACTGGTATTGGACCAACTATTTCCCTAGATAAGTTCATAATTAAAGGATATTCTTTTTAACATCCAAATCTGACCCCCAAGATCACTATAGGCATGGAATATGTGCCTACATTAGAGATGGTTTTTCATGTGGAAGAGACATCTCCAGAGAAGACTCTAAATTGCCCTTTATTTGCCCCCACAACAGCGGAGTTACTAACTTTAAAACCATATCTGAGAAAATTGACTACATCCTGTCTGCGTACCCCTCAGCAAACATTCACGTCTGAAGACTTCAATGTTCACAATGCGGAATGGTTAGTCCACTCAAACAAGACAGATGATGAGGCGAGGTTCTGTCATGATTTCTCCATTGCATATGACCTAACTCAGATTGTTCATGAATCCATCCATGTGCCCGACACAGATGGTCAGTATGCAAGTCCTCTAAACCTTTTTCACATAACTTGCTCTGAGCTGAGTGTTCTTTTCAGTTTTGTCCCCACTAGGATCTTCTGATCACTCTGTTGTCTCGGTTAAGATAAAAACAAAATGTAATAAGTTCCCCAACATCTCTCGCCATCATACAGTATATCGATACTCTATAACTGACTGGGATTAACTTTCGTACATTTATATCAGATCTACCTCTGCACTCTATAAGTAAAAAGGACGTGTCCTCCATAGTATCAGACCTGACGGAATGGTTAATTGTAGGTATAGATCGCTTCATACCCTCCAAAAAAATTCCAGCAAAAACCTAACAGCCAGCCATGGTTCTCCTCAGAATGTGTTGCTGCTATTGTGCACATAAGTCACTTTTTCCATTGCTTTCAACGTAATAAATGTGCTGAGACTAAAGCTGCCTTGAGGACTGCCATTGTAATAGAGTAATAAAGAATATGAGAGTTGTATGCTCAGTTTGTCAAGTCCAAAGTAGCTGAGCAGCAGCTTGGTTCCTACTAATTTTGGTAAATAACAAACAGGGTCCTGAATAGAAGTGTGTCCTCTATTCGAACCATCATTAATGGACCTAAGGTAATCTTGTCAGCATTGGACAAAGCCAAACTCTTTGCAGCTAATTCTACTCAATGTGATCAGGACCACCAACTTCTCGTATTTCCTCCTGTGTCTGAAAGCATGCTATGTAAACTACAAATATCTGTGTGATGTTGCCAAGCTAATCAAAAACCTTGATTCTAGCAAAGCAACTGACCCTGACAGCATTCCTATTATAGTGCTCAAAAAGCTTCAATCAGGACTAAGCTTCCATACTTACAAAGCTATTTAAGCATTATCTTAAGGAGAATTGCTTCCCAACACCCTAGAACTCATCAGTATGTCCCATATTTAAAAATTTAGGTGATCGCAATACAGACCAATAAGTCTCCTATGCATCATAAGTAAGTTGCTGGAATCTGTTAAACAGAAATAGTCAACCAGTGACATGCAATATGGTTTCTATTCTGCTAGATCTAAAGCAGTTATATCTCCTAGGATTAGTGAATCTTTCGCCGGAGCCATCTTTTCTAGGGTAATTGCCTGGGACATATCAAAGGTCTTTGATAGGGGTATAGAATAAAGGCTTACTCCAAAAAATCTACAGCATAGCTGGAAATGTATTTTCAATTATTAATTAATTTCTCTTTGATAGGTTCAAAAAGAGTAGTGGTTGATGGGCAGAATTTAGAAGCTCGCAGTATTGATGCTGAAGTTCCTCAGGAGTCTATCCTGGTCCCAACTCTCTGATCTACATTAATGAGCTCCCAAATCACATCTTAAGATCATTCATAGACATTTATGCTGACGACTACCATCTATGGTAATACTTCAAAGGCTGTAAATGACTAAGTTCTCTCTGGTTTTCTCTCCTGATCTTAATCATGTGGTGCAATGGAGAAAGAGGTGGCTGGTTAATTTTAATGCACCTAAAACCAAGCTTCGATTTTTACATCAACACGGATCCCCATCTGGCATCAATTGAAATGAATGACTTCCATCTTGAGGAGGCTCCATGTTTTGACAAACTTCTAGGTGTGACCTTTACTCCTGATCGGAGATGGAACACATACATCAAATCTGTTGCCAAGGTTGCTGGAAAAATGGTGGGATAATTCTACTGCTCCAATAAATATCTCACTGCTGATGCATTTCTCTTCCTGTATAAGAGCCAAGTATATCTAAGGATGGAGTACTGTTGCCACAAGTGAGCAGGAGCTGCTAGAAGCAGCTTATCCTGCCTTGACAGAGTTCAAAATAGACTTTGTAGCCTAGTGGGGAATGCCCTTTTCTCTTCTCTACAATCTCTTTCCCACGGAAGAGACATTGCAAGCCTGTCTCTGCTTTATCGTTATTTTCATGGCAAGTGCTTGTCTGAGGTCCAACTTATGGCCCCTCCTTACCCAAAAAACTCTAGTCTAGCTAAAACCACTATCAATAATTTCTCCTACTCTTCATCTGTGCTTAAAACCTAAATGTAGATTCCATGGAGAAAGCTTCTTTCTTAGAACTGCACGCCTGTAGACTTGTTCCATTTGCCTGCTTTCCAACTGACTATAATATGGTTGTCTTTAAGTCCAACATGAACAAGTTCTTGAGGAACTATTCCCTTAAGTAATCCAATTTACAAAATTTCCACTGATGATTACGACTACTGTACACACATTAACCTTTATCCTCGAGTGGCCTTGATAAGTGGAGACTCATTTGTAAGAAAAAAAAAAAAAAAAAAAAAAAAATCACTTTTCTTAGAAATTAATTCAAACGGAGAAGAATTAAATGTAATAAGAGAACATTTAAGAATGGAAATTATTCATCTGCTTTGTACATAATGAACAGATAAGGAAATCTAAAAAATTAGTTTGAAATTGTTTTGTTAAATATTTTTATTTTCTATATTGTAAATGACTTGCATTTTATATCATTGATTGTCAGAAAGTTAATTGGAAACAGGAGAACTAATATGGAGAAAGGATATTTGGATAGTGAAGCTATTGCAGTTGTTTAGAAGTTTTGTTACTTCAGTGATACTAAGGCACATGGAAGAACAGATGCTAGTGCGATTGCTAGTGTTAGGAGCAAGTTCAGGAAATTTGTTATTACTAACTAGCAGAATCTTACCACTGTCGATTGAAGAAAGAATCTATTATTAGACATGCGTGTGCAGTGTGATGATGTGCACAAGTAAACCCTAGCCTATGAGGGTCGAGGATATGTTACAAGGAGAAGTGATATGCGAATGATATGATGGATGGTTAATGTAAATTTTAAAGACCATGTTAGACCTGATGAGTTTGGAAGATTATATCTGAACAGTATAAGAAAATGCGTGCAGTAGACTTTGATGGTATGGCCACTTGTAAGAATGGATGAGAATTCTAGTTAACAGATGTAAAACAGTTGATGTAACAGTTTTGAAAGAAAGGAATACATAGAGACCTAGTCAGAGATAGATTAGTTAAAAAGTAGAGTTTTAAAAGGCATTCAACACATGCCAGAATGTAAAAGGAATGTTAAACTGAATATGTTGGATGGTTTATGGTGTGTTTGCATGTGTTTAAAAAAAAAAAAAAGTGAATAAATAAAATTTTTTTTCAATAACCAAAAACACATATTAAATTATCATAACATTTTGGACTAAAGTTCACATGCAATAACTACAGCAAAACATACAAAATACTTACCTGACATCAAATCTGAGCAGCAAAGCAATGAATATTCCAGGTATAACAATATCTCCGAGTCCAAGCATGGCAAAATTGTCAGCAGCAAGTCCTTTTTCAAGTAAGTCTTGTGGAAACACCACTGGAAAGTAGAAATATATACTCAATCATTTGCAAATAAGAAAATATAAGAAATACAACTTTATTGCCAGTTGATAAATAAATAATAAATAAAATTAAAGAAAAGAATATTAAAACGCATCCATAAAAAATGAAAATACAATTTCTATTTCACGACAGAACTTTTTTATAAGAAAAGAAATATAAGCAGAACACTGCAGAATTTACTCAAATAGTTGCAATTTCACAAAAATAATCTACAAGCGATTTCAGATTTTTGAATAATGGTAGATTACAGAAACCATAACTATTTCAAAAGATGCTCATTCATTAGTTTAAAATAGAACATACATCAATTCTTCAAAATAATTCCTGAAAAATTAGTTTTAGATAAAAAAAAAATGATCTAAATTTCTCCAATTGTAACAGATAAAACACAAGAGAAAAAAAAACACACACACAACACTTAAAACAAATTTTGATTTTCAAAAATTTGATGCTTTAACGACAAACCTTGTTAGGTCGTTTTATGCCAAGGAGGAGTTGGACATCATATTTTAATGATTTTGTAAGAAATTCACTTTGAGATTTTATTAAATGTTTGGTGCTTATTTTAAAGATGTGAAATATGGTAGTCCAAAATAAAATGACAGAAAAAAATAAAAATAAAAACCTGAAACATACTTATTAGTGAAAAATATCAGAGTATACTAAAAATTACATAAAACTATGAAGTAAAATTAATTTACTATTTGTAGTCCATGAAGTTTGAATATTTGCATCAAGCCAGCATGTTGTAGATTATCTTCCCTCCAATATGAAGATGCTACCAGTCTTGTTCCTCAAAGTTCATTGACTATAAATATCGAGTTCATTTTTGTATGAAAATTCTACTCAAATTTTCCATAATTTTGTTGTATTCTAAAACTGATAAGTAAATATACCCATAAATTTTCCTATTTTATTTGGAACCAATTTGCATGCATCTCAATATAAATTAGTATCAAATTTTTTTTTTTTTCAATTTATATTTCCTTAAGAAATTATATTACTTGATGTTGATTTACCTCTCTGCCTGGTAATTTTTTTCATGAATTAGGCTTGAAATTCATACATTTTATAAGTATATATTCTACCGTATATCCTTCATCATAGGTGGACCATCATTTTTTTTTTTAATATGCAAGAAGTGTTGTCAAGTCGAAGATTGGCTCGTTCAGATTCCCCTACATTCATTTTTTCTTGCTGAATATTATCACAAGGGTCGTTCCTAAAGTAAGGCCTCCTGTTTTTTTTGTTTTTTTTTAACTAAAAGATTGAAGAGCTATGAAAACTGGAATGGTACCATAAAAAAAAAAAAAAATGCAATATATTTTTCTACGTAGTCATTCTCAATGCAGGGATTCAAATCTGCTTCTGATGTGCGTCCATGACAAGGGTTGCATTCTTAAGAGTCTCACACCATCAATATCTGCAACAGAGAAATAAAACTTTCAGGTCATGGATGCATAAGTTCAGTCATCATAACAATGTAATTTGCCATCCCCTCTTAACATTTAGATGGAATTAAAAATAGGAGGTATTACTTTTGAAACGTCTGTCATATTACTGGATATGAAGTTAATTTTCTTTTTCTCTGCATTTTGCTTGTCATATTCAGAGTACCTGTACATAAACTTTTGGCAAAATGTTCTGCCAACATATTTGTCACTTTTTTTATGTGGCTTTTTTTTTTTTTTTTTTTAATTGATTTTTATACAAGTATTCAAGTATTATTCAGTCAGTGGTGTCTGCAGCTTTTTAGGTTTAAAAAACTTATATTTCTGAAAAACAGTCACTACCACAAATATCCTTATAGATTTGCCAATTGTATTATGCCAATAATGGGTCACACAGTGTGAAACTTATGGCAGAAAATATACCTATTGCTGGATGATTGGGATCCAATAAACAGATTTGTATCAATGAATTTTTCAATAATTTTTCCTTTTTGGGTTCCCTTTATTATCTATGGCTATTTAAGTCTCCTATCAAAATCAAAGGCCTTGAAAATTGTTATATAAGACTTGGTTTCATCAGTTTCTTTGTTTTTTTTTTTCGTAGGTATGATAAAACATATGGGGCAATACCAATAAAGTATAGAGTTGTAATAAGTGTTGTAAATAAAATAGTTCTTGCTATTTGCTTAGTTGCATACTATAACTGGAGTCGTGATTAGTAATTGTAGTTCATTGAAACTTGCTTACATAACTCGCATTATCGGTGTCAACCAAGGAAAGAATCTATCAGCTATGCATATGCAGTGTGATGATGTATAGAAGTGAAGCCTGGCCATGGAGAATATGTGTTGCAAGGAGAGAAAGGATATGAGAATGATATGATGGCTAAAGCGAGTCTTAAAATTCAGATTTAATGATCTCACAGATTAAATTTAAACATGGGGAGATGTTTGGAAAACAGGAGACTTTGTTAGTATGGTCATGTTGAAAAAAAAAAAAAAAAAAAAAAAATCGATGGAGTTAATAGATGTTGAACAGTTGAGGTAATAAAGTCACTTTATAAAGAAACACTAAATGGGGGGAAAAAATACAAATGAACTAGAGAGGCCTGACCAGAGATAGGTTAGTTTGAAAGTCAATATCTAAAGCCATTTAACACAGGTCAGCATGTAAAGCAAATATTAAACCAAAAAGGAGTAGAAATCCGCTCTTGTATTGTGAATATGAATTTGACATTTTAATCTCGCTATTAAGATGATAAATGGCCTACTTATATAGACTTATTCAAATAAAATTTATTTGGACAACTTTTGAAATTGCATCTTCAAAAATAAGTCAAAAAGAAAGAATGGAAAGAAAAAAAAAGGCAGAGCTAAAAAAAAAAAAGGCAGAGAGAGAAAAAAAAAAGGCAGAGCTAAAAAAAAAAAAGGCAGAGAAAGAAAAAAAAAGGCAGAGCTAAAAAAAAAAAAGGCAGAGAGAGAAAAAAAAAGGCAGAGCTAAAAAAAAAAAAGGCAGAGAGAGAAAAAAAAAGGCAGAGAGAGAAAAAAAAAGGCAGAGAGAGAAAAAAAAAGGCAGAGAGAGAAAAAAAAAGGCAGAGCTAAAAAAAAAAAAGGCAGAGAGAGAAAAAAAAAGGCAGAGCTAAAAAAAAAAAAGGCAGAGAGAGAAAAAAAAAGGCAGAGCTAAAAAAAAAAAAGGCAGAGAGAGAAAAAAAAAGGCAGAGCTAAAAAAAAAAAAGGCAGAGAGAGAAAAAAAAAGGCAGAGAGAGAAAAAAAAAGGCAGAGAGAGAAAAAAAAAGGCAGAGCTAAAAAAAAAAAAGGCAGAGAGAGAAAAAAAAAGGCAGAGCTAAAAAAAAAAAAGGCAGAGAGAGAAAAAAAAAGGCAGAGCTAAAAAAAAAAAAGGCAGAGAGAGAAAAAAAAAGGCAGAGCTAAAAAAAAAAAAGGCAGAGAGAGAAAAAAAAAGGCAGAGCTAAAAAAAAAAAAGGCAGAGAGAGAAAAAAAAAGGCAGAGAGAGAAAAAAAAAGGCAGAGAGAGAAAAAAAAAAGGCAGAGAGAGAAGGTAAAAGGAAAAATAGAGAAAAAAAAAAAGAAAAATAGAGAAAAAAAAAAAAGAAAAAAAAAATCTAACTTACGTTTTATTGGTGCTTCAAAAGATTTTGCCACTGTCACCATAACATTGGTCCCAAATACCTAAAATTACAGAAATATAAATAAGATGTTCAATTTTTTTTTTTTTTTTTTTTTTAACACCAAGTCTTATGGAAAATATAGAAAAGGTTTCACATTTCAATCATATATAACTAAAACCAAGACAAGGAAATAAAGTCTATGCCCAATTAGAATACAATTAATTTTCTAATAAAAAAAAAAAAAAAAAAAAAAGTGGGCAGAAAATACTCCTAAAGTCCATTAAACATTTCAGGATTTATTTTATTCTTACGCTGATACTACGTATAATAAAAATGCTTTAATAGGTATGTCAACCAGAGAAGTAAAGAGATAAACCCCGACTGTTGGTTTCACTTACCCAGAAGATATCGTAAAGAAAGAGTCCACTCAACAGGATACAACCTGTGCTCACCCGATTCAAGGAGAGTAGCTCCACACCATTCACAGAAAATGCCAAACCAAATAGGTTGTTGGCAATCCAATGCTGAAAAATTAACAATTCTTTAAATAAAGCTTAAAACGTAAGAAATTTTAAAATGAAACTGTTGCCAATTTTCAATATTATGAGAAATTAACAAGAAATCACAATCAAATTAAAAGTTCACATTACAATAATTCAAATAGCATTGCTCAATAATGTTGACACAATGGTATTAGTGGCGACGGATAGCAAAGATTGTGTATAATATATATCATGAAACTGCATTTCATTTTTCCCCTTGAAATACACTTTTATTTGTGTATGTGTGTGCGTGGCGGGGAGGGGTGGGGGGTTGAAACCAATTTCTTTTGCATGTTCAAGACCAAAGTCATACTCACTTTTTTTAGTCCATACCATAAACCAACTAAACAGCTTACAAACAGACAAATCAGGTCTTTTCTGTCAAATTCATAATTTATAATTTCTGCAAAGAAAACAAAAATTCATTTCCATGTAAGTAATTCAAAAAGCATTTAACAGATCAAGCATTATTTCAGGGTTTTACGTGGCAAGTGAAACTTGCATTTCTGAGTGATTTTTCCAAGTGGTGACTAAAAATAATAAAAAGTTTATTTTATGGCAATTGTGTTTTTCACCAACAATCTTCCACAACACATTACCGAGTGAAAAATGTATTTACAACCTTGTTTTTTTAATAAAATGATCAAAGTCAGATTATTTAAACAATCTGAATTTAATAGAACAATATACTTTTTTTTTTAATACGGAAAATGTTAAAAGAAAACACACACACACACTATGGAGAAATTTGAATGTTTATACATTCAAGTCTAAATATAAAATTCAGTGCATATTTAGAATTATACTTATTAAAAACATCTTATACTCATCACGGAATAAAGATATATTCCAAAACTCATGTGGGTTTGGCTAATAACTTTTCTATTTGGCTCGTAAACAAAAATATTTAGTTGTCAAAAGGTCAACTAAAGATGAATTTATCCATCAAGCCCTATATTTCTTTCTCAATCAAATCAGTTATAAATGAAAATTTGAAAACAATTAGAAATTTTAATTCACTTTCATGAATTCACTTTTAATGGAAAATTTTTTAAATAAATTTTCAATTTAGAACATTTTCATTAAAATATTTTGGCATATCAAAATTCTTGGTCTACCTTTTAACAATATCAGTTTTATTTTTAATTGACTATCTACCTACCATTATATGGGATGCAGGGAGGTCATTTTCATTTGCACATTTTTTGAAAAATTAGGCAGACAGCTTCTATTATAGTATTCAGTCGAAAAGGAATTATCTCCCTTGATTTTTATTTGAAAATTCAAAAAAGGTGTCATATTAGCAGTCGTCTGAGCTAGAATTATTTTTAAAATAAATTGTAACTAAATACGTTATAAAAAAAGATACAATAATTGATAATGTATCCAGTATATGTAGTAGCGATTTCAAAAGTTAAAAAAAAGACTTCAGTGCCATCAGCTAGAATTGAAACCAAAACATTTAGCTATCCAGTGGTATTCACTACCATAAGATCCAAGGACACACGCATATCAAAACCTTAAAGAATAACAATTAAAACATACATACATATACATAATCTGCACATGCATAGTAGATACACATTAAGTTGACTTACTCCTGCCAAGTTCAAATTTTTACCTTTTGGCTAAAGACCAAATTCAATTTGTAATACAGGTCTAAATCCTCCATATATCAAGTTGAGTCTGTAGACCAAAAATTGACAGTAGTTTGGTAGAGACCGTTCCACACACATATATAGACAAGTTCACTTTATTTATTTATACACACACACACACACACACACACACTAGACTACCCGTGACCTGTTGGGTCAGTATATCTTATAGCTAGCTATGAAATAGTGAGTACAGTAGAACTTCGGAATACGACATTAATCCAGTCTGGGGTCAGGATCGCAAAGTGAAATCGCTGTATGGCAGGGTCTAAGCAAAATTTTATACAGTACATATAGCAATACACATGAAAAAATTGAAATAGCTTAAAGTATTTCAATATTAGTATACATAGAAAGAGCCTGATGAGCTAAGAAAGAATCTTTTTAAGTTTTAAAAATCTGATTAAAATTAAGGAAGTTATGACTATTTTTGTGCCTCAAACGTTTGGATATTTTCCCCTCTTTAAGACCATATGCGTTTTGTCACATTTTTTACACTACTTTTTCAGTAAAAATGTCATATCTTTGTTAAAACACAAGACTAAGCAATGAAATTTACCGTATAAGTGTATTTTTGTACAAGGAATCAGAATATGCAACTGAAAATATCCAAAAGTCCATGGTTTCCAAATAATCTGCAGTAAATGTGCATAAATATGCTGCAATTCCTTAAAAATGCCATGTATCCATAAATAGAAAAGAAGTTGGAGAACTCGAAGTTGAATTGTAATGTGCATTACGTACAAAAAACTTAAATCTAAACATAGGACCATTTAAAAATGAATATATTGCAATATTTCTTTGGTATTATTGTAGATTAACACCTTCTGTTTAACCCCACCCAACCCCTTCTGACCACCCCTCCAATGTGATTCTACCTTTTTAGGCAATTATGTATAAAATGCCATGAAAAACTTTAATGAAAGATAAACAAATTATTTTAGAATTTAATGTAAAATAATTCCCCATTACAGGTCATTCTAGCGTTTTAGGGCAGTTAACTGGGTTTTTTTTTATGGGAGATAAATCCTGTATGCTTTTTGTTTTATTTTTTTTAAGACAATTATGTGTGGTTTTAAGAGGGTCTCTATGCAATGAGAATATGGGGAGGGTTGCCATTCGGACTTTGAATTAATTGTAGGGCTAAGGAAAATTATGTGGGAACATACTGAAGACTTGACAGAAACAAAAACAATATTAGAGGGGGGGGCGGTTAGTTTCACAAAAATGTAATGCGAAATAATTCACCATTTCCAGCATTTTAGGGCAGTTAACCAATTTTTTATGTGCATTTTTCTTTAAGGAAGGACCTATTTTTTGTTTGTTTTAGATGCTTGTATGTGGCTTACAGAGGTATTTTGTTGGGGGGGGGTTGCCACTCGAACTTAGTGTTATTGTTAGGGTTAAAGAGTGTTTTAGGAGGAGACTTGCCACACATAACTTTAGTAGGTGGGTTGCTAACAGTATTTTGTTTTACTATTTATTTTTAAGTCATTACCAAGACTTCAAATATTTAAGTGTCAACTGACATTTGTCTTGTTCTCTGGAAATGCTCAACAGTTAACACTATTTGTGCATTTGTATTACTTGCCACAGAGGTCGAAAAAGTTGTCCCAAAAAAAAAAAAAAAAAAAAAAAAAAAAAAAAAAAAATAAATAAATAAATAAATAAATTATAACAAATGTTATGCAAAGCATGTTTTTAATTAATGTAACATGTTTATTCAGCTCGAAAAACATACAGTGCTTACCGATGTATTGGAAAGTCAAAAATGGCAGCCGACTATCTCTTTCACACAGTAAGTTTGGGAAAATGAGTTAAAAATAAAAAACTAGATAAAATACTGTTAAAAACTTGCCGAATATATATCCGCCTATGTTACGGTAACATATATTGAGCGAGTTTTTAACAGTATTTTGTCTATTTTTTTTTTTTTATTTATAACTCATTTTCCCAAACTTACCGCCTCAAAGAGAGAGAGAGAGAGTCGGCCGCCATTTTAAATTTTAGAATACATCGGTAAACTATGTTTTTCGAGCTGAATAAACATGTTACATTAAATATAAACACTAAAAACATATCCAGTTAGGTAGAAAAGTAACTTATCTTGCCTTTGATAACATTTATTTGTTATATATTTGTTTTTTGACAACTTTTTCAAATCTATGTGTATAGTAATACAAACGAGATTTTCATACATCTTTTGATTTTGAAAAAAACAACATTTGTGGCTGTTCGCAGTAAAACATTGTTTTAATTCGCTGTTCAAAACTAATGCAACGAATAAAAGTGCATGCAAGCTATATATCTACAAAAGTTTACTTTGTTTTATTTAACCATGTTTTTAAATTTGACCAGAAATGTGAGAAATTATAATGGATTCATAATGCCGAATTGGTTGGGATTGTTATTATTATACATTCTGAAAACCGAATAATTCTAAACTAATGTTATTCTGATAACATTCTCTAATTAAACATATCAGACCATTTATATTCATATTTTCATGCTTTTCTTAATTCGTTCGTGAATAAAAATTAAAGAACGCGTGCTGTTTATACTGTGCTATGACTAATACTACAACTGCTGCAGTTCTGCTGCTGCTACTAATACTAACTTAATTTGACCAAACTCGAAAAATAAACATTTTTTTCGGGTAGGTCCTTTTAAATTATTATCAATTACCGTGGTCCTACTCAACATAAAATACTTTTAATTGATAAAGATAGTAAAAAGAATGATTTATTTACTAGTAGGTGTCCGATGAAATTTTTTTTTTCAAAATGTTCGATACTCGTCATATTAAAGTCTTATTTTTAACACAACAAAAATAGAAATGGTCAAAAATATTTTGGACACTTGACAGTATTAAGATTAACACCTCTTCTGATTGGTTTCCAAATTTCATTACGAAATTATTCATACAATCATGGTACGGGCCTTTAGAAAACAGGGAGGGTCATTATAAAACCTTACCGAAAGGGCCATTTTATGACGTTCACATTTTTATCACTTTATTTGCTTAAAACTCTTCAAATATATAAAGTACATTCATATTTATTAATTCATTTGAAAGTATAATCATTTCCGAACAAAACAGTAGTAATTTGAAGACTTGAAGTTCTTTGGTTTGAGAAATATGGCTATTTTAGTAGAACTACCTTGAAATCTGTAATTATCCAAAGCGTTTTTTTTGTCCGTGTGTATTACTAGTACATATTAACAATTAGTAACAAAATACAATACAGTATATAATACAGTATATAATACACATATATATAATCAAACAACATTATAAATAACACTGTAAGGCGGGGCAAATACCATAACCGGGGCCGGAAAAACATTCCACATCATAACCTGAAAAAACGTATCTACTGCAGATTAATTATGTCAAAAATATGCACATTTGCGCATACAATGGCCACCACTTTTAACAAGGAATTACACTGCTTAACAAGCTGCACGTGGATGGTCCTCTAGTACTGCATATGAGAGGACACCACAAAAAATAGTGAAGAAATGATTAATGTGAGAAGTGTGAAGGGCCAACCTTGCTTTCACATTTTCGCCAAGTTTCAGAAAAATCTAATGGATAGGGTAAAAGTTATGGGATAAAGTGTCATTTTTTGCAATTTTAGGGCATTTGTGACCTCTTTTGAGCTCCTGGGAACGGCGAATCCCAGAAAAAAAAAAAAAAAAAAAAAAAAAAAAAAAAATGGACAAAAGGTGTAATATCACGCCTTAAGACATGTGTATTTGAATTCAGCACTATGGAAAACCACTATATAGACAAACATATCAAGTTTTTGAGTAATATGAAAAAAGAGCTCCAAAAAGCATGATATTTTTAGCCCTAAAAGTCCCAGAGGGATGCGAACCAGAATTTTGCCAGGGTCACTCATACTGAATTTATATTAACAATGGCCTCCACATTTTCGCCAAGTTTCAAGAAAATCTAATGGATGGATCAAATATTACGGGGCAAAAAGTGTCATTTAGGGGTCATTTTTTACCTCTTTTGAGCCCCTGGGGATGCCAAATCTCAGTGTAAATGGATAACAGTGCAGTTTCAGGCCTTAACACATGATTATTGGAGTTGACTACCATGAAAAAACACTATATAGTCAGACATCAAGTTTTTGTTGAGAAAAAAAAGAGCCATGAAAAGAGGCGTTTTTAGCATGGAAAGTCCCCAGGGACGTGAACCAGAATTTTGCCAGGGTCACCCATATATATCAAGAACAATAGACTCCACATTTTGGCCAAGTTTCAGAAAAATCTAATGGATGGATCAAAAGTTCTGGGGCAAAACATGTCATTCTTGACCTCTTTTGAGCTCCTGAGACGCAACAGGAATTTTTGCAAAAATTTTTTTTACTGTGCACATCTATTTGATGAAATACAATTTGTGGCAAAATTTCAGGAAAAACTAATGGACGGTTATCTGGAAATCGTCCGGACTAACGGACGCACGGATGGACACCACTGAAAACATAGGTCACTCTCCGATAAATCGGGGGACCAATATCTAGAAAACTAGTTACTTGCAGAAAATTTAAATGTGATATTCGTTTTCAGCATGCCCAGAAAACTTTTAAAGTCGTCATTTTAAGGAAAATGTTAAGGTGGAAAACCAAGTAGAAATTTACCAAAACTTCTATTTTTATTTGTTAAAAAAAAAAAAAAAAAAAAAAAAAAAAGCATACATGGTGTTGGTCATCCGGACCTTAAAATTTGTCTGACACCACTTCTGCCAAATGGCTTTGTAAACAAAGTGTGACTTAACAAAAGCCAGTATATAGGTAATCAGTCAACGGCTATAACTTTCGGCCATTTTTAACAGGCTTAAATTGTCTATCTTCAAAATAAACATTTGCAAGTAATTTTTAAGTCTTTAAACTGCCAATTATGACTTACATCCAATGCATTAAAAGACTTAAAAATAGTTTAAAATCATAAAAAACTAAAGCAAACCTGCTACTGTTTGATTACAGTTACAGTGAGAAATAGGATTTACCGGTTAAATGGTTTCAATTTATTCATTTTTTTTATTTAAAACCAATTAACTATGAGATGCTACTTATTGCCTTTGGTAACAGTTACTTATTGTACGATTTTTTTGTTATGTTCCATTTATAAAAAAAAAAGTTAGATGTTATGTGTTG